>NC_079373.1:7360000-7960000 GCF_021018895.1 Seriola aureovittata | reverse complement strand
CCTCTGACTCCTAATCAAACGTGCTGTGACAAAGCAACTTTCTCAGACTGCAATTTACAATGCAAGGACAATTGTCTCGGGGCGCTCATTTAGGTTTCAGAAAACTCCAGTTCCACTTACATCCATGACTTCAAAGAGTCCTTTTCCTATTCATGCAAATCCTATAGCAAGCCCCTGCTCAGAGAAAAAAAAAAAAAAGGTGTCACACAAATTTCCCTCAGATGCTGCATTGTGGGTCAGTGCAAACTAAATTCTTAACATATTTCAAAGGAGCCGGTTCTCTCCTAGGACGTCTCCTTCTGTCGCTCTATCACTTTTCATCCTTTTTTCATGGGTTTAATCCTGAACGCTGGAATTAAAGAGGCTTCAAAGAGCTTAAGAGAGGTAGACGTCTGGCGGGGGTGACACAGGTGGAATGAGGCCCATTTCTCCCCAGACCAGCCCACCTCTCTTTTCCCAACATGCCTCTAAGCTGCTGTGAGAGAACATGGCAAATGGGCATACCATCCGGCACGTGGCTATTCTGAATAAATAAAAAGATGCTAAATTTAGAGGCTGTGTGCTGCATCAGCTTGCAGCTAATGAAGCCTCCAATGGCCTGGGATAAATAATAATGAAACGCATCATGTGCTAATGAAGCTGGCACATCTGAAAAATGTGAATCGGTGAAAGGCACAATTGTTGAATTAAAAAAACTGCTCGACTGTATGAACGACTGAATGGTTGGATTGAATTAGAAATCACTACTAATTGCTCTTCTCACATTTCACTTCATAGTTACTATAACAAGCTAATATTTTGTTTAACGATGAATCTTTAAACTGAAGTGTCTAACCTGAATTCACACCGTCACTGACTGAATTAGGAGCTTGTGGCAGCAGAGCTCCCCTCACAGAGGAATCAGAGCGTCATTGTTAGCTCAGCCGTGATGAACAATATGTTACTTCCTTTTCAAAAGTTTATTAAAAGACAGCGAAAAAGCAACAGAAATGATAATGACGTGAGAACTCCGTTTCAAATATAGCGAGTAGCTTTAGACCTACAGTAATTGGTAAAATGAGATTATTTGTTCCTTTTGCTGCAGCTTTCTACTTCTTTGTTCTCATGTTTTTAACATCTTAATGTCAGACACTGTGCCTCACACAAGACCCACTCACACTAACAGATTTGTATGTATGAGAAATGTCTTATGAGTCATGTACAGATTGTTTTTCCTTTTCAACGCGGCTCCTTACAAACAGGGGACAGGGGCTAAAATGAGCGATTTAACCCTAGTATATGGCTGGACTGCTTATGGTCAATGTGCGCAATTGAGGAAGTAGTTGAAAACTGTAAACAACAGACATCATGGCGTCGTATTTGCATTCTGCCTAGAGTCAGCTGCTTTCAGCCCTGCATCTGTTTGCTTCTCTCCTATTCTCTGTGCTACATATACTGTATTTTAATACAGCCAAATGGCCAAATAAATGTGTTTTCATTTACATGTTTTGTAAAGAAGTATGATGTAAAGACAAAGACTCTGCTGGGATTTTGGCTATATTTACTTGTAAAAGGATCCCTCAGAGAGAAAGTTAGAAGCCACAGACGTTTATACCTAGTCTTGTTTGGAAAAAAAAAGTCTCCTAATGTAGAGACAAATGCAAACCTGTTTGCACCAAATCATTTTGAAAGAGCAATTGCCAATGGGGAAACTCCATTTGGTCGAGCAATGGTGCAAATACGATCACTCAGTCAGTCAGGGACATTTGTGCTTATAGGGCTGGCCCCGCTGTTGCAGTTTGCCAAAAAAGTCAGAGAGGTTTAGAATAAGAAATATTAAGATGTTATTGCATACGGTCCAACTGAAAGCTTGTCTCTGTCTTAATAAAGATTTGTGGCCTGTGTAAACACCAGGGACAGAGATTGGAAATAAGTCCAGGACTATGTTGTTTCTATCCCCAATGCTCTATTCTCATTGTTCTATTCTGACATGTTGTATTACTATACATGCATCAGAATGAAATCTCAGACTGTGCTTGTGCAGGTCTTGTGTTGCGATCTGTTGAATTGAACACAACAGCTTTAAGATGCAACAGACCGAACCTACTACTGAAGCGAAGATGTCAGAATCCGTGCAGAACATAGTGGAATTATTGACGATGAAGTGATCATTGAGCTTTGAAGAGAAGTGAACAAAATGTATAGTCATGATTGGATTCGGTGAGTTGTAATTTCCACCTCTAGATTCTTTGCTTGGAGGGAGAATAAACATTAAAGGAAAAACTGTTGAGGTACTACATGCACAGACTTGATAGTAGCACATGAAGGTGGATCCCTTTGTTAGCTCACTACTCATCACACACAGGCACACACTCCTTTTGTTGACAACTACAGCGCCATCTCTTTCACCCTCCCTCCACAATTTAGGACATGTCTGGACAGGAGGAGCGGCTCTCAGCAGAGGAAAATGTAAGCTAATTGAAAAATGGCAGGTGTACACACAAACACACACATGTTCATAGGCTTAGTGATACATGTGCACACAACAATACGTGCACCAGCGCAGTTTGAAGTGCTGACAAGGTAATCCGACCGCAAAGCCACACTCTTCTCTTCGAACTGCCACGCTGTGTTTCTTTGACACGGGGCCACTAGATCCCAGCATGGCAGTCCGCATGCCTCTCGACCAATCCTCTTGCCACGCAACGTCCCCGCACCCCGGTCTTCTAGGACGACACCGGCCAGGAGGAAGTCTGCACGAGGGAGCGAGAGATCAGGGGGAAAACGGTAGGCGAGTGGAATGTGTGTCTAATGATTAGATCACACACACACAAACACTTGTGCAACTGCTGACCTGGCAAGTTCTAAACCAGCATGAGTGTTCCTCTCACTCATTAAAATAGATCCCGAACGGAAACTGGTATAATAAATAAAACAGAAACAGACACCCTACCCCGAAAACATAATAGGATATCACCCCATACTGGGATCATTCATATTCAGCACTTTCTTTATCGGAGAGCTGGCTTTGACAGATGCCAGGGTCTGACATGGATGTGGGGGGTGTCTTCACATTGAAGCCGCTTTCAGTGTTACATACTGATAAAAGTGAACCGCTATTAAATCACTCGCATGTCCCCAGAGGCCTCGGGGCTGGGCGTAGTGCGGGGAAGGAGAGGTGAGCGAGGAGTCAATGCTATAAAGCAAATCTTCCCGTGTCTCTCGCAGCGAGGATTGTAGCTGAATAAGGCCTGATAAAGCGTATACAAGGCAACATGACAACGTGGGTTAGGAGCCATACAAGGAGCCGGAAACGAGGGGTGGATCCCTGTCCTTTACTTTCCCGCTGCCATCGAGGAAAAGGATAGGCAGAACAAGCGGCATTGTTACGGTTGAAACATGAAGTGGGAGAGTGTGGAGAACTCTTTCTTTCTCTGCATGTCTCCCATCTCGCCTTTTTTTCCCCTTTTTTTCTTTTTTTTTTTTTTTTTGACATGCATGCGCTCTTTTCGCATCCTTACAGTGAAATTGTTTCATGAGTTGCAATGGGGGGGCTGGTGTGACGACGGCAATCCAATTTCCATATGAACAATTACCCTGCCGTCAGGGTTGGCAGTTCATTTATTTCAATTTGACTGACTGGGAGAACCACGCTCACCAAAGCAGCCAGCCCAGCCATTGTATTCAGGGCAACAGGCACGGGCAGGGGATTGATGGGCCTGGTCCATTTCAGTGAGATCCAGCTGCTCTGGCCTGAATATGCTAACACCTTTAAAGTTGGCCCATGACCCAAGGAGAGTGTGAATCTGACTTTGCTCTCCAGTTACATTGTGTCTATGTGTGTGTGTGTGAGTGAGTGTGTTTCACTTCTCACACCTGTATGTGTGCTTGTGTTTCTCCTGCGCGCCCACGTATGTCTGCCCTCTTGTGTATGTTTGTCTGTTGTGATGTATGACCACGAGTCAGGAGGTGCGAGTGTAAAACCCCCAACCCTCCCCCCAGAACACACACACAGACACACACACATAGACACACACACACACACACACCATCCTTTTAGGCGCAGCACTTTTCCTCATTAGGAGTGATAGGCTGTTTGTGTGTCTGTTTACCGCTCCGTCACCATTTTCAAGGCTCCTGCTATCTCCCCTCTGCCAGCTGGACACTTGAGCAGCGAGAGCACAAAACCACAGGCACACACACACACAAACTACTTGAGCAGAGCACACATTTATATTTTTGTGCGGAGATACACACACACAGGCACACTCACTACTAGACTTTTCTGCCTTATACCTTTCTCAGCAGCCGACCTCACTGTCTCTTGTAATCTCTCAATCTCTGTTTGCCTCTCAAACAAACACACAAATGCAACCTCTCTCCGTCTGGGCAGCAGCAGCTTGGGCTAATCTCCCAATGCTAACTGGCCTCCCCCACCCCCACCCCCCGCCTCCACCCCCCAGCTGGATGTTGCAGCTCTCCAGCGGGACAGAGTGGTTGTTTGCTGTGTGGACACAGCTGGCGGATGTGGGGAACCTGATTAAACGGTCTGGCCTGGCGGAAAAGAGCTACTTTCAGGAGCCAATGGCTCCTCTGACATGAACGCCACAGCCAGACGGTTGCTAATACACACAAACAGTTGCAGGGGCAGGCATGCATACACAAGCTCGCTAAACAACTCCACTCGCAGATATGCATCTGATATCCAACATTGTGACTGCATATGAAAAATGCTGCTCACACGCACAACTAGAGATGCAAATAAATTGTTTACTCTATTAAGTCAAAAAGAGCTTACAGAATCCAGAATGAGGTTTTCTGAGCCCAAAAGCCGCAGTTACTCAATTAACATTGACACAATTTCACTTTGAGAAGCTTGTCACAGCAAAAATGGAAATTTAGCTTGATGAATGACTCAAATGATTGATTGATCAATTATCAAAAATGTTGATAAATGTTTCCCTCTGCCAACTAATCAATTCATTGACGTATCATTTCATCACTACCCATAACTCTCATTTCTTTTTGACTGATTCCTGCCGGGATTTTTCCCTCTGTTACTGCTCCTGTCGCAGTTCAGGCTCGTCTTTAAGCACAGGTAATGATTCAGCGTCTTGCTCAGGGACACTTCAGCAGGTTGGATGCTTGCTCTCACACACACACACACACACACACACACACACACACACACACACACACACACACACACACACACACACACAGAGAGAGAGAGAGAGAGAGAGAGAGACTTAAATCCCCACTTCCCCTGGTTGGAAGGCAACTTCTCTAATCCATACACCACCCTGAAGCGATCCCCTGCTCCCCATGCACACCCAGCCTCCACTTACATCCAGCACGTACTCACGTTCCAACACACATGCAACCACAATTAAGAAGTCAGCCAGTCAGACTGACTGCTGGGAAAGAATCCATTACACACCTTATTGGTTATAATGATTTCACTTCACCAGCATAAACGCCAATGAGCCATGAAGGTATCTTGTAATGTGGTTTAGTCTCACTGCCCAGCTTTCGTTTGGTTTCAAGGGGAATACTGATCTTATGGTGACTGATTGCTCGCCTGCCCTCTTACAGGAATTCACATGAACAGTGGACAAGGAGATGAAGCCAGCGTGTGTTTAAAGTGGGTTCAGCCTTGGAGGGGTAGGTCAAAGGGTTTTGGGAAATATGCCTGTTTACTTTCATTCCAAGAGTGAGCAAAAAAGAGTGATACCAATCTGGAGGATAGTGAGCTGGAGTCAGGACACATTTACCCTAGATTTGCATAAACACTGGAAGCATGGAGGAGAAACAGCAAGCCCGCTTCTGTCAGAAAAAAAAAACCAACAAAAAAATATATAGGCACAAACACCTCCAAAGCTCCGTAATCAACACTGTTTATTTGTTTAGTCAGTACACAAACAGACACAAACGACAATTTGCTTATCCGGTTTACAATTTGTCAAGCCTTTATCCATGTTTTCCATACTTCTATGCAACATCTTTGGCTGTAGCTTGGGTTGCCAGATACATCAGTGAGCTCAGGTTTTGGTCTTTGTGCATGGCATCAAACTTTATAACCTCACTGTGATGATAAAAAGAGAAAAGCCCTAATGTTTACCCAAAGGTCAAAAAGTTTTGACCAGAAAAAAAAAGAGACTGGGATCAAAACTTAAAAAAACTGAAATAAAATCTGTAATTTAGAGTCAGTGTGTAACTGTTACTTTTCTTATTGTTGTTGGTTTCTTTTAATAACCCTGCACCTACATCAATGCCACTTCTCTTGTGAGCCTCTCTCATGCATTCGAGGAACCAGGTTGCTTAGGGAACTCAGGTTACTTAGGAAATCGGAGAACTGCCGGTTACTACATGCACTGTGGTGCATGTAGTTACTACATGCACTGTAGCAACCTGCTTCCCAAATACATGCAGCAGTTCGGCGATTAGATTTCTTTCCCAGCGCTTATTTTTAAAGCATGTAGTGATAGTTGATGGCGCAGAGGGACGATGCGGCGAGAGGACAGACAGACCGAGCACAGCTTCTCCTCACAGCACGGACGTGTCTGAATTCAACAAACAGTCAAAGGGTCAGCTGTGGAAACCAATTTATTTAGACTTCTAGAGGACACTTCGTCTTAGTTTACGTTTTAGTTCACTCACTCCCTGTAATGATCTTTCCTTTCATCCAGCCACTCTGCTGTTACTTTCATGTGTACTAGTAAAAAAAAAGAGGATTAGAAACCTGGTTACCAGTAGCTCCATGTTGTCAGGAAAGTGGCATTCTCACTCTTGGACAGAAAGCAAATAAGAGGGCAGTTCCCAGAAATCCCAGAAAACTATTCCTTTAAACACAGGTAAGGTGGTGCATGAATAGAACACAAGCTGTGAAAAGATGAAATCTCCCTGGTTCTGTCCAGACTTGTAAGAGCTGAATGAGTAAGACAAGTAGGAAAGAAGTCGGTGGTGGTGGTGGTGGTGGTGGGGGGGGTAAGAAATGATCGAGAGACAGAAAGACAGAAACAGAAGGAGGGCAATCTCACACACGTTACTGACTGAGTCTCAATAGTTCCTTTGTGCGAGCTGGCAGGTGCCTGTCACTTGTCAAGATGAGTCATAGTGTGGATGGTGACTGAGAGTTGCGATGGTGGGGATACGAGCTCCGGCTGAGGCCCAGAAAGATTCCAGCTTTCGGTAATGACTAACAGCTCTCAGGTAACCGCCCAAAGATTAGGCTGCTCTCCTCAGCATATGGAGAAAAGGTCACGTTTGGAGCTTAAAAGGTAATGGCTAAATTAGCTGCAAAAAAATACCTCATAAAATTAAATAGCTTTCAGTGAGAAGGTGTACTTTCCGCCGGTCATGCAGAAGGAAATAGACTGGGCTACTTTTTAATTAGTCTGACGTCGAGAACTAATCACAGAAAGGCTAGAGTGTGATAAAACGTGTTTATGCCTCGACACAAAACCTCAACTCGTAACACAAGAGCACCTTCTAACTTCCTCCTTCTCTCACAAATATTAATAAAAAGCCATATTTACTTGGACTACCTCCATCACTTATCCCTAGTGTCACACACTTCCACCAAATGTTCTTGATGCTATCGAAACCACTCCACAACACTCATCCCTCCTTCCGCCAACCCTTACAATCTTCATCCATCATCTATCAGTGCTGCTGCAGCCGGAGGGGGGAGAGCTGCTAAGCAGGGCCTGACTAATGGCTAAACAAACACCATTATCAGGCCTCGGTGGCCGAACGCTGAGCTACAGGAGCCCCAGAGCAGCTGAGGCTCTTTAATACTTAATCCCTGCTGCCCTGCGCTAAACTAAGCTAGGATGGGCGGGCACTGGAAGTTCACTAATGAGGGAATAAGCACAGAAACAAGAGCGAGGAGGAGTAGGAGGTTTGAGGCAAAGAGGAACGTCACGCATACATGCACACACGTGCACAATCACTTATCGCAAAAACTAAGCCGAGAATAGATGTATTAAGAGGGGGATAGAGAGAAGTGTGGCCCACTCGTCTTGGCCAATTCCCTCTCTAAAAAAGGCTGAGGGAGAAGTTAATGAGCCTGTTACAGCCCCACAGTTCCCCTGACAAGGCCGCTGATTACACCACATGTTCGGGCAAGAGGATTGCGCGAGTGTGTGTTTGCATGCACATTTGTATATGTGTATCACCTGACCCAAAGCGGTCATCTGCTAGTCATATGTTCACAAGTCAAGAATGCACATTTTCTGATAAACACACTTTCACACACACACCAATCACCGCCATCAAGGCACAATCTATCCCCTCTCACAGTCACTCGCCTACATACACAAACTAAGCTACACCCGTGATCACATTTCTCACACACACACACACACATACATACACACGCTCAATGAAGTGTGACTGAGTGAGCAAGCCACTCAATGAGAGTGGGTGATTAGACCCTGGGAGAGTATGCCTGACCTTTCCCTCCACATCAAGTCCTCCACGCGCATGTGTGTTTTTATGAGTCAGTGGCTGTAAGCTCTCGGGCCCGAGCCACTTCACATCAAATGTCACTGACTTAAATGAGATGGCGAGACAGACAAGACGACGGAGGAAAGGAAAAGAGGGGAAGGATAGAGGATGAGAGAAAGGAGACATGAGGAAGATATTTTTTCTCTTTTTTTTTTTTTTTTTTTTTTTTACAGTAGGCTGAAAGAAAAAGCCAAAGAAGAAAATAACTCAGAGAGCAAAGAATAAAGAAAGACTGAAAGAGAGCGAGAGCGCTGTCACCGATCAATCTTCTGTCTTGGCTCTCTCCCTCTTTGCATGAGAAACAGCAAAGCTGGGGTATTTTTAAATTCGCAGTTGGTTGTGGGAATTCAGCGCAGGCCCTTGTGGGTACACAAACCTCCCCCTCTGACTGTGGACATGGTTGAGTCTGCACTTCCGCGTTCTCAGAGCTCAGACGGACAGAAAGGCAGACGGTCTGAGTCAGGTCTCTGGGGAGCAAGCGAGCAGGGGGCAACTGAGGTTTTGCTTTTGGGTTCGTTGCGCTACTAACTGCTGAGGGTGGAGTTAGTTAACAGCAAAATTATATTTATGGGCTCCGTTTGAATTATGCTTAGAAAGCTTAAAAGAGCCTGTGGACGAGTAGGAGGTGGAAAGATGCACACAGGCAGTTTGGGTTCCAGTTTTAACTCTTAAAGGATAATTACTGTTTATTACAACTTGGGTTTTATTCCTATACATAATAATCGCAAAGTACTCAGCGGGGTAATTATTGTATGGGAATGCGATAACATTACTACAGCTGAAAGGACTGTTGATCAACAGAAAATTTTTTGGCAACCATTTTGAGAATCAATTAGTTTTAGTTTTTTTTTTAAGCAAAAATGCCCAAAAAAATAATTGCTTCCAGCCTCTCAAATGTGAATATTTGCTGCTTTTCTTACCCCTCTCTGATAGTCAATGGAATATCTTTGGATTTTGGAGTGTTGGTCAGACAAAACAAGCAAGTTGGGCTCCAAGAAACCAAGAAAATAATTGGCAGCTTAATCAAGGAAGGAAAATAAACATCACTAAAAACGAAAATTCTGTGAGGCAACAAGCCTCAAACAGACAAACCGACAGGTTGTAAACCAGATTAGTCAAACTTATTCCACACACGGACAATGATGGAAAACAGTAAAGTTATCACCTAAACTGTCGCCTCAAAAGATCCATCACAGTTTACAGACAGATTTACTGGTTCAGCTTGAACTACCGCAGTTGTGCACACCGCTTTCCTGTGCATTGAGGGATTATTACCAGCATTACAGGCCTGTCCATTTACCTCTGAATAACCCGTTGGCCTGTTTACAACCTGTCTCACTGTGTGACTGCTGTTTTTTTCTTTGCTCCATATGACTTTGTTGTTGTGATGCTTCCATCTTCCCACACCTCAGCTGTTATTTCAGTGGGTACAATAGATCCAAATGATGGATAAAAAATATCAAACATCAGACTTAAGTTGTGACAAATTGGAATTATCATTTAATAACTGGTTAAGTTATGTGATGCTGGTGAGACAAGTTCCCATCCGCCTCGTCTCGCCCCTTTCCTCCTCGTCTTTCTCCTCCTGTCATCACCGAAGATCTCAGAGGTGATAGTGAACCGGCACTCACCGCTGACGGGCCGGAGGACGTGTGGCGCGGCGCTTAGGTTAATTAAGTTTGAAATCGTAGAGATGATCAGTGGTGCTGCCACTCTCCCAGACTGCCAGCCTCCCTCCCCTCCCACCTCCCTGTCTCCCCGGCTACTACAAAGTGTTCAGTCTGTCTAACAGGTACAGAGGTGTCTGTGTGCGCAAGTGTGAGGAGGAGAATGTATTATTTTGTACCTCACTCCGCAAGAGAACAGAGACAACAACAAAAAAAAAAAAAAAGGGACGTGTGTGGGTTAGTGCTCAAACGATTAGGTAGTTGATCGATTAGAGAGAAAACTGAAGTTTCTTCCTTTTCTTTCTGTTAAACTTTTTCTGGAGGGAGGGAGGGAGGGAGAAGGGGGCATGAGGGGTTGGGCCGTGTACGCCATCTGAATCGAGGATCTAAGGACAGAGGGTGTCATATGCCAGGCAGATTGTAAAGCCCTCTCGGGCAAATGTGTGATTTTGGGTTATATATATAAATAAATCTGACTTGACTGGAAAATTAACGATTTTGATAATCGATTCATTGTTCTACTGCTTCCAGCTTCTTGAATGTGAGAATCTGCCCTTTGAGAGTTAGAGTTTTTAAACCACTGACTGTTAGCCCAACAAAACAAGCAACCTTAAGATGTGATTGTCATTTTATGCTGTTTTCTGGCATTTTATAATGTAACCAATTAGTCCTACTGCATATGCACACATTCTATACACATACTGTATATATTGTTCTTCATGCACTCACACCACAGAAAAGAAGAAAATCCTCACATTTGAGAAGCTGCACACAGTGAATCATTATGTTTGCTTTAAAAAATGAGTAATGCGGAAAATTAATCAATTATCAAAATAGTTGGTGATTAACTGACTTATTGTTTCAGCTCTACTAGATAAACACATGTACACAGAACTTCATTCCCTCAGTCTCACAGAAAACACACAGAGAGCCACACACTCACACACATACACACACACACACACACACACACACACACACACACACACACACACACACACACACACACACACACACACACACACACACACACACACACACAGACACGCACACACACGGGCCAGAATTAACAGGGTCGGGGAAAACAAACAAAAAAAACAAAACACAAAGAGTCCCCAAATCCCATCCAGACTATCCAGTCTAGAGCCTTTTCGCGGCCATGATTGCTCTGTTCCCCAGGAGGCTGCTGTAAGAAGCTGGACCTGCAGTGATTGTTGAAGGATGCCTATTGGCATGAGAGGCACGTAGACACCCCCCCCCCACCTGTAATCCTGGAAAAATGGACTCTACGTATTAGCGAGACGCTTAAAAGGCAGGAGCCATTTCACACACACACACACACACACACACACACACACACACACACACACACACACACACTAAAGCTACCACTATGCTTTAGAGGCTAAGGGATATTATTCAGCTGGCTCAGTATCAAAACCTTTATGCTGAGAGGTTAGTGTGACGTACAGTGGTGAGATGTAACTAAGTACATTTACTCAAGTACTGCACTTAATTACAGTTTTCAGGTACTTGTACTTAAGTGTTTCCATTTCATGCTACTTTATACTTACATATTCATACTCAGGTGTAGTAGTGACAGGTGTAGTTACTAGACAAAACAAATCATCACTTTTTAAATTATGATGCGCTTGTTCCCTGCTGGAATCTCCTTCCAATAAAGCTAACCTAACGTAACCCATTATTTTCTCAAAGCAGGAAAAAATCCAGTGCGGTAAAAGTATCCAAGGCTGTTTTCAATGCAAATCAATTTGTTTAAGATATTTTCTAAAATAAAGTTTCATTGTTCGTAACTGTAGTGCAGTGATGCTCCTTATACTTTTTTTTTTTCCAGGATAAAGTCAGTTCTTTAGACAGGTTCATAATGAAATAAAAACAGGTGGAAATACGATTTTTTCCTATACATAAGTTAGATTTTGGACTTTTTCAATGCCTCCGAATGAAATTTAAGATCAAATTTACAATAACCAAAGCTGTAGAAAAAAAAATCCGACATGAATTACTCAAGGACAATTTCACCCAAATGTTTACTGTAACAGAAAACATGACTTTTTGAGTCCAGTGACAATGTTGATGATCAAATGTTGAAAAAAAAAGTAAGTTTCTAAAGCGGAACAAATGGAAAACAACAACATAAAACAACATGAAAATCATGACTCATCGGTGCACTTCCCCCATGTCGTCGCCAGCAGACAGGGCATCTGCTCTGATGATCCCGGCCGCAAATAGAACACCAGTGTTGTTGGTTCTGCTATTCTGATCTGCCAGGCATTCGGTCATTCATTCATTCAGTAGCCATACCACTTATCCTTTTACGGTCACAGGGGGCTGGAGCCAATCCCAGCTGACACTGGGCGAGGGCGGGTAACACAGTGGACAGGTCGCCAGTCTATCACAGGGCTGACATATAGAGACTAACAATCAGTCACACCTGCAGGTAATTCAGAGTCGCCACTCTAACCTACATGTGACTTGACTACGGGAGCAAGCTTGAGGACCAAGCGGAAACCCACACAGGCAAGAGGAGAACATGTCAACTTCATACATGAAGGCCCCACCCGGCCGACAGGTTCGAAACCTTATTGCTGGGAGGCGACAGGGCCAACTACTGCAGTAGTCATGTTACCAATTATTCTGAGATCTTAAACTGCAATGTCAGAAAAAATTCATTCATATATACATTCTTAGGTTTAGTTTTAGGTGAATTCAATGCCTTCTTTCAAAGAACCCTGGTTTGGAGAAAATGACGTTGTTCCATTACAGCCAAAATGTTCTTTATTACACTGAGGCTTTTGCACTGTTTCACTGAACGGCCCGACAGGACATTAAGTACTTCAAATTAGCTGCAAAAATAAGATTCTACTTACACATTAATATGTTGATTATAATAATATCACACTAAGGAATGGACAATTTTCACAGTACTTCTGTTTTTGATACTTTCATATATATAGTATATAAAATATTTTTGATATTTTATTACCTAAGGACATGAGCTGAACACCTCTCCCAACACTGGTGAGGTACAAGTATGATGTGATGCATATCTACACATACATTCCTCATCTGATGAATGGCTATGATTACTTTTTATTCTTGATTCACTTTTTTTGATTAATTGCTCAGTCCTCGTGTGATCACCGTTTCTAATCAAATGCAGGCGCACAAAGGTCAGAGGGAATTAGCCCCCCACCGCCTAAAAATAAGCTGCTTTAATCAGGTTGCAGATGGCCTGATAAGCAGCAGGGTGGCATTATGGGCCGGTCGTGTGGTGTAGCTGAGGCGTGTCAGCGATAGCATCTGCACCGCGTCTCTAAAGGTGCCACTGTGTCTTTCATGTCAGGTGAGTGCGCTGACATTCTGTCACATGCAGACTTCAGACGCGGTGGGGTGGAGGGGGCCAAACATCAAAGTCTGGGTTTACGTTGGCGGGGTGGGGGGGTGAACACACGGACGCACACAGCACGCCCCTGTAAAAAAAAAAAAAAAAAAAAAAAAAGACATGGGACACCCTCGTACGCACACGCGCACGTGCACCAGCCACGGCCGGTGACAAGTGTGAGGTTTGAATGTGAGATAGTGCTGATGCCTGCCAGTGAAGCCTACATCCCGGTCTCTTTATCTCCTGAGCCCTCTGCTGATAATTACAGCCGTCCCCTTCTCTCAGATTCGGTCACACCAAAGCTGCCGGCCGGCGCAGCTCGAGCCAGAGGAGTTATCGGCCGGGCCATCTCAAAACGGAGCACGCCAAGGTCAGGCCCTGTGTTCAATTTCACTTTTGATTCCAGTCCACCTTTCTTTCTCCTCTACCACCTATCCACTCCTCCCACCCTCCCAGCCCACCCACGCTGTCACCTTTGAATTTCACTCCAGGGCTAACCTCTATTTCCAGGACAACCAGCGCCTTGACACTCATTCATTTCCAATCCTGCAGAGTGGTCGGCTGAATGGAAATTGACGATTCAATTTTTGGAATGAAACTCAAGAGTCCTTTTGGAATTGACCCCCCCCCCCGCTGCCCTCCCCTCTCCTCTTGCTTGGGTGCCCGTCCTGCCACCCCCTCTGCCCCCCGCCACTAACTATCTCCGTCCTGGTCTGCTGACTACAGGCAATTTCTTTGCTTGTATGGAGACGTGGGCGAGATGGCTACCGCAAAGCGCAGCTCAGAACAACCTGCAGCTCCCACCGACTTCTCTCAGACACCTTTCCCCCATGCCTGCTCTCGCTCATCACTAAACTGCTGTCAAATAAGCAAAACACTTAAAACCAAAGGGTTTATTCTCAGCATTGCTCCCCGCTGAATGTTGGGGGGCAATTTAAAAATGATTTATGCAAATGTAATTTCGCTGTGTGTCATCCAACACAGCCAATTAATGAGTGAGCTTCTCCAACCCAACTATAAATTAACAAGGCTAGATATAATAGCTAGATTAATGTGTTTTTCTGGCACTTGCCTAATTGCTAGAAGACTCCGGTGGGGCTAGTGTGAGCTGCCTCATTTCTACATGTGATAGAGTGACTTAAGACAGAGAAGGATAAACGCCTGCATCAACTCTATTTATCATTTATATGAACTTTGTTGTCTCTCCTATTGGTTTTAGTGAAGGGAATGCATGAGGCAAGTGATTAGGAAAGATATTTTGTCCTCAGGGACCTTGTATTTGCTTCAGCAGAAATTACTAGTATCAGTTGTTAGATTGAGCTGGGTCTGAAGGACGGCATTAGCTTCAGTCAGACTCCGGAATTTATTAAGGGAAAACAAATCCATAAGTGGTCAGAGGGGCATATGTGCATGGATGGCCTATCTGGTAATGAGAGCTCCAGGCAGAGAGGAAAAAGGCGCAAGAGAGGAAAGGAGCGGCGTAAGAGGTACGGGAGACAGAGAGGATGAGTAACCATCGGTCTCAGCCAGAGGAAAGAAAAAAATGAGAGCGAGTGTGAGAAAGATGGAAAACAAGCTCCAGGATCCAAAACAGCACATCACCAACAAGGAGGCCTTTTGTTTTGCCCCTCTCAACCGATTGTTCTCTTTGCCGAGGGTGAGAACGCTAATCCGCTGTGGAAAGGGGAGTTGGGAGGATTTACTCTAAGTATCCTTATTAGTGGGAATTCACTGATATGGAGGAGGAAGGGGTGTGTGTGTGTGTGTGTGTGTGTGTGTGTGTGTGTGCGGAGGAGTGGGTAATGGGTGAGGGGAGAAGGTAGAGGGCAGAATGAACAAGGAGGAAGAGGAGAGCAGCAGGAGGGGCGTAGTGTATTCTGAATACACTGTAGGTGCCATATGAATCTTTAATACAGGGCTAAATGATGAGGGAGGGAAGGAGGGAGGAGTTGAGAATATAAAGAGAGTGAGGGAGAAGGGAAAGGAAATCTCTGAGGAGGTTACCGAGCCCCCTGTATCACAACACTCCTGATAAGTGCCAGCCTCCCAGGATCAAACCTAATTCTCCACAGCTCCAATGCCACCACAGCAGCGTCCCCTTCAGAGGCAGAGGATGGTGGCAAAGGACAGACATGCCTTTGTCTTCAAAAAACAAACAAAGACGGTCCTGATTTTTAGATAAAAATGGATAAAGGATCTTTCCAGGTGATAAATTTCTTAATTGCTTTTGTTAAACACATACCCTGCTGGAAGCTTGGCCATGGTACATCGTTTTAATTACACGCACAAGAGCCTAATTAGTTGTATCTGTTGTACCAGAGGCTAACGTGCACCCAATTAGACCCAAATCAAAAGGATGGTACAGTCAGACGGGGGCTCTTTGTTCTTGCACAGTATTCATCAAATAACAAGAGGAAAGTAAAGACGGCGCTTAACTTCCCAAGTTGCTGATGTTATGATCACCCCTGCTATCTTTAAACTAATTAAATACATTTTCTCGTGTGAGTGCTCCAGCGGGTGGCTGCCTCACTTGTCAATGTCTCCCATCTCTTTGTCTCGCTCGCTAACAGTAATCGCTAAAGTGGGAAAATTATTCGCGCAGCGATAAAGGCTAAAACAATACAGCGAAAACATTGTGGCACTCGTGCAACAGTTTGCGGATTAACACTGACACGGTACAGTCTTCGGAGTGGGATCTACCAGATGACTCCCATAAAGAAGAGAACAAGAGACCGACTGTCTGAAGTGCGGTGATGATTCCACAATAAAAAAAAAAAAAACTGCTTTTCCTGAACAGAAGGGATGATATTCAGTGATATTCTAATGGTGCAGTCTTGTGGGTGCTGCTAGTGCACTATGGTAACTAATTGTTAAACAGGCCCTAAGGGGAGATAAGCCATAGCCTAGCAAGAAACATCTGATGTGGGAGCTTAGAGCTAAAATTATTCAAGAACATCTACAAATGATTTCCCTAATGACATGACTAACAACACGGGTAAAACAGAAACATCCGATTCTTCAACAGCAGATCCACCACTTTGGAAACACAACCACATCAAAGCCTTCTCCCCCATCCCCAAAAGAACCACTCCTTCGCTCCGCAGTGGGGCAACCGATCCCGCAAACATCCACATCTATCTATGGCAGGTTATCGTAAAAAATAAAAATAAAAAACTTTAACATTTGGCACAGCAGGCTTTTCTCCACCTCCCTCGTGCGAACTTTACCGCATTTCAGAGAGCACATAATGGTCTCCCGGGGCAGTACTACAGCAGAGTCGGAGTGAGACACGGCGTCTCAGAGCATGTAGCGTTTTCATCTCTGCATGTTCCCCTGTTAGCTGTTAACAGCCGTGTAGGTCTACTGTAGTCTACAAGCACTTACATCAGTCAATGGAAGGCAACTAGAGTGCTCCGGAGAATTAGCTGTGGCGACAAAATGGAGCACCGTTGTGTTAATGTCCAGCCATGATTACCGCCTGAAAGCATACCGAAGGTTTTTTTCACGTATATTTATCAGACGGAGAGAGATACTGATTTCTTGTGCTAACTGTTGAAGCAGGGTGAAGTGTGCACTCTTATCAAGTGGCACAAATAATTAAGTCGCTGCACAGATGCACACGTGGCAGTGTGGAGAAAGTAATACTAATAATAAGTGGCATCTGCTGGAGCTGGTCCATTTCCTTGATTGGTTCTAATCTACATCTGTAGGAGACACGCTGGGCTTATGACCTGGCAATCCACATCCAGAGTAGTCCCCGACAAGTCACATCTGAGCGGTGGGGGAGGGGGGGGGGATGTTGTGGTGGTGGTGGTGGGGTGTATATCTAGTGATTGTTACCATGGCAATGGGAGACCAAGGATCAGGAGGTTAGATCGCATGGCGTGCAGCTCTTGATAGCTGCGTGAGGCCACACGTGGGAGATATTCCCAAGGTTTATAATCACTGTCAGCCGGCAGCTCAAGTGGTATGCGCACACACACATGTGTATTTATGTGTGAACATATGTGTGTGTGTGTGTGTGTGTGTGTGTGTGTGTGTGTGTGTGTGTGAGTGTGAGTGTGAGTGTGTTCCAATCTTCCTGTGAAACTCATCTGGCCTAAGCTTCCAACTGGCAGCGAAATCCTAAAATCCTACCTACCAGCTTTCTCATGAGTGACAATCTTCTCTCACCGGTCCCTTGTGGGTTCTTACTTTTAGATGAAAGAAAGAAAAAAAAAAAGCACATTTATAAGAAAGCGGGATGTGTGATTCTAACAAGAGATCATCTTGTTGAGAGAATAAAAACAGGCTGCTGGCTTCTGCAAAATAACCTGACATCACCTATGTTTTCTGTTTCCCAATCGATAACTTGTATGTACACCAATAGCAGCTGTCAGTTATGCAACCGAGCGTCGAGGATCAAATCAATGCAAGCCTGCTTTAAAAAAAAACCTCATCATCATTTCGCTGTGGTATGCCCATTGAGTCACTCCACTCATCTACTTACACAGTGAATTTTCATTAGGAGGCACTTAATAGAGACAGGCACGTTTAGAGTTTCTCTATGGGTGGGTGGGTTGTGTCGATTAGGCCAAGTTAATCTCTATCACAATAAATAGCATTGATTATAAATGCTGAATGCTAAGGGAGGGAGGGATGTTAAAATAAAAGTGCAAGAGAGAACGGGGTTGACATATGACAAGAGTGGTGGAGATGGCTAAAGGGAGATTGGTAGTAGTTATATGTAAGTATGAGAGATTGAGGGTATATATATATATATATATATATATATATATATATATATATATGTGTGTGTGTGTGTGTGTGTGTGTGTGCGGCAGGAAATTACCGAGGGTAACCACAGTCATTCCTTTAGGAGTATCAAATTCTCAGTGAGTCAGAGTGTCAGACCACTAACAGACACACTGGGCTCGCTGGTGGAACACATGCGCTCCAAGTCTCTGACATACAGGGACTGGTTCATGTTCCCTTGGACCGAGGTGAACATTAACCAAACAAATCAAAGCAAACCCATAATGACACCTCCGCCGCTGAAAATAATCTGCGCTGCACACTTTGGGTGAAGAAGCGTTTTCTCGGCAGACACAGTTCACCTGAGGGTCACGGTGGCAGAGACGAATTGTTTTCAGCTAAATCCAATCCTGAGCTGTTACAATGACTTCTTGACAGCAGGGAAAGTACCAGAATTATTCTCCCGCTCAGCACGAATGAGACGTTCAGTTTTACTTCTGTCTATAAAAGAGAGAAAAAAATAATCACCTACTTTAGCGCTCTGGTTCCTCATTAAATGTATCCTTTCATACCAAACAGAAGTTCCTCCTGTATTTATATCGTTTGGTTTTAAAAGGACAGTTGTTCTGTACAAGTGGGGAGAAAAACCACTATGTTCTCAAGGGCAATGACCTTGCACGGCTTAATAGATCTTTTCGATATTTGCTGCCTTGGTATGCTGTCTGGATTTGTTTACAATGCAGCATGCTCAACATCACAAATCAGGGATTGTGTGGCTGTTGTCAGGGATTACCGGTCTGGTCTTTTGAGTTTTTCATTAAACTGCTGTATCGGGGGGAAAAAAAAACGAAAAAAAAAAACTCCCCATCAGCCTCTTGGCAGAAAAGACCATCTCACACATACATCGGCAGGACACACATTTATCAGTACGAGTTTTTTTTTTCTCCTGTTCTATCTATAATTCTGCATTTCCTCATGAATAAATAAATGATCTGACAGACTCCATCGTGACAGAGACACATGAGCTTTTGTATTTTCTAGATGAGAGTCACATTGACGCTGAGGAGAGAAGCATAAATCAAGAAAAAAAGCTTATAACCACAGGGTGGACATCACATACAGTAGTTTTTTTTTTTTAGAAGCTGTAATATGTTTAATATCTAAGCTCTTTATCCTATATAGGGCTGCAGTGTGATTTTGTTTGACACCGCAGAGAGTGGAATCCTCTTACTTTCGTCTTTATGAGGTCAGCAGTGGAAATGGACAGAGTTCAGACAGATGGGGCCCGAGGGAATGAGGCAGGGAAAGAGATAAAAATGGGGTGGAGCATCAAAGCGAACGGGGGATGAAGACAGGAATATGTAAAATCGAGGAAGGAAAGATGAGAGACAATTATAGAAAACTGGGGATAGAGGCTAAGGGAGATTAAAGGCGACAGTTTGCTTTAGCTTGTCGGATGGTTGAAGTGTCTACAAGCCCCTCCTCCAACACCTTTCTTTTTTTCTGACTTTTCAAATTGACAATCCCACAAGCGAGCCCGCTTCAACAGTAAGTGTTGTGCATGAACACGCTCATTTTTGTTGATGCAATGAACGCATCCTTTTGGAACCAACTACCATAAAGCAGCGGTAATGCACTGAAAAACCATGAGAAGAAGAACTGTTTTCACGGCGGCACCTGAGGATTTACGGCACCCGGCATGCATCCAATGTCTAGTCCTGGCAATACAAACATCGCAGCTACTGACGGTGCTGAAGTCAGTACAGATTCCAATGGAAAAAAAAAAAATCTCACATTTTTATATAAAGTTGTGTCTGCCATGTCTGAAGGACAAGTCAGAACAGTCCGCCACATTAGCAACGAATTTGTAATGACACACTGAGTTGAAACATCAGACTACACTTTTAAAATATCTGCAATTGAATGATGATCACAAAGGGTAAGAGCAAGAGCCAGCAGCTGCAAAGCCCAGAGTCAAACTCACAGCATACAAGCATAAATTTATTTCACTAACAGTATTTCCTGTAGTGACAATGATTTTTTGTGGGGGGACTGTGAACTTACTTCAAATTCAAAATTATGAACAATGACTTTGAACCAGTTAATTGTAAACTGTGTGAACTGAACTTTGAGCTAGCTCTTGTGAAGTGCACAACACCGTAAACAGCGAGGAGCCAGGTGTGTGGTGGTGAAGGAGTGAGCAGGGGTTTCAAACCTCTCTCTCAAGATTGCTTCTCTTCTTCTATCCCTTTCTGCATAGACGGCTTTATGACCTTATGGTTTGACTCAATCAATCAAAGTCTCATCATATGCTAACTGCTGATTATATATTCTACGTATAATTTTAAAATCTAATGAGCTATCACGAAGTTTATTGCCTTTGAAATATATATCATTTTTTGCAAATATGCATCGGAGCATTTTTTTGCACTTTTGCTTTTCAGTAGTCTCATTAATATGTTCAAATATTATTTTTATATGATTTTTCCAGCCACTGTGTTTTCTCATGTACATTGCTAATTAACCATTTTGTAAATAACAAGTGACGTTTCATCACAAGGTTGTTCACACCCCCACTTCTACCTAAGGAAGCTCATTAATGGTTGCAACTCTGTCAAGTTTATGCAGAATTAAAGAAGACCTGAGAAGAAGACAGCAGGAGCTCACTGTTACCCAGTAAGTGCAAAAAAACCCCCAAAAAAACAACAAAGATGCATGTGCATGTCCTTCTTCATGATGCCCTCAAGGAAAGATTGTCTAAAAGTGTACACTGGTTGAAATGATTATCACGCCCCACTCCCTTCTGTTGTGGCTGTTTGAAACAACTTTGAACACTTTAGTCTTCAGTCATGGTCCTGGTCAACATGTCATAAAAAGTAGTTTTCAGTGTATCCTGACCTTAAAGCCCCTGAAAAGTTGGTTCCAAATCTAAGTTATTTCTCTATATAAATAAGTAGCAGTCAAAGTTAAAGTTTAGTGGAAAAAAACAGACTGCACAGAAGTACGAATCATATCATCTTTTTCCATGTGAGCCCCGACAACTTCAAACCAGTCTTCCGGCTTTGGAAGATAATATTGTGTTCGCTGTGGGATACCATCTCTAATAATAAGACACAGATTGAGCAGGTTTTCGAGGTCTTCAAAGAGCAGTGTTTTGGCTTGAACAATATCCACCGCCTCCCGCCCCAACAAAACCAAGACTAGGTGACAGAGTAGGTGATATGAGTGAGTGGGAGGGAAGGTGTAAATTTGTCTCCAACACTGTAACACTAATCAACACGACTACTAGCTACTAGTTGGTACTAGTACTCTCAGATGCACACTCTCAATCCGTCTCTCTCTCACTCCATTGTACTGGTCTAGTTGTTGGACGGCCTGGAGCAGTGGCGCCGGCAGGATTTTATTTCATAGTTCATACGAGAGCCTGTCCGCTACCTTTTGGTTTCCCCACACACGCACATATGTCTACTCATATATATGTATATATATATATATATATATATATATATATATATATATATATATAGAGAGAGAGAGAGAGAGAGAGAGAGAGAGAGAGAGAGACACACAGAGAGAGAGAGAGAGAGAGAGAGAGACACAGAGAGAGACATTGACATTGATTTGTGTATTTTAGTGCTAAAGTTAAGACACCGCACCACAATAAAACTCTGATTAGCCTCCTACCACATGCAACCAACGGACAGGCTTGGAAAACAACAGCAGCAGCTAAATAACACGCTACAATAAACTATTATGTTCTGTAATGAATATCCCGGAGAAACTTGCCGTAAAAGTCGACATTAAGCAACAGATTCCCTCATTCAGCATCATCATCATAAGAACACGCTGTCTAACTAACTACTAAAGACAGTAATAACAATACACAACACCAAGACAAAACCAAGCTGCTACAATAAACCATCAAAAAACCACATGAGACAATAAGATGAAATAGTATTCCTGTCTGTTTGAAGTTCATTCTGCGTCTGAACGTTACACCAAGCTCTTGCAGAACGGCCTCTGCATCAGTTCCAGTATCATGATGGATGTTCATCAGTGCTCCACATCTGCAGTGTCAACATTGGGCGTTAAAGCACCAAACTCCTCCTTTATCTCCTGCTCTCCTCTTCAATCTAGACTCAAAATGTTAGTGAGTGGGTGCAACCAAAAAATGATTTCCTGTTCCCACCCTTTTTTTGTTTAACAGACATACAAAATCATTAAAAAAAAAAATACTCTGTGCATACAGGATTATGGCGCCACTGGTCTGGAGGACAGTATTATTGGCTTTCCTCTCAACTTTTAATTGATCATGGTTCCATTTTTCATTACAATAATAGTGTATATAAAGTGAATTTACTTCTTCAAAAAGTGGATTTAGTGTTTAATCACTTTTT
Organism: Seriola aureovittata; assembly: GCF_021018895.1. Lineage (NCBI taxonomy): Eukaryota > Metazoa > Chordata > Actinopteri > Carangiformes > Carangidae > Seriola > Seriola aureovittata. Next base: position 7,937,309 of record NC_079373.1, on the reverse strand, counting down.
AAGAACAAGGGAGACAGAGAGGAGTAACTACAAGGTCCTAATGTTGTTGCTTTCCTCTTTGCGTTAGGTGATTAGGGGGTAGATATCCCATCAGTCAGAGAGAAATGGGAGTCCCACTTAGTTGCACCTGCTAACCAAGCCATCTCCTCCTCAGGCATTAATAGACTGCAGTCCCTCCCCTTTTTCCGCCTGGCCCGTTAACTCTGCTGCCCCCTGAACATTGATGTGGCCACTTTTCCCTGCCCAGGCCACGGGGTCCTCTGTAAAAATGACTAGTCACCAAGTGCTGTCTGAAGTGAAGCTTTGATAAAGAGTGCCTTTTTTCCACTTCGCCGCTCAGATCTGCAGGAACCAGTCTGCTCCAGAAGCTGCTGCCCCCCACCCCCTCCCCAACCTCCACTCCCTCCACTCTACCCTGCATCTTTTAGAAATGAAGCGAGCCGGCAGAAGGGCTCCTGCTAGTCTCCATCCTCGGGGCACGAACACAGCCCTGACAACTATCTCCTCCCTGCGACAAGCAATCCCTCTCTGCAGGGCTGCCCAAAGAAAAGTGTTGATGCCAACAAAATGCATGACAGCCACTCACTTATGTTAACAGCCTGCGCACACAGAAGAGCAGCATCCCTCTGTTTGAGTTTGGTTTTATTTTCAATCAACCCTTCTAACGTCTGAACTCTGCAGTCTCGCGGGGGGGAGGAGGACAGTTGACAGTGAGCCAGACAGCTCCTCTCCACCAGGGGTTTGAACTCTTTGTCCTGCGGAGAGGGATGGGTGTGCAGGCTGGGACAGGGGTAGAGGGGTGTGTGGGATGGACTGGGGGGGGGAGATGGTTTAGCAAAAAGGGGGAAATGGAAGCGACTGAAGAGAAGAGGCCCATCAATATCCTGTCATGGCTGTCTGGGAGAGGTCCCGCTATAGAAATGCTGAGATAACACAAGACAGACAAGTTTACTTCCTTGACTTTAAATCCACATTAAAAAAAACAATTGAAGGAGTTTACTTAGACACAGGAGCAAAAAAGCTGAAGTAATCAATGTCAGTGGACATTTGTGGATAGAATAATCAGAGAGTGGAGTGTTTACTGGGTGGTGTGTTTTTTCGGAGCCCCACAGGGCTTAGTACACAGCCTCCTCATGTTGTTCAAAGACAAAAAGCACAGACAGCCAATGGTCCCTAAAGGAGCAAAAACGTCAGAAACAAATTTGAGATAAGAAATTGGAAGGTTACAGGCAAAACTGAAATGGAATTAATTGCTTCCATTTTGGTAAGCGCAACTCAAGGAGGAGTAAATTGTTCAAAATCTACAGATGAGCGGATACTCATCACCCTGATTTCTCTTTCAAACTAATCACTGCAGACAGACCATGCTCAAAAGAAGCCTCACATGTTTATTCTGCAATGGTCTGTGTTCCCTATCATTTCATAGTATGGAGACTGACCTGCTGGTGCAGATAACATAGAAGAAACTCTTATAAAGGCAAATAAATTGTCCAGCGGACCTAAACACACTGTCATCACTGTTAAAAGGGCAATGACAGTTTCCATAGACCATTCCACTCCAGCACTTTTAATGCATGTTAAGAGGAGTGGATGGGACTGGCAAATTAAAATCCATATCAATTACTTCTTGTCTCCTGTGACTCGTAAAAGGGGAGTAGTGTTTTAAGGTAAAATACCAGCCAGTAGGTCTACATCATCAAAAATGCATTAAGAGTTGTTCTGGGGCAACTAAAGACACTTTTGGTGGAAGAGAGATTTATGCACTCTAATATTCAGAAATCAAAACGCAGGAGAAAAAGCCAGGGACTGACAAAAATCCAACCATTTCTTTGAAAAGGAACTCTTATTACCTTGCAGGTGTCAACACTCGATTCACGACATACCCACATGCTTTCAAAATCCCCTCTGGCACCATTATTTAAAACAAGAACAATCAAACATCTTCATTTCTCAGAGTCCCCCCGCCCCCCCCACCCCCCTTTTCTCATCCTTCAAATCCCTCTAACCAAATACCGCATTGACTCGTGCCTTGCTTTTCTGGAGAGCTTCCACACAGACTCAATAAAGCCATGTGTGTGTCTCTCATATCACATCTAAGATAGCATATCACAATGAGTGGGCTGCAGGGCCTCCCTCATCCACAACAGATACCACTGTTGTTGTTTTTCCTGTCTCACTGGCAGTGACAGAGTGGAGCATTCCAAGTTTTCATCAAGCAAGTCTGAGCTTTTTGAGAATGTTGATTGCCATGCAGTGCCTTCTGCTTACGCAATCCGCAGAGACTGAGGCCTCTAACTAAAACATCACAGTAAAGATGCACATGTCAATTGTTTTTTGATCAGCTCAAACAGATGGTGGGCCAGCTCGCAACATATCACACTTCAAAAGGCTGCTTTTGCCTTATTTTTCTTGGACTCTGTTTACTGTTTGGCTTTGTTTGTGGTTTCAGAAAATTAAATCAAACATGGACTGTCTCATGTAGACTCCCTAATTAATCTTTGTCGTCAGCATTGGAAGGGGTGCTCAGATCCTTTACTTAAGCACTAACCATTTAAAATCCTTCTCAAAATATAAGCACAGAACATTATCAGCAAAATGTACCTAAAATGTCACATATGACGTTATCAGATTGCAACCATTGATGCATCAATGTTTAAGCAGCATGGAGCAAGAATTAGACTTTTAGACTAGTGGTTGGGTCATTCTAAAGGGTCACAAGAACAATCATGAAAAAACAAAATTCTGAGACACATTTTATATTATTTTTTGGCCTATTACTTCCAGAAATTGTTTCATTGGAAAGGGTCTCAAGTTAATCAAACTTTTTTTTTTAAATCTAAAATCTTAAAGGTCGCATATTGTAGAAATGTCTTTTTCCATGTCTTTTTTGATTATAAAGCAAGTCTAGGTTTTATATTCATACTGTGAAAGCATCAAAGCGCTCAGTCCACAGAGAAATGCACACAGCCTATATTCAGAAACTGAGCCTTAAAACGAGCCATCAAGACTTCTGTTACTTTGTGATGTCACACCAAAGCAGTCACCATTCTCAGCCATGCCCTAAACCCCGCCTACCAGGACCCACAGTCCAACCTTGCAGGATTTTGTTTCTCTGCGTATTTGCCTGAAATCACCAGTGTTTTTATTCAATTGCTCAGGAAACAATCAGCCAATCAGAAGGGAGGCTCAGAGCCTCCTCACTTCTGACTGGATGACTTTTTTCACCAAACTGTTGTTACTAGAGCTCCAGAGAGAAGCCTGAGAGAGGAGACCACATTGAAATGGTTTTTGGTTCTTAAAACCACAAATATATCTTCCTATGGATATCAAAACTTCCAATAAAACACAGGAAATGTGTGAAATGTGGGACCTTTAAGCTGAGAAGTTCCTTTTGAAATATAGTGCAGGAGAAGTATAAAGTAGCATAAAATGGAAATACTTCAAACTTCAAACCTTCAGTACCTCAAATTTGAACTTTTTATAGTACCTGAGTAAATGTACTTAGTTACTTTAACCTCAAGAACAGTTACATGACCTTTTGACCAAAAGCCCAGCTTCTAATGAACACAGCTATCGAAGCACAGATGACTACCACAAATTACCAGTGGTGAGAACAAGATTAGCTAGAATAATAGGTAATTCTAGCAAATTACAGCAAATTGGGTGTCTGTGCTTAATGAGAGGAGGAAAACAATAGTTCTGGGCAATTTAGGAGACATCAAGGCAGAGAGACGAGATATAAAAAGTCTCGAAGTCAATTGACCCTGCACATTTCTAAACCACACACATGACCGACCATGGTTTCTTTCAATTCACCATTCCAACCAATTACACTTGCAGGGAAAGGGCCCACCACACAAAAGATATTCCCAGTCCAATTTCTCTCACCCTATCTTACCCCCCACTTTCCCAGAACAATACTCTCAAGCCATCAGACAAGGCCAGGGCAAAGTGCATGTATGAAAGAATCTCTACAGTGCAGCTGTGATTGGAAAAAAATAAAAAAAAACAGTGGGTAGGAAAAGTAAGTTCAACTCAGTGCTATCTGGCTCCCTTTGATCATAAGGAACGGTGGATTAGAAAGGATTCTCCAGAAGTTTCCACCTAATCCGCATAACATTTTATAAACCCACCAGTTAACGTTGAAGGAACCTCAAGCCTACTCCCAAGGTTAGATTAGACCACATGCTCCACACTGAGGTTCCCCCACTTCAGCAGACTACAGCTTTTTCTTTTTTTTGCCTTGGACTGAATTACTCCACAGTATTTTATCCACAACAGTGGTCAGTATAGCTTTCACTTTACAAAAAATAAAAAATAAAAAATAGCAGCATTTATCTTTGGCTTTGGTCTCATTCCTTTTCCTGTGATGGATGCTGCTGCACTGAACCAAGCAGGTCAACGTCTACACTGTGTGTTAGGTGAGGATTTCTTGAAAGAGAATCAGACAAAGAGTGACAAGAGAAACATTTCTCCAGGGGTGTTAACTATTGAGAGCTGTGATGTTTTCTGCCTACAACAACCCCCCAGCCTCTTTTGAACTTTAAGTGTCACATCTCTATAAACAATTTGAGATTGTGTTGGGAATGTGTTTGTGTGCGAGTGTGTGTACGTTTGTCCTCTGAGGCAGAGTATTATGTCTGAGGGGGTGGACTGATGAGACAGGCATGCAGACTCCGTTTTTGTGTCGTCAATCACCTCCGCGTACAGTAAATGATTTTTCAACAAGCTCCAGGGTGATGGATAATCAGAACGAAAGGGTGAGCTGAGTGCTCCTCTCCTAGTTTTTCAATGGACAGAGGGAAGAGAGGGTCCCTATATCACCACCCTCTTGTTGTGCTGTGCACGTTTTTCCATTTGGGCGCTAAAGTTAAACATAGCGCCCTGGGCCAAAGTAATGATGGATTCTCCCCACTCCTGGCAGCTTCCCTTGTTTCAAAGGAGCACTCAGGATGAGAGAGGTGGTAGGAGGGGGTGAGAAGACGTCTGGGGACAGAAGCCCCATGTCGAATGAGGAGCTGCCAAATGGAGCCTCTGCAGCTCTTCATCAGGGCCGGTGGTCCTGGAGGGGTGGCTGCTCCAGGCAAATGCTAAAAACTGCGAGCCAGGCAACACATCTGTGCAGCTGGGGTCCCTCCATGGCATGAAGCATACTAACCCTCCAGCAAAGAGGCATGCGAGTCAGGGACAAAGAGAGAAACACAGAGGCAAAGCAGAGAGGGGAGCTAGTGAGAGACAGACAGAAACAAAGCAGAGTGGGGGATATGTGTGGCCTCTGACTCCAGATACTGAAACCAAAAAAAAAAAAAAAAAAACTCTCCCCCTCGGCGCCGACCACGTTGAGCTGAAACCAGAAAAGAACCTTCCAATGGCGAAAGTGCCAAAGGAATGCAAAGAAAATCTCTATGGTAATTCTCCCTCTGCAATCATTCTTCTTGTCTCTCTCCAGCTGTATCGCTCACACAGTTTGTCTCTATTTTCATTCAGGCATAATTAAGGCCCACTCCTTATATTGTTGATCGTCAATTAAGATGATTCACCGTCTGGTAGGAAGGCTTTTTCGCTTGATGGCATTGTCGTCGCTGCATCTCCGTCTCGCTGTTGGTCCATCGGAGGAATGTATTCGGAGCTGATGCAGCAGTTTGTGCTGACATTTACTTTACTTATGATGTTGTTTACCTCCCCTCTCCAACCATGATCATCTCTTCTTTGCAAGCGACACTTTCATTGTGTTGTCATCAAACCTCTTCAAAAATTTAGCACAGAGCTGCTCTCCCAAACAATGCATTAAACATAAAAGCTAAATTGAAAGAAGGTGTCCCACACATGCTTTTGATGTTGACAGAATTTTTGTGTTGGAATTACCGGCAGACAAAGATTTTGGAAAAGAAATAATATTTAGTTAATCTGTACTTTTTTCTATTTTTCGTCTTTTTCTTTTTGTTTTTTGTGGGAATGGAAAAACTCACATGGTGCCAAAGCTAGCAAAGGCCCAGGCCAAATGTCAAGGACTTGTTTATGGCAATGAGGCTTTTAATCTTCAAGCTGCTGCAGAAAACTCCCAATTCTGGCGAGACTTTCCATAGGGTTGTTTCTGCACGTCCGTGTCGGGCACACTGCGCAAACACAGCTTGCTTTTTATGCCTGTGATGTCTGCATTACTTGAAGCCCATATTTCAAGAGCTAACACCCAGAAATTGTGCTGAGCTCATTTATACGACCAATTAAAGTCATCTCACATTTTCTACAGCAGGCAAGTGCACCACTTTCTGCGTACTGCACTTGTTTGCGCCGATCCCTTCCTCTGTGTCCTCCACATATTCATGATGCACTGATTTACTGGTAATTACTTAGTGACAGGGTTTTTGTCATTGCAGCTCGACTGTCAGCGCAAACAATTTCGGCTTGTTTAATAAGCAAAGAAATAATATGATGCAACATATGATTACAGTGTGTTCTCCGCAGCAATAACGACTTTGCTTATTACTCATGTATGCGATCCAGTCCTTGTATAATGTGAAGTGTGACCTTAAGTTTTATCATGGCAATCATGACCCTGTCCAGGATTTCCATTAAAGAATATCTGTCTCATTAGATTATGGAATGCAATCTGTGCAGGGTGAGATAAAGTGGTACAGGTCACACACTCAATATCTCATCATTATGTAACAACAGGGAGTGCGGCCATTGCTCTCCACACACACACACACACACACACACACACACACACACACACACACACACACACACACACACACACACACACACACACACACACACACACACTCCTTCTCCCCTCTAGATAACAGTCGAACTGGCAGCCTTCTCATCAACACAAATACACACAAAACACAAACTGCAGCCGCAGCAGATAGGAACTGGGATTTGGAGAGAGTTGCTGAAAATCAAAAGGTCCAAATCCAACAGAGAGTTTTCACATTGCACTCCTATTTCTACTTTTTCCATCTCATTACTGTGCACTTTGAATACTAATGGACAGGGTTTGCACAGCCATGCAGAGCTAAGGATTTACAGCCATGCACAGTAAATACACTAAGATACAAGCGGGGCATACAGGCCTGGGAGGTATTATTCAGGGACATTCCCATGTACACCGTAACTGCGGTTTCATTTGAAAACATTATTTATGAGAACAATTTAACTGACAGTGTCTAGAGGAAAATGGTAACAGCACTTAACATCTCTCTCGATCTTGAGAAAGAAAATGCCATGCAAATGGATGATTTCTCATGTGCTCCCCATGAACAATCCTACTCAAACACTGGCCTGCAAATCACTTAATGCGGCGGGGAAATGGGCATTTCTGCCTCGTCTTACAGTGCCTCAGAGATGGAGTAGGAGATTGTCACTGTGTAATTCCACTTCTTGCTCTGTGCCAGCAAAACCCTCCCTAAAATATTTCAGCCATGATTTAGGGATGAAAAAAAAAAGAAAAACAAGCCCCCTCCCTCTCAGCATTTTACCCATTTGTGGTGAAATTATTTTTAGCTTTAAAATTCCATGAGAATGAGAAAAAGAAAGGAAGCAAAAGGGATGGAGAGAGACAGAGAGATGAGGGAGAGAGAGAGAGAGAGAGAGAGAGAGAGAGAGAGAGAGAGAGAGAGAGAGAGAGAGAGAGATGCTCCTTGCAATGCCAGTGGATTATTGGCAGCTTGCAAAATCCCATCAGAAAGGATGGGGCAGAAACAGATCACTCTGTGTTACATGGAAGAAAAGGATCTGCAGCACACTGTATAGCTGTGGCCTGCTGCATCACCCTCCTCACCACACTTCCTCTCATCTCTTCCCTCCGAGCACCAGGCCACTCCTGGGGAATTAACCCCGCAGTCATTATGCTGGTGAGGGTCACTGGATCTGTGGCATGTGTGGAAACACCAGTAGAGCACTGGCTGCAGTTCTCCGCCTCAGGCATCCTGCCTGCCTGCCTGCCTCCACAAACACACAAACACACACACACACACACACACACACACACACACACACACACACACAGAAACACACATGCACATCCCAAACTGAGTGGTGTCACGTACAGTACATAGAGAATACCCACACACCCAGGTTTGTTGCCCAGTCACCAGACAGCCTGCTTAATAAGGACGGTAAATAGTCTCTGCAGCACTAAAGGCACAATAACAGAGGCCATGATATTCTCTCTGTAGCTGGAGCTGGAGTTTAACGTCTCTGTGTCCAAGCAGAGGGCTGCAGGTTCAGAGGGCTAAACGCAGACACTCCATTTGAATTAGAGCTGGATTCACTGAGGTGACAGGGCTTGTTTTCAGCTGCAGCCACCTGGGAGAAGCCAGCCGGGCTATCTACTAAACCAGCACCACATTGACGTGCCACAGGTAAAAACGCCGGTCCAAATAATGGGCGCGATGAGAGTAGGCAGGGCAAACAATGGCTCGAGGCAGCGGCTGTAAACGCTGGCATCACTTTTTAATTGCCACTGTTCTCCGTTACGCTTGGTTGAAGGTGTGGGGGAGGGAGTGGTCCTCTCTGTCGTGCTCAATCTGTGGTGTGCCATGACTTTACACACAAAGTACGGTGGGACCTGCCCAACCTTTAACTTGAAAATCAAACAGATGGAAGAATAACCCATTTTAGCACCCACCATGAAATGCCTTTCAATATAAAGCCTGCCCATGGCAATTTTCCCTCCTCCTACTTCGACTAAGGTGGCAAGATGAGCAAACAGACATTCAGGCGCACTCTCACCCCCCGGGGCATCATTATCCAAGACAAGAGTTGCTGCCAAAAGTAATGGAGCTCTGGGTCTACCTGGCTCACGGCAGCCCCTACTTTTTTATATTGAAATGGAAGGAATGGGAGGGCCCTGAATAGTGTTTATAAAAAAATGCTGCCAGGGGCTTTGCTATGGGATTATGAGAATTGGCCAAGAGTAGGGAGGGGTGAGGGGGGGCAGTACTGCTGTTGGTGTTTTTTTTTTTTTTTCCTTTCCATGTTGGCTGGCTCTGTACTGTACTGGGCTGGGTTATACTGGGTTGGGTCAAGCTTTTGCTGCCAGTTCCCAGAACACAAGGACCCTTTTTTCTCCTGCCAATCACAACCAGATGTGCCCGGACTGGTTTTAAGAATTCTGATCCCTCACTCGGTCCTGCTTTCAGCTCTAAGCGAGTCATGCAAGTAACAAGCAGCACACACACACACACACACACACACACACACACACACACACACACACACCAAACTTGGTGGAGCACATATTCTCACATGCAGACAGAAATACACACACACACACACACATACCAAACTTGGTGGAGCACATATTCTCACACGCAGACAGAAATACACACACACACACACACACACACACATACACACACACACACACACATACACACACACACACACACACACATACACACACACACATACACACACACACACACACACACACACACACACACATACACACACACACACACACACACACACACACGCATGCTCTGTGACAGGCATGCACGCAAACACGGCCTGGCTGAGGCACTGTAATCACAGGGGCCCAAAAGGAATCCCAGAACAGGAATGGACTCCAATAACAAGCTTTTCAACACCAGAGCGCTTGTCTCATTCGCCCATTCCCCCAGGACGAGTAGTTTGAGGAGATTCAACCTGACATGACTGAGAGATTTACGAGGTGTAGATAGAGGCCTATTTTCACATAGATACCCGGTCCTATCAATGCAACGCCGGGGCCTATCAATTATAGACTAGACAGGTTTCTGCACCCTGGAATTCTTCAACAGGTATGCTCACAGCCCTAGAAAGCAGAAATACGATGTAACACCCTCTGCTGCTGAGGCATTTGTGTGCCTGTGGGTGTATTTTAATATTTGAATGCCACTAGAATGTTTTTCCTTCAAACACAGTGTGAACACAAATTTATGCCCTCCAGCTACATAACGCATTGATGTTAATGATAACAGCACAAGAGTACAGATATCATTCTACATGGCAACTGTGCTGCTGCTATTTGTGTGTAAATGAATCTGGAGCTCGGGAGGGGTCATGTGTTGTGTACAGTCGGAGCTGATGTGCAATTAACTATTCATTACATAAATCTGATTAGGGAATTATTCATCCATGCAGGTTGTGTGAATAAGTATTACACAGCGCCTTAACCTCTTTTTTCCATTCTCCAGTGCTCCAGAGGATCTGGTCTCCCCCTCTCTGTATCTCCTCCGCCATGGATCCACCTCCAGCAACATTATCAGCGAGTACCATCTGTTCCCTGCAGCAAGTGTAAAATTGAGCTGCTTGAAAGTCGTCCGATATCGATCAAGCCACATTAATTTTTATAATGCCACGTACGGCGTGTCACCATTCGCAATCACACCGAGCAATCTGTGCACCCTGTCGCGCCACTGCCCGCGACCTGCATTTAGCGTGGCTGCATGTCAGGACATGATGCTTGCACCTCTAATGTCAGAGGTGCATGATAGTGTTGTGCTTTTAAGGTTTATACAGATAATATCTGCAGGATATTGGCATATCTGTAATATTCAAAACATGACAGTACCAAATGACAGTGAAGTGACCTACAGTTTAATTTCAGCCATAATTAACAAGGCCCTATGCAAAGGTGTAAATACCTTCACTTAACTGTTAATGCCTGTGATGAGCAACAGGCTTAGGTCATATTAATAAAACATGAGGAGCTAACGTTTGTGATGAAGCCGCCCTGCTACCAAACCACAGAGGTGATAATTACACATCAAAACAGAAAAATAATGAACCAAACAAACAAACAAAAAAAAAAAATCATACCATTTTACTGTTTTTACTTATCTTTTTTTTCCCACTAACTACCTTATTCTTCCACACATATGATAGTTCACTTAAATAGATATTTCACCTGAGAGAAAACACCGTTGCTCCACTGGTAGCTCATCCTGAGAGAGCAGCTTAAGTTGTCTGAACACAGGCAGGTATTAGGAGTGAAGAGTTTTCATTCATTACTGCTCACAAAATTAGCACACAAATTAATAAACTGTGCGTATCAATAATTCATGCACGCAGGCAGTCCATTTAGATTGCCCTTGACTGGGCAACTTTCACTGTTAATTATGCACCACATCACATCGCACAGTGTCATGTGCGCACCTAGCAACCAAAGCCGGCCAACAAAGAGTAAACAAGCAGCGATTAAATGTTAAACGTAGTGAAGGATAAATCCAAATGTTCTATGTCACCCACTAACCTTTCCCCCCGCATCACCATCAGTACCAGAGACACAAACTTAATAAGAAAATAATTTTTAAAAAGCCAATACACTGCACTTTCAAAGCAAATCCATTACCCTAAAATGTTGGTTATGGGAGATTTTTTTTTTTTTTTTACCAGATGGTGGCACAAGATGAGAGGTTAGCACAAATGATTATAAATGATTCTCTTGGGAGTGTGAAAATCCATACCAAATGTAATGGAAATCTGGCCAGAAGCTGTCAGGGGCAGGCAGGCACAGGTGACCGACCAGCCATGCCATCTTTAAGCTGTGCTGCTTGCATGACAAAAACAATCACAGAGAACCAGAAAAAAAAAAAAAAAACAGCAACTAACAAATGCATTAAACACAGAAGAGACATTTATTGGTGTCTCGCAAATCCCTCAGGATCTCACCCACAACAAGCCCAACGTGTCACAACAACTGCACTCGCGCTTGAAGGTGCCACAGTGCAAACAAGACACAGAACAAGATCCAATCAGATGTGTCTTGGTGTTTAAGTGGTTTCTTCACATTTGTTAGGTTATATGTATATCCTTAGTCAAGACAGGCTGTCTATAAATAGGCTCCCTTCAACCTGTCAGGAAGAGATCTGCATTCCCTTTAAGTTTACTGAAGCTAAAGTCACACATAGGGAATCTAAAGCTGGATAAGACCTCATATCGCACAGATCCATTTCAAGTTCAACTCAATCTGGGTCCATGTTTTTGATTCAATCGAGGAGTAAGGTTGTGGCAGGGAGCGTAAAAGTCACAGTTCAAATGAGCTTTTGCTTCAGACAAACCAGACATGAGTAGCTAAACAAATCATTGTCAGCGACTCGTGTGCACCCAGACATTAAGTTAAATGAAAACGCAGGGAGAGGATTTAGCTGATCCATGTCATCAGCAGTCGACTTAGAAACAGCGCTGTTAAATAGCAAAAATACACAGACCCCTTTACAAGCCAGATGCTTAAAACACATTAAGACCTCATCTCCGTGGGGGTTACACAGGGAACCAAAGAGCATGGAGACTGGTTGCAGAGGAGGGTGGGAGGGCGCGAGATGAGTGGGAGTACGCCAGAGAGGAGTGCGTGCCCTACAGGCCCCTCTTTAGTAGATGGTCCATTGTGGTTGACTGTACAGATCGATAAATCGGGTCAATAGATCATTAAGCAATCCCTGTGCTCCCGAAATAACACAGGGATCAGAGTGGAGATAAGAGCCTAGATCAATGCTGGACGGACGAGCGGATGGAGCAGCGGACGGAGGCTGGAACAGGGATGGAGGGAGGGTGCGGCACCTGTCAGGGCTGTGAGCTGACTGGGTGTGTCACGTGTCTCAATGCGGAATTGTCATAATACGTATATATTCTCGTTTCATTTGAACAGGATAAAGCCATGTATATGGTTTATCTCCACCCGGATAGGATGGAAGTGAATGGGATATTGTTTGTGGCATTAAAAGTTTTTTAATAAGAACAGGATTAACATCACAGGGGGAGGTGGGAAATTACATGTTTCCTTCCTCTCGTGATAAAAGTTGCCGTTTTAGCCACATACAGTTTACAGGAGCGGATTCTAGAAAAACAACAATGACATACTGTGGACATCATGTGACCCTCACCAATGGTCTTTGTCTTATTTTCAATTCTACAGCTATTAATAGGTTATTATTCAGCTTTAATGTCAATAATAACAGAGACTGTTGCAGACTACTTAAATGTCTCATGTAGCTCACTGCCCTCACATTTATATCAGCTATACAAAAGTTAGACAGGCCTTTGAATGGGCTAACACAGCCTTTTGTAAAGTTTATCTTTAGTTTTTACGAGTTGACTGAACTAATGGACTGAAAAAACTGATCAAACTCAGTAACAGTGAAAACTTGGCTCTGTGTATAAAAACTCCCAAATCCAAAATGTCTTGTTAAACTGCACTTTAATTATGGGAGGACCAGTCGATAATTGGGGCTGTAATTATTAGCAGGCCAGGGGTGACAAGTCACAGACATATCCTCTTCAGAGCAGATTACAATCGTTAAGCAGCACAGGTAATGCTGAAATCACTCCACCTCCTGTAGAGATATAAAACCCATCCCAATGGAGTTATGAGGCCTACTTCTTTTGTAGAAAGTGGTTCAAATGAAAACCTCACAGTGAGGACTGCGGATTATTCAGAGTAATGGAGTCACCATTGCTGGAAAGACACATTGCTGTGGAATCTTTTTTTAAATGTAATTTTTCACTGCTGTGAGCACCACAAACAAAATTCCCTTCACTTCCACTGGGTCAGGGTAGAGACAGTAGAGATCTCTGAGGTGGAAATCTGCAGATACACAAAACTAAAACTATGTGTATGTCTAGAAAGGACAAAGTGTTAGGGGGAAAATATGGTTATTTTTTTTTTTTGTATTTTTTAAATAATTTGCGTGAACCGACCCTTTAAACATGAGCTTGTGCGCAGCACATGTCGGTACCAACAGGAGAGATTGTGCCAGGGTCTGTGACGATGTAGGTTGGGCACTTAGGAGAAGCACCTTTATGAAACTGAGCAGTGAGGAGGATTTGGCAGAATGAAATGAATGAGGTTTTAGAGCGGTAAATGGGGAAAGCACAGCTGGATAGAAAACACATAATCCTTTTCTACTGAGGCTGGTGATGCCTTTATTGCCTTTTTAAAATTCACTAATACAGATCATTCTGTCTGGTTAACTCATTAACACCAGTAGTTATCTGACGAACCTCTTTAATGACATACATTATTCCAAACACATCTAGGCTAAAGCACGGCTATGTGGCACTGGCTTTAAAAGATGCCTGCTATCAGATAAGGCGGTAATTATACAAAACACAACATTGTGCTGACTAATGCCATCATAAAGCATTTAATCTATAGAGGCATTAGTATGCCTGTGCTAATGCCTTTCTATATAGCAAAAATAAGCGTAAACCCATTCTTATGACTGAGATCCATTCATAATCTGAGAGGTTCATTTTAAAAGGTCAACACCTGGTGTTTATCAAATTCTCTCATGAAAACGGCTAAAAAATTGATTATGGATCATGGCAGCATCAAATTCCTTTGGAAATGATTTTGTATTTCATAATATATCATCATGTCTGTTTTGTTGAAAGGTAGAGAGACTCTGTGTCTTTTATCACACTTTCTCATTATCATCTGTAAGCAGGAGTAATATTAAAATAAACAGAGCAGGGGGGTAAAGCCCGGGGACCGGTGCTTCCTGCCCCCTGCCTGAGGATCTTCCTGTCTGGGTGTCGGGGGCCAGGTCTGCCTGCTGGGGACCTGACTAACTCTGTGCAGAGTAGGGGGAGGGAAGAGGAGGAGTGGCGGAAAGCCATACACAGACGCTCCACCCTAAAGAGGAACAGCATGCCAGCCCCGGTGGACATCTGTTTTCACAGGTGTGCTCACCCAATGTGATTAAGATTGGCGCTGCACACCCCGCGAGCGATGCTGCACTGGTACGCCAACACTGTGGGTACCGGGGCATGGGTGTGAGACGCGTGGAACAGTTGTGTTGTTTTGGGGCAGATGGAACTGGTGATGAGAGTCTGAGTGAAAGAAGAAAGAGCAAGTGGAGGAGAAAAGGAAGGGATGGACGAGGAGAGCGATGTGAGGAAGTTCAGATGGCTTATTCACTGCAAACAACTGTTTAGAGAAACATAATTTAAAGAGTGGGATTACTCTGAGCACATGCAGATTATCATCTGCTGTTTGATTCTTAAAGTGAGACGGCGAGATCACATGGAAGGATTGGAGTAAACCAGACATGAGCAGTGTTTTATAAATACCAGTACAATTCAAAAATGGGCAAAATGTTCTCAGGGAGAGGACTGGATGGTCTGAAAAGGAAACCATTCACCCCCAGAAAAGCCTATAGGATATAGGTGGGCAGTGGTTTTGGCAGAACCAGCGCGGCTGGTACCCAATGCTACAACGCACCTGCTTCCATGGCAACCAGAAGAGGGATTGCTTTCCCTTACACCAGCAGGCCACTTCATGCTTTAATGTAAAGCGACAACTTGCCAGAATTAATTTGTGTGTTGTCAAAAAAAAAAAAAAAAAAAAAAGTCTCCCAAACAGATTTAATTCAGAAAAATAGAAAAAAAGCAATTTTCTTTATTTATGTTGCCTCCCCAATGCGCCCCCACTCCACTGCTGCCACACCATAATTCTCCAGTGGTGTTTGAGAACTTTCAGCCATTTCAAGTGATCTCACTCCTGGAGTAGTACGAGGCAGCGACAAGAAAATCTTTAACGAACGAGAAAGCAATTCCATTTCACAGCAGCGAGGAACCGAGGAGGAGGGGCGGGAGAGTCAGTCACCAGCTTCTAAAGAGAAATGGAAGCCTTGGATAAAAGCTGCTCACCCCAAGATATCTCCTTAAAAAAAAAAGAAAAAAAAAAAAAAAGAGGAGCAGACAGACTTAACACCAAATCATCCTGCTGTACAACTCAGAAGCTTACCTAACACTGACAACTGTCAGGAAGAGTGCTACACTAGATGTAGCTTATTAGCATTTGTGAATATCACTTTGCTTGTGCCCCCCAAACTTCTTAAGCCTCTATCTTTGCCTAACAGAGCAACACCATCTTTTACAGCAGGAATGATCTGGCAAACACAGAATAAACACAAACTAAAATGCACACTTACACACGTTCAATGTGGCTATCAAAGGCTTGGAGTTGTGTTGTCATCACATACGTTAGTGATTTTACAATGCTGCTCTGTAAAACCTGTTGCTAATGCGTGCTTAAAGGAAATATAAGAATAAGAATGATAGATGTGCACATATACCAGCCAGCATTCAGAGTTAATGTTGCTTGCTCTGATATCAAGCTGCTGGAAGCAAACATATTCCATTAGCCAGTGTGGGGATATATTACAAACCCTGATCACACAGCCAATCCACAGCCCTGATTCCATTATCCATCCAATCGTGTGCGCGCCCCCCATCGCTCCCTCCCTCCCTCCCTCCCTCCCTGCTTTCCCCTCCTGTCAATGAAGCAATGGCAGGCATCGCTCCCACAACCCCGCCCGGCTCCAATCTGCTCTCGCTTCCCCATCTTCCTGACGAGCATAACTCAGCGAGGGGTACGACTGCTCTCAATAGCTAAGATGTGAGAAATGTATATATTTGTAAGTGCTAATACTAAGCAGCACAGAATGTTGGGCCAGCACCAGACAGATGGTTCTGAGAGAAGCAGAAGATCAGAGAGCTGCTCCCTCCCACCCTCTCTGTCCCTGCTCCTCTATTTCTCAGAGAGAAGGCACTATCACAGCTCTGCGTGACACAGAGGAGCCACAGCGTACAAAAGCGGCCTTAATTCCCCCGATGGTGAAATCAGCTCACTCTAACAAGGGTATCAAAGTAGTTCATCAATGAGAGGATATTTGAAACTCCAACTCTCAAAAGCCTACACTACCATGGGTGTAATGCAGCTGGGAGGGTTTCTTGGGGTGTAGAAGGGCAAACAGAGACACATGACAGAAGAAACGGGCAGATAAACAACACAAAACAACAAAGATCGATAGAAATAGTTTTGGAGAAAAAGAGCAGGAAAGCCCTCCTCAGATTTGTGGCACAGCGATTAGTGACAAATTCTTCTATGTAACTGGTTTAAAGGCTCAATTAGCCTTGCCCTGTGTGTTCCTCATAAAGCACTGCCAGTTCAGATTAATTGATATAATCAAAGGCCAAGTGAACTTAATTTATAAAGCCAGAACTCTCCGGAGTAAAAGTTATAAAGTGTGAACAACAGAAATGACTAACTTGCGGTAAATGTGCTCTCTGTGTGTCTGTGTCTGTGTGTGTGTGTGCGTGCGTGCGTGTGTGTACATGCGTGCATGTGTGTGCAAGAGAGATTGTTTCACTATCACAAGAGGAGGGATTTCATGTCTTTGGCATACATCTCTTTTACACTTGGCTCGCTATGACACCTCATAGGAGGCCAGGGTCAAATAAAGTGCAGGAGAGCTTAACAGCCTTTGCACACCAGGGGAGGCAGGGCTACCGAGCTCAACACAGACACAGACACGAGTGGATTCACTTTCACACACACAGACACAAATACAACGTCTCTAGAAACAGAAACACCCCCCCGCCCCCCCCCCCCCGCCCCTCCCCCGCCCCTCCAGTGCTTGAATAGGACAAGCGGTCTGTGTGGGCTACCATCAGCCACGCTTTCAACGGTTTCCGTTACAGGGCTGACACGCATGTACAATAAGCGGCTCTGCTTCCATCTTTCAACATCTCTGTCTATCTAAAAATCACAAATGGAATGTGCTGCAATTCACCCACAGCGCAAAGAACTCAATCAGGGTTGAGGGCGGCATGGCAGGCTTGCTTCCACGCAGAAAATATGCTGCTTGGCCTGGTGGAAGGAGAGGAAGGTCGAGCAGAAGCTGCCGATCGATTTGGATTCTCATTGTTCAGATGGGATATAAAGCTCTCTTTGTCTGCCTGTGCTCTTCTGACCTTTATCGGGCCACTGAAGAAGGCAAACGCCGGCAGGCCGAGAGGGAAATGGAGTGTCTGTTCTGCGCTTAACACACTGCTCACAGATTGCAGAGCTGGCATGGTGCGATGGACACAGACTGTCTGCCGACCTGGGCTCTCTCTGCCCTGCCCGACCTTGGTACCACTGCGCCAATGTGCCAACGAGGGCTCCATAACACCCTGTCCTCGACTAAAAAAAAAAAAAACACACTGAGACAAGGCTGGAAAACAGAAACGGGCTCGAGACACAGAGTTCATTAACAGATAAACGGCGGGAGGTGGGGAAAAACAGCGAGATGGGAATAAATGAGGAAATGACAACGGACGGAAGATATGGGGAAAGGTTGGCAGCCGTCCATGAAAAAGACAGCTGGCAGCGACATCCTTCACAAACCTGGCGACGCAAGCGGTATGATGGAAGCAGCCTCCAGAGACATGGAGAGAGGAAGAGGGGAAGAAGGAGAGAGATGAGGGGGTTTGGCGGAGGGGGGCTGTGGCGGCAGATAACGTGGCTTTCGTCTCCAGACTCCCGTGCCAATTAACACAGTCCCACATATAAGGCCCCCTGCCTGCCTCGCAGCCTGGCCCCGGTCTTTAGTGGCGACACAGAGGGACAGAGCATGAGGAGAGAAATGTGAACGTGCGAGTGTGTGGGGGGAAAGGGCCGGGGGAGAATGAGGGATGAAAGGGGATGAAAGGTGAGGCAAGGTCTGGTGGCCTTGTCTGAAGGTGAGTCGGCTCCCCTGCCAGTCTGCAGCCTGGTTCCTCTAGCAGAAAAAAAGAAAAAAGGTGGGGGTGGTGGTGGTGCTGATGGGGGGGGGGGGGGGGGTCAAGGGGGTGATGAAGACGAATGAGTCGGAGCACGGGGACGCTGATCAACAGCCGAGTTGCTCACCGGCCATCTCACTTTGTTGCTCACCTCATCCAGAGGGAGCAAGTGAGAGAGAGAGAGCGAGAGACAGAGAGAGAAGTGAGGAGGCCAATGAGCCGGCACCGGTCCAGTCACAACACCACAGACACAAATCCTGGTTCTGTACCATTAGCTCCAGACTGTCATAAATCAGACAAAGCCAGCCGGCAGGACGGAGGGAGAAGGCCAAACAGAGAAGTCAAAAAGCCACAGCCACACAGCGCCGATCAGACAGCCAGAGTGGGGTGGGGTTGGGGGTGGGGGTGGTGGGGCAACCTCTTAACAGACAAAGCATTTTATAACGACACGAGACAGATTCCGCACGTAAAATGGAAAAAGCTGGACACTGTAGGGCCGGGTATCGAACCCTGATGCTTTTTGAGTTCCGACTAAAATGTGTCCATAACATTGATTACTGAGACTGTTGTATAATAAAAGTTGGCACTGAACGTTTGGTCATATTTTAAGCCTTTTTTACTTACGTATTTGCTTATCTCAATAGGATATATACTTAATCTCAATCAGGGGACTTTGCATTTTTAATACGCTTTTATGCCTTCATTACATGATTGACAGCAGAGGGATGTCAGAGAATGAGGGCAGAGAGACGACAGAACAACATGCAACAAAGATCCCCAGCTGGACCCGAACCACGGATGTTGCAGTTCATGGTCAGTGCTTTAAACCCCTTGGCCACCGGAGCGCCTGAAACTTTGCTATTTTCCATTCTTGTATGGCTGCTCGTGTTTATACAAGAGAAAACACTCATGCATTGAGAAGTGCGGAATAAATTTGCTAAATGAAAAAGGGGGTTTGTACAGCAGGTTTATATTCATTAAGCTACGGTATCAGCACTGGCACTGGTTTCAACAAATAAACCACCTCTAGGAGAGAGTAAAACAGCTTTTTTTTTTTTTTTTTTTTTTTACAAGCAACTTCACACAAACGGCTTGTAGCCTTGAGTCTCTGCTTTTGTGTCTCATAAAAGCCTGAATTAACATACACACGATCCAGATTGTCTTGGTGCTCGTAGACTAGATATTCAGTCATTAGGATTCTGTCATTGTAAATTATAATGCTCGATTAGAACATGTGGGTTAGCATTTCCATTTGGTAATGCCATTACTGGAGCAAAAGCTTCATTAGCATTACTGCATGTAATAACCTCGACAAGGGATTTCCTAACCCAGATTTCAACCACACCCAACCAAGGCATGTTGTCTTGGCATGCGCCCTACTGGCAAATAAACAACACATCTGCCTGCCTGCTCTGAAAGTTGTACATATATATTGTATAAACCACTGGAGAAAAGACAGTTTTTGTGTGTGTGTGTGTGTGTGTGTGTGTGTGTGTGTGTGTGTGTGTGTGTGTGTGAGTGAGAGTAGTGTATGGTATCGTGTCTGTGAAAAGATTCGATTCCATGTAAGACTGCGTGTAGGAAGTGAAGCTCCAGATTGGCACGGCGGTAACGGAGCAACTCTTGGTCTTCCAGCAAGTTCTGGCAAGCACGTGCCAATCTTACCTCACACAGCAGCACGCCACAGGGGGCTGAATACTTCTACCCTGCGATCCAATTAATTTCATTGCACGCCACACATTTCGACATGCTAGGAGCGTAAGGAGAGGAGGCTTGAAGGGAGTGGAGGTGAGCGGTGAGGCAAGTGGGAATAACTGAGAAAGAGGAAGTGGAAGGATGAGCCAGGGTTGGGGAATCTTAGAATTTCCCGTGTCTTGCATTTGAGTTTCTGCACAGGGAGAAGAAAATGCAATTACACGTGCCCTCTCAGCCTTTTCAGGCAAGTGTGGTGTGTAGAAGTGAGGGGGTAGTGGTGGGGTTTGTGCCCTGTGGCGGCCAGCACTCCCATACTCTATGCTAATAGACCCTTGTTCTGCATTCTAACAGGCATTTGGTGGCACAGCTCTGAGTGGGGAGCAGCGGAGGGTGAGCGCAGACCATCAGCAATGTGTGTGTGTGTGTGTGGGGGGGGTCTGTCGCCTTGTGTCTCCGGAGATAGTAGGAATAATGAAAAACTCTGCTGGGACTTCAAAGCAAACGGCTGGTCATTTCCTGTGGTGATGGCTGATACCAGCCTACATGCTCAGGCAACAAGCACGCACACACTTAGTCACACATTCCTGCCAGGAAAGAGCCCCGGCCAATGAACACCACTTCCTTTGATGGTATAGCAGAGCCAAGAAGAAGGAGAAACAAGTCTTTGGACGTGGAATAGATTTGAAAAGCCTTTGTGTGTGGCTGGCGGAACCATCTAAGTGCTTTAGCCACAGCCTCGAGGTCAACACTTACGCAATGTGGGTGTAATGCCAGAAACCACATGGAGATGTTAACACTTACATTTTTACAGAGTTTTCAAATTCGTAACTGGCAACAGGCCACAACAGATCAAACACAACATCACACAGAACAAATTGTCGTACGGTAATCAGACATGTAAACACATCCTTATTTTCCCAAGCAACAGACCTTTTCTAGGCAGATATATTGACATATTATTGCAGGAAAAGCACAGGTGTAATTAATAACAATTACTGACAGCTAAATTTGCAGCTTTTTCCCTTCTATAACTAAATGTCCATCACGAAAAAGGTCTATTAGGTCACTCGTTTGATATCTCAATTCATGTAAATGCTCCACTTTTCCATTTTCTACAGCTTTTAAAACGTGGACCAATTTTTCCATTCAGTAGATTGAGGGGAAAAAGTAGAGACTCAACTGTGCACTAACCTCTAATTATAGCCTTTTCTCTTGCTACAAAAAATATTTTCATCAGGTATCCATCCCTTGCTTGTGTAATCTCTTCAGTGTCCCATAATACACTGCAGAGAAAACTGTTGGTTTTGGCATATCCAGTACTTTCTTTTAAGATTTACACAGTTGCCTGTTCAAGTTCAGAAAATATGAACAAATACAATATTAGCTTCCAACACAAGCCACTCAGCTACTGTTTAGATGTTGTAGTACTTGGTGTTGCACATATTTTGTGCAATTCTTTCACTGAGGTTAACACAAAATGCGAAACATACAAAAGCAAAACAAGTGAAAAAAGCATGCAAGTAAAGAGTATGCAAGAAGTATGCAAGAAAAGATTTGGAAAACTGTCTTAAAAATGCCGAGGGAAATATGCGTGTGGGTGTGTGTGTGTGTGTGTGTGTGTGTGTGTGTGTGTTGCTCATCTGATGGTCAAAACAGCCTGGCATGTACAAACAATCTGACTGGTAATCTGTGGGGGGAGGGGAGGAGGTCACACGATATGTAAACATAAACAAAGCTGCAGTGGCCATTTCTGCCTGATCCTGTTTCTTATCATATCATCTAGTTGTGTTATGAAAGCCAGACTGCTCCTGCAGGCTCTTCTGTGTGTGTGTGTGTGTGTGTGTGTGTCTGTGTGTGTGCGTCTGTGTGTGTGTGCGCGCGTGTGTGTGAGTATGCTCCGAGAAGCACGCTCATGTTAAGTCTCTGAGTCTTATGTACGAGTTAAAGTCACCAAGAGCACGCGTTGTGAGACAGAGTGAGCACAAAAACACACATCTGGTTCCATTCAGGATGCCTGACATTCTTCGCCTGCTTGGTTCAGATTACTTCCCGAGCCCCCATGCTGGCTACGCCGTACCGCAGATAAACTATACCGCTCAACACAACGCCTGACCTATTCAACACGCAACTGGAAAGGGGTGTAGGCTGGCGAGGGAGAGGTGAAGCTGAGTTTACAGGCGGGGTTTACTCGGTGTAGACGATCCTCGAGCAGGAGGCTCCCGAGAAGCCGGGTTATGCTAATTTACTGCTTCTCCCCTCCTGCAGACCCTTCCTTACAGTATGCCGAGCAGGAGTGGGTCCTGAGGGAAGAGCACGGCAAAGGTTCTGTCAGAAGGAGCAGAACCTTAATATGATCCTAACCCTTCTCACAGATACCCACTGGGGAAAGCCCCAGCAGCAGAGGGCCGGCTCTGTAGAGATCCAGACCAGAGAGAGAGAGAGAGAGGAACAGATAGAAGGTCAGGAGACAAAAAACCTTGAGAGCATCGGTTAGGGCTGTAGTGCAGCATAAGCAGGCCTAGAGAGGACAGCTGGAGAGCAGTTATATTTTCGTCTGTTCACAGCTAGAAATCCAACTAAAGTAAACCATGTTTATTGTTGTTTTGTTGCAAGAGCCCCTATGCGCGGCAGCTATAATAAAAACAAGATGATTTCTATTCCAAAAAAGAAACGCCTATACGCCTTGGGATCAGTTTGTTCTACACACCAATCTAACTATAATTCCTGAACGTCACCTTTCCTTTACATTTCAGAACGCCCCCCCCCCCTCGCACTTCTTCCAATTTCCCCACCCTATTCTCTTATCTCCCATGTTTGACAGAGTGATGTCTTCAGCCAAAATCACCTCGTCTCTCCAGTTCCCCAGGAGATGGAGTGCCAGTGATGTAGACGATTCAATCAGTGAGAAGTGAAAGAGCAGATCACAGACAATACGCCGCGGCCCCATTACCCCCAGTCCTCGGTTACCGCTAGCGATGCTTAGCTCGGGCCCCCACCTAATGGGCCATAATATCATTTTACGCCATGTTCCAGCTCTTTATACTAGCTCTAAACATAACTCTGTCGCCAAGGCACAATAAAAACAGATATATTTCTTTATTACTCCTCGCGAAGCATATCACCAGATCTGAGCACCCCTACGAAGGAAACTAATATCTACAGGAACCCGCTCTTTTCCTTGGCTCATTTAGAGCAGACGCACAGTTGTTATTACATTGAGCTGCACTCTGCCGGCCTCACCTCCCCATGCCGTTCACTCAGAGTGTAATGGATGTTTTATTATAATCAAATGAATACAATATCTTCACCATAAATAGTCTACTTAAAAAGCCATTTTCTTTGCCTTGCAATATGTTTGAATGTCCATCACGCCTCAAGCAACAAGGTGCCACATGTTTAATTCAGAGCCGATGCAATTTGCGTGTTGTGTGCTACTGTATAGGTGAAAACAGCAACTTGCCTTCCCTTTGCTCACCCTCACATCCCCAAGTTGCCCCTTCCCACCCACCCAATAATCACACTCCAGACTATCTTGCATGAAGTCATGCGAGTCACCGGGAGGTTCATTACTTTGCATGATAGCAGGAGGAGGAAATGTCACCTGGGTACTCTGCTTTTGAGGCCAGTCGCTTTCTCCATCTCATGGGGCAAATGCTGTGCTTGTAAGTCTCGAGCCAGATGAACAGACTGCGAGGATAAGTTATTATCCACAACTAGGAATCATCCCCTACACAGGCTATACGGCGCCATTGTCCTCTACCCTATATATCATCAGGTCTGACCGGCCCATTTACACTATGGGGATCTGACAAGAGATGAGCGAACATTCGGGCATGAACATGTGTGCTGGCGTGTTCGGTGTGTATGTGTGTGTGTGTGTGGTAAGACGGAGCAGAAGGGGAGTTGGGGAATCCAATCTCTCACACAGAGGAGCAGAGACAGGCGGGCAGATACGCTCCAGGCCCAGAATAACCCCGGCGGTATCCATGAATGAAATGACAGGATTACAGGGGTATTAGAAAACCTGCTGAGATGGTTGATAATGCTGTTTATGGTTGGGCGTCACACTGCCTGCAGGGAAAAAGTCAAACTGTTTGACTAATGAAAATATGGCTGAGCTCTTCACATAGGCACCAAGCAGAACTGCCATTACTGTAAACAAGGAGGTCACTCTCCTTTATTTACTTAATTTGGTTTTAGCTACATGATGGACATTAACACAAATACTTTAAGTTTTATGTCTTTGGCATTGTTGTGGCTGAACCTCTTAAATGTGGGCACAGTAAACATAAGCCCCACTATCCTGGTTGAGAATAGGATTATTGTTGTGTCAACAACCCCCATGGATAATAGTAATTACTGCCCTTGCTGCAGCAGCATCAGAGTGAGGCAACTTCCCTAGCTGACAGCTTGGTCCTAATTACCAAGAACCACCAATTACTGGCTCCATTTCATTATTTATATTGCTCAGCACACCCAAATAAAAGAGACTTCAGTGACTCTGAGCAGTCACATCTCTGGCAGCTGCAGAGAAGCATCCAGAGGACCTGCTGAATCATTCTCTCGTGGTTTTCTTTCCTGACAATATACTAGTCAGCATCGCCGTGGGTTTCGTTTCAACTTTGGCGGGGACACATTAAGGGGGGGTGATTGCTGGGCGTCCTCCCCCCAAGAAATTTTGAGCGTCAAACACTTAAGTTTAATGTGGAAATGTTTTTATTTATGTAAAAGCAAACATAAAATTCAGGCACTTGGTGACAATTCAAAATATAATAGAATATAATGCAGTCCCACTCTCAAATTCAAATGTCCCACAAATCACATGCTGCTGTTCTTTATCTCTGGACAGTAGCTTGTCAGCTGCTATCTTAGCTAGATAGCTTTCATGTGTAGGCAACAGTACCTTATGATTAGTTAGCAAACTAACAAACAACACTTCTAACAATAAACACCTAGTGGCTCACAACTTACTTTAGACTTTTTGAGAAAAGTGTCCTCAGATTCAAAAGACTCAGTGGTTGCATGAGCTCATCATTCATATTCAAACTTTGGAAGTACAAAAAGTGCTTGAGAAAAAAGACCTGCCCCTGTCTGAGCCATTTTTGCATCTATGAGTAATGTTGCAGCTTTTGACTGGGGGGGGGGTATTCTAAATATTGAGGAAGACATATCCCCGCATGCCCCCCAAAATCTTTTCCTATGCTTGTCAGCATGCAAACAACATTGTTGGTGAAAGAAAAAAAAGGGAGTAAAAATAAAGCCAATAGGGGCCTGGCTTTACTTCCTTTTTGCCAGATACAGGAAGGAATTAAGCTGCAAGGGAAGTCCATTATCATCTTCTCTTTTCCCTCTTGCTCCTGCTTGTTTATCTGCCAACAAAACTGCAGAATCAGTTCTGAAACAGTTCTGGAGCCTCTTAACTACTGAAACGGTTTGTATATTGCATCTACATTCATATTTCATTCATTCCACTGTGAGATTTATGTTAGTATAACTGACTCGTCTGCCGTGTAAGAGATGCCTCCACAGAAAAAAGAAAAGAAAAGAAAAAAGACAAAAAAGCATAAAAACACAGTTCTTTATCTGGTGAGTGTATTCAACCATGTACACACACACACTGACTTTCGCAGCTGTTTGCCATCACCTTCTGCTGCCAAGCGCCGTCCAGCGATGGCTGAGAGGAGGGGCGGGGGTGGGGGCGTGAAATTCTGCTATTCCTGCTCCACTGAATTCTGCAGAAACTTGGCAGATCATTGTGGAGATTTGTATGTCTGTGGATTTGACATGAAACTATTTGAGAGGCTCGTCTGGAGTCTGTCTCAATGTACCTCCCCTTGCAGTGGGCCTGGCTGTTTAGCTTATGTTCTCATAAAAGCTGACGGCCACATTTCTCAGTCACCGAGGGCGCAGATAGGCGATTTACTCGGTCGACGGTTTTGTAAACCATTAAAAAACTTTGTTGCTTCAAAAAGAGTATGCCTCTGTGTACAGTAAAGAACATAATCCTCAAATAGTGGAACCAAACAAAAAGCATTTGCATCATCTATACAGATTTCTGGAACTGTACACCTTGTGGATTAACAAAGGCTCTTTCTCTAATGATGATTCAGTGCAAATTCAAACAGCAGCTCATCAAGCTCAGCACGCTATAAACCATGTAAAGCTATTACATTCCAATAGGACAGACAGTCTCAAAAACACGATTAAGTATGTACAAAAGGAATCTACTGTGGAGATCCAAGGCGCTTAGCATTTAGATGACAGTTGCGCGGGGCAGGCCTTGTTTGCAGGGGCTGGAGTGGAGCAGTATATGTGGCCCGGAGGCCGGATCTGTTCCAACTGTGCCCTGGCAAGAAAACGTTCAGCCCAGTCAGCCTCGACAGCTTGGATATTCACAGGGGGCGATGGAAAAATGGAGAGCTGCAGAGCCGTGTTGGAGTTGGGGGAGCTCGGAGGAGGTGGGAAAGGGTTGATGAGTCAGGAACAAGGTGTTTTATATTATTTCGGTACCACAAGGACATGGCATTTGCAGTGTTCGATGAGAAAACCAAACGTAGGCTACTGTTGAGGGCCTCATGTCTGTGTTGGCCTGCGGTGATAGTTTATCATCTGGCAGGCATGTCTGGAGGGGGCTAGCAGCATTTTTAACCACTTTTACACATTCTGAAGGTGTTAGATTATGCCGGCACTGCAATACCTTGCTTTGGTGATGATGCATTTTTAAAGCCCGGAATTAAATTATACATTTATCACTGCAGAGAAAACTGACAAAAATGTCTCCCTGGCCCAGGAGGGAAAAAAAAAAACAAAAAAACAAACAAACACAGTAGGATCATGAAGCTTTTTAAAGGGCATTTTTTTCCACCATGACCTTACAGTAGCACCAGGCTTTTGGCCTACATCACGTTGTCATTTGACAAACCATTGTGACAATTTCAGAGTTTCCATAGATCCCAGGCATTAGAGTTAGGATGATCACTTTGATTTAGTGTGACAAATGAATTATTCACTCTCATCTCTGGGGATGCATAGTTAAATTCTGAGTCATTCTGAATATCATAGAAAGGACTTTTGATGTCGTACAGCTTTCTCCTCACTTGATTAACCTGAACCAACTTCAAAAGTGCCAGTTAGGGTATCGCCATCAGCAATATTCTAAACAAACGTGGAGCCTTTTTCAAAAACAATATTTTCTATGAGCCTCCTCTTTGAAATACTATGTGCCAAATGTACTACTATCCATCAAATGGTCCTGTTTACCTATAATTGCT
This sequence comes from Seriola aureovittata, assembly GCF_021018895.1. NCBI lineage: Eukaryota > Metazoa > Chordata > Actinopteri > Carangiformes > Carangidae > Seriola > Seriola aureovittata. Next base: position 7,909,803 of record NC_079373.1, on the reverse strand, counting down.
ATATCCTTCAAAAGGAACACATTTAAAAAGGTAACCTGAAGGCATATCTCACACATGAATAAGGGTGCAGAACTATATAGGTGACTGCATTGATTAACGTTCAAACTTATCTAAAAGTAATGCAGCAGATAAAAAGGTCAGCGTCGCACACGGGAAAAGAAAAATATAGGCCCCATCATCCCATTGACGAAAAACAAGAGAACACAAAATGAAAAAAAAAAACTTGTTTGCTCTTGCGCATCCTAATTCATTCATCCCAAAGTACCTCTTTGCTCCTGGGTTGTGCCAAGGCGAAGCCTCATGGGAGAAATGACTGACACCTCCTAATCCACATGGATACCAAAAAGCATGTCATTACCATGACATTTACACCATCTTCTGGGATGTGAGGCGAAACATGGGAACAACAAAGGGATAAAAACTGAACAAAACTCCAAAAATATCGAGTGAACTGAATTTTTAATGTGCCATGTTTTTGGGTCACAAGTGTAGCTTAAGTACTCTGGGCAAAGCCATCTCTTTACCCAAGTGCTATTAATTCAGCACAACCAGAACAACCACCTGGGGTAGCCTACATTTCAAATGAGCCATATTTTGTTTATCTTTAACACCAGCGGGCAGGCTGCCGGGCTGGCAGGCGTGCAGGCCTGGAGGAAACGCGATGGAAAGTGGAGCACAAGAGTTATGACCTAAGCAAACAGCTGATTATGGAGAAGATGAGTGAGAAAAGGAGTTGTCTGTCAAGCTAAGCCCTGCACAGATGGACGAGTGTAGCACACTAAGAAACCAGCAAGTCCTGAGGCTTTATGGCAGCTTTGGGTTTTAAAGTACACCACAGAAACAGTTTAGGAGGAAGTGGTGAACAGTGGGTAAGCTCACATACAGCACATTATGTGCATGCTAATATTCCTCACCTTTTCTTTCATCTCATCAGCCCAGTGAGTCATGGTGACTAGAGTTTTTCCACTCCTGCGTGAAGTATGACCAGAAGAAGATTTTACAGCTGTCTATATAAAACTATAATAGCAGCAATTAATTGCTAAGGATCTTCGTTTAATGAGCATCAGAGCAAATTTAATGGCTTGCAGCCCTTAATAAACAAGAGTAGAAAGTTACTGGTTTGCAAATAAAGTTTTGACAGAATATAACTTATCCCGGCTTGTAGGCTAAGACTTGACTTATAATTGGACCATTGTTTCCTGACACATAAACACAGTGTTGACCATTTACTAGCCAGAAATGTTCCACTTCTATGAGCACAATAACAAAAAGTGTCTCTGTTGGTGTACTATGGCACTTGGAGGCTGAGCCTTGCCAGAGTATCTCCCAGGTGAGACGGTCAACTATCTGCTGGGTAGCAGAGCTGCAGCCTCACTCTCCTCTCGCTCCTCTCTACACCCTATCTGCTCAGTCCTTTCCCTAGAGCTCACTATCACCCCGCTACCTCTACTCTTGCACTGACAGCCAAACAATAGGAGCCAGGACTTCCTTAACGAGTAGAAACCAGAGACTCGGCTAATTAGAGACACCCCAACACCCTCCACCATCGCCTCCAACCCCTCCTGTTAAGTCAAAACAGTGCCATACAGCTTGGCCAGGGCTGGGACTGCTGGACCCGTCGTCAGAGAAATAAGCTGGAAGTTGTGTGTTTTTTTTTTTCCTCTGGCTGCTAGCCAATGGGGGACCGTGGTAATTGCTCGAATCCCACTGTGGCAAGTGAAAGAGTGTGAGGGTGGCATAAGCCAAGGAAAGCGAGAAAATGCTGGGACTGAGTGTGGGAATGAAAGTCTAGCAATAAAAAAAAAAATGCAGACAGAGAAAGAGGAGACACATAGGAGCTTGGAAAAATGAGGCACAAAAAGATAAATGTTTATAGGAAAAAAAAACGGTGCGACATGCAGGACAGGTGATTCAGATAAAAGTCTGAGCCTGCAGACTCTTTGTTGCGTGAAAATAATACAAGAAGAAAGAAAACTGGACAAAGTATTGGGAGTGTAAGTGAAAATAGAATGACCTCGGGTGGTACTCACTAGGGGGAGGCAGACAAGGGTGCAGCGAGCGCCTTGGCTGTTGGAGTGGAACAGAGCAGGGTGCAGCGGCGGCTGCACAGTAGGTCCTCACTGGACACTTCAATCACAGGCAGCCAGAGCCCCGGGCAAACTTGGCCAATTAGCCGCACACTGCCGCTGACCCCCAGCTTCATTAAGGGCCCAGGCTCTGGATAAAGGGAGAGAGAAGAAGAGAGGATTAGGGGGGGAGAGAGTAAACCATCAGCATTGGCCAGGTTTGAGAAGACACACACATGCATTTGCACGGACACACGCGCTAGAGGTGACGCTCAAGGTTACAGATAAACAAAATCAACTGTGAGAGCACACCGTACCACACGTACACACTCGCCGAATCGCACTCCCACCTCCCTCTGGGCTTACACCCGCAGCAAAAGGTGGTGGTGAGGGGGTTAGAGCTGTAGAGGCCAGAGGGCAGAGCTCCCTCCTCTCTCCCACACCGCTGCACTGACAGCAACAGGTGTGGTGGCCAGCAGACATGCAATTACCAGGCTGAGAATCTGCTCTTTGTGACAGAGACAACGGCAGATCAGAGGGAAGATCAGAGCAAGAGGGGGAGGAGAGGAAAGGAGGGGAGGGGAGGAGAAGAGAGGAGAGGAGAGAAGAGGAGGATGCAGACTACTGAAAGTCCCTGGAGGAGAGAAAGAAAGAGAGGGAGAGAGATTTCCAGTCGGCTCGTTTCATCACAAATCCCTCGCCGGCAGAGCGCAGGCGTGCAGAACGAAAAAAACAGATCAAGAACCAACACATACATTAGCTATGACACACCTGTTGTTCTGCAGAGGAAATACACATTTACATGCTTTGGTGGTCTGGAGAGATCTCACATACATGTGTGCGCAACAGTGAGACAAAGATGAGGGTAAACTGACGAGATCTCATCTTAGCTCAGATTGGGTGGGGCCGCTTGAGGTGTTCTGGGACAGGTTGCGCTCAGTGAGCCCTGACAGCAAGAGTGTTTGGTGTATGCATGTGTGTTTGTCTGCATTACAAGTGTGTATTATCCACATGGGACCTCTGCTTGCATCAGCCTTTGCGATGGAAACCTCAACGGTGCTCCCGAGTGGGGGTAGCAGCTTCATGCGCCGCTCTCTCTCATTTTCTCTGCTCTCCCTCTCCGATTACGGGCCTTCGATCAGGCTAAAGTAATGTTTGTGCACTTTGCCGCCAGTGTAGCAATAACTGCTGTCAGAAACCTTGCATGCTTGGGTGGAGAGGAGATACTGGCCCTTTATTTAAAACAAGCCAAGGATAAAAGATCAATGGTCCAATTCAGGCCATGAATTGGAGGGAGAAGTTCACAAACATACTGAGAGATTATGAGAGGGAGATATATGTGTGGAGAGGGGGGAGAGGAGAGCGAAGGGGCATCTAGCTCATCTGGGTGCTAGTGGCTTATTGATCGGTGAAGACACACAGCTCCCAGCCATTCATCACAGGCCACTCAGGCCCTTAGATAACTCCTATGATAGTGCCCTGCTGCTGCTGAGCATCTGCAACTGGCCACATCCATTAGCCTTCAAAGTAAGCCCCCTAGCCTGGGAACAGGCATGTTGGGGGCAGCTGGGTGACAGGCTGGAGGGAGGGCTGGAATGAAAAAGGAAAAGACCAAGCCTGTGGTTAAGGAGCCTGTGGCTGAGAATAGTGTACACAAAGGCAGGAGCTGGCATTGAAGGGCTGGGGCTTTATGAAAAATGGTGCTCTGACAGCCAGAACAGAGATGAGAAACTGTCTGTTTGCACCAGTCAGAAGAAAAAAAATGTCACGGCACTATTGTTTCCATTTCTCGGCCAAGCGGAATTAGCGAAGCTGTTTTATAGCCAATAGCACACAAGGCATTCGAGCGACAGGCAGCTCTGAAAACTGCTGAGTGGCTCTGTATGTATGTGTGTGTGTGTGTGTGTGTGTGCGTGTGTGTGTAAAGAGAATTCCCAGATTGAGCAGGTGGGGATCAGCCATAATGAGGCATGCAGGGAGAGACTACAGGGAGGGAGGGGTTGGAGAGAGGGCAGAAAAAAAAAAGAGAGAAGGGAGGAGGCCAAAGAGCAAGGGAGAAAGACGGAGTGAGAGTGATGGAGACGGGCTCAGAGCCAGAGGCATGGCCCCAAAAGAGCAATTACAGGAGCTCCAGAGAAGGTGTGGGCCCAGCCCCCAGGCATAGTTTCAAACAGCACAAAGCCCTGCCAGACATGTACTCTCACTCACACACACACACACACACACACACTAGGCACACTCAATCTAATGCAGACATAGGACAAACAAAAGACATAAGGGGACAAAATAGGAGAAGATGATGAGCGAAAGTCAAAATGGGAAGGAAACAACCACGAGACGGGAGTATTTTTAAACCAGGGGTCATCTCAATCCAAAACATCACCATGATATACTCCCCCACACGGTTTCACTGTAACATTCTGTTCTGGTCGAAACCTGTTCCCTTAACAGCATGGCCCGAAACAAAGGGTAAAACTCCAGGGCTGAGGTCAGTGTGCGCAAAACTTTCAAGTCAATTGTGCTCTGTGCGGTGAGTGCTAAACAACACTGAGAAGTCTGGACAACCTCGCACCATGGTGCCTGTCACATATACAAGTTCAAAATGGTTTCTGAAGGCAACCGTTTCTGCCCCCCCCTTCCCCCCTCCTTCAACACACCACCACCACCTCCTCCACTTAAAGGAGAACGACACACTGGAAAGAACAAGCAAGAATGATAGGAGAAAAAGAAGAGAGAGAGATGTGCAAACAGATAAGGGGGAGGGGAAATTAAATTAAGAGAAAAGTTCTTGCGCACCGGTATGCACCATTGATTTCCTATTCTCTTGGAAACATTTAATGAGCTTAAATAGGAGCCTCGTTTGACACTGCCACAGTGACTCGGAGGGGCCTCCCAGTGAGAGGAAATCGTTCAGCGGCTGTGACGGCTACCGGAGGGGGGGGGGGGGTGTTGGAAGATGGAGAGGAGATAGAAGAGGAAGAGGAGGAGGGATGGGGAAAAGTGAAGGTTTTAATGCCAAAGCAAGAGTGTAAGACAGACGTTGGCTTATGCTCAGGAAATGGTCCATGGGTAGTATTACTTGCCTAGTTCTCTGCGAGGAGGGGAAAAAAAGAATGAAGGATGAAGGAGATTATCGGGAGAGAGGCAGACGGAGGAGGAGGATACAGGTGGTCTACATTTAGCAAAGCTGCCTCGTTATGTGGGTGCTTACCACTCAGGCACTCATTATAACCCAACAATGTCCAAACTGATTGACAGCTACTGCTCTACTGCGGCGTTTCACCTCATTACTTCCTGGATGACCTCCCTATGAAGCATTCAAAAGATGCCTATTGCTTGGTGGCCATCTTGTTTTTCTTCCCTCCCTGCTCTCTTTTCTCCCTCTATCGGCAGGAGAACTATTGTCACTTCAGAGAGCAAAGTCCAGAGGCGCTTCACTGCTCTCTGCCGCTGATGAGGGCCCCACTGGGAACCATCGGCAGCCGCTTTATGAAGCTGTCTGGCAGAGTGAATGGACTCAGCGTCCCGCCACCTTTTGCAGGCAATCATGATAATAAGAGTGTGGAGTCAGGCATGGCTGTACACTCGCACCACAGGGGGGGCTTCCCTTCACTTACTGTTGTAGTGGGTGTGGTGGTGTGTGTGTGTGTGTGTGTGTGTTGGGGGGATATATATGGGGCTGTGTTTTGGGCTGGAAAATAAACAAATTTTTACTGACTTTGCTTGAATAGTAATTTTTTCAGTTGCATCCAAACTAATTAAACTGAGAATAGCTTCAACAACTAATGACACCAAAACAGAAGTTAAAGGGGCCATTTGTACGTTTTCTCTGCCGCTAAATGTGGTTTCTTGCCGGGAGCGTGTGGCGGTGATTGTAGCATGACAAGAGTTTCGGCCATTGTTAGAACAGAGGAGGTTATAATACACCCTCTGAGCAGCGCTACGTCTTCAGGGCAGATTGGAGGCTACAGTGAGTCACTATCGGAAAGTGACGAGACGGGCTGGGGCTGGCTGGTTAGCATGCTAACTTCAGTAGAATGAAAGACGTGATAGAGACAAAAGTTAACATTGGCATTGCTTTCCACTGCTGGAAACAATTCTTGGCCAATAAAGAAATTAAGTTTGATGCTGAACTCACAAAGTTTCTCTTAGACTGGTAAGTAAACAGCTGTTGATGCCAACGCTGGCTATGTAACAATAGCGCTACTTACAAATAGCTCCTTTAACCCAACCAAGAATCTCACAGTGCCGTCCAGAAGGTCAGAGACCTACTGTAAATAATCATTTCAAAAAGGCAAACACATCTACTCACAATATATTATTAGTAATGTAAATGAGGCAGTTTACCATGTTAAAAATTGGTGTTGGCCCAATAGTCTGATGCATTTAAAATTCAATTTGCATTGACACCAACAATTATCCGCACCTCGCTGTCTTAGATAAAGTAGATACAGTACCGGTCAAAAGGTTTGGAACAGCCCCATTTCTCCAGTTCTTATTGAAATGTAAGCAGTTCAAATCCAAAGAACCTGAAATGGTACAAAGGTAAACTGCCCAAGGTAAAAAAAAAAATTGTTGCGTCAACAAAGGGCTGTTTTCAGCGATTAGGGAAATGGTTAAATCACAGCTTCCCTGAGGCAATGTAAGTAAATGAAGAATGGAAGTTCATGCAAACTATTCTTACAGGTGTAAAGACCTTGTTGATAACTTACAAACCCTCTGTTGGTACAAAGGCAGTGTTGGAACAAACTGTGTTAAAACACCCTCTAATGCATTATTAGGACAATACTGTACTGCAGGAAGTAAGACAAGTAACAAAGGAGGACAGACTGGTTGTTCAGGGGTTCATCCTACAGCAAGACAATGACCCAAAACATTAGAAGAAAAGAACCAAACAGTAGCTCCACATGATGGAAGAGACGCATCAGTATACTACATGTGCAACACATTTGAGGGAACTTCTGCAACAGTGACAAACTCTCTGAAAACTATTTGATTCCCATTGTAGAAAGAATGCCACAAGTGTGTTCAGCTGCTGGATGACTGAAAAATGTAATATAGTTCAACAAGTAGATTTCATGATTTCTTCTTTTTCTTTAATCTCTAACCGTTTCTTTTTCAATGTATTCAATGATTTAGTTTCAGAAACATTGACAGACACTGAATTATATAAATTTAAATGATTATTTATAATAATTAATTATCTATAATTATTTTGATGTTTGGGCATTTAAAGTTGTTTGAGCAAAAGGTTGATTCATTGTAAAAAGAAAAAAAAAAAAAAAAAGATAATCAATAGATAAATTATTTGTCTCAGCTCAAGTGTAGATTTTAGGAGATATAGTCCTGCCCTACAGTTTATGTCTATGTAAATGCAAAAGAAAAAGGGAGATGTACAATAATTTACATACGTTTAGGACCACTGTGTAGAAGAGTACAAACCAGACTAACATATGATGACCAGCTGGTGATTACTGAGTGGAGACATGTGTCTCTCTATATAAACATGCTAATACATATGTGCATGTGTAATTGCTGCTGGTAAGGATGATCATAAATATTTCAGGTTCCAGTGTTTATGCCTTGAACCCAGTCAAACATGTTTTCAGCTTCAACATTCCAGAGTCTGTTTCTTATATTAGCAGGTCAGAGCGAGTTTTTCAGCTCCTGACCCCATTTTTCCCCCTGAACATTGGCTGAGCTGCTGGAAGAGCAGCTGGCTCGTACCACCACTGAGTATCTACTCAGACAGATGCAAAGTAAGCAGTGCTGCAGCCAGTGTGGGTGTTCGGCACAACTGGCAGGAGTGCTGAGGCCATGTTTCGCTGGGCTTTCATGTGTGACTTGCAGCAAAAGTTGTGCGGAAAAAATATTTTTTTTATGAAAATGGATCTTGGGCTGAAACAATCATGTGACCCGCTGGTGATTAATTAAGGTCAAAGAAAAACAGCCCACATGAGTGTGCCCTTTTTTTCCCTCTTTACAATCCCAGCAGATACACATAGGCATGAACTCCCACGCATACACCAGGAGGATAGGAAGTGGAAGTGACTAACAGTAGCATAAGGACAACAACTTGAGTGTTGAAGTGCTATGCACTACTTTCTACAGTGTCCCCAGCTGCCATTTCCACCATTATTGCTCAACGTAGTGCCAGCTTGAAACTATTTTTCACTGGAAACTGTCTTTACTCTCTGTAGGGATCTATAGGCCATCATCTATATGACACTGTGGACCACTCTCTAAATCATTTACACTGGCCTATATTTAGCCGGTGGAGAAAAGGTCATTATTGAAACAGAAAGCTATATTTCATAATTGCACCACCATGCTTCCATCCCCTCAGTGAAATTGGCTCTCCAGAATATATTCTCTCTCACCCTTTTCCATCTCTCTTTATCTCCCTCTCTTGTCTGCTGGAGAGGGCGATTTTGACAGGCTGACTGTCTCTCCTGATGCAATAACCACCCTCCATTTGTATCTGAGGAGGGTGCATTAACTAGACAGCGTAATCAGCCCGCACAGGAAAGGCAGCAAGCCTCACCAACCGACTGCTTTTTACCACTCTAACCTATAACAGCTCGTCATTAGGCCACAATTAGTACAGCTCACTCTGGGGGGAAAAAAATAACCCCTCAAAGACCTTTAGCCAGGAGAGTGGATGCGAGAAACAAGAATACTTTCGCCTGAGTCCATTGTTGCGCTACACACTCCAGTGAAGTAGTCTTATTTAATCACACTTGATGGTGAAGGCAATAGGACTGTAAAGTAGAAGATTAAAAAAAAAACCTCACAGTGACCTGGGACAATGCCAGAAGCTAACCTGATACCGCTGACATGTTACAGTAGAAGGTTTTGCAGTAAGGACTCTGATGAAAAAGGCTTATCGCCAGACACTTCAGATGGTGCATAATTCATCTCAAAAGGCAGCAGGCAAAAAGGAGGAAAAAAAAAAACATCCGAAAGCACTGCTTTATCATAAGTGTGTGCACTTTCCAAAACAGGGAGGTGAGTTTTGTTGAAGTACTCCTGTGGTGAAGGTGCACTTCAGGTGAACTGTGTTCATCAAGCGGAGGATGCAGTCACACAAGTCTGCAAAAGCAAAGTTCAGTACAGTCAAACACATTCCCTCCCTCGGGGTCTTTGGAACAATAAAGAGAAATGCGTGTCTCGGTGTCATTTGTGGCATGCTGGCTGTGGGCAGACACAGATAAGAGTTGGGATCGGAGGAGGCTGACACACTGTGATTATCTCCCGTTGCTGGAATTGACCGTCCATCAATCCAGACGGCCAAGAGGACCGAGGCCGGGCCGACTCAATTGTTGCCTGAGACGAGAATTTTTCTTTTTTGAATCAATGACCTCGAAAAAAAAAAAAGAGAAAATGTGTCAAGTGTTTCAAATGTGTTGTTGTACTGGCGCACTCATGCCTTACCATTCATATTCACAAACACTCGTGAAGAGACAGGAAAAGTGCTGCGGTCTCAGAGATACGATAACTAGCTCATATGTTCTCACACTAAGTCCTAACACACACACACACACACACACACACGCACACACACACACACGTGCGGCCACATTCAGAGACTACCACCTGACTTTCCAGGACTCCCTCTCAAGTCCCAGTCTGCCTTTCTGGCTCTCTCACCACCTTCCCCCTCACCTCACGCTGCGTTTTCTGGACCTGAAACCATGTCCATGCGCCGGAGTGAGCCACGGGAGAGATGGAGGAAGGGCGGGAGTGAGGAAAGGGAGAGGTAGAGAAAAGAGAGTGTGTGTGTCAAGAAGCACATTCTTTCTGCTTAGCGCCATCTGGAAGTGGAAAGGTAGATAAACAATGACGTGAGTCGCATCCCATCTCCTTCCCAAAGCCTGAGCAGACACACACTCGCCACAATGCATGAGCGCCATCACCACCGATCCTGCGCAGCGTGCCAAGCATTGTCAGGGATTGGGTCTTATCAATCGTTGGCCAGATACTGAGCAGAAGCATGAGGCAAACAAAGGGAAGGGGAGAGAACAAAAATAGAGGGGAGCTGCAAGCGACAATGAGAAACACAAATGAGATGATGGCTGGAAGCCATCCGTCCACACGGCCCAGACCTACTCTATTTAATCTGGTCAAGTCTGCCCAAAAAATCAAAGCAATCTTCTCCAGTGAGCTGACAGAGGAAGGAATCAGACAGTCATTCCCACCCAAAAAGGAAGTTGCTGTGGAATTGAATGGGGGATATGGGGCTATGCAGCATTGTGCTAGGCATGCAGACTATTACGGCTGGGGAACTCTGCTTTATTTAAAAAAGTCCATTTGCATTCACTCAGCTTGCAAGTGAAGCTTGGGGGCAACGTTAGCTGCTGCTCCTGCTGCTTTTAAATTCCTCACCATATTTTTTAGGCCCTTCTGGCATGCAATATATTACAGTAGTAGTAGAAATCTTTATTATCCCTTATGGGGAAAATGCCCTTGTAGTAAGTCAGAGATAATAACAAAAACAATATCCGTACAATACAAAAGCACAGAAGTTGAAGACTGATGAAGAGCAACAGCTGGAGCAAGAGCCGGTGGGATGCTCCCTGTGGGTGCTACACCTCTTGGGGCCACCCAGTCCTGAAAGAGTGCTTAGCTAGACCTGAGTAAGACTAGAGTGAGACATACAAAGGCCACAGTGGGGATGACATGAAGAAATAGGGCCAGAATGAAGAGACTTTGACAGCCATCCCTCAGGCAGCCAGAGGAGCTGCACCTGTGTGCACCTCGGCTCTGCTCAGTTTAGTTTCTGTCTCTTCAGACTCCCCGCCCACTCAAACACACACACAGCAGTCTCTTCAGCTCTGTTGGCACTGGCGGAACAACAGGAGGGAGGGATCAGGTGGCTGGGGCAAGCAGACGGAAAGAGAAGGACTGGCGAGGGGGTTGACAAATGAGTCTCGTCAGGTAACATTCGCAGATGTGAAGGGATGGAGGGGAAGAAAAGGCAGAAGATAGGTTAAGGGAGGGGAGGGTGTCTGTCAGCTCATATTGGCCCATCAGCGAATATCTCCTGCTCTGATTAGAATCTGCTGCAGTCAGGAAAGGGGAAAGACACAGACACTTTGAAGGAGGAGGCATTTAGAGTGGCTCTGTTTGCTCCCGCGGACCGCTTACTGATTCTGATTGAGGAGACAACGAAACATAGCCTCCATCCCTCTGCCTGGGATACTTCTCACTGCGATGCCTCTGATCAGTGAGAGCAGGGGGGACAAGGCAGAGGAAGAGCCCTGGAAGCACTCAAGGGCCTGGAAATTTGGGTCAGACACATGACGTATTAATACAATGACTGACAAAAAAGAAAGTGAGAAGAGAGGAAAGGGAAAGCAAAGGAATGGGGAGGACTGACAGGGAGCCAAAATATTCGCAGCAGAGAGGATTTGTGTTTCAACATGCCCCAGCATGCAGGGGAAACAGGAAATTCTTCGCAACCAGCTTCAGAAAATAAAAAGAGCATAATCACGTTAAAGTGATTTTGGCCAAATGAATGCGCGATCCTTTAGCTGTATTCAGACCTTGATAAATGCCCACTGTCTGGGCTGTTATTAAACACCAGAGACTGGTTGGTCCCTGTGCCAGGCAAAACTAATTAAAGCCAGGCAGATGTGTCTGGACAGCGGTGTACCACACACACACACACACACACACACACACACACACACACACACACACAATGTTACACACGTATGCATCCTTATACTCGTGCATGCACACACACTCGCACAACCTCTAAATGGTCTGTTAACCATGTCCACAGTGCAATCAGTGCCAGCTGATGAGCCGTCACCGCGCTAACTAGACCAGGTGAACGCAAAACAACAGCATCTCTAATTCAATTTCTAACTTTGGTGTGTTTGAATTGGGAAACTTTTTGTCAGGCAGCGGCCAGAGAGAGGGAAAAACGCGTTTCCCCCTGGTGCCTTATTATCCTCACCAACACCAGGCAACACGTTTCTCTTCTGTATTCCCTACCTTCTCTGCTGCAGGTGATGATGAGAGTTAGGCTAACAGCAACCAATTAATCTTTCATGGTGCACGTGTTCTTGCTTTTGTTAGGTCTGCTCCATGAAATTGTATGAGACTGCAGCTGTACAATAGAGGGCTGGTGACGCTTTCATCCTCTTCCTTCTTCTTCCTCCTCTTCCTCCTCTCCACTTTTCATTCTCATATTTTGTGAACAAACAGCTGGGTCTTTTTTTTTCCTTTTTTTTTTGTTTTTGCAAAAGCTATCATTACATCAGCCCACAGGCATGAGCGCTGAGAGCTGCACTCCAAATCACTGATGGAAGCCCAGCTAGCCGAGTCAGAGCTATAGATGAGATTGAATTGAGGATGTGAGTGCTAGGGAGAAGGGTGGGGAGGAGGGTGTGTGTGTGTGTACGTGTGTGTGTGCGCATGTGCGTTTGTGAGTGAAGGGTGGGTTGGACAGTGGGCTCTGGCTATAAGATAATAAACACACAGAAAATCCATGCTCGCATACACGTACAGCAGCGCATGACATGAAGTAATACAAGCACCCGTGTTTTATCTTCATTTAGGCTGTCGGGCTCATCCCCTCGTAATCACAATGATCTTAGGTCACATACACACACCAGCAGCTCTCTCCCGGTCTCTAAAAGACACATACACACAGTGGTGACTAATCACCCATCTGGAGCCGCCATTCCCAGGTCTAAATGACAAAGCGCCTATGCCCACAAATATAGGCTAATGCCCTTCTCAACAAAAGGCTTGAGCTGCATTACAGCCAAGCAGACAGGTCTAGAGGGGAGGGGGGGGCTTATGACCTGGCTCAGACAAGCATGGACAAGGGAGGAAGCAAGTGACATCACAGATAAGGGTGATGTACTTAGGCTAGCTGCTAGTGGCTACATGGAGCTGACAAGTATGTACGTGCTCTTGATTTCAATAACAGCTCCCTGAGTCAAGGGCAGAGAGAGGGCAGGGCCAAAATAGTAGGAAAAGCCATTTCAGTGTGACTAGGCTAGTTTGTGAAGTGAAAAATCCGGTGTGGCTTACCCAGAGGGCTTTGCTGAAACCCTCTCGTCGCTAAATATTAGCGTGTTAGCAGTGGCAGGTGCTAGCCACCTCCTCGGAGCAGTCTACGGGGGTAGGGCTTATCCTCCAAATGCCCCAACTACTGTGGAAAACTGTTTCTCAAGCAAAAGCTGGCTTCTGGCTGGCATGATCCAGGTAAGTCTCCTAGTGGTGGTGGGGGGTGGGGGGGGTGGCGGGGGCTGATGCAACCAAAGCCAGGTTCAGAATGTGGGACGAGGTTGGATCAGAGCCAGGAGCCATTAGCGAGCTGTGTGTCTGACACAACGGGCAGAACACGACATTTTCAAAAGGCGTAGAAGGACTTGAACAGAGCCGTGGTGAAGAGTGCTAGGCAGCTGTTTCATTCAGGGCCTCTGATAACAACCCCCTGTTCAGACCGGCTACTGCAAACAGGGCAGGGGGACCGAAAAGCAGCACTAATACAAATCACTTCTTCGATAGTCTACACTGAGCTAAGCAAAAAGTAGTTCACTGGCATTCTCTCATTCGTTTTCTTAGCTGATGAAGCCTCTTGTGGTTCAATGTTTGCAGCTTTAAAGAATTTTAATGTGCTGGCATGCAGTTAGATTAATGTGCGTCTTTACAAAAGAGCATATGACAGTATGGTTAATAAGCAGAAAACACTTTAGCTATCAGGAAGAGACAGCAGTATGAACAGACAAAGATCTAGCTAATGGCCTTAGCCATATCATTTACCGTACAGCCCCTAGCCAGACGCAGGATCACACACTGGCTCCAAAGACAGGGAAGAAGGGACACTTTTATTACTTAAGAGATAACATCCTAAGAATACTTTCTTAGGGATGAGTCTTTGCTCTCAACGCTCACCATGAATCAGCAAACAACTAGCACATCAATTATGAGTGTGGGAAATGAAAACTCAGGGTTATTTAATTCTCTTTTTCTACTTAGTGCTGGACATAACTATGAGCGATGTGACTAACGGATGGAAGCACAGGCACTTAACCCCTACAACACAAGCTTTTTATTTTGTTTTAGGTTTTGTTTTTTAGTTGCAAGAAAAAACTTGGCAATGTGACTCTGATTTCAATTATAAATCCGTGGAACAAAAATGCAATTTAAAATACTGGTGGGAAATCATGTGGCTGTGAGTGGTGCTTGATCTTAACAATCAGTCACAGATTCAAGTGGACTATGCTCCGCTGGCCCACCTATCACATACTGACCATTGCAATCACCAAAAACAACAAGCCTTTATATCTGTGACTGCGGCTCAGTCCCATTAAAAACCCATCACACCCACTACCGCCATGCTACGCTTACTGCGCACAAAACCCATTGCTGTAATTGGTTCCACTGCACCCTTCATGCATTCTGGACGGGCCAACCGGCAAATGCAAACAACTCTGCAGTAACTGGAAAGGAACCAAACTCTGGTCATGTCTCAGTCACATTCAAGCATGACAAATTAGTTTCAAATAATGGGGAAGAAGTGAAAACATGAGGACTGTTTCAATAAGACAAGGGGGGAAAAAAGTAAGGGATGAGAAGGGAGAAGAGGTGAAACAAAACATTGTTCACTGCCTGCTGCAGGAGGCTGGAGGTGATGACAGTTTGACTCTGGGCTGGTGGCAAACCTCCAACACAACACACACTCCATCACCCAACACAAACAGACAGAAAGGTGCGGTTGTGAAGCTGGATCTGTTGTTTCACAGCGACCACAGTGAGGGCCGCAACCATGTCATTACACCCAGCCAGAAGAAGAAGAAGAAGAAGAAGAGCCCCATGGCCTGGAGACTCACAGGAGACTCGACAGAACGTTTGTGTGAGGGTGTTTGACAATGAGAGTAAGATAAACAGAAAGCTGACAAAAAAAAAAGAAAAAAAAGAGTTAGACTGCGAATGTGTTTAAAAGTGTGAACGGATAAAGTATGTGTGCACGGAGGTGGCTGTGTGCCATCAAGGCTCAACTCTAGTTGGAGCGAGCGCTGTGGAGATGTTTGTCATACCAGAGCGAAGAGCGTGTCTGGACTGGGATGAGACTAAAAGAAAATGTTAGCGAGCCCCTAAGGCTCTGACTGAAAACACACTGCCCTCTCTCTTCAACAGAACACACTCAAAGACTGACTCGCAAACTCATGATTTAAAGGAAGGGGGAGCTTAAGGCCACTCATTAGTATATTAAAAAAAGAAAAAGAAATTACAAATGAGAGCAGAGGGCACAAGGAGAAGTTTTTAATGGAAAAAAGTGATTTATAAGCAAAAGTAACTAATTATCACCAGCAAGAGACAATAGAAACTCACAATCACTCATAATTGTTTCTCGGTGTGACATGACTGCAGATAAAGGAAAACTATAATTGATATTCTGAACCGACTTTTGTTAATTAAAGCGCTGATTATTCTGCTAAACAGACTTCGACAACCAGAGGCGCAGCACTGCCCTTTAGAAAAGACACTTGCGCAGCGTTAAACTGAATTCCTGCGAGGCATCAGTTTTTTGGCAGCGCGCTGTTGTCCGGGGATCAGGATGTCCAATGATATGTAAACAAACGCAAAAATGGGAGAGCGGTTTTCATACAAGGCAATCCTCAAACCAAGCAATTTTATTTGTTTTCCCCAATAAATGTCAAGCTTTATTAATTGACCGATCCTGAGAGGGACAGAGACTGGAAGGGGTGACAGGCAGGGGAAAGCTATACAGCAGTGTGTGTGGACTAATGTGATTTCATTCCTCTCTGCTCTTGGGGAAGATTGATGCCAAAACCATATACATAGCCATATATAATAAAGCTGAAAAATTTTTGTAATCCTCCTGTAGGAAAAGTTTACAGGAGAAAAAAAAACTGCCCTGTAATTACTACAGCATATCTGTGCACTGAGGGGTTTGTGGATTAGAAAGGTTGGACACTGTACATAAGTGGACCTTGGTTTACTGAGAGCCAGGTCTGGATATACAGTATAGTGGAGGCAGTTGAGGAGACAACACTTAATGGAAGTGACAGTCAGCAGATATGCACCAGTCCTCTATATCCACAACCACTGACAGGCCCAGAAAAGAAGGAAAGGAAAAAAAGGAAAATTATAAAA
Organism: Seriola aureovittata; assembly: GCF_021018895.1. Lineage (NCBI taxonomy): Eukaryota > Metazoa > Chordata > Actinopteri > Carangiformes > Carangidae > Seriola > Seriola aureovittata. The sequence continues at coordinate 7,893,595 of NC_079373.1, read as the reverse complement.
AAAAAACAACATATATATATATATATATATATATATATATATATATATATATATATATATGTACACACACAAACCCCCACCCCATCTACCGATTATATACAATACACTCTAGCATACCGAGAGAGAGGAAGGGGAGGTGAGGGGGTGGAGTGGGGGAGAGGGGAGTGAATAGACAGGGAGTGCTGCCAGGGCCTACTTTTAGATACCGTGGTTATCAGCAAGAAAAGGAGAGAGAGAAACAAAGAGGAAGTTTACTGACGTTGTTTTATCTGGAAGGGCATTAAACCGAGAGACACACAGGGGACGAGACGGCGAGAGTGAAGAAAAAGACCATTCAGAGGAAAAGGAGAAACTGTCCAAAGTCAGGCAACCCTTCAGAAGTGTCCTATCTCTATAACTCACGGTCACACACACACACACACACACAGACACACACACACACACACACACACACACACACACACACACACACACACACACACTATGCCCTTGGCTGAAAGTCATCCCTGGTTCATGGTCGCTGGCTTTGATAGGAGTCCAGGCCGTGGAACGAGTTACTAACGACCCAGAAAGCTGCTCGTCGGGCTATTGGTGCAGCTTGATATGCAGCGAGAGAAGCTGTCGCTGGGATGGAAACTGAATGTGGCCTTTGATAAAACACTCAAAGAGGGATAAAAACAGAACTGGAAGTAGGCAGCCCATTAGGCCAAGATGGAAAGTCGGGTAGATAGGGAGAGCCACGCGACGACGACTGGGGGTAAATCTGTACCTTTCACGTGCTGTCCTTGACCCTGTCAGGTGTGGCTGAGGCTTGCGGTGAGAAAGAGTGTTGGGCACATCACCCCGCAGGTGTGGGCTGGAGAGGGATGAGAGGCATGTTGATGAGGGGACCCCACCAACCCCCCACCACCACCCACCGCCGTCGCCGCCAAACACAGCACCCAGGCAGCCCGCCGGAGCCCACTAATCAGAGAACTTAGCCACTGACCTCTCCACAGGCTCTATACCTTTTAATGAGATCCATGCCTTTGATTCGTCTAGCTGCCTGGAGGGAGAGACAGATCATGCATAAGCTCTCACACTCACATACACACTCACACACGTACACGCAACGTCAACTTTGCCAACTAAAGATGGACACATTCACATCACATTCACTGCTGTGGACACAAAGACACCAGAGATGTACACAGCTGAAATAATGAACACTCTGTAATCCACAACAGCCAAGGGCTCTCATGCGTGTACACACACGCACAGGGGAAGTGGATACACAACCATGGGCCAGAACAAGCACTGCCTGAGAACTAACTAAAGCCAACTAATCAGCACACGCGACAACACACAGAATCACACAGACGTAAGCCGAGCCCAGCTCAAGGACACAACACCCACCCTGTTAAGAGAAGGCCGAGGGAGGTGCAGGTGAGACTGGATCCAGACATGCTTGCTCACAGATAGAATTGAATTATTGATCGGCCAACAGATTGTGTTATGAGGAATTCATGGATCCATGCCTGGGCTGTCCAGCTCCCTTAGGGCAGAAGACAGACTGTGCGTGGACTCACTGTACATGTATAAATTTTTCTGTACTGTATCTGTGTTTGTGTGCATGTGTGCTAGGGGAAACCTAAGGCAAGCAGGCTGACCTGGTGGAAGTCCGAAGTATTTTCTGTGGGCAAAGTGGGCAGCGTGAGCTCGCACTCAGACAAGACAGAGCAAACAGTGAATCGATCAAGCTGGCTGGGGTGATGCATACAGAAGGAAGGCCTCACCCTCGCTGCGCTGAGAGGGCTTTAACTGCTCACACACTGAGTGGCTTTTTCATTGGCACTCAGGCAGCAGCACAATCCTCAGCTCTTAATACCAGCAATGGAAAGAGAGGAAATGGGATTTTTATTTGTCTGAGCTCCACGGGTGGTCTGCCGCTGTTAATAATGCACTGAAATACAGGGCCTCGCTTAGCTTGGGGTCTGCTGCTAACATCAACACCAGCCAACATGAGGTGCACGCCATTAGACAAAGGTATGACTGCATTTCATCATGAGGCTGTGGCACCCAAACGGCCCACTTTGACCCAGACACCTTTCAACAGCTCCTCGGAATGGGGAACTGGACGGCGTGACAGAATGTTTTTTTAACGTCACTTTTTCCCCCAGACTTAATCTGGTTCTTCACAAAAATCAGTCTGTAGCCAGGTCATGCTGCTTTAAAGTAAGATAAAAAAAATAGAAGGCTGTGAGGCAACAACACAAATATTGTTATTTCATGGACACAATGGCCGAGACTTATGCGTGTGGTAAGGCCTAACAAAGATCCTGTGGATCACAACTCTGCAGACGTAGAAGAAACACCAAATCACTTTAATCCAGTCTAATCAGATTTCCCCGAACTGAAAAAAAACAGACACTTTATCACTCAGAATAACACAATTTTTAACAATCTTGCTGTTCTTTGGTGATTAAGAGTTGTTTTGTTTATGTGCAGAACAGATGTGTGGTTTTAGACTGCCACTCGAGGGGCATAATGTTTTATTTTCAAGTTGGAAGGTGTAGACACATAATAACCCAATGGGACCAAGATGTGAGTTTGTTTTTTTCCATTACCCAAAGAGGAGACCAGCTCCATATGACTAATTAAACGACAGACACAGAGGAATGCGTGATGACAGCCCGACGGCAGACAGGGACTGGAAGTGAAACAGAACAGAACCTGGTTAAAAATAAAAACTCTGGCTAAGGGAGGAGGAGGAGTAGTAGAGACATGACACTGGAAGTGTACTGTTGATCTCAACAGGGAGGGCCACAGAGAGATCTTAATGGAGGCCTGGAGTTGTAGATAAATGGCTACTCTGGCCAGGTCATGCCGCCAGTCGGCACCGGTCCACCAGTAAACAAGCGACGACATGGCCTCTTACACCCCCACTTTGCTTCAATCTGTTATTGGAATGCTGCACACTTCTCCTCCATGTGCAATTGAAATAGGATGAGAGTAAAAGGGGGGGAAAATGCCTCCTGGTGAGACTTGTGTGATTTGGGATCCAATTTGGCAGCGTGTTTTTTGTAAGCATTGTAACCGCAACTTGTTGTCACAGAACGCACAAGCAAGCGGCATTAGGTCGTTCGCTGTGTGGGGAGGAAAGAGACAAGGTCTTGGTAATAAGGTTCTCTAACCCCAGCAGCAGATCTACTCCCCTAATGACTGTAATTAAAGAGCCCAGCACCACGGAGGGATCAATGGCGTGGGATCGGCTCAGACGTAGGAGTAGACGTAGCTGCAGGAGAGGGAAGCGACCACAGGGCTGAGTTTAAAAACTTACAGCCTGGACAAATGGTAGGCTAGCGTCTGTTATGAGGGCTTGTAAATATTCAGGCATTCTTACAGGGGCATGTGGCTGCGACTCTGATGTCATTTCTCCACATATCATTCGCCTTAGTTAGAGGCTGAAAAACCCAGTGTGGAGTCAACTGTAAACACAGATCTGTGAAAAGGGGAACACTGGGAAACAGAGTGTCACAGGACGAAAATAAACTGCGCAAGAAGCGCAAGTTATCTGCATGACCATCACATGGCTGAGCAGCTGCATTCAGATCAGGGAAGAGAAGTGATGGTGTAGAAAAATGCAGATTCCACGTCTACGTGATTTGCAGACACCAGCATAAAATATCTAACAACTTCCTTTTTCATGGAGAAAAAAGTTGAGAGGGGAAACTACAACTGGGCAGCTTTGAGGCTGCCCAGATGAGTCAGTGAGGAATAATGCATGTCATCATGGCTGCGTGAATAGCAGAGTGGGGCTGGGGGGCAAGCGCAGGCACCCAAGACATAGAGCTATGATGACACCTCCACAGATCTGCATTTCAGAAGACAGCTCTGAGCCCCAGGCAGGTTTGAAGCACCAGGATTAATATCCACGTAGACTATAGACACACTGAGTAAGAACAGACAAAGAAGAGAGTTTGAAAAAAAAAAAAAAAAAAAGATTCCACAGGAAAAAAAAAGGAAGTTATGGAGCACAAGAGAACAGATAAAGAGAGACTCTGTTCTGCTGATACAGGAAACACGAAAGTATGTTCATAGAAGTTAACATAAACAGGAAGTTATAAACAGAGGGGCAGTTAGTACTTCCACACTGCCCCAGTACTTAAATCATGACTGCCTGACTGGGCATAGTTAAGGTTCCTGTAGATCACCACCAAGCCACAGACATGTCAACTTCTACAGGTCTGCCTCTAGTCGGCCATAACGCTCCAAGTCAACAAGGTCAATGCCAAGGTAAAGGCCTGAGTCATGCCAACGCCCTGCGTGCATCTACTTCCCAAAAAATACAAAACAAAATGTGACACAGCTCATCTCCAGTCTACATTATTTTCACTGTTTTATTACATATTTGCCATTATTCTTTTATCCCCACTGAGTCTCTCTGCTGCTGCACTGGGTGGCTCATTTTCCTGTGGGGATCAATAAAAAAAAAAAAAAACTGGGCTCTCAAAAAGTATTACTGTTCCCTTAGAAAATCCAACCTCAGACATTAGCAACCCTTAAATTTTAGAGACGGGTGGTCACCTCAAAATGTCACTCTCTAAGGGTAAGGCCGTATCTTTGGCAGTATTATTGCTGCTACTGAGACCGAGACTGCTGCCACAGTTAAACGGTCAGTCAGTGTACAGATGAGAGGCAACAGAGCCAGTGGCATTTAACTAGATTCTCAGTAACTTTAACAACTGCTGTATGAACAGATTTTAATAGGTCCCTCTTGGATCATAGGCTACCGAAAGGCCACGATACCCACCTCATTTAACAGAGACAAGGACACGACGCTGACCAAAAAAATGATTTCATTTTCATAATATCATTTTCTTTGTGAACTGTAATAAAGGCGGACAACATCGCCTTTACACTGTATTATCACAGCTTGATGTGGGCTCTGTGGAAAAAAATACACTAAATGATATATAAACGGTCTATAATGTGCTCCTGAATGTCAGTTACATGTGAGCTCTGCTTCACAATTTCATTCATTCAGCCAACGTTAGAATTCATTTTAAAGACATAATGACCAAGAGCTTTTAAAAGGAGGCCTGCAGGCTTTACACTGACAAGCACAGGTATGTGTGAAGAACATCTCATCTTTCCACCATGAGAACTTGCCTGACTTTGAATTTTGATTGAAACAGACAACCAAGAGACGGACACCCAACCTCCAGCAGTGCTGCCACCCCCATGTCCACTTCCAGCTGGCAGCAGATTTCAGCAGATGCCAGTGATAATAAGGACAGCATATGTTTCCTCAAGATCTAAATTGCCATTGCTATTTTAGACCACAGTCTGCCTATAGATTTTATTCATGTTGTTAAAACGTAATTCTGAAGTACTCTAAATACTAAGTAGAAATGATCGAAATGAACATTTTTACGATTCATTTATGATTTTATACCAGTTAAAATGATAAATCTGGGACTCTTTAACATACCTGGCAGCCTATCTAGAATTATTTCCTTGTATGTATAAATAAATAAATAAATAGCTGTCTCTAGCGAAAGTGGAAATAAGGGCAGTAAACACTGTGATTCTCCTTTTTTTTCAATTAGTTGTTGATGCCAACAAACACAGCATGTGTGCTGGTAACAAAACAAAGTATTTTTTCAAAGCACCATTTATTTGTATTAAGGTTGTCCGGAGTTGTACTCTGTAAGTGAGTTACTTCCTAGTTCCACGAGGATCATTCATCTCCCCTATAAAGTTACACTTGCACAGACCATCCATCTATGTCTTCCTTGGTTTGCCACATTATCTTCTCCCTTAGCTCTATCAGGTTGGTGTGACCTTCATCTCCAGCTGCTGCCAGTGCACTGACCCTTCCTGCATCTGTCACCCACCAGTCCTGGCGGGGGCTCAGTACTTCATAATTAATCGCTCAGTGTACATGCACAAAATAAAAAATAAAAAAAAAAGCAGAGGACCAACACTCGATGGCAACTACCAAATTAACATAAACCAGCTGGATGTCATATTAACTGTAAAGCAGAGGTGATAATTAAAAATGATCTTGGCAGGAGTAAATTGGTCAGTTTGAGGATTAACTGTGAAATGACTCACACAGATAAAAATGAATTGCACCCTCTGGTTCCCTAGCTCGGATTAAATGGCACTCAACATAGAGCAACTCTCAGTCAAGAACAAAAAGTGCAGTGAAAATACATTACAGGTGGAATAAGTGGCTCTACACACAGTTTCCATTATTCCTCTACGACTGTAAGCCTAAATCCATTCCAAACCCAAATCTCTGAGAAAGATATATCAGCAAGCTGCCAAATCCTGCACAGGCACCCTCAATTTGCACAGAAATGAAGCGGCGACTCATCTTCGATATGTTAAAGTCTGAGATATCTGAGAGTCCTCTTTTCATCATAAAGCAAAGGAGCTGGACTAAACATCGCCCGTCACATTACACTGATTGAAGCAGGCACGACCAACTTCCCTCTCAAGTGTTTAAATGGACAGCATTTTGATAGCAATACGTGCCAGACTCAATTACCAAAGCGAAAAATAAATTAGCTTCCTGCTCTCTCTTCTCCTGCCAATACAAGCCTTGAGAAGAAAGCATCTGAGTAAGATTTCCCAGGGTAGGAATCAAGGTGACCCCCCTCACTCTCATCGCTGCTGATAAGTTTTTTAGATACCTGCTTCTTTGGTGTCAGGCTGAGATGCCTGACTGGGTGTGAACTTTTGCCAGTGGTCTGAGTAGGTGGGCTGGATGACATGCCTCCAGTGTGCAGGTAGCATCAAAAGCCTCTGCGATACTGTGTCTCTGTCAGCCTGTCAGTTCAGCTGCCATGGCGAAGTGGGTGGATGGGGGGTGGGGGGGTGGGGGGGTGGGGGGGTTGCTGAGGCAGATGTCTGTATTGTGTATCCATCACTGGCGTTCAGTCCTCCGCTATGCAACCCCAAGGCTGCTGACAGCCAACACCACTGTTGTTCCCAAAAATGCCTTTTGAGCAGCAATGGAGATCATGTTTTCACTTTTTTTTTTTTTTCTCAAACAGCTGCCTATATCGCATCAACAGTCTACCTCTCTACTTTTTTTTTTTAAATATTAGGATGTCTCAGTTCTCCTGTAGAACACCCTGCCCACAAACTCTCAACCGAGCAATTAAGGCAGGCCCCCCCCCCCCCCCCCCCCCCCCCCCCCACCTGAATCATTTATCTCTTTCAGGAGAGTGAGCATGTTTACAATATTCATCATGTTCCTCTTACTCATTCTCCGAGCGCTGGGAGCGTCAAGAAAGAGTCACAATGGTTAAAGGTAGAGGTAAGAGCATAAGAAAAGCAGTGTGGACAGCAGCAGCATGAGTCGGCAGCGGCGTGGGGAAGAAAGTAAGCCGCGATGGGGTTGAGCGCATGATGTGGTGGGTCATGGACATGGCATGAAAGACAGTGTGGGTTAAGAAAGCGTCATGGTTGTTTTAGAGGTAAAGGTACGTCCCGCTGAGCCAAACCTGACCACGATGTCTGGGGCTGAAGTGCTTAAACCCTGGGTTTCAGTGAAGTGAAAGCTGAATGAGGGGGTGGGTTGGTGCCAAGCTACTATCCTCTGCCACAAAGCCCATCTCATATCCTGCTGCTGGGGGAGTTAGCACGAGAATTAGCATGATCACACCCTGTAGGTCTGTCAGACATCAGCCCTGTTATTATCTCTGATCTCAAGCGCAAAAGTACAAGGAGGGGGAAAGAAAAAAAAAAGTGTTGAGTAGCATGGCTGGTGAAGGTTTGGTGTGTGAAATACAAACAACACCATACTGGAGCAAGAGGGCGGGGTAAAGAAAGGAAAGCTTTTGAGGTGATAGTTTAGGACAAGGCCATGAAGTCCAAGGGCATGGGTGGCAGCTGTAAAACCCAACGGAGATAAGATCAGAAATCCACCTCAGCATGACGTCCCTTCATCATAGGATAATCCTCAGACATGAAAAGACGAGCATATCTGCAATCTGAAGGAAATCTCTATTCCCCAGATTCTTCGGCTGTCTAATGCCAAGCTGACACGCCCTTCACGCATCTGGCCACATTTCCCTGACGCCTATGTGTACCTTAGATAAGCAAGAGGAACAAGGTAATGCATATGGCTCTTTCTCATGTGCACCACACCTGTTTTATGACCAGCAAGTTTACAAAGTCCACTCTGAACAGAGGAAATGTTGGTCACAGAGTACGTAACAGTCACCGTTTTATAATGAAAGTAGGTCTAACAGACAGCAGTGTAATAATGGTTTAGATTGCATCTTGTTTTTAGTAGGGAAAGAGAAAAAAAAGGAAATGAAGTTGTCATTTGAAATGAGCCAGTTGCAACGAACCAGTGGCATACACACAGTTCATGTATCAGTTAGTTCAGTGCTGTTTTTCTGTTTGCAGGCTGCAGACAGGAGGCATGGGATTGCTTGTTGCTTACAAGGATTATGGTTTTATTTTCAAAATGAAAATGACAGAAGTCAGTAATCCAATGCAAAGGAAACAAAAGAGACTAGGGGATGGGTTCAAATTCATTTGACCTCAAAAATACTGCAACACTCTCTGAAATGTGGTGCAAGCTTCCAGGAGATGGCATGGTTTAAACTATCTGAGAAAACTGTGTAACACTAAAAAGGACAGGATGAACTCTGGCTTACCCAAAACATGCAGGAGCTTAACAGCTGAGTGCTCACTGGCCAACAATTCACTACCTCAGTTTCTCAGTTGGTCAGAGGCTATTTTACTGGATCCAAAAATACTTAGAGTGGATCTCACCACAAAGTTTCATTTCCAGAGCCAACGGCCTATTACCAAAAAAAAAAAAAAGAAAAAAAGAAGAAGAGAAAAAAAGGGGGGACTCATGGAAATGCCTGCTTTGTTTGTTATTTTCTCTGCTCCCTTGTATTACAGGGTATCAGCCTGCATTCGGCTTTTTGGGATTGTTTTGCAGAATTTTCAAACACTAACATGACCTGAATGAGAACTGTCTCCTATTCGCTTGCCCTGAAAAGAGCATCTATGATGAAGAAGTGTGGTACGTTTGTCTTTTTCACCCTTGCGGGGGAACAGGAGAAAACATTTATCACCACTCTCCTGCGCGCAGATAAGGTGTCTCTATTTATTCAGAGTGGAAGAGATAAACCCTGAATGAAGCATTGTGGGGCAGAGAGAGAGAGACAGAGAGAGGGAGAGAGGGAGAGAGAGAGAGAGAGAGAGATGGTGGAAAGAGGGAAAGGACAAGGAAGCAGCTTGGTTTTCAATTGCTTGTGTGTGTCCATATGAGCAGATGGCATCTATTGGAAAACCATCCCTGCTCAGTCAGGAGACTGGAGGCTGACCCCATGCTCTAACCCCCTTCCAGCCACCAATACTCACACCAGCAGTCGCCTTTCCTGCCTCCATGTGCCCCCTGCCCGCAATAATCCATTCCCACTATGAGACTGTTTGTATAACGTTATTTAATGGGAATAATCCCCAGGAGACGGAGCATCCTAAGTACGGTAGGTCTGCACACAAGGGGGGCAGAAGATGGCAGGGGCTGCAAATAAAAGGACGATTTAGAAACACAACAAGGCAATACAGTGGTCTGTTGAGGGCCGCGCCAGGGACTGAGAGATACAGAACTGCACAGGAGATTCAACAGGGACATGAATAGTGCTTCTGTCTCCTTGTCCTCCACAAGAGAGACAAGACAGAGAGAGGGGGGGTTGAGGAAGAAGGGAAAAGGAAAAACAAACAGAAGGCAATGCTCACTACTACCTCTGTCTTCTCAGCTGTTGATGTACAGACTACTGTCCAGAGGTGAGGAACACAGTTCACATGCCCATTTCTCACTGAAATTGCCTGTGTAAGGGGACAGACGGCTCCTTGTGAGGTGACCGGGCAGATGCTGTGGCTGCAATGCTCCTGAGATGAAATGCATGGTGTAGAGAAGAGCATGTCTACAGCCCAGCCCCCCCCCCCCCCCCCCCCCCAAAAAAAAAAAACACACAGCTGTTGAGTTTAACAGTACAGCAAGTTTGCACCCCGGCAGGCATGACTTACAACTACGAAGTGTTTCAATGTCACATTTCATCATTTCACTACAATAACGCCGCTGTACGTTTTGTTTTAACTGTTTAAAAAAAAAAAAAAAGCTACAGTGTTTCCACATAATAATGTCTTGCGTATTATGACGCTTCCACGCGTCTTTGTTTGAAGGGTATTTCCAGGGAACACAACACTTTCGGAGCAGCAAAATAAGAGCGATTGATGAAAACAATAACACGCAGAGAACAGCAGCGTCCCTGAATGAGGCTTCCGCTTCCACGCCGTATCAATAAGGCGTAGAATAGGCTATAAAAACTTAGTGCTCACATTCAGAATAATTACAAGTATTACTGTTAAACGCTGAAGTAAATAGTCCCATTCCCACTTTGACGGGATGCACCAGCTTCACCCCGAAACTCACCTTGGAGGAAAAGGAGCGAAGAGAGTAGTTGCACAAACGCGAACAGCCCAGATAGTGAAGAACAGCTCCTGGTGAAATTATATAGCATATATATACATATATATATACATATATAAAAAAGAAATAAGTCCGAAAGCAAGTTCACATTTTACTCTGGTCACACGTCCTGTGAGGGGTTTCAGAAAAAGGCACTACTCCGTAGAAAAAACGGGCTACTTGGGTTGACCGGATTGTCAATTCCTGTTGAAAGGCGACACAAGCAAGTCCTCCACAAAAGAGTCTCTTCGCAGGATATCGGGGACTTTCTCCACGCCCAGGTGCCGAGTCACATGGTAATTTCCAGGTGTGTATAAGTGTGTGTGTGTGCGTGTGTGTGTGTGTGTGTGCGTGTGTGTGTGTGTGCGTGTGTCTCCAGGAGCCGCGGCTCAGTTGGCAGGGACACACCTGTGGGATCCGATCACGCGTTCGCCTTCACTGTCATCGCGTTTGGAAATCGGGAGGTTGTACAGAGGGAGGAGAGAAAAAGGGAAGAGAGGCAGGGAAGGGAGGGAGGGAGAGCGAAGCGCGCACTGAAGGAGAACCGACGCGGCCGTGTACAGAGAGGAATTATTCCCCTCCCACTCCGCTCTCACCGCCGGCAAAGCCTGTGTGTGTAGAGACAACAAGCGGCAAGTAGTAGGCTAGAGGAGTGAGGGCTGAGGGGGGAGGGAGAGGGGAGAGGGGGGGGGGCAAGTTGTGTCGTCTGTTCGCCGACGCACCGAAATATTTCCGCGGGCGGTGTGAACGGTGTGGCAGCAGCCCCGAGCTGAGCTGAGCTGTGGTTCTCAAAGTGTGGTCCGGATCCAACAGGAGACTTTAGGGGCGGTTCCAGGTCATTCCAGGCAAGACCAGGAATATTTACAATGGTTTCATGAACGTTCCCGCCCCAGCCAAAGTAGACAATATAGCCTACACAGTTACATAATGCTGTCAAGACATACCATAACAGAAAGGATTGTTTTCCCAATGAAACATAAGGAGACAGTTCCATGAAATAACTCGTCTGTTAACTTGTTGATCCATGACAAGTTTGCGCAGCCCGAGGGAAAGCTTAAAAGGTCAGTTCACCCAAATCACAAAACTAAAAACATTTTCCAACTCATCCTGTGGTGCTGGTGGGGTTGCGGGTGAGATACAGATAGTTCCGGTGTTATTTGCAGACAGTTTAAAAAAAAAAAAAAAAAGAGTGTAAGCGAGGCTAGACTGCTGAGTGGAGACACTTAACACCAGAATAACCCAGTAAGACTTCCCCCACCCATTTCTGACTTGTCATTGTATCAAAGGTGTTAGTAATTACATTAACAATGGCTCTTTTCTATTAAAGTGTCCTTCCAAGTCAGGACAGTGAGGCAATGAGCCAACATCCATTGTTTGAGGACCAAGAAACTAAAGGAACTAAATGGAATTCAGTCATTATAAACTTTCTTATTTACATCAGCTTTAGCATGTCGAAATGTTCTCTGTGAAAAAGACATAGAGAGGCACAGGGCTATAGTTTTTGCTCTACATATGCAGGTTTAAAGATAGTGTGATAACTCTAAATGTATATCAGGATTTACCCACATTATGAGGTTTATTTCATGTCTAGCTTGTGTGTAATTGTTGAATATGAATTCCCCCTCAGGTCTGCAGCCCCACCTCCCCTCAAACAATACGGAGGACATGACCTCACCGTCCAAGCAGCTACAGCCACTCCGTTGGAGGTGCTCACAACAACTAAAAACATGGCATTTGAAAAACAGCTCAGAGCACGTGTCCATCCAGAAACCATCCCACGTTTACTCAGGATAATCTACAGCCATCACTGTGGAAAGCTTTTATCATATATTGCCTTTGAAAGGATAAATGGTATTCACAGTGGAAACTTTTGGCAGGTTTGTCTGTCAGTTATCCAGACAAAGACACACTGCTGTTGAGTTTTTTTTTTTTTTAAATGTCATGTCTTGATCCTTTGAGCATCACCAACAAGTTTCCATTCACATCCACTGTATTGTCGTGGCAGCAGAAGCTTTAGCAGCTTTTATAGTTAAACAAAAAAGGAAACCAAAACTTAAAACTGCATCACAATTCATTTTGTCTCGGGTGTGCTAACTTTTTATTATGATTATATAAACTAATAGCATTATCACTGTGGTCTTGTCTCTATGTTGCATTGTTTGTGCTATTATGATGATGCAGTGCGATTTAAATTATGTTGTACCGGTCTCTTCCTGCATCTTTAACATTCAGGTTTCATTTTAAATTGTGTAATTTATCTAAAAGCCCACCAATAACTGTAAATGAGCTGTCACTTTAAGCTCTACGTGCAACACATTTGCTGTATTTTAAGTGACTGAATGTAATTGCGCTTTCCCTGTCAATTAAACCACAAAATAAAACATAAATAAACCATCGGTATTTCATGGAAATGAACACAGATTAGTGTGAAAAGGGAATTTGGGGATATTGATTGGTTTAAAAATATTTTCAAAAGCAACCACCCCTCAGTTATTTATATTTCACTGAGCCCCATTTGACTATGTCCTTACAAGAACTGTATTAGAAGTCATTATAACACAAATTATTGGTGCGCTCGCTGTACCTTGGCTGCTGAATCGTTAATCACAAGAAGTATAATTTTGCAGCTCTTAAATCTAGTTAAGTGTAATCATCTTTTATTGTCATGTGAATATGTAACAACCTTTGAATCAAGCCATATGCTTTAGGTTTTTGTTTAGTAGGAAATTTGCAGTTTTTTTGACACATTCATGCAGAGAGAGGCTAAAAGTTTCTTTGATTTCAAATATGGGCCATATGTGTGTAAGTACTACTCCAGCTTGCTTCTTTCTATCCCCATCCAAGAGGTTATATGAATAGCTTATTTTTGCCTTAGAGCCTAATATCAGATAACGCTGCAATTTGGCAGACTGAGTTTTGTGACTCCGAGTCATGCCTTCTTGTGTGGCTGGGTGTCAGTTTTGTTAGTGATTTATGGGCATGCAAATGAGGCTGTCTGTATGGAGAGATGTGCTGCCTTTGCCCAGTGGGCCCCTGGAGCAGAGACTGGAGACTGTGTGGGTGTGAGTCAGTCCCTAACTGCTGACACAGGCACGACGCTGGCAGAGATTCACAGAGCAAGATGGGGAGATGGCCTTCACAGGTCCTCACATTGACTGATGAGATCAAGGAGAAAGTAGGCCAAGCCAAACAAGTGTCAGGCAAACAGACACCCTGAGATAGAGTGAGAGAGACAAACACTCCCCAATCACAAATAGAGCTGGGGGAGTGGAAAGTGGCGGCGTAGAGCCAGGTTGTTTTGGGTCTGAGTTCAATATGTCCAAACCTGTTTGTCTAAAGAGTAATGAGGCTGCTGAGTCTTGGAACATGCTAGCCCAGGGGATGTCAGTAGCCAGGAAAGGCCAAGTCAAGCTCTCTAAATTCACTAAAGTGGAATAGAAGTTCACTTTGTCCTACTAGATAGCCTGAGTGTGATGACATTTTGATCAATGCGCTTATACCTTTCCCGCAGCTTGCCTTTATGTTGCTTGAATAGTGATGATCTGTTATCATGCTGGTGTCAAACAGTACCATTTTTCATATAGTGTCCCTCAGCTGGTCCAGGCTGTAAAATGTTTGACTATCAACATATTACACAACCTAATTTATGATAGAGCATTCCAGTTGTCCATAATGATGTAGTGGCCAAATCAGATTCAAGGTTCATAGTTCAGAGTCTGTCTGCCATGTGGTTAGACTGCCCTCTATAGGTGGTGGCTTATATTGTTTCATTTAATATCAACCTCATTAACACAGGAACTATTTAGCTGCATATGACCATGTAATAGATTGTCGATAATGTGGCTTTATGCAGCTGTAAGGACATGTCTATGTGTTTATTAATATACAGCGTTGCCAGCAATTAGAACTTCTCCTGTGATGACAAATATTAATACAATTGTGTTTTACAGTATTGCCATTCATCATCTGTTTATATACCGGCCTCCAGGGGGAGTTATAGTTGTCTGTTGTTATAACAATTACTGAACACTTACAAATGCTTATAAATACAATATAGTGTTATTCAATATTTATATACTGCTTATAAATGCTAAACATGGGGACTTAATGTAAAGTTTTGCCAACAGAATTAACTGTTAGTTATACATTTTATTCACACCTTCATTGTGTGTATACTGTGTGTACCGTAAAGACAACAACAGTACAATTAACAAATAGATAAATCAACAGCTCTCTGACTTGATTTCCAGACATTAAGACTAGTATGTATTGCAAAATACTGTATTGTATTGCATTATATTGTTCTAATGCTGTGTAACACCCTGTGTAGCTCTTGCCGTGTGACCCTTTCCCCAGACATTCATGTCACATTTAGCTGATATCTTTTCATATGGTCACATATAACAGGTATTGTATAATACAACACCTGTTATATGAGCTGTACATAAGGCATTGAGGCATGACTTGTTTCTGAATTGATTTATATGATTAAGTAAACAGTTTGCATTTTCACAGATGTGGTTTTGAATAAATTATAAGCATATAGTCCCATATAATAAAGGATTTTATGTAAGATAAGTAAATGGTTATCGAGGGCAGACAACATTAGCAACTTAATTAGGACACTGAGGCATATCTGAGTATAATCAGTAAGTCATCACCAATGCTATTACTGCAAAAGATGACTTTTACAGATATTACATATAAGAGGTAAGGTAGGGTTAAAGTTTAGGAGGTATTTTGGTAATTTTCACTAACTGTTGGTTTATGCAGACTTTATGCAGTAATTCTTCACTAAGAAACATAGGACTTTCAGAGATGTGTGCCGTAAATAACAGACATAAGACATCATCACAGCATCGCTGCATTCATTTTAGTACAGGTGTCGACACTGGGAATATAAATGCCATGTTAGTCTCCTGCTCAATGCATCTAATCACACATTCAGTGAAGGGAAATGTTACATTACTCTGAACATTCTCAGTGTAGGTGGAGGCTGCCAGATAAACTGTAGTAGCAAATCTAAAGCTGCAGGGATAATATAAGGAGTAGTTTGCAGACACAGGAAACTATCGTGGGAGTGAATGGTAAAGATGTGAAGAAAAACTCGACGGTGAGGTTATGTAGAGCGTTAGCATAAGGAACACTTTGATTTGAATGTCTTTCTGACCTACCTAAGTTTGCCTCCAGCTGTCAATATGACTTATACGTAATTACAGAGGAAGGGAGGGATGTGTGAACAACTGAGCTATGGCTACTGTATCCAGAGCTCAGATCCTCCACAAAGGCATGTGCGACAAGGCGACATCAGGTTTGGCATAAAACGGACAGACAGGCTTATGGTGCCATTCTGACTCAGTCTGGGAATAACCACAAGCTGGGAATAGCAGGGTGGCAGCAGTGTGTGGGTTGGTGTGAACAGTCTGCAAGCATGTGTGTGTGTGTGTGTGTGTGTGTGTGTGTGTGTGTGTGTGTGTTGGAGAAATAGAAAGAATATTTGAATTTGAAGATTGATATTTAAAGATGCAAATTGAGTGGGGAATGTCTTACAGATATATGTAATATATATGTAGATGTAGACAGTATTTTCACATAGCTGTGCGGCATTGAGGAGTGAAACTAAGATACTAATGAAACACTGTGTCTTTGACCTTGAAGTTTGGGGGTGGGAGACTAAAAGGCACCATGAGCGACATTTGTCTTCTCTTATCAGATGTCCCCTTGCACTGGCTGAGCTGTCACTTTACCCAAGAAAAATGTCATTGTTTTCCCCTCTCTGCTCATAGCACAATCTAATCACAGTTTGCCCAGCTCATCCTGTATTGTCCAGGTGGCCCCACTCTGAGAGGGAACAGAGGGACTCTCAGCATCTATAAATGTCCTTAACCAGGCTGATGTGATGTCGCCCAGATTACACAATGGCTTGTGTACATCCTTCTACACAACCCGCTGTAGTTAAACAAATACACACACACACACACATACACACACACCTGCTTGCTTGCACACGTTTACACAAAATGTGTAACATATCCATTCCATCTTGAGTCAGTGATCAGTAACTCAAAGAGGTTGTGTGTCCTTCACAAGGTCTGTAAAAGTGTGATTATGGGGAGAAAGCTGAACTGTGTGGTCTAAGCTGGATCAGCCTAGTTGGCACATACACAGTCCACAGACTTAGCTGACAAGCTTACATTTCCCCAACCCAAAACAGTCTTACTTAACCTACTATGAGCTGATCCACATGGTGTACGTTGGGTGAGATCATGACCTGAATATGACAGGGGCTTTTTGTGTCTCTTTTTTGAGCCCTGTGATTGATAGTTAAGGGGGGAAATATCTCTCAGCCAGTTGAAGACTATAGGCTGCCCACTGAGCCCCTTTTGGTTGGCATGGTATTATGTGGGCTACCCAGCAGCCTGTGCTGAATGGCAAAAACAGCTAAGCCATCTGTTACACTCTATTTTCATCTCTCTGCCTACCAGCGGGGAGAGCCACAGCCCAAAGGGATTTCAACTACTCTCACAGACCACTTTTTGTTCAACAGGTCAAGTCTAAGCCTTGCAGTCAGGGACCACCAAAACAGACCTCACTTCAAGGCATGGCCCAGGTGATTACAAAACCCCACACCTCGCTTGACTGGGCAGAGCTGGTGATAAAGGGGAAAATACTAATACAAAAAAAGTAATCAGGTGCCTCAGAGAATTAGAAGAGATTATTACTGTCACAGTTGTTAAATGACCATAACCCAATGTGTCCTCAAAGGCTTTTTAAGCCAGGTTAAATGGATCATCTTGTGAATTGAACTCTGTCCATGTAATGTGTTTCTTGGGTTGAGGAAAGAGAAATTTGGGCTTTCCAGGTGAGGATGAAACAGAGGCTGGCAGGATTCATTTGAGATTACTTGGCGCAAACATGGTGTAATCCCCTTATCTGCGTACTTACCTGTCCCTGACAGTGATCCAAGCCTACCTCTACGAGCCTCATTGGCCTGACATTCTGGCAGCAGCAAATCCCTGTCTAATGTGTCAGCCCAGGCAGCTTTAACACCTGGCACGCCAATGCTTATCTGCTGAGCACCCAAAAGCACCTGCATTATCCCACTGAAGCTTCACAACAAGTGAAAGGGCCTCTAATATCCACACAGTGAAATTACAGTTTGTGTCATACCACAAACACACAATGTGCAAAGTGTATACCATTAGTAAAGGCTTATGACCAGATCAAAATACACATACAGTATCAGACACCCCTCATTTTCCCCTCCTCTTTCCTCATTGCTGTCTCCTAGAGGATTTTACAACTAATAGATCTGGCTTATTATTTTTAAATGAATGCATGGTCTAGCCCCTGTTAGTATTACTGGGTTACTGCATCCCTCTTCAACCCATCATTTTAGGACCTTCATTAAAACTTTGTAGTTAATCCCTTGATCCAAACTGATGATCAAATATGACCAAAAATACTGTCATGGTCCCCAGACCTATGCTCTTCAGGGTGAAATTTCTACATCAGCTCTGTGCACTATTTATATATTTCTGAAAACTGTGCTTGTTAATCTGGGCAGCCTTCTATGAGTTTTTTTTGTCTTATTTGTTTTTCTGTTGCAACTCTGAAATAAATGGATCTGTAACCTTTAGAAAGGTGTCATAATATTGAAATGAGAGGATGAAGGGAGAAAAAAAAAGAAATATGACTAATTTAAACAGGTGAACAGAGGAGTAATTGGCTAAAACCATGAGTCACCACTGCTAACAACAGTACAGCTCTGTTGGAAAAATATACACTTTCCTAACGAGCTCACACCTCTTTCTCAGGGATATTAAATATTCAAAGTCATATGCTGCCATAGCTGATAGTCTATAATCATCTCTGGCTCAGTGCCTGAAATTAATGGGTTTTGTTTAAGGCAATATTACAAAAGGAAATTCATTACACACATATATAGTGTATATAGCACCAGTAAAAAACAAACAAACAGGGAGTTGGTCAATCAATTTAAGGTCTTGTGTTGATGTCTGTTTCCTGTCAATATGCACCTTAACCTGAACCAAACCTTAACCTAGATCTAAACAGTTATCTCTGCAATACTTAACAATAACCTGACCAAAGCCCCAACCCAATTACCCTCCCATGGAGCTCTGGGGTAAAATTATGTAGCTGGGCCTATTGACCATCATATACATGACAGTTACATAATTTCTACAGGCAATGAATTGGCAACAATTGTGATAGCTGGTTAAAATTTTAAATAATTTTTAAGCAAAAATGCCAAACAGGTATTAGCTTCTCAAATATGAATATTTGTAGTTTCCTTATTTTATATGATAATAAACTCAACATCTTTGGGTTGTTGACTATCAGACAGTATACGCAAGATATCAACTTGAGCTTTTTTTATTGACATTTTGTAGATTTAACAATCAACACTTATAGAAATAATTTTCAGCTATAACTATATATAATGTTATATAATAAAAATAATGAAGATAATCATTGGTTGCAGCCTTACAGTACTTCTATGATAGAGTAACACTAAACATTGCCCTTGGTCTTTTGTGTGACAGAAAAAAAACACAATATAAACTAAAACCATTCAGGTAATAATAGATTTTGAAATAGTCCCTCTGTAAGACAAGGCAAAATAATGAAGGATGGAGAACTGGTCAGAGTGGATATTGTACCTCATTGGTGAAAATGTCTAACTAATTATGGACAAGATACAGACCCAAATAATAATAAACCTGGGGTTTATGGGGCTCCTAGGCGTCTGGGGCCCCATGAGCAATTGACCCTTACCGCAGAGGGGCGCTACGGGAAACATATTTATAACAAGTGCGAAACACTTGGTGACAGGGGAACAAACTTCGGCACTACACCGGTTCGGCCATTTTTCATTCCTGTTACACGACCTCAGGCCAAGACCACTGCAGAGCATCTTCCTGACATGACCAGGTGGAAGTGACTCATCACCCTCAACAACTTGTAAGGATTAATTCCGTGTTTATGATGTATCACTTCGAACAATGAGCGAGATTTTCTTCTTGAAAGTTTGTTTCTTAGACAGACTTCAGGAGCAGGTGAGAAAAGTTCAGACTCGTACTTGTCATCGTTTATTAGACGAAGGCACGGTATAGCATTAGTACATGCCAGTCTACACTCAAGGAAAGAGTCATTTTAGTTGTATTGTTATGTTTTATGATAAATTTAAACGTGATTAATCATGTCAATTAACGTTAATTATCCCAACGGTTTTAGTTATGCAAACATTATACTACTGAATATATTCTAACGCTAAAGTAAGCAGTGTATTTTAGAAACACACCGTGTAAAGTTTGTATAATGTCACAGGGTCCAAACGTCTGAGTCCACATGCTAGGAAAGTTTTTTTTTACCCATTTCTTTCCATGGAATTGGAAACATATTCGGTTGTTTTTTTTTTTTTTTTTCTTTTTTAACTGAGCGGTACTCCACAGGGAAAGTAGAGCAGGTTTACCCTTGTCTATACTGGCATCTGGTGGCGGTACAGTAGCATAGCATTGTCGAGGGAGCCATGATGAGTTGCAGCTAGTTTTCCAAGCCTTTAAAATTTGAAAATTGTTTGAATTTTTGACACATTTTATGTAAATATGCAGGGCAAGCGCTGTTTCCTGTCCCAACACTGAAATATTTGTTTTTTTACTCGAGTGTTGGACGTTAAACCTCCGTAACAGGAATTTGCGATTAGAAATTCAGTCAAATGGGCCGCCGTATACTGTCGCCGCTCACATCCTACATTCTTACGTACACAAATCAAACATCCCCCTTGTTTTGTCTCGACTGTTTAATCTCATTCCTAAAGTAAAACCCTGTATGCCTCTAAATAAAGGAGATAAAGTATACGCTAGGGCGGGACTGGCATTACAATGAGCGTATGGGAGACCCAATCCCATGATGCATTGCGTCATGGCGACAGATTGAAATAAATTTAAAATTAAAACAGACAAACAAAGTAAAAAAGTAACACCACAACAAGCAGAAGTGTTGGTCGGGTGAAGCCCGTTGACTGTGCTCAGAAGACAATATGGTCTACTTAAACTGAAGCATTGGCACCGTAACTAAACAACGTATGTTGTAGAGTGACTTCCTCGTCAGTACCCTATGAAAATCAGCTTTGCGCAGTGGCAGTATCGTAGCCTATGAGGTTTATCCGAGGCGCGATTATTGCTAGTTGAAAACTTTACCCAATACCCCGCCTTGACGACTTGAAATATAGTCGGCAATGGCAATTTTTGACGGTCTCTAAGGAGACTGATTTACTTGTGAAATAAAAGTATCAGAAACATATGACGGCGGTAGCTATACTTACATCGAACGTATTTATCGAATGTCAAAGATTGAAGGAATCATAGTCAATAATTTAATAATTGTGGTATAATAGTTCAAGAAGTGGTTCTATGCATATAAACGCAGCAGCAGACTGTAATGGTATGTCTTCTCAGTTCACAAACTTCACGCTCATACATTCTATAGAGTAATTAAATATCTGACTTAAAGCGTGTAAATATATGCAAAATACTGAGGCCACAGTGGGCGAAAATAATATTTAGGTAGGCCAATACAGAGAGTTACTTGGGTATAATGAAGTTTCATTTTTTTTCTAATGTTAACCCCTGATAATACACATACAGTATACATACAACACATATATACATACATAGATCCTGATAGTCAATGGCCCAAAAACTGAAATAATAAGTCCTACTTACCTACATTACTACTACACTTTAACTGACTTTTCTTTCCCAAACATAGAGCATAACCTCACTTTAGCTGTTGTTTTTTTTAAGTCACGCCCTGGTATGCAATGTAAAACCATAACACAAGGGAGTATGGATCTTAGTGAAACCTCCCTCTGTGACTTCAGCATGGTATCTTTGCGCAGTGGCAGTATCGTAGCCCATGAGGTTTATCCGAGGCGCGATTATTGCTAGTTGAAAACTTTACCCAATACCCCGCCTAGACGACTTGAAATATAGTCGGCAACGGCAATTTTTGACAGTCTTTACGGAGACTGATAAATTGTCAAATGATAAGAATAGACCATCGTAGAAAGTGTAACATCTTCTAAGACAATGTGTCTTAAAGTTGATACTGTGATTCTAAGTAACATGAGTAGAAGGTGTAGTTTTTTTCTCTATGTAGACTGACATGTTGTTAGAAATGAAACAAAGCGTGCTCTATAACTTCCCCTCAAGAAGGTGAAAATCAGATTTTACATCACAACTCAAAGCATAACGTAATGAATCTCCTCTCTGGATGTGATTATAAGTGAATCAAACAGCGCGTGGTGTTGTGTGCGTCTTGATTTGTAATACAGTCTATGGTTGTAAAGCGTTTAACACACGAGCACTTCGCTCTTGTCTGTATCATGTATTTCCGTGTGGTGACAGATTGTATGAGTATGTTTTATTCAGTCCATTCCCAGAGTTAACAGCTGATAATAATTTTACTTTGCTCTGCTGTCTGTTTAAAAGCGACTGATATTTGGTTAAGATTTAAACACCGACAGGGTCGAAACGTATCGTCTCTATAGTCTGACGGACTCCAGGGAGCCTTAAACAAAGACGTACACAGGAGTACGTCATTTCCGGTTACAACTTATTTCACTTTATGTATTTCTTTATTTATTTCATGTTACAGTGAGTTTTAAATATTTGATTGTCCATTACGTGTTCTTATCGACCACACCTGATCACATGATGAAAGTTATATCAAGTTATGTTTCATATTACGACCTTACGGTTATAGTTTCACAGTCCAGCTACAATTATATTCTTTATGTACTATTGGTCTAAGTGTGGATATATATTTATTTTAAGTCCCCGTTGCACCTTTTTGGGTATTGCATGGTTTATATTTCTACATAATGTTATATTTCAAAGTCTCATACGTGAAACCACGTCCATGGTTAAAACCCTAACAGAGAGGAGTGAGGACCGCAGACACCACCTTGTCGGAAACGGATGAAAGGTATCTTTGCGCAGTGGCAGTATCGTAGCCTATGAGGTTTATCCGAGGCGCGATTATTGCTAGTTGAAAACTTTACCCAATACCCCGCCTAGACGACTTGAAATATAGTCGGCAACGGCAATTTTTGACAGTCTTTACGGAGACTGATAATTTGTTAAATAATATATTTAACAGTTTGACCAGATTAGCGAGTCTAGTTGAGTGACACGGTAATCTACTTTTGGTTCCATAGATCACATGTATGGAGGATATTGGTAGAAGATGGAGAGATTAGTGGTTGAACTACAGAATAAAATGTTTTATTTTTTCAAACACATTTTTGTACAGTCAGTGCACTCAAAACAATTCTACTTTGATACATTAAATCTTATTGAAATGAACATTTTAAGTATTCCATCCACGGCTGATTTTTGTTGTCATTTTGACACAGCTTTAACCACTGGTCAGTCATTGGTAATTTTGGTAAACTTATTAAAACCCTGCGGTTCTCCTGTCTTCTCTTAGACCAGAGAGAAGAACCCCAGGGATTATATTTCTACAAATACATACATTTAAAAGTAATGGCGATCTAAAATATGTACATGTTTTAGATATTGTATGTAAATGACAATAACACCTTCAAAAAGATTGTTATCCACAGTCTCCTGGCCACGGTGCAATGTACTTGCCAGAACAGTAGAGGGCACTCTGAAACAGGATATGGGATGGTGAACGTGAGGAGGAAATACATGACAAGTAAAGGAACATAGGGTTGTTTCTGTTTTAAAATTTTAAATAAAAGTCAGTGTGTTTTGTTGCCAAGTGACAATTTTAGCTATAGTTTAAAGATATAAAACAATCTGGTGTTGGTACTGAGAAGTTGGACTTCTCTTTTTCATGAGTCATGATTTCTCAATTCCATGTAACTGACATTTGGTTGACATTTTATTTACCTGCCAAACTGTGACTTGCATTCATAAATGAGTAGATATTTACCTGTACAAAGCTGTAGTTAAGTTCAGGAGTCCTTACCTGGTTTGAGGAAATAATTTTTAAACAAATTTCATGGATTAGTTTCTAAACTTGGATCAAAATGCAGACCAGTAAATTATTCCACGTCAACAATGCATTTTAGTCACAGCTGGCTTTGGAGTTTCTGCTTTCAATACTGGTCATGATACTTATTTGAGACACTGTAGTATCATAAACCAGTGTCAGTAGACGTAATGTAAAACTTGTTTTAAGTTGTCTACATGTGTGTTTTCATTTACAACCTCACAGTCATGACTTTTATTGTTTAGACATGTATCTGAGCAATCAGCCAAAATAATATGAAATTAGTCTAGGTTTTAGTTAAGTAGCTACAATTAATCAGAGGTTCACATATTTCATAATTGGATTATTATTATTCTGCTTATAATGTATCAGTCTCCGACCATGGTAATCAAATTGTAAAAGAAAAAAAAAAAGGATCATGTTTTCAGACAAATGGAGAACATGGTTCTCTTTATCAAAAGTGAACCTAAGGCTTCAGAGAGTGATTCATATTTACATAAAGTACTCAAAACGGCTCTTGCGTCATTTCATCTTCCTCCGGTATGACCCACAATTCACTTGCTTTTACTATCTGTTATCAGATAGTCCACTGAGCATTTATCAGTCCACACCAAATAGAGTTTCAGGGTTGATGTTGCCTGTGTGTGGTCCTCTTGCCCTGCATATGACCCAGTGTTTTCTACATGTTAGCTTGTAAGCATGGCACTCAGACAAATTAAGTGAGATAAGCAGGAGTTTTTTTTTTTTGTCCTTTGTTGCACACTTGACATCTCTGAAACTCTGACTTTTCAAATTTCACTGACAGAAAAAAGATGGAAAGATACAGCTTTGTTCTATGTAAGCGACAACTGGAGACCTGCCAAACATAAACAAATAAATTGCGCAGCATCACAATTACTAGTTCCTAGGTAACCATGTGACAGTGCCGACAATTGCTATGGAAACCGGCGCATCCTCCCTCTCTCCCGCTCTCTCCCGCTCTCTCTCTCTCTCGCCCTCTCTGTGGAAATGTGTGAGAACATTCCCTTCCCTGTGAATTGGTTTTACTTTCCAGCTTTGACAGCTGTGGAGGAAGACACCGACACGTCATAGAAAGTAATTCCCCTTTATAACCTGTACAAGATGTAGAATAAATTCAGGCAGGCTCATATACCAAATGCTATACACTGTCACTGGTAGAGCTGACAAAGATTTCTGAAATATTAACACTACTTTTGTATATTACCATGCAATTACCTGCTTTTCCTCCAACTAGTGTAATCAGGGTAGCTGCAGATCTTGGAAATGCTTACAAAGCACAGATTTCAGTTTCCTCAAAACTGTAAAAGGCCTTAGAAGGTATTAAGTCTTAAATTTAATTTATAAATGCCTTAAAAAAAATTCTAGCCTTGCCACTGACAGCAGTGTTACTTATAAAATGTTTTTGTATTTGATTTTTTAGCTAAAATTGGCTGGAAATCCCCAGTACTACTGTTACATCCCTCTGACATCATGTAAAATTCATGTGTGGACCTTTCCTCTTGCAGAAAGCTTGAGTACGTCTCTCTCTCTCTCTCTCTCTCTCTCTCTCTCCATGCATTTATATCAGATTACTGCACGTCATTAACTTTGTGTTTTCTCTCTCCTGCACTTTGTGCTTTTTCTGTCTCTATCTCTCTGTCCTCATTCTCCATGTTTCTCTGACTCCAGAGCTGCAGGATCCGGATCTGCCACTGCTACTCAACAATCATCATCATCATCATCATTATGATTATTAATTGGCGCTGCTATCATTGTAGCTGTTTTGCTTGATTATTAACATTATTACACCTACACGCATCACTGTTATTATTATCATTATAACAACCAGTCTGACGGTGCTCCCGTACAACAATATATACAGTTGTTTCTGGTCTCTCTCTCTTCCCTCATTCTTTATCCTCTCTCCCCCATTTCTCTCCCCTCAACCCAACCGGTTAAAGCATTGTCGCCAAGTGCTTGCTCATGGTGGGAGCTGTTGGGTTTCTCTCAATAATATTGTAAGAGCTTGACTGTACTGTGTTAAGTACTTTGAGATAATGTATGTTATGATTTGACGCTCTATGAAAAAAATTGAATAAAATAAATGAAATATTTTTAAATTGATGGATCTATCCATCCATTCATGCATCGATTTACTGTCACTTGGCGAGGTCAAGGTTATGTTTAATGATTACATAATGAAATCATTTCATTACTGTTATATACTGCTGGGAAATAGTGATATGAATATCAATAAATTCATGCACTTAGTACATAGAATTACTTACTATATGAATGGTTATCACAGATAGTGTTCATACCTCATACACAGTATGGCTGTGAAACAGGTATGAAATTGTATTAAATTGTACTAAAATGTCTTAAATTCAATTAAGTGAACCATTTTTCAAGATCAGAGCAAACAAAAACTAGTTTCCATCATTTTCTTTAGATCTTTTGTTCAGCAAGCTAATTTGCAATCTGCTTTGCAGCAGGTCTTTTATTTTGTTCCTATTTGTCACAAATCCAGTTACAACTCCATGTTCCAAATGGAAAACCAGGCTTCTCTTCAAAGACTGAGACATCACAGCCTATTCTATTAAAGCAGGTGCAAATTTAAAAGAGATGCTTTGATTTGTGGCCAATTATGGACATCCTTGTTGCATCACCTTTATGCAAGCACTCTTCCTCATTCCTCACAGCTGATCAGAAGAATTAGCCCGTTATTCTTGGTAGATAAGCAGAAATGTAGAGATCACACAAATGAACAGAAACCTCAGAAGTTTTTCAACACACTCAATTAAACTTGTTCCAATCCTCTAATGCCATCTCCCGCTTAATCACTGCGTGCTGTAGAAGGGGTTGCCCCCAATTAGCTGCCTCCTGTGACACCCTGACACCGAGCTGCAATGGGATTGTATTTCAGCTTCAATTACTTTGAAACCCCTTCAGGCAGAGGTGATTGGTCTTCTCCCTTTATTCATCTGTCTATGCTCAGTTTTCTCTTCTTTTGATTGGTAGGGAGTGTCTGTCGTGTTTAGTAATAAAAGAGCCATAAACTGTAACATTTGTATACTTTTTACATTTTTTAAGTCATGCCTAGGGTTATACAGTATTAAAGTTTATTAGGTTTACCTTAGGTGTGACTATTGCAAGTTGAAAAATAAATCTAATACTCTGCCATAACAATTTGTGCAAGTTACTAATATTTGATGTTTACCAAGAAGTGAAAAAGGAGTTTGAATAAGACGTGTTGGGGTTGGGACATTCCTCTTATTTTTCCAGCATTTTATGGACAAAATGAGAAAATAACTTGTAGATTCATTGATAATTATTGATGTTATTGATATTATTACGGGCCATGACTGAACCACTTACCACCTGAATGCCCCTTAAGAGGAAAAGCACTTTGGACCGTTACCTCTGTCACTGAGGAGTCTGCATTGCATTTCCAACAGCGCTGCAGCAATATCATGTTGTTCTGCCTGTCTCTGGCTGTCCTAATCAGTTATGCTGAGTGACATTAGCCTTTAGCTCAATGCTCTTACAGATAGTGTGCAACACTAAGCTGGCTTACTTTGTTACAAAGTGTGTGACGTTCTACCACTTTGGTGCAACATTTATCTTTATGATAGCAATGTCACACAAACTGACTGCAGTACACAGCCAAAACAAAGCAATTAACAGCATGCATCCTGCTCTGAAAAGTGGTGAGATCCATCTACTGAGCTTTCAGTCTGCAGCCACGTTCACACGAGCTACATATTGCCGACAAATTCTTCTTTTTTTTTTTTCTTGGCAATTCAGATTTTTCCTTGGTAGCGTGATTTCACAACAAGAATAAAACAAGCCACAATACATTTTGTGTTGTTAAATTATGGACCATTGTAGGCACTTTACATTTGTGTCAGTCTTAATGATCCAATTCTCAGAAGCCACATTTTTCAGTTTTTATTCCTTTAAACTGGGCTAATGCTTCTAATTGGTTCCGCAGGCTGACGATGGATATTCAAACAGAATAATGGTGATGTAATGGGAATGTCCATGACAGAACAGCTCTATCTTATGTTGTTACAAGGCCTCTACTGAGCATTGAAGCTTGTTTGAAAGTTGTATGATAATTGTTGGAGAGGTTGGTAGGTTTATCTGCTGTCAGTATACAGTGTGTGTTTGTGTGTGTGTGTGTGTGTGTGCGTGCGCATTTTCATCTGAATACATGTCAGTGTATTGGCTGTCAGAAAAGGAAACCCCAGTTCCTTCAGACGATTAGGAGCGCAGCCCTGGTAGACCCCAGTAGCCTCCGGCTCTCAGAAATAGCTTTTTAAAAGGGACCAGTCTCCCCTGTTTCCTCAGGATCCAGGTGCTTTTAATTGGATTTCTTTGACAAGATTATTGCTTGCTCTCAGGCCAAACTTGGATAGATTGTGGTTTTAACAAGTGTGCCTATATAGTTGCTTTCATCATGAGTAAACTTCTAAACAAAGAACCCCCTTCCCCCCTTCATGTCATACCACAGCTTTGGAGAAATTAAAGACCTAGCACTTCCAGAGCCACTTCGTACAACCACCTTCATCAGGAGATGAATTAAAATCCCCAACAGACAGTATAAAAGCATTTATCCCAGGGACCCGGCCCCTCCACGTTACTCTGACCTTCTTAAATGAAACTGACTTTAGGAAGAGCTGAAGGCAGTGAGTTATACCAACCAGCCCTGTAATCCCTTTGAAAAAGTCTCTTTTAAAATCCTATTATAACAGCACAGCAGGTCTAAGCTTGGTCAAAGCAATTAGTCAGAGGAAATTTTTTTGGTGTAATGGGCACATGAATTGATAAAGACAAAGAATAAGATCTTATCATCCCATTTTTAATGTTTTATTGTTCAGTATAATTTGAATTAATTGCACTAAGCTACAATAAAATAGAAGAGGCTCCCACAAAGACAATTGATATGTAAGTTATTGTCCACACAAGATATCTAATTGTCCATTTTTTAAATTGTGTGTATTATCAAAAGAAAAAATGTGCTATAAAATGAATTTAGTTTAAAAAAATTGTTATCTATCTAATTTGAATTAGCAGATGAGCAAAGACATGTTCCTGTCTACATGGTTAAGAAAATGCTCATCTTGGAAGATTGAAGCCATTTTCTGTTGCAGAGAGTCAGTTAAATCCAAGCTGTAATGTTCATTATTATTAAGTAATTTGAAACAACCTTAAAAAATGGGAACATTAAAGTGCAGTAAAGTCACTCACTTAAACATGTGAACATACAGTCTGTTCATGTAAAGGTTGGTCAATTTGAATTCATATAAAAAAAAGGCCTGTTAAAGTGACTGCACTACAAAATGGTCACCCTGTGAGATAAGAGAGCCTATTGTAAGAGCTTGGTCATTGGATGGTATTCTGTCATGGTACTTCTGAGAGGCTCTGCAATAACTGGGTGATAGCAGAGTATGAAGTGAGACACAGACTGCTTTTCTTGGGGCTCAGCCGGGAAATTTTAACAAGGTACAGGATTTTGAGGTTGGGACATCAGGTGGGAGTTTATTAAGGCACTACTTCTGACTCCACTGTGTCATGCCCCTCATGCTCTGTCTCATCTGCTCTCGTCTTGCCTCTTGTTATAGATAGCTAAAAATGGGTTCTGGTGTGTCGTGCACTAATCTAACACCATACATTTATACGAACATTGGGGTGTTGGAACAAATTGAAGTGTGAGGTTACCACCCTGCTAAACTTCAAGAAGGTGAAAAAGTTGAGAATTGAGACAAATTTTACTCAAGTGGATGAATAATAATCAATACAGCTTTTGAAGTAAGGGTTAGGCCTTGACCAAGGCAAAGTTCTCAGGCTGTAGTGGATTGGCATGACTGTAGGCACAGTAATTAGGGCTGGGTATTGCCACTGATTTCTTGAATCAATTCAATTCCGATTTACAAGGTCCCAATTTGATGCAATTCATGATTCAATTTGATTTAATATTGATTGAATATTGATTCAGTTCAAGATATTTCAGTTACAATAACAGTTTTGCTTGGATATGAGTATGAGATTCTCAGAAAACTACTTCTGTAAATTGTACCTCTAACCTGGTGCATTATGACAAATATTAATGTTTACAAACATGTCATCTATAGTTAGGCAAGTAATTTGCATTGATAACGGTGCACTGGGTCTATCTATCTATCTATCATATGGATTTGCTTCTGTCTAGCTCTTCGCTGTCTTCATAGTTTTTAAATCAGGAATGCAACCACACATCTGGCCTCAGGCCTGTGTCATCAGTGGAGCCCAGTCTGCCATGTTTTCGTCTCATGTGAGCGGGTCTCGATGCATGAGAAGGGTGGTCAAGCAAGACTAATGGAGTTACAGCTTCACACATCCACGGGAGACCATAATAGGCACCTATGAAAAGACTGATCTCAGGATTTTATGAATGAATATCATTCAATATTATTCAAATGAAGATTCATTTGAATCAGATAATCATTTTTTTCAGCCCAGCCCTCATAGTGTAGTTGCTCTGTCTGTCCATCACTTTGGTCCCAACTGAAATATCTCAACAAGTGTTGGAGGAATTGCCATTAAATTCTGTACAGACATGCATGGTCCCCAGAGGATGAGGCCGTCTGAATGTTGGGGATCCAATGACTTTTCCTGTAACACCATGAGGTTCATGTTTGTGCTTGTAAGAAAATGTCTAAACAACTATTGGGCTGATGAAATTTGGTACACACATACATGTCCCCCCTCAGGCTCACTTATGATGACTTACTCTGGTGATCTCTTAACTTTTCATTTAGCACCATCATGATTTGTCCAGTACTTTGGTTCATGACCAAATCCGAGCAAAACTAATGACAATCCCATTAGTCTCAGCTGTGCTTTGTGTTTACTGCTAATTAGCAAATGTTAACATGGTGACACACTAAACTAAGATGGTGAACATGATACCTGCTAAACATCAGCGTGTCAGTGTTGTTGTTGTTGTTAGCATGTTAGTGTGCTGATAACTGTAGGTAACTGTAGTGTATTATTTGATTTTACTTTTACCCAATAAACACAAAGCTCTACCTTGAGCAAATTGATCTCGATATAGTCTGCTTAAACTGGTTTGGTGGTGTTAATGATGCAGTTGATGAGGAAGCTTCTAAAAATAACAGGGATGCTCGAGAGCCACAGTTGCAAAGCACTGCTATGATTTATCAGCACCCCTTTTGTGAAAGACTACTGTGCTGCTAAATATTGCAGAATGTTTACTTAATAAGCCATCATTCCAAACCAAAATTAACTTCACCGATGGCAAAGGAAGGAGAGCCGAGACTCAGTGTCCCTGCCAAACAGTACGTTGCTATTCCTGCCACCGCCGTGCCCGCAGAGAGTGTTTTACACTGCGGGGTTTGTGGTTAACAGACTGTTGATGCCTTGGTCAAGGATGTGGTTGTTTTCTTTCACAAGAAATAGGCTCAAAAATAGCAATCAATATAACTTTGCCATGATTGTATGATTATACTGAATAGACCCCACTCCACTTGTTGGCATGGAAAATAATTTGAAATAATTCTTGCCCTCTCAAGTTTTGAGGTGGCACCTTAATGATATCATTAAATGCACAGTATGTAACTTCTGCTTCAGCTAGGGGTCTCGCAATCAAAAAATCATGATTTTGGGATAATGTAAGTAGACAACTCTAAAAATGTTTGTTATTTTTAGACATTTTCATGTGGAAATATTATAACTTGAAGTCTAGAGAGGCGGCAAATCGTACAGTGATTTCATGATAAATGATAGTTACGTAAAATCAAACAAAAGTGAAAGCAAAATTACTCAAGTAGTGGTGAACAAAAAGGATTATTAGATATGTAAAGTGAGTTTAAATTTGAAAATATTAAACTAGCAAAACATTTGGTGGTGTACTTTGGAGTCTCAGCAGAGAGGAAAATCCAGCAGGAGGCTCAATCAACATAATCAAATATTTAGTGCTGAGATAGGCAGTATTTGGTTTTCGGTTTGTAAGTCAGAGATTAGGATGGTAAGTGTTCCACAATACACAGCATTTTTTTCTGCTTAATTCAATTTGTGTTAATCTTGGCACTTAACATTTATGTAGTATGCATAATTCACATTGAAGCAGAATGTTTAATATAGCAAGGGAAGTACATTCCCACTGATGTTGTGCTGGTTGCCTCCATGAAACATAATTAGAGCCATCAGAAGTGCAATTCATCTCTCCCTCCGTACAAATCAAATTTGGAGGACATAATCATATATGCTCCTTTATTGGCAGCTAAATGGGTTTCCTCAGGGTCCAGCAGGTCTTGAGGCTGCCATATTTATTCTGAGATCACATGATCACATGAGCCACCGACAGAAAAAGGAAAGAAGCCTTTTACTGAGGCTACACAGAAGAGTGGTTTAATAGGCCCGTATCTTGGTCAATTTTACATATTAGCACTCTGAGGTGGGCGTCCATGTTTGATGTGTATTAGAAACTTTTGTCACATTTTATCTTTTATCTTTTTGTTTTTCCCTCCTGCTGTTTTTCATAGCTCACATTTTTTTTTCTTTAAATACTTTTTTTGACACAATGATTTCTGCAAGTAACTGCAAGCTGGAATTATACTGAGCTGAAGAGGTGAACAGCTGACCTGTGTTACATTATTTACATCTTGATGCTTACTAGTGTGCATACTAGAATATGAGTTGACATCTAAGGGCAGCACATTAAAAGATGCTGTTTGTGGATATGTTTTGCTTTTTCAGGTGTGACATCTCTGAGAGAGAGAGAGAGAGAGAGAGAGAGAGAGAGAGAGAGAGAGAGAGAGAGAGAGAGAGAGAGTAGGCTGGGAAAAACAAAAAAACTAAAAAGAAACTGAACCTTAACTATATTTGATCCTCTTCTCATTGCAGCTACTTAATTAGAAATAACATCAGATGAAACCCTCAGCCACGCTCAGGTAGTGAGCATGATCAAACTATCAAACTACACATACTGGTGTCACACACTGCACAGATTACTTTCACCTCAGTGACACAATCAGTAAGACATCCTGCTACAAATATCAAGTAGAGCCTAAATGATTAGTCGATTAGTTGATTGGTTGGTTGACAGAGAAATAATCATCTATTAATGATAAAAATGTAATAATCAATTAATTGCTGTCATTATTTTCATGCAAAAATGCCAAACATTTCCAGGTTCTGGCTTCTATGTTGTGAGGATTTGTGGCTTTTTTTATCTTATGTGATAATAAACTGAATATCATCAGGTTTTTAATGTTGGTGGAACAAAACAAGACATTTGATGACGATAATGCATTAAGAAATGATAACTGGCTTTTTAAATTATTTTCAGTCATTTTTCAGACATTTTACTGACCAAAGAATCAGTCGAGAGAATTATCTGCAGATTAAATTGATAATGGATTTAATTGTAGGTTGTAGCGCTTATATCCAGCGTGTTTCACTGACAATTTGAGCCGAACTCATTTTGAACATGTCAGGAAGCAGTTCTGTCTGTAAATGGGAGCTCACTTTTACTTGCATAAAATTAGGTGAAAATAGCTCTCCATAGAAATTCGAAAGTCTCCAACAGGTTTGCCATTTAACTGTGCTGACTGACTCAGCATGTCATGATCTTTCTTGTAAAGAAAAGAATCATTGTTGTTGGCGTCAGCTTGAACTGTGGGGGCCGCAGACCAGTCAATGAAACCAGCC
Organism: Seriola aureovittata; assembly: GCF_021018895.1. Taxonomy (NCBI): domain Eukaryota; kingdom Metazoa; phylum Chordata; class Actinopteri; order Carangiformes; family Carangidae; genus Seriola; species Seriola aureovittata. The sequence goes on along the minus strand of NC_079373.1, from coordinate 7,860,339 downwards.
GCTTTGACATTTGCTGTTCAAAGTTCCTCAGTGTCAACATCACTAAGTCAGCTCTATCAGAAAGTAGATCCACTGACATTTGAGGAATGTCAGTGCAGGAAACAGCATTCAGGAACAAGGACTTAGCCAGGTTTATTACTGGATTTCTGTCCTAACCTTCAACCTCTACCTGAACGAGTGGCTATTACATCCCAGAGAGCAGGATCATCTGTCTCTGCATCCAGGTCTGGTAGGTCGCAAACACACCCACACACAGACCTGGGAGTGATGAAGCGTCAGTACATGGTCAACATCCATGACAAATCTCCTGTCAGACAGGTTCTCATTCCACCTGCTAAACACAGAGGGAAAAATCTTATCTTGGAAGTTAGCCTCCACCATTTTAAGACACAAACATCTGTACAGCAACCAAAACCAGAGACAGACAGAATGACAGAACACTGGACAGTTAGACAAACAGAATGACCAAAAGACTCAGCCGTTTTTCTGGAAGTGAAATCTGACATTATGAATGGCAGCTATCTGTTTACAATTGCCATTATCTTGTAAAACACAGAAAAAACAAACCTCACAACCATTCAAATGAAAACTGTCTCATTGCACATTGTTTACGGACAACTCTACATATTGAAATTAATCCACCTTTGTGTAGAAATACAGAAATTTGAATGCCAACCGTAAAGTGTGGAGTTTACCAAGCCATGTGAACACTTATGTAACAAATGCTAGTGATGTGTAAAACCTATGGATGAAATGAAACCCATGCAGTTAGTAATAGTACGAACAGTAAGAGATACAAACTGTGAGGCAACAACACCATCTGGCCATGCTTGTGTTTGTACTGTTTATCACTGATGATGTATTTGGTGGAAATCTTTTGTCAGTTGAGGAGGGAAATAGTAAAGCAGCTTATTTCCTGTTATAGAGTTTGAAAAGTAATTACACGTTAATTGCTCAGCTTTCAATTAAACGCTGAAGAAGCTTCACAGGAGAATCCCATTTACTGAGAGTGACAGCCCCAGTTGAGCTAAATCACTGAGATCAAAGACAAATGAGCATCGTAAACTTTCAAGTCAACACATTAAACAGACAAGAAGGTGCCAGAGATAAACTCCAATTCGCATTTTCTAATTGAACATGTTGTTCTCTCTTCAGACACTGAGCAGATTAGTATTCAGGCTCATTTATAGTCTCTTTTAACACACAACTGTGTCATTGAGTTCGGGTGACAAAGCTGACAAAGGTGCATAATGAACAACTGTGTCCTTAGTTTTTGATCTGGCCTGGAGCTTTTGTCATCTGTCACTTTCCCCTCTCTGCTGTTGAAGGACTGAATAAAAAGAAAGCACTTAGAAAACCAGCAGCAACTGCCTGAGTGTCAGAGAGGCGGGGTTATGATGAAGTTTTTATCCTTAGATTTGTTGAAAAATGAGTGACTAATACTTTTCCTAACCTACTGCTTGCATGCCCTTTAGCAGTCTCATAAAATGTGGGTTAAATAGCAAATGTTGGCATAGCAAGCTATGGCCACAGTAGTCAGAGTTAGACAGACAAGGAGCCTCCCGCTGTGGCTACTCTACCTCTACTTGACCAGTAGAAAAGCTGGCAAACCTCTACTCAGCAGCATCTGAGGAAGAACTCAGATCTTTTACATAAGTCAAGAAACACAGTTAAGAAATACTCTCTTAGAAGTAAATGTCCTGCATTCAAAGCTTTACTTAAGTAAAAGTACAAAAGTATCAATTTGTAGGTAGAGCTAACAGTAAAAGTACTTATTTTGCAGAATTTTCCATTTGAGAATATTGAAAATTATTGGATTATAGTTATTGATGCGTTGATGTGCACATCACTTTAATGTTGCAGCTGGTAAAAGTGCTGCTAATTGTAATAACTTTGCATGGGAAGATTTTAAATTCACCATATAATATTATCTTTACTTATAATTAATCTGAATCTGCATCAGCCACTTAAGTTATCATATAAATGTAGTTGAGTAAAAAGTGCAATATTTGCCTCTGAATTATAGTTTGCATATATGTGTATATGAGCAGTTGTGAAGCAAAACTCTGATTGATTGACACTGAAGATATGACAGTAATCGAAAGGACATTCTGTTGTTACAGTTACTTAACACATACATGTTGTCAACCTGTTGTAACCCTTACTGTGCTGTTACACAGTCGAAATTTGATGTTTAGTATTGTGAAGCATCACAGTCCTGCAGTTGAATACATGCTATTTTACTTGTTCGACAACAGCAATTGAAGCTGTAAAATTGAATGTGAAATTCAGAATCAGATATTTGCAGGTGAGAGATTTACGTCATGCCGGTTTGAAGAGCATTAGTCTGTTGTTTTATTGTGTAAACAAGACTGGCAGTGGAGAGCTTAACTGGAAATCAGTCACCATCCCAAACAGCTTTGGGTTGTGAAAGAGCAATTTAACCAGAAGGAAATGAATTGTTTGGTATCACACTAATGTGTATCTCAGTGAGGGAACGCTTTAAATGTCAGTGTGAGCACAAGCACAGAGAAATGTACACATGGTGCACTGATAAGAAAAGATAGTGCTGTGCAGAATCTTCAGCCTCAGCCTTAATATCCGAAGGAGAAGCAGAAGCAGAAATGGGAGGATTGGCTGTTGCGTCGATTGAGTCGTCAGCTCCTATTTGAACGCCTCCTCCAAACAGCAACTAGACACCTGATTATAGAAAGACTCTGAAGAAGTGAAGAAAGTCGCTTCCACACAATCTGGATTCCAGTCAAACAGAGATCCATGCTGCGACAGCCGTGTTAAAGTCAGTGGGTGCGATAAATGGCCTCCTCCAGAGACAGATTGCTTACTGTTAAATTTAGAGCACATCACCGCCCGTTCACCACCTCCCTGTCGGACAGCTGGAAGGATCACCCAAGTATGTTGTAATGTGTGATCACCAAGAACCACAACAACAATTTCCACTTCTGACTGCAGGAACTTTTAAAGGAAATGTTATTTTGTTATCTGAATGTATTCTCACCACAGGACCGACGGCTGCAGCTTTGGTCTCTGTGCTACTTCTTGCCCCCCAAAAGTTGCCAGATGTTCCACTTTCTGATAAACCAGGGACTATCGGGGTGCAGACTGCAGAGCTGAACATCACAGTAATCTGAATATCATTAGCTTTCTTCTTGGTTGGACAAAACAAAACATCTGGATCTTTCACTGTGGACTCTGAGAACATGGAATAAACACGTTTCACTATTTTCTGACATTTTATGGAATAAACAATAATCAGTGATGAAAATAAACCTTAGTTGCAGCCCTAGTTCTTGTACTGGTTGTCGTCTTGTAAAGTCATGTAGACAACGGCCTGACTACTCTGAAAACAAGTGCCATATAGAGAGCGTGGGCAGGCAAGAAAAACTAAATTGAAACTTATGGCTATTTGCTGATTGTTTCTAGACCCTGACTGTTACTGGGTTTTTGAGGTCGATACTGAAACTGACAGTATTTGAGACTTACAAGAATATCAGATAATAGAATATCAGCGATATTCCTTTTTAGGACTGAAACTAATATTTTTCTTGAGTAATCTTTTAGACTATGAAATGTTAAAAAATGTGTGTGATGTTTTCAGTTTGACAGTTGGAACTGTTAAGATATTCAACTTACAGTCAAAGGAAAATATTAAATTGTCACAACTCAGGAGCTGAAACCAGAGAATGTTTGGTAATTCTGCTTGAAAATGACTGAAACGATTAATAGATTATCAAAATAGCTGCCAATTAATTTTCTTTCAATTACCTAATCAGTTACCTAATTACTCCAACTCAATTCTTTTTTTAATTCCATACAGCAGTTTCTTATTATTTATCAGCAAATATATGCAGAGATATTGATAAATCTGCAATAAGCTATCATGGGCTAACTAATATTTCAGTGTAACTCTAAATGCTTCTTTATGGTGACATAATGAAAAGAAAAAAAAAACATAACGGATCAGTGCTACTTGGAAAGATGTGCAAGGGTGGAAAGAGGGATTGAAAGTATCAGAAAGGCAAGACCCTCATCTTCAAACACTGAATCACTGTCACAGTCACAGAACAGTTTGTTATGAGCAAAAATTCTCCCACAAAGCTGGTTGTTTTATTCTATCTGTCAATGGTCCAATTTGCAGAATCGTTTACATGTATGTTTTAGTTCCTGTTTTGGGGGCTGAGTTTAATTCCTGGGGCTAAACCGTTGAAAAGGCACACGAGTTAAATTCTTCAAGTGGCAATTGACTGATCTGAAACCATCCCAAACAAAACCTCAACAATTTCCCTGCTCCGTTCTCTGAAGCTCCCTCCTGTTTGTGTTGGCTGTCATCCACACAGCCATCTGAGCCACCGGCTCACTGACTAAGACCAAGTCTGACTCCCTCAGCCTGTTGCCTGGGGTGGTTGTCTGCCATCCATGCTGACATGCACAGCTCACGCCAGCTCTAAAGGGTGGATGAATAATGGACGAATGCAGTCCAGAGGTTTTTCTCCTCCCCAACGATGAATGCATGGAGCGGTGTCTCTTTTTTATATGTTTGTAACTACCACATCAAGAGGCCAATGTTTCCAAGGATGTGTTCACTTCATCTCAACACAGAGAGAGAGAGAGAGAGAGAGAGAGAGAGAGAGAGAGAGAGAGAGAGAGAGAGAGAGAGAGAGAGAGAGAGAGAGAGAGAGAGAGAGAGAGAGAGAGAGAGAGAAAGAGAGAGAGAGCAGAAATATTTGTTATGACATTATATGACCATTAAAACTGCAAAATAGCTTTGATTATGAGGTACAGTGTGTGCTTTTGTATTTGGAACAATCCATGTGGCGTTATTTCACAAATTCCACAAGCAATGAGTCTGGTCTCATGGAGAAGGAACATACTGCTGTGGTGGAGGCAGAAACTGTGCGGATAGCAGTTGCTAAGAAACTGCTGAGGTGTTGGGTGTCGGACAGCAATAATTATACAACTGGAATGTGATCACTTGTGAATAATTTATCCAGCATGTGATGGAGAGACAAGAGCACGGGGAATGCTGCATCCCCCATATGTGTCACAAGCAAAGTAAACACAGTGATGAGAAGTCTGCTAATGGAGCCTCTTGGAAGACCTCCGGCATAGCTAAATGAAAGATAGCCATGCCAGCAAGTGTGAGATAAATAAGTGTTATAATGATACTGGCTGGACTAATCCTCACATGGAGAAAATGAGTCTACATCAGGATTCAGTGGGAAATACAGCAGGCGTCGTAACAGCTTTTTACCAAAATGAATATAGCAGCTGTCACAACTTGCCAAGTGAGAAATGAATGACGTCTCCGTTTTGCTGGGCAATATTTGAAATGCCTGTCTCCTTCAATACACACATTCTTCCATTCACACTCCTTTGTTTGGCCACTTCTACAGATTTACATCACATGGTAATAAAGAATGAATTCAATTACTGTATATATAGAAAAAAGTGCAGGTTGACCAAGGTCTGCCCTCGCTTTTTATCTGCACTATATTCACACAAAGAGCAGTTAAAAGCACCGTCAACTTACATACAACCAAGTGAAATGTCGCAACAGATTCATCTCTTTGCATTGAAAGCTGTCTGCAACTCAGTCAGGCCTGGATTACCAACCAGGCACAGTGCCAACCCAGAACACCAGGGGGCACAGAAAGCCCCAGGTTCGCTCTGGGATAATTACTTTGTGGTAATTTGACTGTCAGTTTGTTTGGGAACGTACACCACAATAGCACAATATCAACTTAAGAAATAAGAGCCCTAAGCTCAGCTGTCAGTACACTCAATCAGTAGTGCTTGTCAGATGACATCAGACTTTTCTGACAGGTTGGGCGGTGGCCGACAATTTGTGTAACTTTCCAAAACCGACAATCTGACATTCACACCCACTTCACCCGCTCCGTGAGTGGTCAGCTGTGTGGTGGTGAGAGAGGAGCCAATTGAGTGCAACACTATGAAGGAGAGACTGTCTGAAAATGTCCGCCATTATCCCCAGATTTAAATGATGTCACGTCTGCCCTCTCCCTGTGATGGACGGCTTTTCACTCCACCTCCGACTACAGCTGTAAACTCATGCATTACAAACAAGTTCTTTTCAAGCATAAAACAATCCTTAACAACTCCCTCCAAACACGTGTGAAGACAAGAAAATATTGTGCTTTGATTCATGATTTGTGCCTGATTCTACTTCCACAAAAGAAGTAGTAGCTTCAGATTCTATGATAAGTACTGTTCATTTTAAAAGTTTAACTGTTGGAATAAAAAGTTGTGTCTCACTTGGCATTCTCGGCCTATAGGACATGGAGATGTAACTTTCCACATCACACTTTTGTAAATTTCATACTGGATCACGACTGACTCCAAAACTAGTTGTGAGCTCACAAATCGTGCTCGTAGGTTCACACCTTAAACTCACACACAGAGCACAGAGAAACTTTCCACTTTCAGCAGATCAATGTACAAAACAGCCATCTAGAGTCACACTCTGCACACACACCGTTATGCACAGTGAAACTCAAAACATCCATGTGAAGTTACAATAAGAAAAGCACATTTCTGAGTAAATAAACAACATCATGGCTAAAAACATCCGTAATAATCAAGATTATTAGATTCAATAGACACTACATTAGATTTTATTGACCAAACAGCCCAACAACTGGCATCATATTTTGACTTCAGTGTTGCTGATTGGAGTAAGACCACAACATCATCTTTTTCTAGCCAAGCCTCCCAGGCTTCCCCAGACAGCCATAGTAATCTCAATTGTTTTAACTATAGCTTTCAAGTTTTCAGGGCCTTTAAGAACATCATTATTTTAGTTGATGATGCACTTACTTAATGTGCATAACTAAATTAATTGCTAAATTAGTTCAGATGACTTCACAGCAAACCTGGGGTCAGACCCAGCAGAGGAATACTGAACACAATGCACAGAGGGTTAACAGGGGCCTGCAGCAGGTTAATCTGACCATGCAGCCAGTCACTACATTTGCAGCTTATTAATGCAACATCACCGGCAGCACAGCTAACGGCACTTAAAAAAGTTGCAAATTGTTGTTGCTGGCATGTGTAAAAATGGTTATGGCTGCATATATTATCTCTTAACTACCATCCCTGCGCGGCAAGTTGGTATATTTGTCTTTCTAGAGGGCGTATTTGAGGAAGATATGATGTGTCAGGGAATATGTCCTTCCAGACTGCTTTGTATACCGACTGCCTACTACAGGCTCTCAAATGTCAGGATCAGGACTTTATCAATTATTAATGTGTGCAGCATTTTAATGTTTCAGTTTAGTGCACTCAGGCTCGGCTGGGTGCCATGTTTCCAACTAACTGGAAGTCTTACAGTTTATGAAACTTATGTGCAAATGACTGCATGTGCCCTCATTCACTTTTTAACCAGAAAACAAAAAAGTATTGCTTTATTTTACATCTATTTTCCTGTAAACTTTCCTCAACTTTTCCTGAACATTAGTTGGTATTTTGCTGTTAATTAATAGGATATTAGGATTATACAGTCCCACACAGTTTTGGTACTTAAGGGAAATGGAGAAAATGTTAGCCGCAAGTACTTGCGTGTTATGCGGGGGGGGGAAAAAGAGATGAAATTATGTCGTAGGTAAGTGAAACAGAAGTCAATATCCGGAGTTTCCGAGAAAAAACTGCCATGTATCTTAGATCCCCTTGTTAATCGATAAATGTTTATTTAATTGATGTTTATTCTGAACATTGGTTGTTGTATGCTTCCCCCCTTTGGTGTTCAGTTGCATTGGACATGCCTTAGTTTTGTGTTTCAAATTGATTTATTGATCAACAAACAGAACACACTCTATGCTTTAATTTTACCAACTCAGCAGTTATATTCAGAAACATATGTCTGCCTAACAGAGGTGGGAGTAAGTAACACATGTTCAAGTCACAAGCAAGTCTCAAGTCTTAACCTCAAGAATGTTTCAAGAAAGTGCCAAGTTACTGTGGTCGGAATCAAGCAAGTCGAGTCTGCTGTGAGTCAAGCACGACACAAGTCAAATTATATGAATTTTTCATGATCAACGCCAGTTTCCACATTTAAATCAGTTAAAAGACGGAGGTCATGAAAAAAAAACTGTTGCAGCTGCTGACACCTTATAACCCTTAGTGATATTTGACATTTTATGGCAATGTAGTCTGGATCTGTGACTGGAAGTGACCCACTGCTACTATTATTATACTATTATTATTGGTATAATAATTATTATTATTAAGGAGGTTATGTTTTCACCAGTTTCTGTTTATTTAAGTACTGAACTGATTTGCACTAAACTTGGTGGTGGGATGGGACATGTGCCAGGGATGAAACCATTAAATTTTGGTGCGTATCCGGTTAACGTAGTGAATGAAGGAATTTTTTCTTTGTTTCAAATCTCAAGTCATGAATACCAAGTCAAAGTTGAGTCTTTTATCAGTGTTAGCCAAGCAAGTCTCAAGTCTTCAAATCAGTGACTCAGTCTGTCTTGAGTCAAGTCATGCGACTGACGTCTCCCACCTCTGCTACTTGATTTCCACTGACTGGATGTGCAAAATAAAGTGACTGAGTCAGGCACATTTTTCATCTCATTAAGAATTAGAATCCAGTGGATGTTGATGTCTGTTTGTGAACTATTTTTTTCCCCACTTATCTCCATTAGGAAATCCTCACAGAAATGCCGTCGCTGTACCTAAATACAGCCAACGGCACAACTCCTATGCAAATCCAAAGGACTGCCGGCATCCCAGTAGTGTGTTAGCTGTGAACACACCCCTCTCAGTCAGAGGAGACAGGCCTCACAGGCTCCAGCTAGTTCACTAATGTGACACATGCACTTGCCCGCTGCCCTCTCTCCTCTGCTGCCAATCATTTTATTTTTACTCGTCATCTCCTCCTAAATCTGTCAAGGACCTCGAGCCAATCAAAGCAAGGGAAATGGGATTTACTTGCAAAGAGATTACTTCAAAGGACAGTCCTTTCAGAGATGCATGAAAAGCAAACCAATGATCTTCTACAATGAAACAGTTTTTTTCACATCAATTTCTAATCCGTCCCTCATTTTCCCTGTGTGGTATTGATTTTAAAATGAGAACACCTGTGGCTGTGTCTTTATTTTTGTTGGCCCACAAAAATCTGTGTTTCATTGGGTTTCATTGTTCACTCTTGTGACTTGACTGAGATGCTTGGCGACCGTGCTGATTTCATTTCCAGGAAGATGGTAAAATAACAGCGTCTGACATTTTGCTGTATATATTCATGGCGCAAACCTTTCACTGTTTGTAAATGTCATGGATAACAGATGCGGAAGATTTTCGTGAACCGTGAGGCGAGAAAAATAGGCATTAAAAATAAGAATTTCTTTACTCCATGGAGTCTCCTTAAGACATGGATTTGCTATTTATCTGATAGAGTCATCTGCGAGTTATGCTCTTTTTTTCATGCAGTCATCAGAGTTGCCTTTGTGTTTTATGGAGTAAATGTTTGCATAGTAACACAGTAAACTAACTGGGTGAACGTGGTGTGAACATTATTTTTGGTAACTATCAGCATGTTGTCATTCTCAGCATGTTAGCATGCTGACGTGAGCATGTAGCTGTGCAAAAGTACAGCCTCACAGGGCTGCTAGCATGGCTGTAGAATCTACAGCATCTACAGTGTAGATGCTTGTTTTAAGAAAACCAAGAAGCAACATCATTTTTTTAAATAATGGCTCTTGAAAAGTCAAATATTTCGACCTTTGAATTACAGGCTTTACCTGACTAACTGAGCTACTTCATTATCGCAGCCACACTTCACGGCCCTTATCTGATAAAGAGTTTCAGTTACTCAGATGTTTTCTGGGGGCAGCTTTTGTTGTGTTTGGTCTAAGCAGATATTCACCCACAACAAGACAGAGGTGTTATTTCAGAGCACTTTTACTCCACTCCTCTCTCTGCTTTCGTCTGTGACAGATGATGATGGAAAGAATGTGTCCTCTCCTGGACATGGAGGGTTTTTTTTTTCTTCCTATAAATGCACACAAGCCTGCACATGTCCATGCCTGCACCTAAGGGCAGGACTCTTCTATCTGTGGTGATGATGTTGTGTATGCAGAGGCTAAAGGTCAGCCTTTCTTCTCTCAGCTGTGAGAGCTGGAGGATATGTCCATGTACCACTGCACATTAAGCAGACAGTCGCCAGCGGTTTAAATTTACTTTAATCTGGACAGAGAATTGGTTTGATGTCTACATATGTCTCCATTCATTGTTGCGTTGTATCTGTTTTACTACAACAAATCATATTTGTTTTGTTCCGACTTTACTCTAAGAAAAGTAACATAAATGTATGTGGACATGCCTAAGATAAAAGCCCCAACTTAGATACGTAGGGTCATATTTTCAAGGGGGATATAAATTTCCCCTCTGGCCGTTTTCCTCCGAGGATGAAATCAGAACTGTCTGCCATCCTCTGAGCTTATAGCGGCTTCTATTTTTATTTTCTAAAAACTCCCATGTCAGCTTAATAGGGACAGTCTCCTGGTGTCCTGTGGTAATAGATGTTCTCTCAAATGCTCTTGGGATTTCACGGCCATACACTTCTCACATTTAAGACCTTTTAGCAGGTGTTACTGTGGAGGGATTATTGCATTGTGGTGAGGATAAAGAGATATTTGACAAATTAGAATCTTATCTGAAAGCATCTGCAAGTTTTATAATTGAACAGAATTTTGGTTCGGATGTGTAGAGTTGTCAAATATTGAGCAATAAGACGCAGAAATAAAGAGATGATAGTTTTACCCTCCTAAATTAAAAACTGTTACAGGTTCAGTCTTGTCCTGATATTATAAAAAGGGACTTATTTTAGACCAAAATGTCAGCTCCTGCCTACTAATTCAAAGGTCAGTATTTACAAGCAAGAACAATGCAGTGACTCAGTGCTATGACCTTAAGCGTGTGTTATCTGTGACAGCAAATGATAGGTATGTGGTAGAGAGCCAACTGCTTTGGCACTGGCTTTGTCATTGTCCCAGTAGCTCACACAAGATAATTAGCTGAGTGAAAGTGGAGTGTCTTGTCCCTTTCAAGCCTGTTTGTTGATCAAAGGCATTTGACGGACTCACTAATCCCTTCTTACTGGCTAAAAGGAACAGTGGCATCAAAGTGTGGAGTGGCAGCTGACACACACAAGACGTTTAGAAAATGAACCGCTGCTGGGCATCACTTGAGCTCATGTCTTAGATTTCTTATAGTATAATCAGAGAATTTATTATTTATTATTTATTAGTGCTTATCTAAAGATAAGGCCGGTGTCATTTTATGTATTTTTCCGTAAAGTAACCAAAACCAATTTTTGCTTTAGTCCAACTCTCCATACTTTACTTCCTGTTAAAAGAAATAAAAAGTACAATCGCAAATATAGTTTCATTTTCAAAAAAGCCTAAATCATTAATCTGCTGGCCACTGTAGGTTTTTAGCAACATGATGACTCAAACAGGAGAAAATCGTTGGGGACTATTTTAAGCTGCGAATTAATACATACTTGTTGTTTAGAGAGTATTTCCAGCAGCAGGACACTGTTAGAGGGTTAAGGGATTTGACGACACCAGAAATTTGGTGTCTGTACCAATACCAATGAAATCCCACAATTCTTGACACCAAATTTGATACTTCAGCAAAAAACAGAAAACAGCATAAGCACGCACGCACGCACACATCTCCATATGTTCAGTGTGCAAAAAGTAGTTTAAATTGATTACCAAAGTGACAGACACATGTTTTGAAAATATTCATTTAAAATGTCAGCGTTATATTTTGACAGACTGAACGGTAATGACTGTAGCCTGATAAAGTTGGGAGCGCCGAGCTAATGTGCCAAAATTGCGTGCTGTCGCTATGTTCACCCTAAACAAGCTAACGTTAGCTTTTATAAACATTGTGTTTGGAGTCTTGCCACAACAGGTGTCAGATGTCACAATTCACAAACACTAATGGTAACATTTTCATGTCATGTTATTAATATAAAGTTAACAACTGAAACTCACTCACCCTGAATTCTGTGCACAAAACTGGATGTCTGTCTTTGAGCTGCTTAGATAGGTTTGAGCTGTTTCCTCCTTTCATTTGAAATGCTGGCTTTTTCTGTCCTGATGATCCGTGTCAAATACAACTTACTTTCATGTGATTTTTTTGGCAATGAGAAAAACTCATTTCTCATCTCTTAATCCTTTTCAGTTGACATTGTTGGCCTTTTAAGGAAGCACAACAAGCTACAAATGCAACATTGACATATTATCACTTTATAAAGTTTATGGCCACTGCCAATATATCTACATATTGTGCAGGAGCAACATTAGCATTTATTTATCAGCCTGGATTCTTGTTTCTGGTCATGTGACAAACAGGTGTTAAGGCTAACTGATCAGAGCTACGATCAGGCAGGGTGGTAGAGGCAGGGCTGGGTGTTTGAAGAAGTCTTGATTGCAGGATGGGATGCAGCTGGTGAGGCTCTGCTCCACCTCCAGCACACCTGTCTCCACTCAGACAATCACAGACTCACAGACTCACAGCGAGAGGGGGAGAGGGACCGCAGGCTGTAGGCAGAGGTGGAGGGCGTGACAGAAAGACCAACGTCCCTTTAAGCGCTCAGAGAAAACTACCCACAAGTCCACAAAAATATAATCAAAAATCTCTTATTAACTCTGACAAGAGAACAGGTCTTGCTCAGTGCTCCATCAGGCTCATGAGAATGTGCAAAAGGCCATAGACTTAAATATACTTTTGCAAAGTTTACCATCTCAGAAGATCAATATTGGTGGAAATATTACTAAAATACCGTGGGGCAACACACCCTGGAAAGAAAACAAATATGGCAGTTGATGATAATCAAAAAATTGATTCTGATTACGTGTTCATCTTGCAGTTGCCAGCGTCTCCAGCCCTGTTATACATGCTGTACACAAAGCTTTTTTTTTTTTTTTTTTTAATACCCAGGCTTTTTAGCTATATAATACTCCACTATATTCATCAGCTAGTCACTAACTTTGACAGCCTACTGTTTGGTGCTGGGCAGGTAGTGTACAGTGGGTTCATTAGAGCCCTTTTGCTGAAAACAGCAACCTCCTGCAGATGGAAGTGGATGTGAACCAAATCAACAAAAAAACAATGTGCTGAAAGATGTTAAAATGCTCTGTAGAGATGACAGGAACTACAGAGTCAGGTCACAATTCATTGTGGATTTGCAACCATGAGCACCGCCCTTAACAATACACAGCTTTCCATTGTTGGTAAAGACACATTGATTGGTGCATCAATCATTTTATCTGCAAATGCCTTGATTTGAGTTTCCTCAAAAAGGCTTTAAAAGTTATTGGAAAGTCTTAATATTCATTTACCAAGGTCTTGAATATTTTACTTACCTCCTGTAGATGCTAACATTATTTATTACTTTTTCTGTGTGTGGTTGTGGGCTGTCAGGAGATGTTACACATTTATAAGTTTGACTGGTTCTGAGTGGGTTGGGCTGCATGAAACTGTTAAATGCTTTCTGTGGAGTTTTACTGTTTGTTCAGACCAGTAGCAAACACTGAAGCTATTGCTGGTCACAGTAGCTCGGAAGATCATTGACCTATAATTGGGAAGTGTCAAATTTAGCAAAAACTAAAATTAACCTAAATTACTTGTTAACTGGTTAATCCATCCATAAAGTTTCTGCCACTTATCTGGGTCCAGGTCACGTTAATCGATTATTTATATTAATTTGTCATTCTTTGACCAGTGTAATTGTGAAATGTGTATTAAATTTATATTCTATATGGTATTACAAAGATCCTAGAAAGTCTTAGATTTAATGTGATGAACGCTGCAGGACGCCGGGTGAATGAGAAAAAAACAAGCAGCATCTCATGACAGAAGCAGAATTTCTAGACTGTCATTAAATGTATTTTATAGGGATGATTTATGATGTTCAAAAATGACCCATCAACTAGATAGAGAAGGTGGTGGCCACTGTTCCGACTTTTATTCTTTTCTGTAATAATAATTGAACTTCTAAGGACATACACAGTACAAAAGCCAGTGTCTATTCTGAAGCTCTTTTGCACTACTTTAGTCTATGTCTCTCTTCATCACCTTCCCCCTTTGTGATTTCAACAGAGGCTCTCAAGCTGACAACTTAAATAGGTCTTGAGGATGACAACAAATACCATTTAAAATGGCAGCCTCTGTCACTGGGGAGTTTCGCTTCAAGTCTGCTGTTAAAGCCATTTGGGAAATTAACCCAACAGCCAGAGTTTTCTAAGAACATTCTGCGGACATCACCAATACTGCTCTGAGAGAGAGTTAAAGGCTTGTGTGTTTTCATTCACATCTGTCTCTGACAAACCTGCATTTAATGTTTTGGGTCAGTTTTGAAGGGTTTTAATCATTATGCTACGACCAATATTCATTGGTTGATTGCTGACCATGTTTATTATCCTGCCTCATTCTCAGGATGTGCATGTGAAAGTGCTTAGATCTTTGCTGTGTCTTAGACAATTAATCAATTTTTCCTCTGGATGTTGATTTACTAATAAAATGATGTAGAATTTTGTCGCATTATGATACATACAGGGCTGAGACATGCATATCTTCCTGATGGCACCGATCATGTATTAATTTATCAATTTAGCAATGTTTTTTTAATGGCTGCTTTTCAGTGTGTCGGCTAGCTAATGACGCTGCTGCGTGAATGATAGAGCTAAACCTGTGGAGTGGCATTGCATCTATCCCTGCTGCACCAGTGTCATTGTCAGGGCGAGAAGGAAATGCTGCACATCTCTCTGTGGCACAGCTGCACTAATTGTTTTGTCAGCCAGGAATCCCAGCAAAGCAAACCTAATCTGGGGGTCACAAATGTTCCTGTTGGGCTTCTAGCAAGGCAGTTAAACAGGAACATGCTTTCCTTTAAGAAACACTGCACTGATTTTGTTATAAGTCTCAATAGCCCAAAATTGTCCAAACTGCCTCCAAACAAACTCTTGGTTAGTGCTGAACAATTTATCATTATTATATTTCAATCACTAAAAGACTGTGTTTTTCAAATCCTTAGAGCAGCAGGAAGCATCCGAAGACTTTGAATAATGACAAACTACAAAGTTTGTCATTATCACCATAACTGGACAACTGTAGTTAGTTCATTGTTAATTAATGTTAATTTTAAATGTCCTGATTACAGTATATTTGGCTATTGCATAATGGTAATGGTAAACCCAGCAACAACACAAGAAATTTCAGCTTTCAGAACCATTATTGGCACTTTGACAAGATCAGGGATTGCAACTTTAAACTACATATTTGTCATTCTTAAATATTATGAAAATGATGCATGCCATATGGAGGAGCCAATAAAATATATTAATCAAAACAAGCAACTCAATAACAAAAAAATCCTTTTTTAAAAACTTTTTAGGAACAAAAGCTTGCTGGGATTCTAGCTATGAGGGCTATGATACCCCACTCCTACAGCAAAGGATAAAAACAAAGAAATATTGTTCTTGTGTGATGATAAATCACATCTTAATGTTTCTGTAGGGAGCTTAACTTGTGTCTGTTGTGAAAATCTGACTTATTTATGTTAATTATAGGGTACTTTCCCTGAGAGGGGAGGAAGGCTCTGCTGGAGACTTGTGTGGGAGGAAATAAGTCCTGATGATGTTGATGCAGGTCCCATTAGCTCCCGGTAGAAGTCAATGAAGGTCATACATTACATAATGCTCCTCCTCAAAGTATATTAAATTAAAAAGGCTTAAAACTTGTTCCGCCCCTGGGTGTGTTTGGTCTAAACTTAACGCCAGTGTGCACATTAAATAGGGTGGTTTAATGAAATTGCCTCAGTTGTTGGAACAATGTCCAAACTCCATATCTGCCAAAAAACACAAGGGAGATCATTAAAATTGAGAGGAGATGGAGTCCCATTCGCCAACCACCTTACCAAACTCTGAGAGCATCTATTAGTTTGGCATCGCAGTCTTATCTCTGTTTATTGCTCCATCCAAACACAAATGTCAGTAACTATGTGCTTTGACACAAACAGAGAACTCTCAGTTGCCTGAACTACCATTCTTTTCATGCCATGGCCGCTGTGAAAGGCGCCTCAGTCCAGTATTATGCAGACACTCTAATTAACTTGCTTATAAACTGGTATTTCACTAACATTTATGTTCCCAGAATTTAAGAGCTTCATAGCAGGTTCACTGAGAAGCTTTAAAAAAACAAAGACAAGTTTTTAAAATGCTATATGCCTCTGAACTGACCCCTTCACTACTCACTATGTGTGATACGGCATTCGAAAGGAGGGAGCTGCCAGCCACTCTGTCACAAGCTTTAATTACATTTAATTACATTGTAAGAATTATCTTCCAGTTTCCCCTTATTCCATCAGATACCAAGGCTTTGTACAAAATCCTTGCAAATAGGCTGGAGAAGGTAATGACCTCTCTGGTACATGAAGATCAAGTAGATTTGATTCATAAACGTAGTTTGGCAGATAACATTAGACGCTTGATTAATATTATGTGGGGAGTCTCAAATCCCAGTTCACCTATCACTGCTGTGTTTCTGGAGGCTGAAAAGTGTTTGATAAGATGAAATTGGGGTATGTTTATGACCCAAAGTTGTTTTCTACTACATGATCAGCCAGAGGCAGCAGTATGGGTATACATCTTCATATTTTGAATTGGATAGCGGTACACATCAGGGATCACCACTTAGCCCTTTGTTTTTCTGCCTGGCAGTGGAACCTTTAGCTAACTTTGATGGGGTGACATATAATGGCTTTGTCCATAAACTGGGGTTACAGTATATGATGATTTTCTTTTGTTTGTCTCGGCCCCTCTGATATCAGTATCAATCAACTCCTTTTCAAAGTTTTCAGGATATAAGATCAATTGAGACAAATCGAGGCACTGCCAATAACACAGTATTGTTCAACTACATTCTTTCGAGCTGGCAGGTGCGAATGGCCCAAGGAAGGTTTGCAATATCTTGGTATCCTTTTTCCCTCAAAGTTGAACAATTGTCAAAACAAACTTTGACCCCTTTTTGCAGAGACTTGATATTGATGTAAAATGGTGGTCTTCACTTTTTCTGTCTTAATGTGATCGAAATTAACTATGTTTGAAATATTAGACTACCTGCTTCACTTTCTCCAATTAGAAATCCCTTCCAATTACTTTAGGAGACTTTACAGGTTATTTAAGGAATATAAAGTGGCCTTGCAAGAACATGGAGAAACTGCAGCAGCCAGTTAGAAGTAGTGATTTACAATTCCCAAAACTTTTATTTTATTACTATGCATTTAGCCTGGAGCATCTGTCACAATGGGCATTGCCCCCTGAGAGACCTCCCCCATATAGAACAGTCTGCATCTGCTCCTCTCCCTCTGATACACTGCTCATCCACCAGACCGTCTAAACATATGGAGGCCCATCCAATTATAGTTCACCTTCAGAGCACATGGAGATAAACTGCAGGGCTGATAGATTTTGACCCTTACTTACATAAAGCTTCAAGTACATGGCTAAATTCAAAGCTATTAATTTTTAGCTTTTAATTTCTCAGAATTGCATTGTTTTCTTGGCAACAGCTTCATACGCAAGCCATTCTATGTGTTGGGGGAGGGTGGGAATAGGTAGTTTGAGTTGGTTTGAAATAGAAAGTATCATAAGTCATCTGTTGCATGACTAATGTTTATTTCAAAAAATAAAAATTGCAAGTAATAAAAATAACACACTACGCATGTGGATATGAGATCATTAAAGGTTTCTGCTTCACACATTTCATGTGATGGTAACATTCAATGTGATTTTCCTCACTCCTCATTACTATAGCCACCTGAATTTGGTCAACTGAAATGAACTCTCTGAGCATGACTCATAACTTGCCTCCTGGAATGAATGTACTCAGAATGTGGAAGTTGACCTTTCAGTCATTCAAATCATTTACAGACACTGATTATTTGCAGGACGGGCCTTCCGTGCTGCTAAAGTCTAAATCACACAGCCTAAACTGGAGTTCCAGGCTCCATTATTTAATCAAATCAGCCTCTATTCACTTTATTCAGCCATGCAAATGCAGCAAAGGCATTTCAGTTAGGTGATGATGACCTGAGCAGCAGTTTGCAGAAAGGAATGGAGCCATGCCTCTACTGTGCAAGGTTGTAGTTAGTTGTAGTAATTCACTGCTGTAATAAGTTATGTGCATAAAAGGTCGTTTTGACCGTGCATGAAGCTATAAAATGAATGTCCAAGTATCAGGGTATCGGGGATACTGATTCTAATGTTTTTCACAGAACAAGTAGTCATGTAATATACTTGATTCCAGGCTGAGTAATTGAGAAATGTATGATATTGGCCCAAATATTAGACAACCTTGATCTTGGGGTGTAAAAGTACATTATATAATACCATTAAAGCAGAACATAAATCTCACATTTGTGTAGCTTGCCCTACGTACCATCCAGTCAACCTCTTGGAAGAGGTCAAAATTATTTTCTCCAGCAGTTATTAATTTTCAGACTGTCTTTGAGGTCCTCATCACTCGTGAGAGCAGGAATTCTTGCGTGCGTGACAGCTTTTCCGTGCCATGTTTTTCTCAGAAGAAAAGACTGTCGGACACGTTTTGGACTCCCTTTCACTCGTCATGAATTTACATCCTCCGTACAGCTGACATTCTTTGACTGCTTGTTGCAGAGATTTTTTCCAAGCATAATCTTGTTTACTTAGAGTTTAATATTCAGACTCAAGATGCAATTTTCTATGTTTGCACCATTGAATGTGGATGTCATCTGCCTCCGTAGCGAGTTACCTTGCAATATTCATGGAAAATAAGGACAGAAAAATGGCAACAAGTGTGGATGAGATCGATGTAGTTAACTCACAAAAATAACTGTAATGGACATATTTCTTTGATAATGTGAAAAACAAAATGTGTACCAATTCTGTGGTTGTGGCCACCTACTGATTTGGACTTGAAAATGATTCTCTAAATGCAGTCAAGAAAGGTATTCTATAGCGTTGAGAGTCCTGATGCATTAAGAACAATATGTTAACCACTCCTTGCAACCACTACTGCAGCATCTGTAAATGTTGGTGGGATGGATACATAATTTATTACTAATTAAGGGCAAAACTAAACAAAATCGTAATTCAGTCTGATCATCAGCGACATCGTTCCATATGTTTTCCTGCAATCCAGCATACAATATTTTCCATATTTCATAATCCTCTAAAATATAAAACATATTTCTGGGTAGCCGAGTGGTGCTTAGCCATGTAACATACCTTTTCATATAGTGTGGACAGGTGGAAATTAATAATAGTACTCTTATAGTATCAATCCATGCCACTGCATGTGTTTCTGTAATATCAGAGACTGTACAAAGGCACTGTTTCTATGTACCGCTGAAGTCCCAGAGCGTCTAGGAAGCCTGGATATAAATCACCATGGTCCAAGGGTCACTGTCAGTGGTCCTTAATACACACATGATCTCACTGGAGATAACTGATGGGCGTCATGAATCAGGAGTGACTGAGGGGGAAAATGTAATGTAAATAAGTCTTGGCTGTGTATGAGTGAAGTCTGTTTGGTGTCAGCACTATCATTGTTTGCCCTATTGCACTTTTCTATTTCCAAAGTGTTAAAATGATAATGTCTCTGGTAATGATATGAAATTCTCAAATGATCTACAGCTATCTGATACAGTTTTTCATTTCATATTGATCTATCTGTTAAGATGAAGACTCGATATGTCTGTTGTTTGTATGTGCACTTTACCCTCATGTATCAGATGATATACTGTACATCTCCATAAAGCACAGTACTGTATAATGGCTGTCAACATATCAGGGTCTACAGACTACACAAATAACTCATATCCTTTGGATATTTTTGCCCTATAACGTTGTCCCAACAGATATGACATGTATCTGTATAAAACACTAACCGTTGACTTGATATGGACTTTCAAGTGCTAAAGAATAAAGCAAGGGCTGAATATATGACGCGCTGCCATACTCACCTCATATAACTATCACTTATGGCACATTTCTACAAACTATATTTTAGGGCAGCAATAATTATTTTATTATCAATTACTCTGTACTGTGTAAAATATTTTCTTGATCAATAATTCTATAAAAATTCTATAAAAATGGCTATTATACAAAAGTTAGTTCCGGCCAAGTAATTTGATTGGACGAGAGGCATTTCATGAGTGCTTATAAAACAGCACCGGGACTTCATGTATCACTCCGCTTCACAGGTATTCTATTAACTCTTAATCACTGTTACATTAATGGTCGTCATCCATCTTAGATTGTAACAAACTTTGCAAAGATGAAATTATTTCCTGAAATAACATTTGAATTAAATGATGTCTGGTCGTCAGAAGAGGATGAAGGGAAGAAGCCCGGATACTCCAGCGCACACCTGAAGTAATGTGTAAACTAAGTAGCAAGCTAGTGTGCACTGTGCTGGTCAGGAAAATGTTTAGCCTATGTGTTGCTTAGCAACAATCCAGTGTCAGTCCAGTTGTGCAACTATTTGTGTTGGCTTTGGCAAATAAATGATAAATTAAACAAACAAATCATAATCTGTTGTTGCTTATTTAATTAATATGGTGCTTGTACAACTGTTTCGGTACTCTGCCGCCATGACCGAATCACAGCCGTGCTGATATTCAATACAACATCACGACCTTGAGTGTGATATTGCTTAAGTTTAATTCCCCGGAAATCAGGGGTTTTGACTTTCAATTCACAATGACATAACCCAGAGAAAATAAGCAAATCCTCTCATTGAGAAGCTGGGACCAGCAAATGTTTGGTATTTTTACTAAATAAATGGTTGAAAACATTAATTAGGGAACAGAACTGTTGCTGATTAATTTTCTATTGATCAGTTAATCGAGTAACAGATTGATATCTCCAGCTCTACTGTCTTCGCTGTGTAGTTTTCCACATGCACTGACTAAAATACATTACCAAAGTGAATTACAACAGTGAAATTTCAGAATCCAGCATTACAATGCAACTTTGTAATTTTGTCAGCTAATGTGTTGTAACATTGCAACAGGTTAAGAGTTTGTATAAACATATATCCAGCTATTTTTCTGGCTTCATTTTTCAAATTAATACCATACATTGTAATAATGTAATTCTGTCAGTTTGGTCATTTAGAAAGCCCACTCAATTACACTGTGTGTGTGTATTTTAAGATAATAAAAGATGAGTACACATTCTTCGAATACTTCCAACTAATTTTTTTGCATACACATAAAGTGTATTATCCCATAATACCCAGTGCTTTTGCTGCTCTCCTGGAGCAAAGGGCAATTGACATTTAACCACTTTCTTAAATTAGGCCAGCTTGACTTTGTTGGCAGGTTTCCACCAAAGGTCACGCTATTCCTTTTCTTAAATGTGAAGCAGGGAAGCATTGGCAGGTATTAACATATTAATAATGTGCTGTTCTCCATATAAATAGGCCTGGTGGATAACTTAATTCTCTCACCAGTTAAAGGTCAGTCACAGAGGAACTTGTGTGGGTAACATGAAACAGTAAGAATAACAAAGAGGCTGAAGGAATGCAATGCTTTGACATCCTGTGAAATATTTTTTACTTTGGTATTTTTGTATTGCATCAAGAGTACTTTGTGAAATCGTAGGATATGCTATAAAATTCAATAATTGTTTAATATTCTTTGTTATATTCCCTCATACCATTCGAACTATCCCGAGTGCCATTTATTTACATGCCTGTGGCATACTCACTGGTCTGAGTGGTTTTTCATGCCCTGCTTCCATGGAAGCTGAAGCATGAAATAAATTTTACAGGAACTGAAGCTAATCCGCAGCAGGCTGATTAGGTGCTAAAAAGGGAGTAATTCAGCAGATAATGAATACAGCTCGATAAAAATGTTCTGCAAATGTCAATGATGACGCATAATCCCTCAATAACTGTCACATTTTTTTCTACTCATTTTTCCCCCATGGCTTTCAAGTCGTCTCCCTGTAATTCAGAAAAAATAGATGTGGCGAATGATGCCAGTTATATATAAACAAATATGTATGAAAAAACATTTATCATGCAACAAACACTATTTAGACATCCACAGCAATCTCCCATCAATTTGCCACCAAATAAATGGAATGACCTAAGTGGTTTACAATATGTATCCTATCTGTTTTTCAGAGCAAGGTAGCAGCTTGAATGTTTCTCAGCCTTCCATGCTGGTTTATAATAGTGCTCCTTCCTGTCCAAGAAATAACAAAGTAAAATAGACAGGGTGTCCTTAGATATGACTCTCTAAACAAAAGAGGGATTTCTAGCACTTTAAAAGAAAGGGACGGAGAGGAGGAGAGCACAGCGGAGAGTGAGGTGTGAAGGAGGCTCTCGGTTTGCTGAGGAAAGGTCCAGGTTACACTGTTATCTTCCCAAAAACACTAGGACACACACTCCCGCCCCAAGCAACAGTGGTGTGCCCATTGTCTGCTGGAGGTGAGGCACTCAGGTGACAATATGACAGTAGCTATTGTGTGCCAGTCCTGAGATGGATACTTTATAATACACTGGCAAAGCAGTGGCAGTCTGTAGCACTGCGGGGCTGTCAGCGCGCTCCGTCGGCATGCATTGGTGGGGCAGATGTGACATTTAACTGCCCATCGCCCTGCTGGTCCCTCCTTTGAGCTGGCAGAGGAGATAATGACATGGCTCACTCTCCTAGATGGAGAGGTGCACTGTGTGCC
Organism: Seriola aureovittata; assembly: GCF_021018895.1. Classification (NCBI taxonomy): domain Eukaryota; kingdom Metazoa; phylum Chordata; class Actinopteri; order Carangiformes; family Carangidae; genus Seriola; species Seriola aureovittata. The sequence continues at coordinate 7,837,555 of NC_079373.1, read as the reverse complement.
CAATGTCACACATGACCTTTAACATTTATGTCACAATATTTGTCACTCTCATTTATCACAGGCTGTCCTTGATGAATTTCCCTGCTCTCCTGTGGCCATGATCCTCATCTCCTTGCTTGAGGTGGGAATCAATATTGAAATGTCATCTTCTGCATTCTTGTCTGTGCACGTGTGTGTTTCTGTGTTTTTGTGTTGCAGGCTGCACAAGATGAGTAGAATTTTAATCAGCGGTTCATAATTAAACAAAGACTACCATAACAAAGGCAGATAAGATGGTCTTGGGATTCGCTGAGAATGAGAGAGAAAATGAAAACATCTCCGCCTACTCAGCTCCCCCTGAATGTGCTACGTCCGTACGAACAAGTAAATTATAAACTCTGAACCCTTTAAGTAGCTAGAAAAAAAAAGAAAGTGAGTGCTGCTGGAGTACTGAATGTAATACCTGCTTGTCGTTCTGGTTGTTATGCCAGTTAATTGCCAAGGGGTATGATGAAGCAAGATGGTTGGTTAAACTTACATGAGTGCAGGTATTCATGTTCTTCTGCTGTAGTAGTGTTTACTGCCTTCGACAGGCAGACGTTTAAGGGTGTAACAGGACGTAGATTTGCCTGAATTGTTAATCACAGGATTTATGGTTTGGCATGTGGCTTTCTTCACGTCTATATGGTCTATGATATAAATAATAACTGTTGAATTGGTTTAAAACTATGGACTGGGGGCATCGTGTGGCGTAGTGGTCTAAGCAGGGGCCCATGTGTAGAGGCTACAGTCATTCCCCCTCTCTCTGCCTCCCCGTTTCCTGTCTCTCTACTGTACTATCAAATAAAGGCATAAAAAAGCCCCAAAAAATATACTTAAAAAAAAAAAAAAAAAACTATGGACTACAAAAATTCAAAGTGTGATAGTTCCACCTGGACAGCTCCGGTAGTGGACGATCATTGCAAACAATGCTAGTCAGGTTAGCTCCTGGATGTTTTTCAAGATGAATGTGAATGAGAAAACCAGAGCTGGGAGACACAACGATTTCATTAATAATGTTGTTTGGAGGCTTTTTCAGGGTTTTTCAATAACTGGGAATCCACAGGAAAAATGAGACGTAGGGGAGTGTAAGCACCACTGAAATGTTCGGACAGTTCACTCCACACCGACTGCAGCCTCCGGTCACTGTCATCAGAACCATCTGTCTGTCAGCGGCAGAGAGGATAGCGGCTGGCCAACTGTCTGATATCAGAATCTTACTGGATAAAAATTGTTTTCTCGTAGGCTGCATGAGGAATACTCAGGGAGAAAACAGCATTGTTTTTATTTATTGAGTCACTGATTTTGTTTCCCTGCCCCCCCCAAAGTGGGCGGAGGGAATCTGCTTACAGTGAAACCAGAAAGATGATAGTGACACTGGGAGTCTTCATCAGTCATTGAAGATAACATTAAAAAGTTCACAACAGACAAACTGCAGGAGATTTGTGTTGATTTTCTCCACTTCCCAAAGCCACCTGACAGCGTTTGGCTACTTAAAAAGTCACTTTCTCAGTAGCCACTAAAAATGCTTAAGCACTGCACTTAAGACTTATAACTTAAAATGGTAGGGAAAACCCTGATATCATATAATGGTGCAATCACACAAAACAGCATCTTGCGTCTGAATATTAAACTGTGGAATTCCTGAAACAAACAGTCAAAAAAAGGCAGGCATATGTAAGATCATCATATAGTGCAGAAATTTACTAAACTAGGATTAGAGAGGTTAACACAAAAATAATACATCAAACCTGCAGAATGTAAAGACAAACTAAAGTTGGATACAGTATGTCTGTGGAAATACAAACACTCACTTGAATGCTTCTATGACAGGACTTGAGCACTGCTACAGCATAATCTTCCTTTACGTTTGCATCAGTCAGTCAGTTCGTTGTACCTGCACAACTGCCCCAGCCATTAACTCTCAGTACCACTGGATGAACCACCTGGGCTACAGAGATCCGCTTCACGGTGTAGAAGCTGAAAATAAATTCTGTCTGCTGGTGGCTCTAATAGTTTAATCAGGTTCATCAGAAATATGATAAACTTGTCTTAATGGACATTTTTTTCATTTCCTTTAGATCTGAGAATAGAAAAGTTAGAGAATATTCCACTTAATGTGAAATGTTTACATCTTTTAAAATAAACAACAAAAATACAATTTTCCATGCTTTTGTTTGCCCTGCTGTAAAGAAAACATAGTGGATGTATGTGGATTTTGTTTTACACTCATGCTGACATGTCCCTCTGTTCCTGAGACTGACAAAAGATCAAATGTCTTTCTCAGCATATGTTTTCCCAGTAACAATTATCTGCCGAGTAAACATTAAATCCTGTTACAGTTTCCCGCAATTTGTACAACTAGTGATTTGGAAACAAACAGAAAGGCATTATGGTCCACTTCATTTGTCTTTTGCTGTAGAGCATGTGTGTGGTATATGATACCCTGTGCCCCCTCAGTTGTCAGTCGGAGCCTACTCAGATCAGAGCACCAGAAGATGATTCTCTGCATAAGATGTGTGGAGGAGGGGGGGGTGATGATGGTGGTGGTGGGGTTATATACAAAAAAGCAGAACAAAGTTTAGTTGCTGAGGCAGAGAAGGTGCTCTGTGAGCCATGGGGTAGCTTTGAATCAGATTTGAGCCGTGCTATCGGAGAAGTCAAGCAGCTCATTATTACATGAAGTGCATATTAAAGGGGGATTAGAGACGTGAAAGTGGGCTCAAATGCTAATCCTCTTCAACAGGTGCAGGAGTGTTGATTACGGGAATGCTATGAGTAGTTCAATGAGTGTTTCCTCACTGCTGCTGCAGATAGTAATGAAAAATCTGTATGTTCTTTTTATTTAGATATTCACTTTTTAAAACGCGATTGGACTATAATGTGTTTGCTACAAAAAAAAATAAAATAAATGCAATAATTCATCAAAACCATCGTTCCTAAAAACAGTGTTTGAAAATGGAAAATATATTTACAGAGAATAGGACGAGGACATGACCGCTTTTATTATGTTTTTCAAAACCCACCAGAAAAAGCAATTTCATCAAAGAACCATCTAGCTTTCGTGATGTTGCAGCAGCTTTTCAAATACAGGAGTGAATGCTGAGTCGGCATGGATGATTTTAAAATTAATTTTGTCTGTTTGGTTTTTAATTCATCCTCACGGGGAATATATAATTTCCATAAACATTATGTATCATTACCATGAGGTGATTATGGCAGACCACAGGAGAAACAGGGAAACCTTTCCAACAAAAGGAAGCACAAGCTCAACAAGGGCAATCTTCTTCACTCTCCGGTTGTCATGGTAACTTATTAGACACTGGGAGGGTTAGAGTGGAGGGATGCACATTTTTCAGTCTTCTTGCCCTTTTTGCACGATTATATGGTGTTGGTCACATTTGTAATTTGTGCGTGCATGTCTTTGTGAATGTTGCACATTCACACATCACCAATAAATGGGGCTGAGATTGTGTATAGAAATATGTGCACTTCTTTCACTCTTTCATGCAAAATTATAGATTTCAACACAGCCTGTCAGCCAGCTCCTGCCTTTAGGGACAGGCATGTAAATAAGGCTTGTATGTCCCAGACAAGCTGTTTCTACATTACCAATGCTGCCATTTCGATGAGAGCACTTGCAGAGCACAGCAGGACAAATATTGCACAAGCTGCCAGATGGTGGCCTAAACTGATGCATTCATGCCATAGGGCATGCACTGGCACAATGCAGTCATACTGCATACTGTCAGGGAGGGTGTTAAACACACGGGAAACTCATGGGAACAATTATACTAAGGAGCACTTATAAATTTTAAGTGTTGTAATGCATCAAAGTTTAAATGTTCTGTGTAAGTGCACAAAAGACTGCATTAATAAAGGAAAATATATCACAGTAATTAACCGAAGTGCACATATTACAGGGTTTCTTCAGTATTCACTGAGTTAAATTTAAAATTTTTTGGGACTTTTTTTTATAGTTCATGGAATCAATTTAACACCTGTTTAATATAATGGGTCCAGCAGGGACAGTACATGCTACAATTATCTATTATTACATCACATTTTAGTTCCTCCCAGCTGGAAATAACAATAAAATAATAGAATTACTTAATGTGACCTGGACTTGGTGGAGAAAATGGATTGAAGCAATTAGTGAATTTTTTGATAATCATTGATTAATCATTTCAGTAATTTCTGAGCTGAAAAGGTAAAATATTCAGTGGTTTTGGTTAAAAGTGTAAGGGTTTGTCACTTTTTTGTCATCTACAATAAAATAATAAGAAAAAAACAGCACAGGAGAGGTAATATTTATGACTTCTGTAAATATGCAATTGAATACTTTTTAATTCCTTCATTCTTTGTTTATTTCATTTTTTTTTTAAACATCTGTCCTGTGAAATAAACCAGACTCTTGCAAATTAGATAAAATCAGTGAACATAAAGGGGTGATTAGCTGGTTGTGTTGACTCAGGCCCAGGTGATGTGTGACCCAGGTAAACACACTTCACACACCTGTACTGACACGGCAGCTTTCCATGGGATCACAATGGGAAATTATAGAAGTCCCTCCTAACTCTGCCTACTACATTATCTCACTTTGGACAGCTGGCTAACGGCAGTGTGGTTGCCATGGCAACATGCTCAATTTCTGACAGAGACACAGAAGACACAGTTTTTATCATAAGAACTCTCAGAGATATGGGGGAAACAATGGAAAGAATATCGGCTATTTGTGTGATGGGCAGTCGTCTTGCTACAATACTAACAACTGCCACTTGAGTTTCAAGATGCAGAACTGTGGGCAGATTTTTTTTACTGCCAGGAATGTCTAGCAACTATAAACCATGTGTGACCCTGGCGAAACAGATGAATTTCAGAGCAGTATAACTGCTCTACATTGTATGTTTTACCATTGACTAATTGCTTCACTGTTTGTTTGCCAGTAGACTCTGAAGTCTGTGCCTGAAAACAGCCACAAGGCACACTGCCCAGTTATTAGAAATAAAAATATACAAAAATCTTTTTTACAACCAAGAAATAAAGGCTCGCACAGATGTTTCATATTTCCTGTTGCCTTTGAACTCCAACTAAACCTTTCCTTCTTTTTCTTTCTCCTTCCTTTTCTTTCTCTTTCTTAATGGCAGCCATTTGCAAACATTTGATTATTTCCAGTTTGGTCCACTGACCAGCTAAAATTGCCATTGCTGAACTCAAACCCTTCTTATCACATGTGGGATTGTTAAAATATATTTATCCCATGTTGTTTCGGTATGTATATTTGAATGAAACTGAAGCATGAATATACAGCGGTGCAGTGTGAATATACAGTATTGACCTCATTTAGCCCGCCCCCTTTATTTGTTCCATTTCCATTTTTGTCTCTTAGCTTCCTGTTGCTATTGCTGGCTACAGTAAATACAGGTTACAAAAATGTCATGGTCCAGATCAGTTCACACTAGACATTTCTTAAAATGCACATCTTTTAGGTGGTCATATGACCTGACATTACCACATACGCCACAGATAAATTGATGTCACCGTTTTAGCCGATGCTATTATTGAAAACAATTTCCTCTTCAGACCACTAGATAACACTTTCGAAGCTGCCATGTTACATACTTTAGATTTTAAGTATAGATAATAAGGACTACAAGTTGCCATAAGAGCCACATTTACATTGGATCTGTATAACCTGAGCCCAGTGACAGGACAGGCTCTTCTTCTTCTCTTGCGTTCCTCCTCGAAAATCACAAATGTAAAAAAATGTTTTTAAAAAAATCTGAGAAATAAGTGGTGGGTGTGGGAGCAGCGGGATCATGGTGATGGATGGAAGTAGTAGCACCAAGAGTAGCAGTGTGTCCACAATAAACGAATACTGCTCCTACTGACTGTGAAAACTGAGCCAGGCTGTCTGCTGTAAGATGTTGATTAGCTGCTAATCTCTTCTGGAGCAGAGCCATTAGTGATTAAAAAACATGTCAGGGAGAGTTTTCAACCGTTACTAAATTTAATACTGTGAAGTCCTGCAGTACATGGGTGAAAAAGTCGATTCCAAAAATAGCCAGTGTAACAGAATTCATCTGATTAAACAAAGTTACCGATTTATTTATTAATTTAATTTCAAAGGTAATGTAGATACTTCAGTTTGGTACAAGAACAACTGTATTTATCTCTGTGAGAGAAAATGTATTGACTGTATTGTAGAAAAATACTTTTTTCCCCAACCCATCCACTGGGTAGAAGATTTTTGATGCTACCGAGGAGTCAGGTCATCAGAAGCGCACATGAATGTTTTATGGACATTCAGAGCTGTACACCTCCAACAAGAGAGGTTTACACAGTTTGATGCTGGGATGCTGCCCTCAAAGTTCACCCCACAGTGCTGGACATCCAGAGTGTCTCAAAATTACAGCTGCGCTTTGACCGTCTCACTGTCACTGCTTGCAATGCCTTATAAACTCCATGTATCACAACCACAGGAGAGAAGGAGGATTCTGAGAGGGTCCATATAAAATGCTCGAGAGGTGCTACTGAAACCACTGTATGGTGTGTTACCAAAATATTCAAACACATCAAATTATTGGTCTAATGGGAAATACTAATGATTAGCCCCAATACAGGAAACTTGTAGCAATTAGAGTTGAGGTCATATCAGTTGTTGTCTTGCAAACCTCCTCCTGATTACAGTCTATATCATTAACGCCATGATAACTCGCTCCTTATTATAGAAAGAGAGACTGAAATCATCAATACTCTAAAGAAATAGAAAAAAATAATTGGTGTATAAATACTCAGTTTATGTAACACACTACTCAGGATGCCATGGGATGCAGAATAGGCAAACAACTGAGGAAAATAGCAGCTGATGAGTTCTGATGTTCTGATCTAAAGGAGGCAATGATTAGTTAAGGTAGGCAATTATTTTGATAATCAATTAATTGTCATCTCTAACCTTACACTTACATGTAGCCTAATTATTTTCACCATTATACCTATACATAATTACTGGTGGAACCCAACTAAACGTATTATTCAAGTGCTTCAGTACAGCTTTGAGGTACTTGAGTATTTCCATTTTCTGACACGTAATACTTTTACATTTTCTCGACTACATTCATCTGGTTTCTAATCCCTTTGGTTTTTGACCCTTTACCCTCCTTTTCATTGTTTCAGATGTATGCGAGTGGTTAGCAGCTCCACCAGAGAGACATCTCCCTTCTAAACTTCTCACAATCATTTAAATAATTGTTTGAGGGTCAAAGAGTTAAGATCCAAAGAAATACACTATGAGCGGTGTGACAGAACTTTGTTTTTCTTCTTTCCTGAATCATGTCATGCCCCCTCAGATTTATCTTGTGACTGTTTGGAGGCCCTGACCCCTAAGGAGAAGTGTTCAAAGGTCTTCTTTTCCTCAATCAACAGGTCGTCAGATTATATTCAAATATGATGACGAAAAAACGTCACAATCATCCCATCTGAGGAGCTGGGCGTGGCTAATGTTTGGCATTTTTGCTTGAAAAATGTCAAAAATCTATTCAATTATCAAAGGAGTTGACGATTAATTTTCTGTCATCTGATTAATTGACTTATCGTTGCAGCTTAGTCCAGTAGTTAATACTAGCTCCACCCCCAACAGCTACAACAGAAAAATGCCAATTCCATATTGATGCATTGGTAATAACAATCTATTAATGCAAAAAATAATATGTCAGCCAAGGGCCATTCAGTAGTAGTGAATTCAGTACTTTTACATCTAGGATTTTAATGCAAAGACTTTTACTTGCAGTTAAGTATTTTTTCTTTGTAGAATTGGTACTTTTACTTAAGGATCCAAATACTTGCAGCACTACATAATCGTCTCTATACTATCTATTTAAAACCTTGATTTACTATCTTGATAATTTTCTCCTGTTTTCATGATAACATCTTCTGTTCCATAAAAAATCCATAGTAATATCAATAATAACAGTAGCTAGTAGAGACAGAGTAATAATAAGAAGACAAAGCAAAAGGTGCCCATTGGCTCACACAGGCTTTCAGTTCAAGTCACATCTAAGCTTCTGTGACTTTACCCAGATGTGCAAGACAGCTCCCTGAGATCTTCCATTATAAACAGCACGGCGCAGGTGTCTGCCTCCTCTCTGATTCATCCTTGTAATAATCTCTCTGACTTGCTGCTATTTCCAGACTAATTGATGTCTGAAAAGCAAACCCATCCATGTCCTAGAATAGATCTGACTTCCACCCACTCATCTCACAAGGAATCCAAAGTGGCATTTGTCCAGCGCTGCAACTCTCCTGTCAGTATGGGCATAACGTACGACTACAGTATAGTACACGTGGAGGAGTCTTTAAGCCTCTGTTTATTCCTGTCACGCACAGACACAAGTTTCCCCAGGGAGTTCAGCAACATCAAAATACCAACAGAGTTTGTGAACAATTTTGTGCAATTGTCTAGAATCTGCGACTGCATTAGGAGCATAACAATTTAAGTTCTTTCCTTCAGAAGCACGTCGGAGACAAAACTTTCCCTCATGCTGTGAAAATGCCTTTGAGATTACAGTGCTATTCGACAGGTAATTCAAGTGGATGTCTGTCTACATGAGGGCTTCCTCTGTGAAAGCACATGAAAGAGTGTTGGTGGGGCAGAGGTGAGCTGGATAACAAGTGGCCCCCCTGACCTTGCCTGCTGGCACTTTGGGCAGTGTTCCCATAATACGTTCACCTGCCACTCTCTCACCCCAACCCCAACCCCAACCCTAACCCTAACCCCAACCCTAACCTCCACCCCTGTCAGCCTCTGAACCCTCTTGTTTTTTTTACCTCATCTGCACCCTGAGTCACAATGGTCAAGAATGAAGCACTCGAATTAGTCTCGTAGAGCTTAAAATAGCCAACAACTGTGCGTGTGAGCGTGTGTGGATGGTCCTGTGTTTGCGTCAGCCCTGCCATGGCAACCAGGCTTTGCTGGTGAACGTCTCCCCTTCTTCTTCAAACGTTTCTTTTCATTAACATCAAAGAAGAACCGTCCACACCAATACTGCTAATTGCATTCTGTTTGCAGTGTGTTACGTAATAATCAAGCATCCTAACGTGCAGATTTGAGAAGTAAACATGCAAACACAAGGGATGGCAGAGACTGACACAAGTAATACATACAGGCTTCATTTGATCCTCCCTCTCTCTTTCTCTTTGTGTGCATAGTGGCTCTATTTACAAACCACTGTGTCAGTTATTACGGATGAGGGCTAATTGAGGTTGTGTGAAATTGAAATTCAGTATTAAAGCCGACTGTTGCAGTGACAAAGCAGAGAGAAATGAACACAGTGCTTTTAATTATGACCAAATTATGAGAAGCATTACTTTAAAAAGGTAACGTGCAGAGAGAGCGCAGCTCAAGTGTTTCAAATCAATTTTCTGTCAAGTGTTGAACGTTTACCGATGCATTTCTGCTTCATCAGCCCGGTGAGACAATCTATGCGACAGGACGTAAATGTTATGTTGTAACGGTTTGATGGATGTTTGTGTCATCTAGAGCGTTCTGAGAGTTGATATTATAAGCGCTGAGTCCCAATTGCCATTTCTGTTTATTAAACCTGCAAAAACTGATTTTTTTTTTGGCACTTGGGGGAAGGGAACACAAGTTGTCATGACAACACTCATATATACAGTAGTATTCCACTTGAACCATCTAAAATACACTGCCCTTTCCATGAGACGCTTTGGACTTTGTATCACTACTTCAGGTGTTTTGGTCTGTACCGGACTCAATCTTCACACAACCATGACAAATTATACATTAGGTCTAATTCTCCTGATTCTACCTGTGCAAAGCAAACCCACATCACAGCAACAGCGGTCGACACAGAATTGGTTCAGAATTGCGCATATATCCACAAAGTGTTTTCCATATAAAGGTGCCACCTACAGTCCTGTGTTCCCTTTTAAAAGAGAGAAGAGTGGAGGCAAAAACAGGCAAAACCCCCCCCCAGCTTTTCTACCATGTTTGTGCCTCTGTAACCTCAGTTCAGTTTTCCTAGTTACCTTTCAAAAGGAGTCCGGGGTTATGACTGTAATCACAAGGGCTGAAGAACAGTAAACTTTTTTTTTTTTTTTTTTTTTTTATCTTGGGGACATTATTTTCAGGCTTGTTCACAAAAATAGGGATGCAGGGAAACTGGTTAAGATGATCTGGCAAACTACAGATGCCTGTTTCCACATCCAACAGATGAACATTAGCATTCATTTGGAGTTGTGCTTCTTACTCTTACTCACAGATGATGAAAGCTAGACTTAGTGAGATTTAATAAGGGATTCGAAAGGATTCAGATTTGACAAGAGGATTTGATACAAGATTCCGATTTGATAAAATGCTATCCAACCCCAACCCCAGTGATAATTCTGTGTGGATTCATTACTATATGCAATATTCCTGTGAGCAATGGGAATATGGATTATAGGTGCAATGAGGTAACACGCCATTGTGTTTGTCTTTCTTTACAGGATGGGACTCACAGCCAGGGACTCTGAAGGATCCCCAGCTGACCTTTTCACATCTCACCATGGAAGGAGAGTCCAGCCCCAGCTGTGGAGTCTTGTGGCAGAGCCAGCTCTGAACACAGGAACCTCAAGACTGTGCATATTGCAGATTCTGCTCAACTTCCTGCACATGCCCTGGCTCCTTGATATTCCTCTCATTGCGGGTGAAAAGGCCTCAACAAAGCCGATCTAGTCGCCCAGCCAAGCAGCTTTGGTCAGAGCCAGGCCACCTCCCTCAGGCCTTGTTTCAGGAAGGGGCCTTCTTTTCTCCCACATCTGTCCTCCTTTGGCCACTTCATTATAGAGACCTTGAATCTTTTTTACCCTGGCCTCTTGCCTGTCCATTTTGACATGGGTGACACAACCAGTATAGCTACCAACCCCAATAACAAAACTTGGAGGTCATGGAGGCATGAAGACCCCAGTGTTATGATAAAGTTCCTGATTCCCAAAGTAGAATTGCTTTTTTATGGCCTCAAGCTCATAAAATAATTGGATAAACGCCGTAGGAAATACACTCCAATGATTTAATAACATATTTGAAATTCTTAGTTTAGACACTATAATAACTAAATACAGACCTTACAGAATTTTAACTTCTCGCATACATTTAAATTCTGTCTATCTAGAGTAAGTGGCTTAACACTAAACCAAAGTTTCGCCACAATAGTACAATTTTTATCCATAATCTATCTCGAATCACATTTCCTGATCCATGTGGCAGCAAGTGTTGATGTAATTTACCCACTTTGGAGCTTCCATTTAGTTTTGCCGACATCACTCTTGACTTCATCTGGTCATTAATTCAAAATGGTGGAGAATATTTTTAGTGAGGTTCACTGAAAGCACTGGATTTCTCAGAAAATGATTAAATGATAAGGATGGCGTAGAGGAAATTACATGGGTGTAGGCTCATGTAGCATATGGCAGCAGTGATATCACCCATCTTAACAAGCCTAATGGACAACCCATCAGACTGAACAATTCACTGCAACAAAAGAGGGGTGTTTCATTCAGTAAGTAAAATGGTTTTAAATTAACTTCCATCCATTTGTTAATTTCCACCATCTGCTTGTGTTCTGTGAGTCTTGAAACAGCCGTCTGTCTTTACCTGCACGCTGTCAACACTCAGCTGCCATCAGCCCTTCAGTGAGCAATCAAACTACACTTTCTGTCTTTCTTCTTCCACCATTCAGGTGCATCTGTGTATACATGTGTAGGTGTGTGTTTACCTAGCAATACATTAGAGAATTGGGGCTTTTGCCAAATCCTCCTACAGTTTGCTGATAAGTATATGTTTTAATCGTACTCTGGGGTTCGGTGAGCATAAAAATAAAATCTAAATATGTAGAGGTTTGACATGATTAACCCTCATATTATGTTAAGGGTCAATTTGACCCGTTTCAGTTTTTGTGTTGACAAAAGTACTGGTTATCCTTTTTTTTCCTTCATGAAATTTGGTGACTTTTCCTCATCTAGGGTCATGAACTGGTTTTTAAAATCTGGACACTTTGATGTGTAGTGGAGTGTCTGTGCAGAGTTTGTATACAAAGATGATGTTGCGGGTCATTTTGACCCAGAAGGGCTGCAAGGTCATAACATCACTTGTGACAACTTCTTTACATCCTACCGCCTTGGAGATGAACTTCAGAAGAGAAAGCTGACCATGTTGGGAACAGTCAGGAGAAATAAGCCAGAACTTCCCAGTGAAATTCTGAAGATACAGGGCAGACCTCTGCATTCCTCAATATTTGCTTTCACTGAGAAAGCAGCAGTTGTTTCATACTGCCCAAAGAGAAACAAGAATGTTCTTGTAATGAGTACAATGCACACAGATGCATCTCTGAGCAAAAGAGAAGACATGAAGCTACAAATGATCCTGGATTATAACTCCACCAAAGGAGGAGTTGACAATCTGGACAAAGTCACAGCAACATACAGCTGCCAGCGCAAGACTGCCCATTGACCTTTGGTGATTTTCTACAACATTGTGGACATGTCTGCTTACAATGCCTATGTCCTGTGGACTGAAATCAACCAGCAATGGAATGCCGGCAAATTGTACCAACGTCGGCTTTTCCTGGAAGAACTCGGCAAAGCACTTGTCACTCCCAAGATCCAGACGCGAGCCAGGCCAGCTCGATCCCCAGCAGCAACAGCTGTCATTGAAAAGGTCAAGCTCAGGTCACCCAACCAACATCCAGTGGACACAGGTGAAAAGAAATGGAAAAGATGCCAGGTCTGTCCCTCCCGAGAGGACAGTAAAACAAGTACCTGTTGTGTGAAATGCAAGAATTACATCTGCAGAAAGCACACAGTAACATTCTGCCCATCAAGTGGAGAACATTGAAAATGTTCCTAGACCTGGACAAATGAGAATATACACAGGCTTATTGAAAATGTTGAACGTTAAAAATCTGAGAAAATGGCGCATCTTAAAGTTAAAGTTAAAAAGAAATGTGTTTGTGAAGAGGGAAAAACTTAAACAAAATAGTTCTTAAATATAGTGTTGGAATTAAAAATGTATTGTATGTCACTTTTCTAAATGTTTATATAATCTAAAATAAATTGGTTATTAGTTTAACCTGTTTTCTTGGCTGTTTTGCGTTCATTTACACAGTACGGGTCAAAATGACCCGCAACATAATCAATGTAATTTTTTTTCAACATAATACGAGGGTTAAAAAATAATTTCAAGGAAGACAAAATATTCAAAATACACCCAAACCTGTACAGTTTTACACTCGTTAAATCTTCCTCATATTGTAACTACGGCTGCAGCTACAGATTATTCTAATCATTTACTAATCTGCCAATTAGTTTTTCAATCATTGTTCAATCTATTAAAGTGTAACAAATTTTTTTTAAATGCATATCCTCAACAGTCCAAAACACAATGATATTCAGTTTATTATCCTGGAATACAGAGACAACCACCATTTAATACTCAATGCTCACGCTGCAACTAATAAGTCTCTGCAATTTTATTTCAAAAAAGGAAAAATTAATGGTTAAATGATTATCGAAACTGTTGCAGATTCATTTTCTGACTGATCAACTAATAGTTTCACCTCTTTCACAGGTAAGTAAACATTATTTTTGGTCCCGATTCATTACTGCCAATAACAAGATTGATCCGATTCTTATATTCCCCTAAATGTTAATTAAATATGTATCTGAAATGACATTGAAATGACAGCTGTAGCTCCTTAATCTGTCACACGTTATTTTCCACGAGCTACTTTCCCCAAATACTGAAGGTCCTGATCTGATATCCCTCATATGTAAGTGACTTTGGCCAAATGAGTGAAGGTAATATGATATAAATGAAAGCTTAACTGGAGATTGACTGAAAATGACTCTTAATTAAAAGGTATAAAGACGCAGGCAAGATTTGGGACGCCCTCGCCTTTCTCTGACGGAAACAGGAAAGATTTCAGAAAGGATATAGTAATTAAATAAATATTTATCTAAAAGATGTAGGTGTGTGGGCAAACACATGGCACTAATTACATTCATGACATAGCAAGCTTGTGAAGGGAAAATTATTAATCGAACCAATAAAAACTCACTCCCATGCCTCTTTGGCCACATTTCTTCTTTTTTTTTCATTTGCTGATCTTAATCTGATTATAACCTTGGTTCTTCATAGCTCAAATAAAAAAAACAAAAAACACATGTAGTGTTCTTGGGTACACAACAACATACATACAATGTTAACTTCTGAATTCGTCACATATGTACGAAAATTGTCAATTAAATGTTTCTTTGAAGTGAGGCAACTTATTACTTCTCCTTTGGAAGAAACGTCCTTTTGCACATTTGTAACTCACATTTGTAGGTTTGTGGCACTTCACCCATCCTGGACTGCACCTCTCTGGCAGTGCGGTTTGCAAGCCTGCATCAATGCATAATTGGTTTGGAGTAACACATAATGTGCCCCCCCCCCATGCGAACACACAAACTGAGTGAGTGAGAGTGGGTAGGGGGAGGGAGGGAGGGCGTAGGGGCTGGATTGGAATTGGGCCAGTGTGTGCCTGAAGGTCAATGCAATATCCCGTGTCTCAACATTAAGCCAAGTTAGTAGAGCATCCTGTGTAATATGCACCTCTTAGTATACACAGCATTCAGTTGTTCTTTAAAAAGGGGCCAAGCACCTTTGTTTATAACTGACATTTGACGCCTTTTGACCTCTATGCTTTACGCCAGTTTAAAAAAACAGTGTGTAACCTATTTTTGTTTCTTGTCACATGTCTCCTGTTTGATTTAGAGGAACAGAGCCTTAGCCAATAGCTGGTGTGTTTTATGATTTAACCGTATTTGTAGTTAGTGTGAGTTGGTTCTAAGCTCCACCTGTATAACCTGGAACTTTGCTTTGATATAGGTGTCAGAACTCAGCTCTCTTTTTTCTTTTGACTTTGACTTTTGAGGTGCAGTTGCAGAGAGAGATTTGACAAAGTATTAATAGGTATCTTTACTATTTTTTCTTTTTTTTTTTTTACTTTTTTGCTTAGATATCTCATAATCATACAATTTACTCATTGTTAAGCTTTAAATAAAATAGATTTTACACTCTACAATTGAAATTTGAGTTCCTGGTGTGGGTCTCTGCTCTGAGCACTGCTTGCCACAGCCTCACTGAAAAAGGTAAGGGACTCCTGGAGGATAGGCTGACATTTAGTGTGATTATTTGGCTCAAAATTTGGTAAAATTGTGTTTCAATTTACTAAGGACAAAAATATTTCACAGTTTTGCTAATGTTACATGACTGATATACCCTTAAATGTCTGAAGATGCATGGTGGTTGATTTCATATTGAATGTGTGCTGCTAAATGCCATCTTGGTAATAAAATGTTGAACCAAAAGAAAGAGCAATGGCAGCATGCAGTGGGCTTCCAAGTGTTTGGTCTGTGTGGAGTCTGTGTGGAGTGTCTGTCTTGTGTCATGCTGAGTTAATGTTCTGTGATTCACGACAAATCAAGTCAAACTGAAATAACCTTGTCTGCTCTTTACAAGGCCTTTGAGAGGGTAAGATAGTGTGTCTCAAAGACACACACACACACACACACACACACACACACACACACACACACACACACACACACACACACACACACACTTCAAAGAACATGACTTACATGAATTTACTGGAGACTCACTAAAACATTAACCATGACTACTATGTCATGGGGACTTGCTATTTGTCCCCATAAGACAGACAAGTCTCCATAAAGTGACTGTGTAAACAGATGTAGGTCCCCACAACATGAGTAATACCTAGACCCCACACAGAGACACACACAAACATGACACAGACCCCGAGGTGCATTAAGTCTGAAGAATTGACAGATGGCATCAAACAGTGAGAACAGATGAACGACAAGCACAATACGTCTATGTGTGTGTGTGTACGATCAAAGCTAATCTTGCCTTTCCTCAAGGCGATCCCAAAAAACACAGTGTCACTGTTCACTCAACAGAGGTTTGAGTAAGAATACATGGCTATGATTTGAACTGCACTATTCTTCAGATCCCAGGGAAACTAAAACACAATGCACAGCACTCTCAATCAAAAACGGAAGAGCAAAATATCTCAAGCAGATCTCATTTGGCTTTTTTGAGAAATCAGTAATCAGTTCTTTGAAGATTAATTTGATAACAAGGAAGTCAAACAGACAAATTCTCATGCCATATTTGAGCGGACCTAAAATCAGAATTTTTGTCTCATTTGAGGACCCACTGGTGGAAGCCTCGCGGTAGTGAAATTCCTTCATTTCACAAAGCATTTATTGCATATATAATAAACAGGATAATATATTTGCAAATCAGATTATCGTTTATCACCCTCCCAACCCTGTAGAGTAATCTCACGATGCCCTGCAGGTGTTTCGGCACCGAAGCTGAGGACCCATGAGCTTTACCGTGTTCAAAAAAATGTTGCTAATTCAAATATTGTCACAGCACAAGAGGGAGGAAAAAGAATTTGTCAAGACTTTACACAGGGCTTATATCAGGTCTCCGTTCATTCAAGAAATGACATGCTGCAGGTCCTGAGGGAGCTACGAGCTCTATACTGCTAATAAATCTCTTGCCCATCTGTCTTCCTTGTTGGGGGTCTCGGAGACACTCGGTTCTTGGCCTTAATTTAGGGCGATTCCCTGAAAAGCAACAGACTAAGGGAGGAAGACTTAGACTAGCAGCATGTGACTATAGCATACAAGAGGAACTCATCACGCAACGCAGCGTCTGTTATTGCACTGCACACTTTAAATAAAAACTTTCCAAATAAGATCTGTTACAAGTACAAAGTGTTTATTTATTGGACGTTACCTTTGCAGTAATTCTTTTTCTGATGTACAGATTCATCATCGTGCTGTTTTAACAAAGTTTAATTGCTTTATTCTGTACTCTGTGTTCCCAGCTCTTTCCTTTGAGCTATTAAAATTATATTGTTGTTTTCACAAATGATCTCGAGCTGATGAATCATTCTTGGATGATTTGGACAGTTTTGTCTTGTGGAGCCAAACCCAAGCACTGGATGGAATAACAAATGTTTATGTGTGAGAGGAGCCTGTTTCTCTTTACTGCATGATTTTAGGCTGATGACCAAGGACACCATTTTAAAATAATCCAGGAATGAGTTGGCAGGACTAATGTAGAGTGTTGGTGCAGGACACCTCTCCAGTGGTAGTTTGCTCTTCTGTGATAGCATATTGATCAACAGAAAAGAAATTCCTTGTTTTTTGTTTCTCTCCCGTGGGAGCATGCGCTGCATTGGTATGGGTGTTTTACTTCCGGATGCCTCAGTAGAGAGGTTACTTTCTTTGGTACGCTTAAACTTAAGCTTCCAGTTGACAGATAGTACTTTACTGCACTTTATAGGTAAAGCAAGACTAAATCATCCTGAGTGTACGAAAGGGATTTACAGCTTGATGAACACTACTTTCAAGCGTTTTCCTGTCATAGTGTGATGGAATATGTACATAAACTCAGGTACTGCGTTTTGGTACAATTTTGAGATACTTTAAATGAGTATGAGCATATTCTGCTACTTTATGCTTCAACTCCAAACATTTGACTTTATATTCTACTACATTTATTTGATAATTGTTCTAGATTCTGACTAATAATGCAAAATATGACTTTAAGGATCCTGGAGGGAAATTCACAAAATCCTCCCACTAGTATATAAAGTATAAGCCCCACCTTTACTATCTAAATTCATGTGTCCATTAGCTCATTGTTGATAATAACAACAATAATAATAATAATAATAATGATAATAATAACAGTTGATAATAAATAAACAATAATAATTAGATTAGTCCACTTCTTTTGGCTGAGGTGTTGTTTAGCCTGATGGCAGTGGGAACAAAGGATCTCCTGAACCTCTCTGTCCTGCAGAGCAGTGAGATGAGACGTTTGCTGCAGTTGTAGCTGCTTCTCTGTCCTGCCAGAATGTTGTGGAGAGGGTGGTTGGTTTTGTCCAAGATGGCCTCCATCTTATATTGCATGTGTCTCTCCACAACAGTCCTGAGTGAGTCCAGACTCCTGCCAAGCACAGACCCAGCCTTTTTGACCAGCTTATCCAGTCTCCTTGTGTTCATGTCTGACATGCTGCTGCCCCAGCAGACTGCAGCATAAAAGAGAACACTGGCCACCACTGACTGATAAAACATTTGCAGCATTTCACTGCAGATGTCAAAGGACATGAGCTTCCTGAGGAAAAGCGAGCCAGCTCTTCCCCTTCAGGTAGATGGCATCCGTATTCAGGGACCAGTCCAGTTTACTGTCCAGGTGCACACCCAGGTATTTATATGTGTGCACCACCTCAATGTCCTGAAGGCCATTGTCAGATCCCTGTACTCCTCTTCCTTCCCGTTCCTGATATGCACCACAATAGTTGTGTCATCTGAGTATTTCTGGATGTGGCAGGACTCAGAGTTGTATTTAAAGTCAGCTGTATACATGGTGAAGAGGAACAGAGCTAGAACAGTCCCCTGTGGAGCCCCAGTGCTGCTCATCACTGTCCCTGAGACACAGTTACCCAATAATAATAAGACTATAACATTTAGTAAGTGACCAGTCTGCACAGGGAATACTTTTACTTTGGGTACCTTAAGTACCTTTTGCATGCTACTTTTACCTCAGTGCATTTTTGAATGCAGAGCATTTTTACTTGTAACAGAGCATTTTTAGTATTTCTTCTACCACTTTGACCAATGGACAATTACCACAGGTAAAAAGAGAAGCTCTGTTACCACTGACATCTGTTTTTTTATATTTATTTGTTACTCTGTAGACGGATTAACCCATAGTTATTGTTCCAGTTTCCCCAGTGAGAATTAACTGGTAATGTAGCATGAAGTACAAGTACTGTTGCTATGGTAACCTGCAGTTTAATATACACTCATGGAGCACTATTAGGAACACCACATTAATACTGGGCCGGGCCTGCCTTTGCTCTCAAAACAGCCTCAGTTCTCCTTGGCATGAATTCAGCAAGATGTAGGAAACATCCCTGTGAAATTCTGGTTCATGTTGACATGATTGCATCACAATCATTTCTGCTGATTTGTCAGCCGCACATTTATGCTGCCGATCTCCTGTTCTACCACATCCCAAAAGGGTTCTATTGGATCAGATCTGGTGACTGGGGAGGCCACTGAAACACAATGAAATCAATGTCATGTTTATGAAAGCAGTTTGAGACAACGTTTTGTGAGATGTTGCGTTATCATGTTGGAAGTAGCCATTAGAAGATGGTGAACTGTGGCCATACAGGGATGCACATGGTCAGCTACAAAACTTAAATCTACTCTGGCATTCAAATGATGATTGATTGGTATTAAGGCGCTCAAAGTGTGCCAAGAAAACTTTACACCACCACCACCACCAACATGGCTTGTTGACACAAGGCAGGTTTGATCAATGGATTCAAGCAGTTGATGCTAAATTCTGACCCAACCATCTGATGCCTCAGCAGAAATCCAGATTCATTAGACAAGGCCACGTTTTTCCAGTCTTCAACTGGCCAATTTTGGTGAGTGTGTGACCACTGCAGCCTCAGATTTCTGTTTTTGGCTGAAAGGAGTGAAACCTGATGTGGTCTGAGCCTTTCTGTCAGCTCCAACCAGTCTGGCCATTCTCCTCTGACCTCTCCCATCAACAAGGCACTTCCATCCACAGCACTGCCGCTCACTGGATGTTTTCTTGTTTTTTTACACCATTCTGAGTGAACTGTAGAGCGTGTTGCGCGTGAAGATCCCAGGAGATCAGCAGTTTCAAACCAGCCTGTCCTATTTGATTTGATAAGCTTCCTAGCCTCTGTCGCCAGCGATGGAAACAGTATTTGCCAAACATGTGATGCTGCTGGCTCGAACGCCACAAAAAGCATTGCATATCCTCCTGTACGCACAATGTACTGACACATCAGTCTCACTCGGGGTTTATAAATGAATAAAATCTCCAAACAGCCAGCAATCACACACAAAAAAACTCAAAAAACAAATGTTACTACCGGGCAAGAAACAATATTCAAGATTTTTTTTTTTTTGACGAACCTATATTCATTGCTTTTTAAAACCACCTGCAAATATCCTGTACATGGACCTACAGATGTCTTTGCTGGGTTTTGATTTATCACATAAGGTGATTGGACAGGTATTACATGAGCCTATATTTGATTTATCCAAGGTCTTGTCAGTAGAAGCCCTACAGGACCCTCCATGAGTCACTGAGCTAATGACATGTAACTCTAATCAGGCTGCTTATGATTGACAGTCAGGCCGGAGCAGGCCTCACTTCCACACACACAGAGGACATACACACAGTAGGTCATCAGTCATCTATACAACTCACACCTGTATAGCATAGTATGCACGCTTGAAAAATGTCCTTACACCACCTTGAAACATATCAATAGGCCAAAAGAAGGCCGCGAGAATCGATAGTTATGAATTATTCTGACAATCTATGCAGCTTGCTGTTTAACCACACATGCTTCAAGCAATAGAGTTGCATTCACCTCCACTCTCTGCAGATCAATGTACTTCCTTCATACATTAATCATCACTGTAGCGGCTTGTCCTATTTTTTGGGGAGAAAATTTTTTTTTTTTTTACAGCAACACTCACTGATCTAGACCTGCAGGGTTTGATCAACTGTTATCAAGGCTGCTTTTAGATTTCTTAATTTAGCTGCTCATGTGTATGGCTTTTTTCTGATCATTCTAATTAAAGTATCTGTTCAGAAACCAACCCTAGCAGTTCAAACAACTTGCAAATGCTACACTTATCCACACTTTGCTTTTTATAGATAGAGAAGGAACTTTTAAACAACCAGAACGTACTATAACTTATCTAACTAGAGCCTGGGAATAAGATATAGGGTTCATATTAAAGGCAGGAGGATCTGGTAACGCTGTCACACACACTGAGGTCAGAGGTCAGCTCATCAGTCATGAGAGGCGTGCTCCAGAGAGCTCCACTCACATCCTCAGGTCACCTGATTTATGCAGTAAGACACACACACACACACACACACACACACACACACACACACACACACACACACACACACACACACACACACACACACGAGGGCTCTTGAATGTGTCTGAACAGTTATCTAACGACCTTGTGCAATCATGAAATAACTCTTATGCTGATTGACGAAGTGCTGATCATTATTCCTTCTCTAATCAACAACTATTTCAGATAAAAGAACAGTGGTCTTCTTCTGGCTCATCTGTATGTCTGTTTTCAAAGTTTTACGCTTTACGTTAAGTTTGACGAGGCATTGTTACATATTTATCAGCTGACTTCTCATTTCTAGCCACAGCTGTGGATTGTGTCAGGTACTGCTGCTAGCTGATTTTATCAGCTGTATTGTAAGCTCATGCTAATGCTAAAAATGTTTTTTGTGCTAACATAATCGTTGAAATGGTATAAACTCTAAAAAAAAAAACATACTCGGACAAGAAACACTGTGGTTATATTTAGGTTTTAACGTGCTTTCAAACAGTATTTCACTTTTACATGAGGATTTTACAAAGGATTTTAGGATGAAGAATAACCCATAAACTTAACTAACTTTTTCTTTTTTTTTTAACATAACCTGTAGCCCTAAAAGTAATGTAATCAGCTGCTCAGGGGTGGGATTTATTGAACTTCAAGTCAATAAACAGACGTTTTTGATTGATTGATGGCATTATTTCAATTCAAATATGTTATATTCGCAGCTTCACCAACAGGAAGGTAAGCCGTTTTCCTCTGTTACGTACAATTTTATATTCAAAACACATGAATGTTCAGGCAGAGGGAGAGGGTTCACAGAGCAAGGAGGTTAGTGACAATGTTGTGTTTTACAAGTCACTGTTATCCATAAGTCTGTCCAGGAACAGTGGTGTGGCAGTGTTGTAGTTACAGAGGAAGTTTGAGGGAGTCAGTCCCCACAGCAACTGAACATCACATGACTGTGTCCCTGAGCTGTTACATACCGACTCATTTTAAGTTCCTCTGGATAAGTATGTCTCTAAAAGCCCCAAATGTAAACATAATATAAATAGTCCTGTGCAGTGCTGTTAGACATTGTGTGCCCTCGTTGTAGAAAGCCTTGTGGAGGACTTCCTTTACAGCCTCAATGGACGTTAATGTTTGTGCCAGAGAACTGAATACCATCTTAACATCGCATCCTCTCCGGTTCAGACACAGACGGCTGTTACATTTATGGAAAATCAAAGGAGAAGTCAAAATGGGGCTCTGAGAATACAAAGCCTTCACTGTTCTCATAAACAGGAGTGCAGATGATGCTGTATAATTCAGCAGTCTTTATCCCTAAGGTAAATGCTACCTGAGGTATTCGTGGATTTTTACACAAGTTATTTTTATATACATTAGCTTTCAGGTTTATTTAAATAAGTTGCAGCTATAGTGTTTGATGCAGTAGTGGTGGCAGTTTTAGACATGTTAGCAGGAGGGAGCTATGGATAGCAACGTTAGTCGGTCGGTCTATGACTTTGATCCAGACTGAACTTTCCCAACAACGACAGATTACAATGACATTTTGTACAGACATTCATGTTCCCAGAGGATGAATCCTACTGACTTTGGTGATCTCCGACTTTTGCACAAGCGCCAACGTTTGTGATTTTGAGTTAAATATCTCGCCAACTATCGGATGGATTGCAATGTGTTTGGTACAGACATTCTCCTTTAGGATGAATCATGATAAATCATAACCAAGACGGTGAGCAAATTGATTCTTCACATCAGCATACTAGCATTTTCATTTTGAGCATTTTAGTGTACAGATTATAATTTAGCTCAAAGCACCACTGTGTCTAAATACAGGCTCAAAGACCTGCTAACATGGTTGCAGACTTCAACTGGCTTCATACAGACAGCATCAGAACTCTCTCTACCCTCTTACAACAAACATCCAATTGTTATTTTTCGGGGGCTTCTTAAAACCAATTTGTTGTTCCATAAGAAATTGTTAACTGAGATAGATGGCATCCAGTCACCGGGTAAGGTGTTCCTATTCAAACAGGCCTCAGCCTGACACTGTAAAGCAATAATGAAAGACTGAACTTTGTTCAGAAAGAAAGGAGGAATTATTCAGATCAAACAAAGCCAAGCACATTCAATTCTTAAAGCTTTTGGTTAACAGAAAGGTAGGGAATAGAAATAATAATTAAATCATAATATTGATTTCTTTCCATCCACATTTTCTATCCTGAAAAGGTGAAAATGGAGGATTGAGCAGATAAATAGAAACTGGAGATGAGATGTTGCAAGGTTAGCAAAGCCAAATTGGATTTCTTGGAAGTGGAGAAAAATGTTGGGGTCAGGAGGTCAGTTTGTGCCTCAGACCTCCAATCACTTTAATATGCTTTCACTTTTAAAAGTGGACTATTAAGGCACAGACTATTTTCATTGCTCTAAATAATAATTTAAAGTGAAATATTGCTGTAAACTATATTACAAGATTCTCTTTGCTGTCACAGTTGAATTTGGCAGTGCACCGTTTGTGTCTGGCCCAGAATGCCTCTGTGTTCAAAACCTCACAAAAGAAGAGTTCATGTCATCAAACGTTAGATCTATCTTTCCTCTCTGAGAGCACCTGGGTCAACAAGTCAGAGAGATGTAAATCACCGTCTGAGATACGAGGAACCAGACTTCCAGGTGTGCTAGATCTGACTTGGACAGACATAACAAAAGCCTTTTGCAACAAAGATTTGCAGCTTAATGTTGCTATTAAACCGTTTTTTTGCGGCAATGGCAGACTAAGTTGTATTTCAACGTATCGTCTTGGATGGTCTCTCCTGCGCTTCACTGTCTGGTTTTCATTTGCGGCAGCACATTGCTGAAGCTATCAGCCTAAAGCTATAAGCTTTCAGGTCGGCATGGTGCAGAAGCCTGAGCTATAAAAGGCTTATTAGAGGTGAAGTGGAAAGTTCTTGAAGCACCGCTCGGTGCAAAAAAGACAGCAGCTGAATGTATTTGTTTCTTTTATTTGCTTTCTTGAACTATTATGGGACTGTGCAAAATCTAAAAAAAATAAATAAAAAAAATAACACAGGATTAAAAAAATGAAATCAAACTGCTTTGAAGGCAGCACAAGATTGCTTTTATGAGTGACAATTCATGCTCATTCTGAAGGATTTCTTTTCGTTCTCTAAATTTACAGGTGGCAGAAAGTTGAGGCAAGGTCAGCATGTGACAGGATCAGTTACTAATACCTTAATTCTTTCCATTTATCTCCCCTCGTCTGATTTCAGACTGTTGCATGAGTTTGTCAGACTAAGTCAAAGCCCTTAAAAAAAGCTCCTAATTTACATCCTCACTGCTCATAAGTCATTCTACAGTCACTGCCATCTTCACAGCCTGCCGTCCTGAAGTACTGTTTTATATCATTATCGGTGCTGAAAAGAAAGAAGACCAAGAAAAAACATCCTTTGCAGCCCGTGGGTCCTGCAGAGAGTGGAATTGATCTAAGTGCTGAGAATCTCTGCATTGTTTGCTCACCAATTATCCCGGACCAAATCAATAGTGAAAGCATCAATCACTGCGAAAGACACGGTTGCTCTTGAGGTGAAAAGCTATTAAACTTTGCACAAAAAACAACTTCATCTCCAGGATGGATTGTTGTAATAATGCATCATCTTTATTCACAAACACAAAAGTAATTCCAGCGCTTTATGACAGCAATAACAACGTCTCGGGCCGTGACGGTGACGGTGACGGTGACGGTGTCCATGACCATGATGAGAGAAGCTTTGTTATTTTTGTTCTAGCCAACAGGAGTATCGCAGATAGTCACATAAACTCATTTTGAAAGCTTTTCCCTAAAACCACATACAAAATTTACGTGGATCTCCAGTTTCATCAGTCTCTATCACTTTGACTGACAGTCTCTGTCCCCACTGAGGCTTCAGAGTGAAGTATCATGATAAGTGACAGAGCTCTGAGGCTTTGTTGTTTACACACAGGCAGGGATGAAAAGAGCAGATATACTATTGACAGCTGGTAAATATTTTATGTAGCTGTCCTGTGTCTTCTGACATTTCTCTTGGCCTCTTCATCTTTTGAATATGTTGTACAAACATTGTTTCAAGAGGAAATTATTTATCTACCATTAAAAAAATAGAGGTGGTCCCACTAATTGGCTGCACATTATGAAGGAGATAGGAGGAGAGAGATAACTTAGCAGTCTTTGTCTGTAAACATGGACTCACAAACATTGTTGTTTAGGTTTGCCTCGTTGGTTTTTGGTTGCATTTTTTTCCCCCAGTCAATGCGATATACCTCTTTTAATTAAATCCCTTCATTTAGCATTTGGCCTCTATGGCTGCAAACAATTATTTCATTATCAATTATCTGCTGGTTGTTTTTTCAATTCATTGTTTAATCTGTCCAAACATTTCAATATTTTCTGTGAAATGTCATATTTTTTCCTAAATAGTCCTAAATAATGTCATCAAAACACAAAGATACTCAGTTTACAATAATATAAAAAAAAGAAAAGCAGCAAATCCTCTAACTGAAGAAGGTGGAACCAGAGAAATGAATGATGGCATTTTTACTTGAAAAAGTTCCCCAAGTGATTAATTGATTACCAAAACTATTCCCTTGCATTAAATACCAAAGTACCATGAAGTAAATACCAGAGCTGCAATGATTGGTCGATTACTCGATAAATTGATCAACAGAAAAGTAATCTGCAACTATTTTGACAGTCAACTAATTATTTATATCATTCTTAAAGCAAAAATGCTGAATATTCTCTGGTGTCAGCTCATCACATGAGAGGATCTTCAGCTTTTCTTTGTCAAATGTGGCAGTAAATGAAAAACCTTCAGCTTTTAGACTGTGGACATCTCTGAAGCAGTCACTGTGGCCTCTGAGAAATTGTGAATGCCATTTTCCACAAATTTGTAGATTTAATGACTTATTCATTCTATATAGAATAATTGGCTGATTAATCTATAATGTAAATATTCATTACTTGCAGCTCCATTGGACATCAATAAAGAAAAAAGTCTGCACTTGCTAGTGCACGATCTGTAAACGTCTGATAACTGATGCAGAAGAAGAATCAGAGTAATCTAATATTTATTACAGTAATTTGATCAAAAAAATATATACCATTATAATTTCAAATATCATTATTTGTTTATTAAAATAAGTATCAGGGCTGCAACTAATGATTTTTTTTTTTTTTATATCTGTAAATTAGTTTTATGATAACCTGTCCAATAATCAAGTTTATAAATATAGGACAACTATGGAAAAAAAACAAAAACATTCCTACTTCCCTAAGTCAAAGCTGACATTTCTGAATTGCTAGTCCGACCAACCGTCCAGAACCATAAGAATTTCAATTTGCAATAATATAAAACTGAAAAAACCCTCTTCACATTTGAAAACTTACTGCATGTTTGGCATTTGTCCTTAATAAATGAGTGAATTGATTAGTTGATTATAAACATTCTTTGCTGATTCATGTTTGATCGATTAATGGATTAATCAAGTAATTGTTCATGCCCTAAAAAGTATCCTGTTTTCTCTAAAATGACCCTCTAATTGGAATAAAAATGCAGGCACAGAACTCAGATGGAGGAAGAACCACAGTTGTGTTGTTTTGTGTTTTGACAACACAAATGTTAGTAATTATATCATGATGGTGGAGTAGAAAAAGTAACACCACTGTTGACCAGGCAACATGATGACGGCTGCAAAAGTTCAAAGATTGGACAGGGTGACTCTGAGAGGGCAAAGCTATTTCAGTGTGATGCCAGGACCGATTTGTCACTTCTCCTGCGGCGGGAGATGACATCGGTTAGACATACGACCGATTCACAGAAAGCAAAATACAGTGGAGGTATGACTCCTATCAGAGAGACTTTCCACTTCTTCTGCTGTGCTAAGTCGACAAACTGAAGTATAGGAAAAATTGACTATGAGGTTTTTACTCCCGACTCCAACAGAATCTCATAAAATCTATCCACCAAACAATAATTTGATCTAAAAATGCCATTTAAAGTTGTATTCTGCAGCAATGAAAGCTAGTTTCTCTGTGTGTAAATATGCATATAATCTCACTTTGTAATTCTCTCCAGACGTTGGTTTTGGTGAGAAATGCGACTGCTCGGCTCAGAACAACAAGTATTCAGGGCCATAAAAACTATCGCCTGTTCAGCAGCATATTAGTGTGTTCACTGGCTTTGTTTGTTTTTGAAGCAGGGAAAAATGATTATCCTAATATTTTTCAGATGGCTGAGCAGTTTATGATTGAATCTTGTAATTGCTGATGTTAAGTGACACCCCATTGCTTTCAAGATGGGGTTTACAGCTTTGCAACAAGCAACGCTACCTTCGAGGCAATTAGGAGGACACATTTCCCTGAAAGGAGGAAAGCGCACGGACAGCTAGCCGTCAGGGGATCGGCTAACAGAGAGCTGATGGTGTGTCTAATATGTTTTGTAAAGACTGTGTCAGCAGTAGCATGATATGATCAAAAAGAAGGGTAAGGTTAGGAGCTGTGTCCTCAGTGGAGGCTGTTTCCTAAGATTAGAAAAAAAAAAGGAAAAAACTGTGACAAATAAGAGCTTAGTTAGGGAATTAAATGTCCAAATCCACCTTTATCCCCTGTATTGACCTTTTTAAATTCAGCAAAAACAAAAGCAAACATGCACTTAAATGTCCAAAAATTGTAATTTAATGAATAGTAGAGTCATTAGAAAGCAGCAGGATGCATGTTTCTATTAGCAAAATCCATTTAAAGACCAGAGGACATGCAATAACTTGCAGGGATTTGCACACTTCCCCATGGCTCTTCTGACCTCTATCTAGTGCGCTTAAGCAGGGCCCCTGAGAAAAAGCTTGGCAACAACATTCACTCACTTTAGCGCTGTGGGACTACACAGCATCAGCTGCAGGACACTAATTCACGGCTGGGCTACATTTAGCATAAATTCATTTTAAAACCACCACTACAAATTCTCTACAATAGAAAATAACCCAGCTCTGGAGGCTGGCAGAGGTTGCAGAAGGGAAAAATATCCCTGGGAATAAAAAAAGAAAAAAAAAATACAGCCAAGTCTTTTCAAAAAGTCATTTCCTTGCACTTGGACCATATAATACAAAGCTAAGCCGAAATCTCATTTTTTTTTGAAGATTGAAAGTCACATCTGTATCAAATACCCTGCAGGTTTAATGGTGAACTGTGTAAGCTGATCCTCTACATTTATGGAGCCTCCTAAAAAGATTCAAAGAAATCTCCCGGAGCTTGGCTAAAAGGAGGAACTAGACACAATAACTGCTATCATCTGAATCTCCCAGAGGAGGGAGGAACAGTTAACAGGAGCAGAGATGACAACTGGAGTAGATAATTTTAATTCCATCTGTAAGAGGGAACAGGTATGATAGAGGTGATGAACGCCTCCATGTTCACAGCCGTTTGTATCGTTAATAAGGCCAGCTGCGTGCAAGACGGTTCAAGCAAGGAGCTTGTCATGAATACAGCTCTGCACCTCAGCGTGGTCACTGACCAACTGCGTACTCCTCTGTCCACAGAGAGGGCACTTGGAGGAGAAACTCGCAGGAAAAACAATATATAACAAGACTGATCTACTTACAATAAACTCATCAGTATACCTGCTGTCTAATAAACACTCATCACAGGCATTATCTTGTGACTAAGTGCCACCAGAGAACAATCCACACAGCTTCCCTGCTTTGCATTCATTTCTCATGACCTCATTTCCCAAGTACATTTCAAGCCACTCAATATTTCATAAGAGTTGTAAGGGAAATGTGTAATATTTACTATCTGGCACAGTGGGTGAGCGTTCCATATAAAAACAGCAATCACAGCAAGAATTTCATCACAGCTCTTTTTCTGTGACAAAATTATCTTTCATGGTTTTGTGACTGTTTCATGTTTATTTTCACATTCATGGTTTTTGGTTCACGTGCAGTGCAAATGCAAGATGATTTAAAAAAAAAAAAAAAAAAAAACTGATTCCGGCTGACTTTGTCACTTGCTAAGTGTTTGAATTTGCACCAAATGTTGGTCACAGAGGGAGAACAGGACAATGGATGGCACTTGGAGGAATGTGCTCTATTGTGAATGAGTAACTATGAGTAGTTACAGTTATTTCCGCCAAACACTCACAAAGTCCACATGCAGGGACACACATACACACGGGATGCATTATATCGCTCCTTTGCATACCTCCTCCTGGCATGAACATCACACAGCACCAATCCCCACACAACCTGCCTGAGGCCTCCTCGTCAGCCCACCTTCCTTTGAGAGCAAATGGCCCTCATCACAGCTCGCTCACTCCTGCTGCATGTGGCCGTGTGTCCAGGAGCATCACCCGCCAACCAAAACGGCGCAATACCCACAGTGCTCCACGGGTGCACCTCTTGCAGCGGGCAAACGTGCAGCGCTCAAGATGACACGGCCATATGTTCATACCCTTCATTTCCCCACTCCGGAGAGATTCTCTGTCACTTCATCTGTGGCGTGACTGAGGCTTTCTGTCACTTAGCCTGTGGTGAGCGTGTCTCTCTATGTGATTCATGACATAATGACACTTTATCAACATAATTGAGGAAGCTGTCAGGTTGGCCCCTGAATCACCTTTCACTGATATGTGTGACCCGATAGATCTATCACTTCATGTGCATATTGACCTCTGTACTGTACTCAGGGGAGACACTTAGGCTCTCTGCCTGCCATGTCACATCAGGAGTCGGCCGAGCAGAGAAGAAAGGTTTTGGCATGTTCCATACACACAGGCTGTGCTGACACATTCCCAACAAAGTCACCAGTGACAATACTGGTTTGTTTTTTACGCCTGTAATTGTTGTAAAAGCTACAGTGGTCATTACTTTATTGTTTAGTGATGTAAAGCCAGGCTTTCAAACGTTTCACACCAGTTTTAACAGCAATTTAGATAGTTTAAATCTAATTCAGACCCACTATCAGCATGGAAAGTGTCAATGAACACAGCTGGGAAACAGCCACCAAGTGTCACAGTTCCATAGTGTCCTTGAGCAAGCCAATCTGCTCTTGATGGCACACTAAACCTGTCCTGTGAACAACTGATTCATTGTTGCAATGTATTTAAATAGTCTTTAAGTCTCAGTTATTCAGGTTATAATACAGACGAGCAGGAAATCTTCACATTTGAGATGCTGGAACCTCCATATATTTGCATTTTTTAAATTACTTGAATCAATCAATCAAATTTTCTGGAAATTTTCTGGCGACTGGCAAATCGATAAACTATTTCAGAATTAAAATAGGGATGCAACTGCAATTCTTTTCATCATCAATTAACCTCACAATTATTTTCTTGACTAATGGATTCATTGGTTTCCTTATAAAATAACAGAAAACTGTGAAAAATACCAACTAGGTGACATGTTCAGATGTTTTGCATGACCAACAGTCCAAACCCAAAGTTATTTAGTTTACCAACATATACTCTCAGAGCACTGTTTGCACTATTAGGCACACCATACTAATACTGGGTGGGGCCTCAGTTATTTGTGGCATGGAAATTGTGGCCATTGAGGGATGCACATGGTCAGCAACAATACTCAGATTGGCAGGGGCATTCAAACCATGATTGATTGGAGGCCCAAGTGGTGCCAAGAAAACATTCCTCACACCATTACACCACCAATACCACCAAGGTGGGTTGGGGTTCATGGATTCGATCATCTGCGTGGATCAGCAGAAATCCAGATTCATCAGTCCAGGCCATGTTTTTCCAGCCTTCAACAGCTGTCCAGTTTTGGCGAGCCTGTGCCCACTGCAGCCTCAGATTTCTGTTCTTGGCTGACAGGAGTGAAACCTAACTGATGGTCTGAGTTACTTGAGCCTTTCTGTCAGCTCCTACCAGTCTGGCCATTCTCCTCTGACCTCTGTTCATCAACATGGCATTTCCGCCCACAGAACCGCTGCTCACTGAATGTTTTTTTGTTTTGTGCACCATCTTGAGTAAACCGTTGATACCGCTGTGCGTCAAAATCCCAGGAGATCAGCAGTTTTAGAAATTCTCAGATGAGCCCTCTGGAACCAGCAATCATGCCATGGTTAAAGTCACGAAATCACATTTTTTCCTCATTCTGATGTTTGATGTGAGCATTAACTGAAGCTCCTGACCTGTATCTTTATGATTTTATGCATTGCACTGGTGCCACATGATTGGCCGATTAGATAATTGTGTAAATAAGCAGGTGCTGAGTGTATATGACAAAGAAAAACATTAAATCAACTAATCCTTTCAGCTCTACATTGTGGACTCTCACCCAGACTTGCATTAGCTTTGTCTCTACTATGCATTGATGGTAGAAAAGAATACCATTAGTATCAACAGCACTATTTCTCCATTTCCTTTAGCTTCCATGAACCGCATTCTTACAGAACAGAAAAGTATCAGACCACATGCACAAGTATGACATGCTGCACTTTTTTTCACCAAACATACACAGTTTTCTGTTCTTTTTTCTATACCATGTATCAGTTCAATGTGCACTTGAACTCTTTATACATGCAAATTGCATCAGTATCTACTCAATATGCAGATGGCCGCTTGTGTTTGTTTGTAAATTTGTACAGTGCAAATCTGAAATTAAATTGCGGCACATTCCTCGTCAGTGGAGTCTCCTCTGGACAGGCAGTGTTGGGAGAGGGGAGGAGATTAGATTAACATTCACTAGGATGCTAATAAATTTAGAGAGGGGAATAGAGAGCGAGAGGGTGTGTGTGTGTGTGTGTGTGTGTGTGTGTGTGTGTGTGTGTGTGTGTGTGTGTGTGTGTGTGTGTGTGTGTGTGTGCAAGAGAGAGAAAGCACGAGAGAAGGGATTAAAAAAAAAAGCTCATTCACTCATAAGGGAAGTTAAGCGGAGAACTAACAGGAAGTCTTTTCCCTCAAGAGGAAACCAAGTGTTGTTACTGTAAAAGCAGCTGACCTCGTGACTCCTGACAGGAAGGAATGCATGCGGAGGAGACAGACAGAGAGATAAACAGGAGCTCATACAGTATAGAGGATCACCCTCCAGTGCACACAAGCAAGCTCTCGCTCCCTCCCTCTCTCACTTTCTCTCTCACTCGCCCACTTACTCAGTATCGTTTCATCTCTCTCTCTCTCTCTCCCCCTCTCTCCCTCTCTCTCACTCACTCTCAGTCGCTGTGCTCTGACGGATGGGGATACACTGCCAAGAAGGACTTAGGGGCGAGAAGAGTGTGTTTCTTTTCTTCTCTGGTGTGTTTTCTTTCTCTTCCGCCTGGCTTCCCTCATGAGCTGTTAATTCCAGCCCCGGTCCTGACGATGAGGAGGATCTATTTGTGAGGAAGACGCAACAAAGGAAGGACAAGGAACAAGGAGCAACAGGGTGGCAAAAATTCTGCGAGCAGGAGTGAACAAGAAGATCTTTTCCCTTTCTCCAGGCTTAAGCAAGGTTAGTGAGGAAAGCTGCTTATCTCTAAAACAAACACTGTCTGCTGTTATTGTTTCACCCCCTGTTCTTTACTTAGTTATCTCTGACAGAACATCTCCTATTCAGAGCATTTCTTTTTCATGTGCTCTGTATCCCTTAGTGCCTATTAAGGCTTAAATTAAATGTCCTCACAGACCAGTTTTCTTCAATTGAGTAGTTTCTTTCTCAAAATTAAAACTCCCATAGTCACATTTCAGAGATAATTCTTTTTCACACAGTAAGTCTCCAGGTTTGTTACTAAAGTTTCACTCTGGGTCAACACTACTGTGTAATTTCCCAAAGGTATACAGCTCTCAGGTGGAGTCTCTTGTTTGGCAAGGTAGCAGAGAGTGAGCTGCAGGAAGAGGCGAGGACAGCTCACTCTCATCGCCGCTCATCAGCCGTCACTTTACACAGGAGGCAATTAAGCAGGATTGGCAGCCAACGCTGCCGGTAACTTGGAAACAGGCGTGTGGGAGACGCATGGTGGCACATGATAGGATTTGGGGGAGAGAGGAGCAGAGGAGGAAGGAGATTCCCTTTGTTCATTCACACAATCGCCTGCTCCTCTGTGGAAAATCAGGCTCTCGCCTCATGTGTCTGTGAGAAAACTGGCCTAGGGGCAGCAGTTGTGAGCTTTTTATGATTTGAAGGTGTGTGCTGTGAGTGTGAATGCACAGAAAAGTGAGTTTGTTTGCTATGTGCGTGGCTGCATATGTGTTCATGCGAGCACATTGGAGGTACGGAGTCTCTCCGGTGTGTATTGGAGGTAGTGAGTCTCTTAGGTGAGACCTCACATTTAATTACTGCAAGTAGAAGAAATTATTCACACTTAAATCTGGCCAGACAAGGGGAGAACAGGACAAATTAATAAAAACATCATGCCCCCCCACTTTGAAATATAATTCCTGGATGAACTGGGGATGAGCAGTTGTGTAATTTATGTGATAAATGAGCTCCCCAAGGACTCTGCCTTTGTTCAGGCTTTAGTTATTTACAGAATATGACTGAGAAAAATCTCCTTGAAAACAACAAAGACCTATTCTGCTCAGTATTTGTCACAAAGCCTTCTCGCAGCCATTTTTCTGCATGGATAAGATAAATGTGTCTGGAGACACCGGGGTTGGCCTCTGGCTCCTGGTAACAGGCCTGTGGTGTAGACTTAAGAAAACCAGTGAATAGTGACGTTTTTTAAAGATTCACTGATACGCCGGGCTGTATTAAAGAAAAGAACAGCGAAAACACAGGTGGAGATGGAGGGGCTATTATTTTGGACTGTGTGTGTTTTGACACAAAAGGAGAGATATTTCATGAGCCTAAGCCTCACTGTCCATTCATTTCAGTGACAGTGAAGTGCTGGTCTCCATTCAGCAGGATGTGTTTATACAGAAACTCCTAAAGTGAAGAATTTGCTTTTAAAAAGAATTATTCAGCAGCAGAGTAGTGCAGTGACCGTTCTCACTTTGTGTTTAGTCTGGACGTTGTCACATAAACACAATCACCTCCATAGGAGTGACCAAACACGAGCGAGGTCAGGACAGTTGGTTGTTGCCATCGGCCATCAGCAGAGGACTGTTTCCTGTGTCACCTTGTCTCAGGCACACACAAACACAAACACAGAACTGCCTCGCAGGGACAGTTATGGTGAGTCCATCAGTGGCTCACTGACTTTCCTGACTAGGAGGAGTCATTGACATTGAGAGGGTGTTAATGTCTGCTTGATGCACACATTAACTCACACGTACAGTATACACACTCACATTCGCCCCAGGCATATGCACAAATGCAAATATGCAAGCACAGAGGCAGAATAACACATACAGAAAGGCGCTTGCACACACATAAACGCACACACACACACACACACACACACACACCAGGGGAGGCGGAGCAGGGAGAGGCGTCGTGACCGGTGGCTTGGCAGAAACCCTCAAGGTGAAAATTTTGAGTGAGGACCATTTCAAATTCAAAACAGATGATCAAACTGGTGTCGAAACTGCAGAGTAGCTGGCGGCACCAGATGCAGACAATCTTTTGGCAGAGGAAGAGTTTTTGGTGCCTGAATCTCAAACATAAAAGTCAAAAGGCACAGAGCTAAAATTAATACAACTGTGGTTATCATCATCTCACGGATGGTGGTTCTTATCACGGTCCAGATGAGGCAAAAAAAATAAAATAAAAAAATACAAAATCCCAGCTATACCGAGAAAGATTTTCTGTTCAACTACTATCACAGCACGATGAATCCAGCCATAAATCTAGACGTAACAGAGTGCAGACAGAGTAGGTTATTTAGGAGTGAGCACAAACTGAAACTGCGTTTTCAGAGTCTATCTTTGGTCATGGTGAGTCTGAAGTGGGTCCCCAGTTATCACACATACACACACGCACACACAGAAGACAATGTTTAACTGTAAATTGAGCTGTCAGCTATATAACTGTATATTTCCAACTTTCTTCTTGGTAAAGCTACACTAACGTAATGCTAATTAGCTACCATCTCACTAAATCTGTATGAGCCCCTAA
Organism: Seriola aureovittata; assembly: GCF_021018895.1. Taxonomy (NCBI): domain Eukaryota; kingdom Metazoa; phylum Chordata; class Actinopteri; order Carangiformes; family Carangidae; genus Seriola; species Seriola aureovittata. The sequence goes on along the minus strand of NC_079373.1, from coordinate 7,802,464 downwards.
GGAGAACAAAATTTACCAGCTCTTTATCACATATGCACAGCTACACAATCCTTGTAACAAACATTTCATAATCTATTATTTTTAACTCAGTAATAACTCTTATGTAAACATTTTTATTTTCCTTCCACCCACTGTAATCGACAACACACTCATAATCTGGATTTTCATAGAAGAGTAGATACACAGACACCCAAGGAAAAAAACTCCACACCGGTCACAGAAGACAGGCTGAGAGTGTGTGACCCCGGTTTAGTGCGTCACCTCTGCCATACCGCTTAATGGCCACAAGGGGCAGACAGGTTGATAATCAGTGAGTGAACGAACAAGCGAACTAACAACCTTTGCCGTTTCACACTATATTTGTTTTGTGAGAGTCGGAACCCATTTATGTGATGGTGCCCCCCTCCTCTCACCCTCTGCTATGCTTGTTTGCTTGGGCACTTACTGCTGCAGTAGTTTTGTTTTCGTATCAAAGAGTAACTGCAAAACACACTGGCACCTGTTTCACCTTCATATGTAAAATAGAGAACAATATACTGTATAGGTGGAGGGGCTGCAATTAATGATCATTTTCATTACTGATTACAAAACATCACAATTTTCGACAGCCTGAGGTCTTTAAATTGATTGTTTTGTCCAACCGACTGCTATAAATCCAAAGATTTTCTGTTTACACAAACAATCAAAACACAATGTAAAGACAATGTGACAATGGGAAAAGTGTCGCACTCGGTGATAGACCTACAGAGAGTAATCTAAATCTGCAGCTCCCCTCAGCTTTACGGTGTGGTGGAGCATTCAGCAGCTAAAGAGCTGGATGCCGTCCTCAGGACTAACTAACTAAAAGAGAGTGAATATTAGACTTTCATTGATCAGGTGGTCACAAACATGACTCCATATGAGTAAATAAACAACTGTTTGCTACAACAAGTCCACCAATCCATACAAGCATGTCGGCCGTTTGTTCCTACCCTCAAGTACGACCCAGAGGAGTGTTTCCTAATACAGGAGCAACAACCTAAACAACCATATAGGTCGTTTTGTCAACCCTCTGATACGACCCAGGAGCGTCTCCTGAAATAGCGCCCCTACAGCAGCATGTGTACCGGACCTCAGTTGTCATGGTTACCATAATAAACACACGACTGTACCGAGAGTGGCGTACCCAACATTGCTGTGGTTACAATAATAATGGTAACGGTTTGGTTAGGCTTAGGCACAAAAACTATTGGCTAGGGTTAGGAAAAGATCATGATTTGGGTTAAATTTAAGTACTTCCTCAACATCATATGATTTTTGTTGTCATGGTTACAATAATAACAACAAATGGTCACAGATAACAGAAACAATATAAACTACTGGTTTCGCATGGGAAGCAAACATCAATGTCATATTCCTGTGTTTTGTTGACCCATCCATCCACCCCAACCTCCTCCTAAAGCGGACTTTGTCGCTCTTTAAACTACGTCACCGCACTTACGACCACTAGATGTCGCCTAACAACAAAACGTAACTTATGGTCATAATAAGCTGCTACACATGTCATGTCATGACATCTGCTATCAAGTCGCACTGGATTATTATTCGGACTTGATTGTTATTCTCTGCTTATATAAATCTTAAAAATGCTCCTCTTCTCTTGCTAACACTGTAAGATTGCCACTGAAAGTGTTGATGAACACAGCTGGGAGACGGCCATTAGGTGCCACAGTTCCCACAGTGTCATTGAGAAAACCAATCTGCTCGATGGTGATCTGCTTGATGGCACGCTAAACCTGTCCCGTCGACCAAATGTTGATAAGAAGAAATTATTTTCTTTCAGAAATTCTGAACTGACCACAGGCCAACCACACCACAGCTCACTTCAAAATCACCTCAGACCACCTCCTTCAGGTGAAGTACTGCACTTGCTCTTGGACCTGAGTTCAGATGAATCACTCATTGAACCAAATCTTTACATGAATAGTTTCAAGATTCAGAATAAACTGAAATAAATAAATAAAGCCCCTGGTTGTAGGGTTCCACGCTCTTTGGATTATTATTCTTCAGTGGTATTTGAAAACAACGATCCACTGCAATTCAAAAGTCCACAAACAAGCCTGAAGTGCAGCACGGAGATACTTCTGTTTGCGCATCTTATCTGACCTTCTGAGCGCACTGGATCCTCTCATCTCCAACCCCCCCTCCATGAAAAAAAAAAATCACACTGAACAGCTTCTAACTGAGAGTGTAACTGATTAATAATACCAACACCAGCGGTGGCAGCCGAATAATTACATTCTCCAACCCAAAATAAACAGCAGCATGTAGTCACTCAGCATGCATACAAGTGTCTTGTTTTCTGATCTGCGGTGCATAAAACTCAAATTCATTTGGTTCATCTGCTCTGTCATTGTGACATCTCTCTCTGTGGGGTTCACACTGAGTCCCCCTACCCTGAGCTTGGTTCTGGATATGTGTGTGTGTGTGTGTGTGTGTGTGTGTGTGTGTGTGTGTGTGTGTGTGTGTGTGTGTGTGCTATGGATGTACAGTGTGTGTATGTATTTTATATGTGTGTGATTTAATTTGCATTGATCTCCAATTCCATGCGTGTTTGTGCGCTTGTTAGAAAGAGTTAGAGAGCAGGGTGAGAACGTGCGTGTATGTGTGTGTGTGTGTGTGTGTGTGTGTGTGTGTGTGTGTGTGTGTGTGTGTGTGTGTGTGAGAGAGTGTAGTTATGAGTATGTGTTGAGTGAATGAGGCAGAGAGGAAGTGAGAGAGAAACTGACAGAAACAGGTTCCTTGAAGATGTGTTGACATTGCTTTTGATGCCCCCCACCTTATCAGATCCCACCGAACAGATGACAATGTAGCAGAGGCCTGTAGAGCGAATCACACACACACACACACACACACACACACCCACACCCACCCACACACACACACACACACACACACACACACACACACACACACACACACACACACACACACACACCAGCTGTAACCACTACTCTCCCTCCTTGTGACCCATGTTGCATTTCAGTGCTGTAACTGTTAGATGCCGGAGGCAGAAAGGCAGCTAGCACTTTGTCCCATTATACTGTCAATGCTAATATCAGTAGCCCACTCGTTGTGGTAACTCAATGCATCCTGCCCCCTTTGGGCATTACAGCACTTCTGCTCTCAACAGCCACACAAGTCCAAACTCTCTGCTCGTCTTGAAGCTGATGATACAGCTCATTGAATGTTTTCATTATATCTAAATGTCAATATGTCGAGGTGCATTCATTTTCACCCTCCTCCTCAACCTGTCTATGTACACTGCTTTGAGCTTTGTTTTGTGGGGCGGTGAAGGGTTTTCAGTGGCGTCAGGGAGGCATTTCCTCCCTTTGTTCAGCTACTGAAATGAGAGGCTGAAAGAATAATCAAATAACAAGCAAGCTGTTGATACACAGGTTCATCCAGTGGCTGTTTTGAATATTAATGCGTTGTTTGCTCCACGTATGTGCGTGAATCTCTGGTCAACAACAAGAAAAGGGAAGAAAAATGACATCGATTCAGATTCCTTTGAGGCTTTTGTAGTATTGACCCAATTGAAACAGTTAAATCACACATGAATGATGGGAAAAATAAACATGAGGAAATCACGCAAATATTTACTGGAGTGGACCTATTATCCATGTTTGTCGTTCATTTCCATGCATAAATAATAAGCTGTATATTGTATTATTATCAGTGTGTTCGGTTGCTTAACAGTTCTTTAAAACCTTAATTGAGGGAGGAAGGTCAGGGTCTTTTCCCAAGGGGGATTTTTAAAAAGACAAAACACTCAAGAGAATACCCATAATATTGACATACTGACATTTAAATCTTTATGGATAACCCCGCTCTTTGTCAATTCTCATTATTTGGTGTGCCAGCGTCTGACCTGTGACTGCAGCAGCTCAGTCACGTGACCTCTTCGACTTGTGTTTAACCTTCTGTTGAATCGTCTCACTGCATCACCTCATAGATCAGTGATATATGCGACTAGTAATGAGCGATCACCATAGTTCTTGTAAAAATATAATATCTTAATTTTTTTCCAAAGTACCATGTGAGTGTTTTTCTGTTATATGATCTATAATACAATGGCTATACTGTCAAACAAGTCACGTGACTGCAATGGCAATATTGTAAAATAAACCGAACCAAATCTGCTCAAATCTAAACTAGAGTTCAAAAAGTAGTGAACAAAACCCTGAATAATTACTTTACACGAGAGGTCTGGCGGTTTAAAACACTCAATTTTAACTATTCATTTGCATAGCTTCAAGGTTGGAAAAATGATCTTACTCCACTCCATACTGTGCATCTTAACTATGTGATGTTCACACTGGGTGAAATATTCAAACCCAAGACTCCATGGCAAAACTTTATGGCTCCACCACTCGTCTAATCAAAAATAATTTCAGACCAGTATCCCTAAAATTAAGGGATATTTGGGATCACTGGCCTAATGCACAAGTCACTGCACACCAGCCATGGCAGCTTTCAATTTGCAAAGGTAACTAAAGCCCCTTTTACAAAGCCTGTTCCTGGTGGGAATGTTGTGCCATTCTCCATAAAAAGGTACTAATCAAGGTCTGTGTAAAAGGGGAGAGCACGCATGGTGGGACAAGCGCTGTTGTGTTACATGTCATGTCACTGATTCTGGAACGGCAGGCATGTGGAAATCAGACACTGGGCCGGCATTATGCTGGCCCTGTTTGGTTCAGTGTAAACAAGCAAAGGCAGCATAATGAGGCATCTTTTTAACGGCAATATAGCAGGATCTTGATATGAGAGGGGCTTAAAAGATAAGACAGGGTCTGACCCAGCTTGTGCTGTCATACAAAAGCCCATTTTCTCTCACAACTTGCAAAGATCTGATCTTAAACTGATCTGTCTTGTAAATGAGCAGCAGAAAGAGGGATACACACAGACCACGGCTGTTTTTGTCAGAAATGAGCCATTATGCCTTTACTGACACACAGCATTTGATTTCATCTGTGGTATAATTGTTGCTCACTGAAGGAATCAGCTTTCATTCCTGGTGCTCTACCAGACTAGCAAAAAGCGTACAGTCAGTACTCTGCACACCTTCAATCACACAGATGAAAAATAACTGTGCTTAAAGTGAATCTATTAATCTGAAATCCCAATTTAAATTTTCTTCAGGGTAAAAATCAAAGCAGGACTCATAAAACATAAAGGCAGTAAGACAAAGCAGAATCTCTAAACAAGCCGTATGCCTACAAATCCAACGCAGACTAAACTGAAATTTGCTGCTCTGGAAAAAAAAAAAGTTAGACTGACCTCCCTTACTGAGGTGTCATAGGGAGAGAGCAGATGTGAGTGACAGCTGAGATGCAAGGGGAGTGGGCAAAGGGTTAAACGTCGATGTCAGACACTGGCTGTTGATTACAGAGCCCAAGGTGCAGCGGAGCCTCTGTCACTACAGCTCAGCCTTGCAATGTAGAGAATAAGCTTTTATCACCAGATAAAAGGAACATGTCGAGGTAACCGCTTAAATCCATCTATAGCATCAACAAGAAACGGTGAGTAAAAGGACTGAAGGAACAGCTGGGCACGCAACCTCTGGATGAGCATTTCAGATGCTCATTTTCTTCTTTTAAGCTATTTTTTTAAAGAATATTTCTATTCTTTCTTGAAATCAGACATTATGTAATTAGAGTTGTGTTTTGGGCAGTTTTTTCCTGAATGGATCCTCAATGAGAAAGCTTCAGGAACCGTGCAGATACAAAGGTCTTCTTTCATGCTTTCAGAGTTTTGAACCATATCTCATAGTCAATTAATGATTACAAAATTCTTTTGAAAGAAATAAAATAAAATCTCAGCCTCATTTTTTGAGCATGTAATCTCATTCCTGACACTCGAGCCTACTCCATTTGAAGACTGTGAGATACAGTTAAAAGCTCAAAACACTATTAAAGTGGACCTTGGAGTTGAGATTATTTTTGCTTCATTGACCTTGGTCATTTTAGGCATATTCACTAGAGCTGCAATGATAAGTCAATTAATGATGAGTCGATTGACGGAAAAACATATTGGCAACTATTTTGATAATCACTTGATGGTTATGAGTCCTTTCAGCATTTTCACATGTGAATATTTTCCGTATTTCTTCGGTCTCCTGTGAGAGTCAACTGGACAGTTGCTCTGACAAAACAAAATTTGAAGATGTCAAATTGGGCTTTGGGAAATTGGGGTTGATATTTTTCACAATTTTGTAACATTTGATTGTGACCTGTACATGGAAATATGTTTTTTTTTTTTAAATTGCTTATTTTATCATAACTCAAAATATAGGTCAGCTCAAACAATGCATCTTCTTCTTCTGTACATTAGTATAGTTGCAGATTGGGCCACTAAGCCAGTAGTCATGGGCAAATCCTCCCCATTCCAAAGCATTCCTTCAGTTTTCTCTTTGCACTGGTGGTGGATGTCATCGTTAAAACATAACACGCAGTGACACTGCTGTTGTTATGAGGCAGGAAGATCATGAATGTGGATAAAAGCTGTGTGTGTCAATGGGAGACTGGACTTTTGTCCCTTAAGTCAGCTACCACTGAGACAGCAGCTTGGCACAAAATCAAAAATCCACATTACAGGGAGTGTCAACCCAGCTGCTTTATGTATGTGTGTGTGTTAGTGTTTGTCTGTACTGCAGCAACATATATGTGCTCACTATACTGACAGAGATAATGTGCTATATAAAGCCTCATTATAATCCATGAGTCATTATGGGTTCAAATGACTATAATTTTTCATTCACTATGTAATATAATGGCTCACTATAATCCCTCTCTCCAATAATGACTAATAATTTAAATAGACACGATAACCATGACCACACATTATCAGTGAAAAACAGCAGGTAACTCTGCTATTGTTCAGTTTGATAATAAAAAAAAATTCATTCCACAGTCGCAGAAATCAGCTCAATAAAACCTTTTAGTAGAGACTTCAGAGCATTTAGCTCAAAGTTACAATATCAGAGCTTAGAGTTGAACTCACTGGCATTCAGGGAGCATTTCAGGACATAATAGGAAGCTATTATTCACAGAAGATCTGCCAAACTTATTCAAACCGAGGTGAGCTCTCTCTCCACGGGTCAAAACCAGGATAGCCTCATTAATGAGGTGCAATCCCACTACGATGGCCAGCCAACCAACACTTCCAGTAATGATCGCTGGAACAGCCCACAAACGGTTCCTTGCATTTTAAGGTTTCTCTAACAGGCCATATAAACCGGCTGCCAAAATACCATTAGCTTTTGGAAAAGGGAACAGTGTGGAGTATTAGCCGTCCTCATCTGAGGTATTCTTGGCAGTACAGTGTGAGGGTTGTCTGTGACCACTGCCCTTGGTGACCTCTGAGACCTCAAGGTGTGTGAGAGCTCTCCGGGTCTCCACAGTGTATCTGTCGTGGCTATTTCAGTTGCACAGGGTTTTGTTTGGAGTGTTAAACCACTTAAGACGTTATTGTTAAAGGAGGTTATCTGAGGGTAAACTCACATACCTCCCCATTTTCATTGTGCTACTTTTGGATCTGACACACTTGTTAAAGTCACTGTGGATTAGGAGCGTCTATGGATATTTTCAGGGGGTGTGTATTGACATGGGCCACATACTTATCAGGATGAGGGTCCTTCAGTGATATTGACAATAGGTTACATCCAATAGGCAGATATTGTATATTGATTATATTGTACTCTTAAGGTAAAGGTGAATTTCTCCATATGGTTTATTACAGGCCAGTGGTCCTTTGTTGAGGTTTTCCTGCAGTCATTTCCATGTGATGGCATCCTTGATGGCAGCCAAAAATTTTTGGAAAGATAATTCATCCTGCGCCTTCATCTGGGATTTTCCCCAAGTATGATCTGACAGAAAAGCATTGAACTTCCCAAAAACGCTCATTATGTCTTTAGCGATCTCTTGCCAATATGAAAAAGTAAAGGGTACGGCCAAATAATATGAATATGGTTTAACCATTTTTTAACCACACTGCCTCCAGCAGGCAGTCTGTGCAAGGCAGTGCGTGTAACTATACACCAAACTCTACCCTTATATAAACTATAATTCAGATTAGTACTTTTTCTATTTCTGGCTTGTTTGCTGTTGGTTTACCAGTATTAAATATCACAAGATAACTGCTGGATCACACAGAACATTATGTTTTTTGGACTTGTGGTGCAGTGTTGCCTTGCTATCATGGCGGCCTGCTTAATCTTAGACAACTAATGCACGCCATGGGGGAGACAACAAAGATTACCAAACCGCTGTGTTTGAGATGCAGTTTTGTCATGCATCACAGTCCCATGTTGTGAATTTCTCTTTCTTCACTTGTGAAATTCCCACCAGGCCATTTGTCTGCATATAGAAGCTACTTTAAATCCAGGGTCAGGCAGATGATGACAGGGAACATTTCCAAGAGAAACCCACTGAGCCCAGAGTGGGGTGTTAAAGCAAATCCAAACAAACACTGCTGGCTTGTGTCTTAGAGACACTGTCGTGTCTGTCTGCATCATAGACACCAAATAGTCCACGGGATATGACTCCCAAACCCCTGAGCCAAAACAAGTCCAGTTATTCTGCTTGAGTCACCGTCCCACTTCCAAAGAAAAGTGAATTTGAGTGCCAATGCGTTGATGTGTTGACAGATGAGTCCTCCGTGTAGCCTGCAGGCAGCTCAAGCCTTAGATGTGTTGGGAGCTGCTGTAGAACAGTTCCTGGAAGACTTTCCGTGGGTTTGAAAGTGACTTAACTGCAACAGCTACTGTATCCCTGTGACATTTAGCAGTCAAACTCAACAACACCCAATCCTTTGAGTCACTTGAGATGCTGCTCATGGACAGTAAGCTCAAATAAAAAGTAGGGCTTCAACTAATCCTTACTCAATTTATATCATTAATCAATCTGTCAACTATGTTTTGGATTCATCAATTAGTGGCATCCTCAAAATTGCTTAATTTGTCTGACCACCAGCTAAATATACTGTATTAAGAATGATCCAGCTAATAAATTAACCTTACAGTGAGATTGCTTTGTCAATTACTTTTTCCAAGATCAAGAATTAACTTTCAGCCTATGTCAAAATGGACAAGAGGAAAAATGTGGACATCAAAAACTGCAGTTCTCAGCCTTATCTGCACGTGGCCCCTTAATTTGAACCAATGTACAGTATACTTGACTGTTTTACAGATTGGGTTAGGTGGCTGAAGAGGCAAAACTACACAATATTTCATGTGGCCAACACTTCTACTGATTTATCTAAGTCGAGGGGTGGGGCCTAATGCTGATTTAGGATTTTTTTAGTCAAAGAAAAACTCTGCTAAGCCTCCCTCGTCCTCAGTAACGGACGTGTTGCTTGGTGAGGAAGTAGGGCACTGGTGTGTAGTGTGTCAAATACATGGCATTCCTGGAACTGAAGCCCATGTTGCGTAAAAAAAAAAATGTTTCAGCATATCACTGGTGTTTCCACCCTTACTTGAAATGAGCATTTTGCAAACACTACAACTAGCACTGTCCTCGCCTTTCTTCGTGAAACGAAGCCAGTTTTGCGATGGGCAGCTGTCAGAAAAAACATCCCAGCATCGATGAAAGGAACTGATAAGCTCACAGATATAAGATTCCAATGGTTCGGACAATTTGGAACCGGTTCTCTACTGGAACCAGTTCTCCGTTCCCATCCCTTTTCATACTGCATCACATGGAAACAAGATTTTTGTAGATCTGCATTATGTTTGATGGGGCTCCAAGAATTCTCATCCCCCAGCTGACTTTGAGACCTTGATTGTATAATGAATTCAACTTATTAGACTCCAGTAGCTGTCTCATTAGCCGTCTCTCCCTCGCTGCATGCATATATTTATTCCCAACCAAAAATTACTGATGAAAGAATTGCACTGTTAAATTCTCATTTGGTCAAGAATAGACTTTCTCCTATCAGCCACTGTGTGATACAAATCTCTTATGTGTTATAATGTGTTAATAATTACACCTTTCACTGTTTCTATATATGGTTAAAGAAAATGTGCCAGATTTCTTTTCACATCCCCTCCATAGTTTTGATCTCAGCTGCTTATCCATCTAGAAATGAGGCTGGAGCAGTGTAGTGAGGTGAAATGAGCAATGCTCAGATCTGTTAGAGGCGACTGCTTTTGGAGGTTTATTTCCAGATGGATGCTGACATTGCCTCCTGAAGAAATATCAACTAAAAGTCTTCCTACAGTAGATTGTCTTTAGCAGTGTGATCGGGGTAGTTGCAGGTCTTGAAAAAGCTTTAAAAAGCTCTGATTTCAGTTTCCTAAATATCTTCAGCACCATTCAGTACTATTCCAGACCGTATATAACATCCATATGATGATCATAAATGAATTTGAACTTGGGCTAGAAAATAGACTTCTTTTAAATCATGTCTCAAAACCTTCTTTCACATGGCTTTTGTTTAGTTTATCTGTTAGTTATTTGATCTATTACTCCCAGGTGTTACTTTTATCCATAATTTGTCTCATTACTTTCAACTGTTCCATGTGTTATTTTGTGTGCTGACTTTGATTTCAGATCTAATTGATTCCTGTTTTCTTTTACTTGTTCTTGTTTGTAATGTTGTTTTGAAAAGTGCAATATGAAAACAGTTTATCATCATTATTATTATTATAATCATTATTATTAACAATAATAGTAGTAATAGTAGTAGTAATAGTAGTATATATGTATTTTTTAATTGGATAATCCATCTACATCATGTTTACTGTTGCAAAGTGCTGTCAAAATTGTCAATAAACTCATGCACTTGGTGGATAATTCTAGGCCATATCATCCCTACTGGTTTTCACTGATATCTTCCATACTTAGGTCGGTATGACCATGAAACGGGTATGAAATTGAATTCTGTGTGATAATGAAAATGTTGTCAAAAGTCTTAAATTTTACTTAGTGAACCCTTCAGAGAGCCTGATGATTCTGTGCTGCCATTTCTACCGTATATAGATGGTTATAAAAGAAATTCATCAGAGTTATTTTCGATAAGAGGAGGATTTTCAGACACAGACAGTACCTCTATTACTTTCCAATATGCCTTTGTGATCCAAATTGGTGATGAATTAAGGGAGTGAGACAAAGTGAAGGAGGAGGCAGAATGGTTTCCATCAACATGACAGCACTCAGCAGGTAGAAGCACAGCGAGCCTGCAGCAGTTCTAAGTTTGATTACAGCTCTTCTCTCATCTTCTGCTTGTGTTAAACTAACAAACCACTACCAAGTCAAAAACAGAAACAGACCACCCATACTGGGTGGCTGGGTGGCTGCACTGCACAATAGCTGAGCCCATTATGCTGCTATATTGGACAAACTCTCCACAACAAGCTCTATGGCAACCCTGTTGTGTTAATCTCCCTTGGCTTTTTTGTTTTTTTTAGATCCACTGTATTCATTTCATGTACTCCACATTGTGCATGCGAATTACTAGATGTTATATTATTCCCCATATCTTGTGTGACGTAAACGTCTCCCAGGCGATATCGAGCCACTAAACCAAAACACGTTGCTGCTGCTGCTGCCTCTGGGCTTTATTTAGAACATTTGATCTGGAAAATTTATTCAGGTGACTGATCATATAAACTGAAGAACCTCTGTTCATCAGTCAAATTTATGTTGAGTTCTGCAGCTCTGAGCTCTCAGTGATAAAGCACAAATGAATGAGCAGTTATTATAATATCAGTTTGTAATGGAAAGATGTGTCGCTGTGCCCTCTCTGTTTTGTAATAAATAATAGAACAAAAACACAAGAGAGACATTCGACCATGACTTTGGATGGGTAGTCGTGTAATTTAGTAACTGAATGATCACTTGAAATTTCATTTTATGCGTACTAATACTTTTTTTAATTTAAGATCATTTAAAATTCACTATAAGGCATATTTAAAATAACTGAAAAGGAGGACCTGCACTACAGTGCAACTTGTCCTTTGATTTTGACAGAGCAGGTTTTGTTATAAGTCAGAGCCACTGGGAAAAAGCAGCTTTGATAAATGCTTTCAGGGCAATAAAACTACATGTAATGTTCATTACGTTTCCTTCTTACAGCTTGTCGGTATTAAATACAACAAATCACATTTAAATCAGCATCATGCAGCCCAGCATTTAAGAGGGAGCCTGGGGCTAGCTGGCACTGAAGGCCCATAATAGTGTTCACAGAATTCATTCCTTACAAGAAATAAACTGTGATGAAACCAAAAGAATCAGCTGCAAAAATCTGGAGGCAAAGAGAGAAAACATTAGCCTCCTCACCATTAATACAATGTAACATTTATTGATTCGTTTAACATTCAGTCAGATCATCGAAGACAACTCGTGACAGTAATCTGTAAGTTAAATTGCTTTTGACCTAAAGTCAACTTCTTTGTTGAATTTTTATCAGCTGTAGAAAAAGAGGATCCTCCCTAGCACACTGGGAGTGTAAGGAAAAACCTTAACACCATATTCATTAAAACATTTTGCAGAATCAATTCTTTCATCTTCTCTTTTTCTGTAACTAAAACTAAACCTGAACAGAGAATGATTTTCTAGTTTGTCACAGTAAGTGGAGTTCCACATACTGAGGTATACAGATTTTAAAGTTCTTGTATCACATCAGTCCTCGTTACGAACAGATAACCTTTTAGTTTTATGTAGAATGGAAACTCTTTATAGTGATCATGTCATTATAAGTGGATCATTATTGTCACATTTTTTTTTCTCCTTTTCTACATTTCTCATGCAGATTACCATCTAATTGACATTTGTATTTTTATTACATGAATATAAAGTAATGAAACGGACAGCTTCGCTATTCACTGATTTACAGATAAAATGACAAACACACACACACACACACACACACACACACACACACATACACACACTTGCGAGTGACGGCAAGCGCACGTACATACACAAACACAGGCAGTGAACTTATGTAGGGAGAGTAGGTGGGGGACGGTTGTTACTGGTCATTACACACTGTGGCAGATCAAAAACCCCAAACCTAGAGGAACACTGAGCGGACTACTTGTTAAACGAATTATTTGAACAGCATTTGTTTAAGAACAATTTTTGATCCTTATAAGTTGATCGCTGTGAACGCGACCACTATGAGCAGTTTCCACTGTATTTGAATCACATCAGAGGACACGTTTTGTTTCATTGTTTGTTTGGTGCAGGACAAGATGCCTGTCCACCCATCAGCCATCTCTTATTGCCTCTGACCGGCACTCTGAACTCGCTGATAATTCAAACAATTCAGTCCTCTGTGCCAATAATGATCATTATACCACATCACAGTTCTAAATTTCCCAACATGGGCTCATATCCTAACGAAGCACTGTGGGGCTTCCTGAGCGAAACTGTAATGTCATCAAAAGCTAATGAAACTCAATTTATTATGATGACAGTCAAAGGGAGCATCAATTAGGCACAGGGCTCGTTGCAGCAGAATACTGATCAGTATTTGGATGCGATCCCATCAGCAGACCCAGATATGAGATGCAGTCACTTAGCTAGTGTGCGCTCATCCCTCGTGTGAAGTGGGCGTCTCATCTCTAAACTGCACTTGACTCGGCATGCTCACGAACCCGTGTGTTTTCAGGATGATTGATAACGCACATTAACATGGATTAAGGGCGACCGTAGCAACAAGGAGTGTATTTGTGAGCTCTGAGGAAAACACAAACCTAATAATGAGACTCAGAGGGTGCATTAATATCCAACTAGTATCAACCATAGGAGAAATCATAGGTTATGTGAATACTCCAAATGACAGTCCTAAATGTTTCTTCTAAAAATAAAGTTAAGCTGCAGCGAGAGAGAGAGAACTGTAACCTCGAGATCGTGCCTTTAAAAACTTGAAAGCTTCTCAGATAAAAGATATAGCAGGCCAAAATAAATAAATAATGGTCTTTAGAAAGCACAATAACATGTCACAGACTTTGAAGTTAATGTCTGAACAAAAATAAGGCTTCGACAAGAATGTTCATGAGATGGGTCCAGCATATCACTGTGTATAATCTCCGAATAGCCCAAAATCTTCAGCTGCACTTTCCCTCATCAAACCTCTGACAGATTTGGGTCTCCTGCTGCGTTGTGATGAAATGTGTGCCGTTAGATTCACAGCGGTTGCTGCAGTAATTGGTCACTTAATATTTCCCTCTTGTCTTGGGCAACAATAGTGAGTAACATGTAGACAAACAGAACAAGCTCTGTGTGCTTTTAGTTACCTCAGGAGTGTGTTAATCTTTTAGATACTTTCTCTCATTACAGCATTTACTCAGAGTGGTAACACCCGGTTGTCATGGTCTTTATGTATATTTTAGTTTGATCTCAGACGTAAACAGCAAGTAACTACACCCTCAATCTGTGTTGCATGCCTGTTCAGCTGGGCAGTATGTTCTATTTTCAGTCCCAGGGAGCTATGCACTGTGCACTATGCTGTGTGTGCGTGTGTGTGTGTGTGTGTGTGTGTGTCTCTCTGTGTATTTACAGTACATGTTCTGCTTCACTACCATCAGGCTTATTACACAAACCCTTCAATTCACTTCTTCTTTGCAAACAAGCCCAGCACTGCGATGAAGCGAACCTTGCCCTTTTACAGCCCGTACAGAACAGTGAGTAATGTGACAATGATGTGACTGCATGTGAAAATACTGGGATATGAAGAAATAATGTATACAAAAGCCCCTCTGAAAGACCACAGCTGTAGAAAGGAAGAGGAGTCAGCTTGTAGGGAGATTTGAGAGGATGGGAATCCCTCGTCGTGCTGCACATGTTGTCATCTGACAGTACACCGAAGCTCTCACCAGAAGTAAGAAAAAAAATATAGAAAATGCCACTCTAACAAGCCTCCTGGGAGCCCCACTGCCTGGCTTCCTAAAGAGGGAACAGCTTGTCTGATCTAAAATGCTTTAAAAGACTCAGAACAGAAACAGCCTGCTGTGCTCCACGTACATATTCTGTCCATACGGCCCATAGTAACGGCTTTGTGTATTTGTTTGGCCATGTGAAACCATCGGCCCGTGCGGTTTAGATTACATAAGAAACATGGCAACAGGTAGGAACTGGAACAGGTACAATAACTAACTAACACAGTAAAATGACAGACGTCAGGATTCCCCAGTGTGTTTGCGTAACCTTAGTTCCTTCCAGTACATTTTTTCCAGTAATGCTTGACTTCACACTCAGATGGCCACACAACCTGTATTATATTTATGATATACTTAGAAAATGTTTTATATATTATATTTTATTGACAGAGTACGGACCTTTTACACTGTTCAAATGAGGCTAACACCTGCTACCATCGAGCTTTTCTTAGTCAATGTTATAGGGAACAAACAGCATTCAGCCCCGGGTCAAATGACTCTGCAGTAGCGGCGGCTCCTGCTCTGATCAGCAGTGATGTAAACGTGACACCTGAATGAAGGCGCCAATTTTCCTCCCTTATCTGTGTTGTGACGTCTTTCTGAGACACAAACACTGTCACCTGCCCAGCACGGTGCTGTTACACCAGAAACACCATGGCTACGCCTTCTGCTGAGAGTGTGCTGCACTCGGGGCTGTGCTCAATAGGTTTTCAAAACGCACACTCACTCACCGAAGCGTCTCACACGGAGACTCACACACTTACAGGAGCACCAACACGCGATAGATCCATTTTACCAGTCTGCACAGCAGCTGGCGGCTCACTGTTTGAATCTGTGTCTATGGGTGTTTGGAAAATCTGCTTATGCGCTCTAATGTTGTTGTAAAAAGGGTATCGGAGGTGGTGTTCAGGCAAGTCTGATAAGGGAGTAGAGGCCTTCATGAGGTCTATAGGAACAGGGTCCAAATTAGTTTCAGTCTAATTGGGTCAGGTACAGTCTCACTGTATTGTTGTAGGTCTGAGGTCTTTATGTCAAAATATGTGTAATACCCAAAAGATAAAGGACTCGGCTCTGATCACATGATGCAACTTAATTATCACAAGAAAAAAAAGTGGGTTTTTGATGTTAGAAGGATCAAGGTGAATAATGAGTGAGTTTGTCGTTTCTCTGGTCTGTTTGGATCGATCTGTCTGTCCTTGGGTCAGTTTGAAAGGGGGTATCTTTTTAAGAAAAAATAAGTAACTAAAAAGTCATTTATACTTGTTGTGCTTGGGTAACTTTTCCACAGGCCCAAATATCATCAAGTCCAAAATTTTCGACCTGAGAGGACTCTTAATCCACAGGTGTGCATCAGCCAACTTTTGGAAATTTCTGAAACTAACAAGCCGACAGCCACCTAAGGCTTTGACAGTATAGATTTTCTTTTCCTACCACGGTGAAAAAGCAATGTATCCCCATGGTTCGGCGGTTTATCACCAATGACGAATGAATTGGCCAGGTGTGCAAAGGTGTGAAAGTTACAAGAGATTGTTTTCATTGTGGATTCATTTCCAGATCATTTTCTACATTACCTCTTTGGTCGATAAAATATCAGAAAAAGTGAGAAATGCCCATCGCAATTAGGGATGTAACAGAAATTTGGTACCAATACCACTGAAATACCACAATTCTTGATACCAAATTCAATACCACAGCAAAAACACACACCCGCCTCTCCATATAGTCAGTGTGTAAAGCAGTAGTTGAAGCTGACTAACGTGGTGACAGATCAGTTGTGTGAAAATATTCAGTCAGCATTATATATTTTGACAGACAGTAAAGACGTTATGAGCTGCTGCTGCTGTGTTAGCCTCAACCAGATAACGTTTGCCTTTGTGAGCGGTGTGTGTGTGTGTGTGTGTGTGTGGGGAGCGTTGCTACAACAACTCCTGGCTGCCGCAATTCGCAAACAATAACAGTAACATTTCAGCATTTCAACATTTTGACGACATGTTGCTCTCACCCACTCACCCTGGTGGGGTGGTCATGCAACATAAATTGGATGTTATCCACCATTCTTTCTCATCACAAGATAAAGAAGAACGCTGATGGCCTTTTACATCCTTGTTGCTTTTTATATGTGGTTTCTATTCTGTTGTCAGTTGCTGTCAGCTCCTTAATAATTCAGGACTTGAGTTTTGTTTTACTTTCCATGCTGCCTCCGCACAGAGGATGTTTAAGTCTCTCTGCACACAAATGCAGCTAAAGCCCACAATGTCTTTGCGGTCATTTTCAAAGGCAGATTCTGGTACTGTAGTTGACAATGATCCATGTCTTAAATATGGGAAGTGCAGGTCTTATGGTTTTGGGGAGTGAATACATTTTCCAAAGCATTTAACACCCTACTTGCTATGAAATCTGTGCCGGCAACACTAGCTCTGCTGTCTTCCATTTCAGCCATCCTTAAATGTAGACACACCTTCCATCATTAGCTGTGTTTTCCGCCCACCCTGACTTCCTCTATCACATGTCTGACACTGATAAGAGCTCCAAAAACAATGCAGTGGCCATGCTTCAGTTTAGTAGAATAAATTACCATAAACATCACCTCTAACTAATGCAAGGACATTTATGTATAATTTCCTCTGGTGCTATTAAAGGAATAAATCTGCCAAACAGAAACAATTGAGCATGGCTAAGCAAAATGTGCCACCGCCTCATTAATCTCACTTAACATCAGAGGACAGGTGGCTATGACGGAGCTTCAAACGGTAACCACACAGTGGTACTCAAGTAGAGGAAGATGAATTCATGAAGTCCCACGATGCTTCATTTACAAGCAAAGTGCTCCTCAGCAGTTCTGCAATCAGAACTCTCTACACCGTGCTGAAGGAGCAACTTCTGTGTAATTCATTAAAGATTTGGTATAAACAACACTTTTTCTAGGAAAACTGTGCTTTTAGTGCACTAGTAGCATTTTTCTTTACTACCAAGCATAGTTATATAATTAAACCTCCACTGGCTATTAGGCAATGTTTTAATATCAGTTCTCAAGAGGATAAACTGATAAATTAGATTATTAATTTTAGTTAAAATAAAACTTTCTTAAGAGAAATATACTTTCTGATATGATACATCGGTGAGCATTATGTGTTCTCAAAGTGTAAGATGTCTGCATTACTAGAGCTACAACTAACCATGATACTGTATTTTATGCATCTGTAATTTTGTGAGAAAAAAAAACCAAAAAAAAAAAACAGGACATTTTCTGGAATAACTACGTAAATCTGAACTCAACAAACATCCAATTTAAACCCAAGTAAGGGTTATTATGTATTTATTATTGGAAACTTTATTGTCCATATGTTGATTTGTATGTAAGTTCAGCTGACCTGCTGAGGACTAGCGGCTCTCTCTTCTTCACTATAATTAATGCCAACCATGTTCTTTCCAGGAAAATTATTTATAAATTAAGGACCCTGCTCAACTAACTATTATTTTTATTATGAACCTGTTGATTATTTTCTTGATTAATCATTTAATTGTATAAAATGTTAGAAAAAAAATGTAGATCACAATTTAACATCCCAGCCAAAGACGACAAATAAAAGTATAGCATGTTGTAATATTTGAGAAGCTGGAACCAGATAATTACTGGTATTATAATGTTTGATGATCAGTTCATTGATTACGTTTTTCAAATAGTTGCCGATTACTTTCCTATCAATGGACTAATCAATTACTCAAATAATTGTTTCAGCTCATCAAATTATGATACCTTAATATGGCCACTAGAATTTACTAAAATACATAAATACAATGTGTATGGCTGCACTGATTAATAAATTGATGATTATTTTTTCAATCAATCAATGCCTAATTGTTTGGTACATAAAATGTCAAAGGAAAATCAAGGAGTATAAAACACAGATATTCAGTTTACGATCATATATGACAAAGAAAAGTTGCAAATATTCACTATTGAGAAGCTGAAACCACCTGTTACATAAAATGACTCAAACAAGATCTTGTTACAAATGTTACTCGATAAAGGACGAAAGGGATTAATCATTATCAAAATAGTCAATATAACAATCTATATCATAATGATCAATATTAATTTTTCTGTTGATTGATTAATCAACTAATCGTTTCAGTTCTGTGTTACAAACAATGACAGCAAAGTTTTCTCTCATCAAATGTAGAGAAACTGTATCCACTAAAGGAATTTCTACAAGTGTGGAACAGCTTTTAGCCTCAGTGTTGCCAGAGTGCCAATTCCAATTAAAATTCATGTCCAAGTCATTCTATTATGTAAACCAAAGGACAGATTTCAGGAGGCATCATGGGCGCTCGCTGCCAGACAAGCTGTCCCCACAGTGGGGTGAAACTTCCAGAAATCCAAATCAAATAACTTAATCTTTCCTCTCCTTGGTTGTCTTGTTCCCATCAGGAGTCTTGACTCCCAGCAGCAGCAGCCATGTGAGAGGAGCCATCAGCAAGCAGAGGATGCCCACACCCAGCTAAAGCCAAGAAGCCCCCCTCCCCCTCCCTTCCTCCCTCCCTCCTTCCCTCCTTCCCTCCCTCCTGTGCCCTTCCTTCTTCCCACATGAGGACGAGAAGATGACTATCACCAGCCGGCAGTCCTTCAATGTCCTGACGGTCATTTTCCTCCTGCTGTCCACTGCAGGTCTGTAAAGTTTCTTATCAGTCTGAATCTGCCTGTCTGGCCCTCAAAACGTAATGTTTTTTTCATTACAGGAGCTTCCAATCGCTCATATAAAGAGACTCAGGGTGTGCTCATATTAGTCATGCTAGGAGAAGTTTCTACAAACTCAGGTTACCTCGAAATGTGGGTGTCAGTCCTTTACAGAGGGAGCCAGCAGTGAACTAATGAACTAAATGCAGGAAATGAACCCAAAAGACACATATTTATGTTTCGAGGGGAGATAGATGTTGACATCTGATGTCCAGACGTTAAGTCAGACACACTTAAAATCAAGTGACTTGGAAATATTTATTGCCAAAAAGAAAAAGTGTACTTGGCAGGAAAAGCTCTGAAACCTGGGGGGGGGGGCTTGTAAATGAGGCCTTGCAGCAACTGTAAAGAGTGCACACTTATAACCCCAAAAGCTATAACAAAACAACCCAGCCAACAGATACAGTATCTCTGAGATATGAAGTATATATTATCCACATGGGAAAAGATGCCAAGTCAAGTTTGAAAATGATAAAATAGGGCAAGAGGAAGAGGGAGTGTTAGTGGGAGAAAACAGCTACCAGAGCATGTGACAGGTTGGATCAAACAGTGAAGCCATAATAACCAGAAGAGTGAGAGTGCGAATGATGTTAATGACCACCTCATTAAAGAGCAACTTAACACCGTGTTATAGCATGAAAAGTCCTCCTTCACATACACGAAAATATGCATTCAAACCCAGAGGACCTCGATCTCTTTGCAAATAACAACTCCAAATGACTCTTATGCAACTATGGGTCTGTGAATTCTGGGTGACAGCCAGAGATGAGATGTAATACCTGGATTTCTACCATCTTTGGTGGTAAGGAACAATGAAATATAACTCTCCAAAATGCACAGAGTTGATTTCTGACTTGACTTGCACTTTGGGAGTATTGAGTGCAAGGCTACATTACAGATTTTTCACAGATTAGTTTTGGTCTAGAGGACAGAATTAGTCTCTGGGAAATAACAAAAAGCTGCTGTTGCAATATTTACTATAGACCAGAATCAGTTTTAAGTGTAGTGAAGGGACTCTACATCTAACCAGATAGTGGCTACTAACAATGATTCAATATCAATCATTAATCTTAAAATCTAATCTTATAATTACATGATAAAATGTTCAACAATAGTGAAAATATATATCGAAAATTCCCAGAGGGCAAAGTGACATCCTAAAATTGTTTGTTTTGCCCAACCAATAGTCCAAAACCCAAACATATTAAATTTCTGATGATAAAAACCAGAGAAAAGCAGCAAATTATTAGATTTGAGAAGCTGGAGAATGTTGAGTTAATGAAGGATAAATGACTGATTGATGAAGATCAATTGTCGATCTATTGTTAAGCTGATGGCATTCAGTCTGAATTGATGCTCATTATCAGCTATTTTTCATGCATTACAATAACAGCAACATGGTACACAAAAGTCCATTATACTCTGCTACAGAATAAGGAATTGGAAATTAATTTTACAGCAACCAAAAGCCCAACTGAATGAGTTCCTTGTGAGTCAATATCACTTTTATTATCTTGCAACTGAACACTGAATGAAACACAAGATACAGAACCAGTTTTCCCTCCATGTTTCAGAACAATGTCAACAATCTGTAGCTGTGATTGACGCCGTAAATAAATGAATATGATGTGTGAGCACTGCCTGATGTTCAGATGTTGCTTGCCGCTGGCTGCAACTGAGAGAAAGCCATAGCTGTTTTCAGACCGCAGGTTGTAAACAAACTGTAATGCAAGAGCCAAGCTGTTAACTGTATCCTAAATTTCAAGAGGTGTTAATGAAATTAAGCAGGTGGGTGTGTTTACAGCTGTCTCGTTTCCAGAGCCAGCTGTTGTTCATTTGAGAGGCCAGAGACTTCCCCTGAACACGTCTCTTTCAAAACCTTTAAATCGTACATCGTTAGAGGACTTTATGGTTCACTTCCAACATCGAGGGGCCTCTGCTTCCGTATTGCCAGTTCACTTACGTACAGCTGCTGACCCGTCCTTCAGGTATGAGGATTTATGTATTAGAAATAACACGAGCTAATTGCAGAACCATTTCACTGATTCGCCGACTTGTACGGTCAATGCAAAGGTCGAATGAAGAGTTTTCTTTCAGTGCAAGCCATCCTTGACTTCTAATCCCACTGTGTCCTTCGGTGCCGCTTGATTTTACCCCCTCCTCTGCTAAAGTTATGACTGTCGCAGGGACAATAGCTAGCCACACCAAGCTCATTATAACCTGAAAGAGCTCGCGCCTTTCAAATGCTGATCTGTCCCCGTCTGAGATTACTGAAAGACTTCTATCACCCCGCAGCATAAGTGGACCTTGAAATAAATCACAGCGGCGACACTGCCAGATTTTTCGGCTTCACTGATGAAAGGAAATGCATAAGACAAGGACAAATCAGTTACAGTATTACAAATATGAGTGCACTTCACATGGAGTGGCATAATTTAACTTAAGCTTTCTCTGAGAATGATCAAACAAAAATAAATCAAAGAGCTTCATTTATTGCAGATTAAGCAAATGACACACATAAATACAGCCAGACTGATACATCAGCATATCTAATATTATCTGCTGATTTTAGTTCAGCTCCGAAATATTGTATTTTTTGTATATGTCAGCCAATGAGTAGCATTACTGAGTGAAAATCAGTTGGGCTCATGGTAGGATGACTAAACTCTGGCTACGTTTTATTGATTTATTTTAGGATCTTTAGGATGTGTTCAGCTGATTGAGTTATTGTTTTAGATATATCTTATTGATATATTTATTTATTTATGTATTGGGTAGTGTCATGGTGCTGTTTCGGTTGTTTGGGAATAAAATTGTTTGCATGACTGTTTTAAACGTTGTATTCATGGTTTTATATTTGTATTCTGATTTGTGGCACATTTTGTGTTATCTGTCTTATGTTGTTTCTCTTGTAACTCAGCGTTATTGCCGCCTATCTTCGCCAAGACACGCTTGAAAAGACTTGATTTCAATTAGGCTTTCCTTAAAACTTAACTCAAGATACAGGGAAATAGACAGCAACAGCGGTGTAGAGTTTTACACGTGTGTTTGTTCGCGTACGTCAGCCTGTGTGTGCTGATGAGCAGGTAGACATGTGTACACATATTTTGGGCAGGACAAGGGTATCAAGTTTCTTTTTGTGCAGTTTCTACTGTACATCACTACTGCAAACTTAACAGTGTTTGTCTCCAGGCAAACTGAAACATTTTAGACTCACTCTTATAACTGGTAATAGAAAGAAAAATGATGCTAAGAAGCTGACGCTGATTTGATACGAGGATGTTGAACAAGCGGGTGTATCCTGGTCTCAGCGCCGTAAACTGACACTCATTATGTCGGGTTCGTTTCTCTGACAGATCGGTAATTTATTATTATCAGATGTCAGAGTCTCGTCTGCCAGTGAAGTAAATTCCTGTGATTTCATTTTCAAGCAAAAACTTATTGGCTGCCATATTCCATAACAAAAACAATATCGTTTCCCCCCTTTGTGACAGCAATGATGTACTAATTGATCTTTTGCGCTGCAGGGACTCGTCAGCACAATTACAGATGAATTCAAATAAGCTGTAGTATTTGTGCTACATATCTTTGCATTTCTCCATAATGAATTCAGGACAGTCATCCAATATACTTCCAGCTGCCAAGAAGTAGTACCATTTTTAGGGTGATTTACGCTGAACAGACAGATGTAGCCCTGCTTCTTTCATTTCAGTTCTTTTTTTTTTTTTTTCCCAGTCATGCACAGACAAAATGTTTCATCCCTTCCTGGCTTCAACCAAAACAACCATCTGGGGATTTGTAACATGATTTTGACACAGCAAATTCTGTATCTGGTCTGAGGAAAAAACAAACACCTGAGTATGTTTGGTTTTTCCATCCAGAAGCACTGACGGTCTTAATTTTGCATAATTACCTAACAAATGAGACGTCCTTGATGTATTTTGGGTTGTTGTGTTCCAGCAAGAATAAAAGGTGACAGAGCTTTTCCCATCACGGCCTGTAACATGATTTCTCCTATCTGATTATTTTCGCTGGTACAGTGTGTTTGTTTTTTCTGTTCCTTGTCCTACACCATTATTATTACTCAGACTCTCTCCAGTCATCTTTTCTAAGGCATCCAAAGAAAAACACACAAAAACAAAGCATTCAGTACTTTGTTTTTGTGGTTCTGCTTCTGTTGGTTGAAGGGTGTTTTGTTGTGTGTTGTTTTCCATCAATATTTTTAATAAAGGAATCGGGGGAAACAAACACAAAGTCTGTCTCAAAGGTCATGAGACCCACGAGTCTTTATCTCCTGCGGTACCAAAAATACATTCCTCCTGACTTTGGAATGGATTTAACATTAATCTTTGTCTTCCCCAACGCTACAGCCCTCTCAGCTCATTACCGGGTGTGTGAACCTTACTCTGACCACAAGGGGCGTTACCACTTTGGCTTTCACTGCCCACGCCTCTCAGACAACAAGACCTACATGTTCTGCTGCCACCACAACAACACCGCCTTCAAGTACTGCTGCAACGAGACTGAGTTCCAGATGGTCATGCAGGTCAACCTCACCAACACCTCAAACGGATATGCACACAAGTGAGTATAATATAGTGTCATTTGACACTATTTGACCTCTCTACAACGTGTGTCTGCCCTGTCAAGTACCAGTTTTGTCTTATTAATCCCATTTTAGTTTTTATTTCTTGGTTTAGTTTGATTTGTTTAGTTTTGGAAAATGATAGAAATGTCATTATTACCTAAATCCTTTTCTCCAGCAACACAAAGTGTAGAAAAATAGGGAATTCCCAACACAACAGGGTGCTGTGATGACTTAACTAGCAAGGATACTACAAAATAAGTCATTAGGTTGTATACTAAGGGCGGGCGATCTTCGCATCCACAATCTGATTGGCAATCTTTCTTCCCGATTTTGAATTGCACTGTCAAGAATATCCAGACTCGAACCATTGTTTTCAAAGTGGTCTGGTGCATCTGTGTTTTAAAGTGATTGTTCGGGTTATTTGACGCGGGGTTGTATGAGGTACTTATCCATAATCAGAGTATTACCTGCAGTAGATTCGGGTCAGAGCACTGTCGGTTTGGAGACGCAGCCAGGAGCATCGGCACAGAAGCAGAACAATGTAGTGCTGTGGACAGGGACAGAGGAAAGAAACGCATTTTAGCCACCTGAACACATGCCCACCTAAAAAAAAAAACAGAATCAGTTAAAGTGTATAATAATTAATAATTGTAATTATATTTTGAATATTTTCACCCCTTTATCTTGCCGTCAAACAGCCTTTTATGACTCAAACAGCTGATCTGCAGTGTGATACACTGTGCGGTGTAATCGTGCTAATGCATAGGAATACAGAAGTTCAACAGTTGAGAAAATGTAGTGCCAAAGAAGAGGGGACAAAAAACTGACAAAAATGTAAAGACGTTTTATTGGCAGAGTATTTGATAATGAAAATGATTGTTAGCTGCAACGCAAAATGAATTCATTTTTTTGAGGTCATCTAAATATAATATGTACCAAATTTGGCTGAGATGGGATGAAATGTCTAAGATGGAAAAAACTACAAAACATATCCTCATTATATTAATCCTTAAAGAAGGACTACAGGTATAAGACTTCCACACGAAAAGATAATCATTTCTTCTTTGGACCATGATGAAACTTTCCACCAAATCACAGTGAAATCTGTTGTGTGGTTTCTGAGATGTCCTTCTACAAACACAAACAACCAGGACCAAAACATAACCTCCTTGGTGGAGGTAATTATGGGAAAATGTGGGTTGTGTTGAATCTTGAGAGGAGATTTTTGTGAGCAGCTGTGCTGCAACAAGCAGTTTCAGAGAAGGGACATTTCCTCAGATCAGATGAAAACAGCCGGTTATATTCTGCTGACTCACAAATGGTTCACTCCCTCGACAGTATCGTACTTATTGACACCACTTGCCTCTTGCTCAGAGGCTACGTTGACATTGATCTACACCCACAAAACCACCACAGAGAGAAGCAGATGCTGAAAGCATTTGTTGTGTTGTGAGTGGGACGCCTCCACACGAGAGCAGGTATTAAGTGTTGACTATTTTTTCATCTACCACGACTGTATCACAGAAATTCATACGATAAATGATAGTACACTTGTCCAGTATTATTAATACTAACTATACTACATGTGGCAATAATGTCAACATATTGTCACAGGGGACACAGTATGAGCAGGTTGAGGCCGAGTGAAGGGCACAGAAGAATGAGCTTCTTGTTCTGTGGGAGCTCCCATTGGGAGGTTTGGGTGACAAAACCACAGCTCTCTTTGCTAATGCCCTCCCAGCATGCCTCTGTCTGGGATGGTTCACACTGCCCTGCAGCTGGTCATGATATTTCATTTTAGTGTCAGATGGACTGTTGGGCCACTCTTTCATCCTGGCTCAATGGAAGATAGGACTGCGGGTTTGATATTTACCACTGGCCAAGCGAGTTAAACTGGCCATTATTCTGCTCACAGTGCATGGTGGAAATGGTTATAGTTCGAGGGTTACTGCAGTTCAAAGTAAAGCCAAAGACGATCGGCCTGTGTGGATTTCACAGGTCATTGTAGCATATACCTCTCTTCATAGTTACAAAGTAGATGAAATGGTGCAGAATCGAAATAGATTCAGAGTGGAAGAGTCAGCCGAGACTGAATTGTTAAATAAACATGAAAAGCTAAAAACCTTTGACAGATAATCAATTGCATCAGCTTCCCTTCTCTGAGAAAGCCGTGTTAAATATTGAATAACATTTGTTTTAGTTATGTGGTCATGATCGATCCCTCCAAGGACTGTGCACATATTGCTTGCTTACCCTCTGGTTGACCCAGGTACACGGAAAGCCCGTTGTCCCCTCAGATCACCTTAATAGAAACACTAAACTATAGGTAAATGTCTTTGATGCAGACGTGAGGAAAGGTAAATGCAGTTGCGGATAATTTTAAATTTGAGTACAGTGCAGTGTTTCTCACACGTTGAGGATTTGAAGTCTGGGGTGTAACACAGGTTATTTTCTGTAGCTACAATTAACAGTTGTCCCCTAAATGCCTCACATGCATTGGAAGACACAAATGTAAGATTTACATAAGTGGAAACCAGGGGATATTATCTACCTGGTTGGGCCGCCCCAACACTGAAGTATTAATATTCACCTGCCTCACAGCTCATTCAAGCAGCTCAGCTTTAAGGTCAGATAAATATCCTCAAGACCACATAATTTCAGACCAAAATGGATTCACTTGGTTTACGGAACCCAGGAGCACTTGGACATCATTTTTTTGTAACGGCTTTAATTAATGCTGTCAAAATTGCAAAGTATACCGAAATGACATAAAAGATGGGTTCCCCTCCAGATATATCGATTTTAAAGCAATATTCTCTGTGTCATCACTGTCTCTCAGAGTCAAAACAATATTTTTTTCTTTCTGAATAGCGTCCAGATAGGACTGAATCACTTCCAATTTCTGTGATATTTTCCAACTAAATGTTCTCAGCACCATATAAACAGAAATGTCACAACCACAAATATTTAGTAGCCCTGTTTTGGCAAATGCTGCTTCTCAAGCTTCTCAGGAAGCTATTTTCTAATGCTATTCCTGCTCATCTACCTTGTTGTACTTTATGGATGTGGGCGGACTAAAAGGAAGTACAAATGTGCCCCACATAAATCCAGCTGGATCATGTAATTCATGGAGAAAATGTATGAAAGATGAAAACAAGTAACACAGATTTTCAGAGGAACTACCAAGAAGCCAAAATGAGATGGATTAAAAAAAGTCTCTTGTGCTAATGAAATTCTTTGTCCAACTTAAGAAGAAAGTATTAAAAAAGCAGCAAATGGAACAGATGGAGGTTTGTTTAATATATTTATGGTTTTTATCAAGGGAGGATTTGATGAAAGTCTCAGTCTTGCCACATGAGGGGTAAACACACACACCTGGCAGCTCCATCAAAGCTATTAGGAATTATAGAACTAGCTTAAGGGTATCTGGATGGTAGCTTGGAGCATGTGAGGAGTGTTTATCATTGTCTTTCTCAGATTACACTGTGCTAATACTCTCCGTCTGTCCCCTGCAGTAATTATACAGCCCTGGTCGGCGTGTGGATCTACGGCTTCTTTGTCATGGTGCTGCTGGCGCTCGACTTTCTCTACTACTCAGCCATAAACTATGAGCTGTGCCGGGTCTACCTGGAGAAATGGGGTCTGGGAGGACGCTGGCTGAAGAAGGCTCGGAGTCAGTGGCACAGGTCCATGCCAGAGGAGAGTGAGGCCCAGGCTCAAGCCCAGCCCATGGTCCCCAGCCACTACCAGCCCCGACACAGCCTCCGAGGGGAGAGCCACAGCCCCACGCTCCTGCCCTACAACACATCCACCGCATGGTGAGTCACTGTCTGTCACGTGACGACTGACAACCTGCAGCTTGGTATGCATGTCTACTGTGCAGCTACACATAAAATACAATTAACCAAAGATATTCTGTTAATCATTATTATGAAAATGATTATAAGAGCACAAAAACATCTTATGTGTAAGCCTTTGTACGATTGGTTGTTTCCCCCATTGCTAGCCAAGTCACGCTAAATAAAAGGAAACTAAACCTAAATTATCTGTTCTTGTGTTACATATTTGTGACAGTTTGCTAACAAGTGAAAGAAGATACAGTACAATGTAGCTTCTTTTTAAGTAGCTGAATTGATAATATTAATCATGTAGATGCAACTACCAGCAACGGTCGCGCTATTTTCAAGGTTTGTTATAGTTCTTTTCATCAAACGGGAGATGTCATGGCTGTCAGAAAAAAACCCTATTTTTCCCATAGAATGTATATAAAGACAGACATGGCCTGTGACGTTACCCCAACTCCCAGCTAATCCAAACATGGGCAAAGAGGTGGGGTGTGTGTGGAGCCGAGACTTCAGTGCATGCCAGTTTAATAACGGTGGCAAGCATACGCCTCCATTTGCATTGTTCGACTGGCTTGCCAACTGTGTGCCATAGTTGGGCATTTTAACGTGGGAGTCTATGGGGATTGACTCGCTTTTGAAGCCAGTCACAAGTGACCATTCGAGGGACTGCATTCCCATGTTGGCTTCATTTTTCAGCACTGGGGCTTTTGTTTTTCCACCACTTGTATTTATGGTGTCTGCGATTTGACAATGAGTAGCAGTAGCAATGCCACCAATGAGGACCGTGGCTAATGCTAACATCCACAAGACGTTTGTGTATTCCAAATTGGCCAAGGACAACACAGTGGCTGACTGAATACGGTAGATAAGAAGCAACACTGAATCAAAAACAGTGGTGGAAGGAGTACTAAGACATTTTTACAACTACAACTCACAACAATGAATTCAAAAGTTAAACCACAAATGTATTAGCGTCAAAATATACTTAAAGTCTAGCAAAAGCTAAAGTAGTCAGGCAGTGTGGCCCTTTTCAGAATCGCATATTATGGGAATTATATTATCAATGCATCTATGTGTAACTCACTTTAATGTTGCAGCTGGTACAGGTGGAGTTCATTTTAAATACTTGAACTCTCATCTTGACGTATTATAATCCATCATTTGTTAGACATATTTGATATTATCAATCTGAATCTACAAAACAATATAGTGGTGTTAAAAGTGCAATATTTGCCTCTGAGCTGTGGCAGGATAGTAGAAGTATAAAGGAGCACAAAACTGTACTAAATATACTTAGTGACTTTCTACCACTGGACAACCCCATCAAAGTTATGATGATTGCTACCGAATTTCATCCAGAGCTCCAACACAGAAGTTTAGAAAAAACTGAAAAGACTTCTAACACGACATTACATCACATGCATTACAAAATATGATTTGTTCCACTCTGATTAGCATATTACACAGCAGAGACTCTTACTGTTGCTTGGAAAAACAATGAATGGATAAGATGCTTAGAAACAAATTCAACAGTTCCTTTCAGAGATGTTCTTCATTTCTTTTTTAACATTGTTTCTCTTTGTGTCTCATTTTGTTGTCCGCCTGTCTCTCTTTGTATTCTGTGTTTTGTTAGAGAGTGCTACATGGCAGGGAAACAAATTAAAGCATTTCTAGCATACTTTCCCCGAGCCAACAGGGAGGAAGCTCAAACATCAGGCTCCCCATTTACTGGAGTTCCTCATTAAGAGTGTAGTGTGCACACAAACAGAGGCACATACACATCATTACTGCCAGACAATGATATTGATAACTATGTTCCTTTTGAAATCATAGCAACTCACTGGTAAAGAATTTGATCATTTCAATGTATGGTTTCCCTCTGGCTAAGGAGTACTTACTTAATCAGTATTTAAAGAGACCTTCCATCCACTAATGGATAATATTCTGCAAAGTATCTGCTCTGCATTTGTTTTTCATCTCACAATAGCTGCACTCTGTCTGAACATAAACCTCTTTTTTTTTTAAAAGAGAATTAAAGGTTTTAAGTCTGACCGGCTCATTAGGGAGCTGTCATTATTAACGAGTTGAAAAGAATGGAATAATATGAAAGCATCATTGTCCACCAGGGGCCCTTAACTCGTATTTAAGCTGAATGATTCGACTCAGAGTCACATAGGAAACCTTTCATGGAGTTTCTGTGGCAAAACACCATCTGCTGTCCTTTCAGTTTATCTTTTTATTACCTTTGAGAGCAGTCACAGGAGTCTCAGGATGTGTTAGGCTGCGCATGACTGTTGTTAAAACACACAAGATGATTTACAATGCCAGAAGTGAACTGTAACACACAGCAGCCACGGGGAACCTTTTCTTCTTTTGGCAGACATTGTTCAGCCTTTCATAATACAGCTACACAATCATAGAGCGCAGTCTGAACAAATGGACATCTTTGTGCGGTCAATTTTTCATTCAGTTCTCCGTCTCAGATACCGTTCACCCTATCTGTCTGACTGAGGCTCCGAGTCTCTTCCTAGAGGTAGACATCTCTCTCGGGTCATGATAATTTAATGTGGACAGAGCTTTGACAAATGGCTTTGAGAAGCAGCGTGGACAGTGGGAGCCATAGACAGAGGAGCTGGGGTGCTACAGAGGGATTCTGGGGCTGCTCTTCTGGTGGAAACGTGGTTAACTAAGACTGGATATATCCATGGAGCCTCCTCATTAGACATGAAGTCAGTTCAGTATGATAGCACTCATCAATCCTAGACTGGTGAGGTTGACCTGTACTGGCAGCTCTCCAGCTTTGAACTACACAATTTCTATAAAAAGGTGTTTCAAACTTCAGCAAAATGCTCGTTGACAAAGTGGGCCTGGAAAATGAGAGCATGGTAAATCCATGGTAGTTCATGTTGATAATAAGAGACGGAAACCGCTTCGGGATGGATGGTGGTTTGGAATAATCATGTGCAATATCCTTTGCTATAAAAAAAATGTAACCTTTTTAATAAACAGGACATCATTTACAAGGAGCTAAAAATATTCTTGGATAATCATTCACATTGAAAAAAAAAAAAAAAAAAAAGTGACATATGCTGGGAGCTAAATTCAGCCACAAGCAGTTTCTGGGGCAGGATTAGAATAGCCTGTTTGCCATTTCACACAGTGAAGCACTTCTCACAATCCAGATAATGCTTACACTTTTTTCTTAAATGTGTTAAGTAACCATGTTAGGTGATACTGTATGTACACCACAGATGATGTTGCCCACACAGTGCGTCATCAGCCCATTGGCCCATGGCTTATTTGCAGGGGTACAGATCTTTATCCCCAGAGAGGATGCAGGGTAATGGCTCAGAAAACTGGGTCCTCTTAGATGAACATCTGTTGGCCGAATGTAAACAAACAGAGATGGGGTCAAGTCCCGTAACTGGTGCAGCAGCATCTAAAAACAACCCAGTCGCACAGCAACTCAGGAATCCAGTATAAACTGTTACCAGCGCAGCAGAGCAATCCTGATGAGCAAGTCAAAGTATCATTTCTCCGCATGCACACATCTATTTCTTCAAAGAAAGTGCAGCTTGGCGTTCACCGTGTGGGAAAACTGTTTACCATATCGCTACATGAGCGAGTTGGTATGTACTGCTGCAGATCTGCTGGGGGTTCAGTGTGGGTGGCCTGGGAAACTGTTAATACTTTATCTCCGTGGATACCTTTTATTAAAACCTCCTATTTATGTGTTCACTTCAGTTTAAACAAGTAAAAGAAGCTCAAGTGGTGTCATTCCCAAGAAATGATGATGTGATCCAGGCAAGAGAAAAACAAAAGATCTGCTGAGCCAGATATTATAGTTTATCTTCAGTTTATAGGAGGAATGCATTGTTTCTTTATGAGCAGGGAATTACCAGCAAATGGGAAATTAGTCACAGAGTAATGCTGCACTTAATGGCAGCAACAACCCAGTCAATGATTAAAAAAAAGAGAGCACAAAGCAGACATGTTATTTCTGAACTTTTTCTGTGATAATATTATGGCATGGGCAAAGGCCTTGGTTTGCCTAATGCCTGCAGTCAGTGCTACACAGGACCTTAAAAACTGACCTGACTCTAAGTGATTCCCAATTAGAGATATTTGTACCTTGGGGGTATTTCTGCAGTAGAAAGATTGTGTAGTAGCTTAGTTAATTGGGAGAAATGGATGTAATGATTTGGTAGAAATAAATTATATCAATACATTTGTGTTTTGGAAGAAATAAATATCCAAAAAAAAAAAGCATGATTATAAACTGGTGTGAGGCTAATCTTTGGTATATTTTTTGTCACAATATCAAATTACCTGAATGAGTCAGCGTTAACAATAGGTTTACAAGTGAACAGATAAGCTGAAATACAGAGCCACTCTAGCTGTATCCGCTTGTTTTAAGTCTTAATGCTACAATAACCCAACCAGCTTCTGGCTCCAGTTACATATTTACCTTGCAGGCATGAGTGGTATTGATCTTTACATCCAATTCTCTGCATGAATAAGCAGTGCTGAACTATTCCTGTAAATATCCACTTTAAAATCCATTTAAATTTGAACACATTTGGAACATGATAGGTGGTGTTAATGAAGGGGCACTGGAGCTGACCTCACAGGGCTGTGGCGGTAAGAAATGTATCGGGAACCGCTACATTAAGCTTATCTCATTTCCACAGAAAGAAAGAAAAACATTTTGGCATCACAAATCTTAGCAGCGCTCTTATGTAACCCTTAAACGGCAATAAAGTCAGCTGTTCCTGGAAGCTCCTGCTCTAATGCCATAAAGCACTCGGCAGCATTAAAGCCCTGATTGGTTGTCGCCTTGTGGCTATTAGGACATTAAAAGTTTGGCCGGGATCCCAGTTTTTGCCAGCCCAGCCCTCTTCACCCACCAATCCACCTCTTGCAATTAGCAGCATTTGGGAAGAGCAGCATCTTGTGAATATCTTGACACCAGAGGGAAACTTCAAAAAGGAGCTGGCAATGAGAATCTCCCGTATTATCACTTATTTTATAATTCCTTGTGTAGTGTGCCCACTCTGACACTCCCCATCTCAGAACTGCATGAAATATTTGATCTGCCGCTATCCGTCGGCAGTCTGGCTTTCCTGCACATTTTGAATGAATTAATTTTGGCTTTAGTCAGCGCTGATGAAGGCTTACGGTGCAAAAATAACCGTGCAATCAAGATGAAAAATTAGCTGCTCATTCATTCGCATGTTTGGTGTCAGAATTGAAAATATATGACACCATGTTGGTTTAATGTGTGCTGAGCATAAGCCAGAGGTGTCATAGATAAAAGTGGCAGAATTGAGATGTTGGGCAACATCAAATGACACCACAGCACATCAACCAGAACACGTCAAAGAGTCCCTTGGCGGTTCATAAATCACTTGGCAACGAGCTGCAGCAGCACATCATGCCAGTATCCACCCACTCACTCAAGGATGTTTAGCTTACTGGGCCAGCTGAGCTTAGCCACGGATAGAGCGGTCCATGTGAGGTCACTGTTACCACAGTCAGCATATACTTGACTCCCCAGCAACCTTAAGACTGCCTCTTACAGTCAGGCCTCGGTGATTCAGTGTTATCACCCAGTCTGGTGAATGCAGTCTCCATCACTCGCTCAGTCGGTCTGTTCCATCACTTTGGTCATAGGTAGCCAATCCTAATACCAGCACTTAAACACCCGCCGGTCTGTCTGCCAAGGAAATGACACACAGTCACACTTTGCTAAACTCGGGAAGCAGAAACAGCATTTCACATCTTTTTTTCATCAGTTTTTTTTTTTGTCAGAGTGATCAAAGCATGGCTCTATCTCCTGCATATTTACGTCCATCTTGGAGCTCACTGGTTGGCTTTCTGTGGTAATAATAGAATTGTACGTTATGAAATTATTCCTGGCCTGTCTGTCCACAGAGCGGCATGCCAAGACCTCGTCCAATTAAAGCAACACTCTCCATGTGGTGTGAGTTAATTAACATCATAGATGCTACAAAGGCAGTGAGGCACAGAGTTCTGCTGCAGGCTAAAGGGGAAGAGCAGGGGAACAGGTTTAGCTCTGTGCAAGTTGTTGAATGTCTTTTAGCATTGCCACGAGCAAAAGGGGTTGCTGCAGTTTTTTCTGTTTATTTTTGGGCAGTGTTTGTGATCTTTTGTTACATCTGTTGTCACACTTGCATTTTAGTAATTTTCTCTGGAGTGCAATAAGATGAACTTTAAGTCCTAAAAGCACAATGAGCGCAAGCATCAGTGTCACACCACCCTGCTGATTACAAGTATTCCTGTGTTCATACAAGACTTCAAGGAAAATCAACATGATATGGGGGTAGGAACTTTTTCCCCATTAACAGTGTGGTTATATTATTTTGGGCAGCAGAAATGAATGCTGTGGATGTGATTCATAGAGGTGGGGTGGGCTTTGAGTCTTTACAAGAATTACAGAAATGTAAAATATTCCTGTAAATCTGATTGCTTTTTGAAAAGCAAAGCTGCCCCATTTTTAGATGTGTTTGTGTTTTCAGGCCTGATTTCAGGCTGATTTTAAAGCCAGTATGTTGTTATAAAAAGATTGATGTGGACCATGAAGCACAAAGCACACACATTGTGATTTGAGAACATTTCGGCCATGCAGCTAAAAGCCATGTCCACATGGTTCTATAGGATCCAGGAGATTTTTCCCCCGAACAACTTCTGTGGCAACTGTGGTGGAATTTGATGACACGGACATGTTCGCTCTGGGCTTAAAAATAGCTGGACAGGATAAAGAAATGATATAGCCTCCATTTCTTGATTGTTTTCATTCTGTGTGATCCCTCTGTATGTATGTATTTTATTAATTATTTAAAATATGTGATATAATATGAGACCCTAAAGTGTTTCTTCTTCACTTGCTTGGTTTTTCAAAGTTTCTATCACAATGTGTGGCCTTCATCAGTGGATGGATTATCTCAGTTGTTATGGAGATGGTTTAGTTGTTAATACGGCTGCAACTAACAATTATTTTCATTATGGATTAATATGCCAATTTTTCTTTTAATCTGATTAATTGATTACTTGTTTAGTCTGTCAACTAGTGGCAAACGAACATCATGACTTCTCAGAGTGATGTCTTCAAATATTTATTTTTGTATAAACATCAGTCACAAACTCTAAAATATTCAGTTTAACATTATATAACACTGATGAAAGCTAGAACCATCAAATCTGGTCTATTTTTGCTTGAAAATTTTATTTAGGAATTGGAATTTAGGTTTCAAGGCTGTCTTAAAACATCCACTGACTCTTAAGACTTTGTCTCCTTCCCAATCGATGCTGGCACCTGTTTTGGTCTGGCGTTCACAGACAGAAGTATCCATACACATTCTTTTTGCCTGAATTATAAAACTGTGCATACAAACGGCTCCGTTTGATGGACCTCAAGCCTCATTTCTACTGAGTTAGCCACTAGTGAATGTAAACAGATTTCACCGCTCACCTTATTTTTTTTTTGTCTCTACCTTGCCAAAAAAAACGTGTTCATGTGGCCTGAAGTCTGCATGAGATGTGCACACTTTTATTTTTTTTTAAATAAACACTAGTTTTGTGTAAAATAGCGGATGTATGAATCATTTACGCATCTGACCTGAAGTTGTCCGTTTCTGGTATTTATTTAGTCTATCAGTCCAGGATCCTCGCTGTGTCACCGATTTAGAAATAACCAGGAACCAGACCAAAATCGGTCACAGCATTCAAAGACCACCCATGAACGGAGAAGGATTTATAATCTCCACCCCCACATATGACCAGGGCGCCTCTCTGGCTTGTCCCTAGTTTGAATCAGGCCAGGGACATTTGTTACATCCCTCTCTCTTCCCCATTTCCTTTAATCTTTCCACTAATGTTTTGAAATAAAGATGTAGTTAAAAGCTTCTGAAAAAGGAGGAAAGTAGACTTTGTTATAAAAAGATGTTTGTTGAACTGCTGTTTCTATGTATCTTGATGCTCAATTTTTTGTTTTTCTTTTTTGGCGCAGAATGATGCTGCGAGTGGACAAACAGAAGAGTAGCAACACCTTGTTCCCTTACGTGGCTCGGAGGAGATGCCCCACAGACGCCCCTCTCTGGACCACAGATTCAAAGACTACTAGTGGGCTAGCCATAATGTAGTAGTTAGAAGTGACTACTGCCCCTTTCTAAAGAGCACAAAACACCCGTGGACTGACAGAAGCAGGCTGACATGGCATTTAGGAACCCAGCTGAACTAAGTTTGCAAGACACACAGAGGACAGTTCTGCTGCTGCCACAGCAAAGGAGTGACAAACACATTCGGCTGCTCAAAGGTGTTCAGTGATCCCCTGAAATGGCTGCCAAGGCCTGGAGTATCCCAAACAAATCTGAGCTGAACTGGATAAACTGTACTCGCAAGCGAGGAGGCTTGCCTGTTTTGGAAAAAAAGAAAAAAAAAAGCGAATCTTTCTAGATATAAAATGTTTATTACACTGCTGTGTCAGTTTGTGTTCAGTAGCAGTTAGACACAGTTGTGGGTTATCTATTTGGTGATTTATTTATGTGAACTAGTCAGAGAAATATATGAGTGGTTAACATTCGGAACATGTTACAGCGTAGGTTGATGCTGAGCATCTCACTTAGAGTAGAATGTTTGTTACTTACTGAAACCAGACGCAAAATGTCTCTGCAGCCATGTCGACAGACAGTATCTTATATGAAATGTTTTAGGTTTCCTTTCTGCAAAACAATTTCTCTATATTGTAACGTGTCTGAGAAAGACATAACGCCATACAGTTAAACTGCTGTAGATCTAAAGGTTTTACATTAGGTCGTCAAGATATTTCTTTGGTTTACAGACGCTGAGTAAAGGGATCTTGAGTCTGAATAATTTCACCAACAACATTAAAAGGGGACCTATTATGCTTTTCTTTATTTTCTGTCGCATATATAATGCTACAATATCAGATGTTCATATTAAACATGGCAAAAGTTTCAAATAATGAGGTGAATGTACGTAAAATTAATCCCTGAGACAAACACTTCCATGACGAGCTGCACAGATTTCTTTATATGCTCCAAGCACAGCTCATTCTCCCACAGTCTAGTTGAGTAGTATTATAGGCATTTAATGTACTCCAACATACAAATAACCAATGGTGCAGGTTTACTATACAGTCATTTGGCGACAGCCAAATAACATTTTACTAGCAAAGTTAGCTTTTGTATTTCTAGACAGCCGACATTTTCCACTTCAGCATTTTAGCACATTTCCCTCACGTGCAACTATTAACAAGTGATTATATAGAAAAAAATTTTATATAGGGATTGTGAGTGAAGGACTAAATCCACACAGACGCAGGTAATGGGTGTAATATTTACCAAACAGAGACTTCCTGCTGTAATCTTGCATATGTTCGTGCTGTCCACTCTCATATTCCATATTTGATTCGAGCTTGAACGTACACAGATGTATTTGAGAAGTTTCCAATCAATTATGTTACTTAGTTTTAGTCACTAGTTACTTAGTTTTACAGTTTGCTTTCAGAACTGCCAACCCGGTAAGAGGATGAGGCAGTGCTGCCAATCGTAATGTGCGCTGCCCCTTGGCTGGTTTCCAGATGTTCGGCCAAGATGACTTTTAAGGAGGCCTCTTAAGGCTAATATCATCTGTCTCAGTCAGAGGTTCAACTGAGGGGCTGCATTACAGACAGTTGACATAAATAAGGACTTTTTTTAAAACTATGAATCATGCAAAGCTACTCAGATGGAGTCCAAGAATAAAAATATAGAGCTGAAAATGAGCATAATAGGTCTCCTTTAATGAGAGTCAGGGATGCCTTCAGAACAGTGAATTGCTTTCTGCTACATTAAAAATAATCTTAACTCTTTGCTATGAGTCTACAACGCCATTTGAGACCATAACACATAAAGTTAGTATGTGACAGCTGCCTCGGTAAACTCATCCAATGACTTGTTTGCCCTTCCTCATGACCAGAGCTGCCTGAAAGACAGGTCCATTAGCAATATGATGCAAATGAATATCCATTAGGTTCCTTTATAAGGAGCATTCCATATCCCGTATTGCTAATACACAATTGTAAGCAATTAGCCATAATAGAAAATGTAAAGAAATCCATTAAAATCCCCTTCACTGTCAGCAATAATGTACAGTAGCTTCATAAAAAGGATGACATGGTTTGTAAAAGTCAGACAGCCGGCCAAATGAGCACTGGGTAAACACTGAGGTGTACAGCAGAGGTTTCAGCTTGGTTTACATTTGAAATAAAGATGAAGTCGATGAAATAAACAGTATTTCTGGATGATGAACTCATATTGAAAATGCTCTCCATTCAACCATTTCTGTGTCAGCTATGTAGGGAGAAAAGTGAAGAAAAAAAAGATCACTTTTTTAAAGAAAAGCTTCTACTTCAGGGCTGCCGGGCTTACTTATAGATTAATCAGTCAATTATTGTCTCGATTAATTAGTCATTCAATTTATCAAATGACAGAAAATAGCGGAAACTGCTTGTTATGATTTCCAACAGCCTGAGGTCAAGTATTCAGCAGTCGGTTCACAATCATATACAGTTTGACAAAGAATAGCATAATCCTCACATTTGGAACCAGAAAATGAAAAATTACTAAAATGATTAATCAATTATCAAAATAAAAATCTATAGGGCTGCAAATAAAGATTTATTTCATTACTGATTAATCTGCCAATTATTTTCTCAATGGTAGTTTTGTCTATGAAGTGTCAGAATATACTGCAAAATCCCTGTAACAATCTGATGTCTTGAGATTATTCATTTTGTCTGACAAATGGTCCAATATCCAAAGATATTCAATTAACTATCACAAAGAAAAGCAGCAAATCAGACAGAAGTTACGAGAGAGTACAAGAGGGGTGTCTGTCCCCATCTCGCATCTGTAACTGGTAATCTGACAGCTGCCGAGCCTGAACGCACGCAGAACCTCTGGTCCATTCACACCTTACAACATCCTAGTCAAAAGCTAACAGGAAAAACAGTTTACCATGGGACTGCTGAGGCTCTAAGCCGCCAAACTGGGTCTTGCCATCATATTTATGCTCTCTGTTCAATGAAGTTTAAGTGGACCCTAACAGAACTCAAGTCAAGTGCTGCGAGCGGGACCTGCTGGGCATCATCCTCAGTTATCAGCAATAATATTCACATTTGCTGAGTTGTTAGAGCAAGTTAATTCCCATTTCCATGGCTAAAGTTTAATTGAATGTGTGTCCCAGCAGGCTCATGCCATCACTTTCAGGGGCAGAGAAACAGGATGTGTCCAAGTGAAATAATTGGCCCAGAGATCAGCAGTAGTTACACTCTTGCTCTCTCTCTCTCTCTCTCTGTAGCTGCCTCTCTATTCCCAGAGTATGAACAGCAGCAGCAAACAGAGAAGACAAGTTTTTAACAGGTGCAGGAGCACAAACGGGATTTAATCAGTCCTCGAAGTTGGATAAGTGGGAAAAATCTGATATGTTAGAGAACATGTCTCTTTTCAGGGCTCTCTGCTGTGTGTTCTGACCTGTAATAAGGAAACGGAGGTCTGCTCTCATCACCAATAAAGTAACAATCACACCCAGGGAAAAAGCAGTAGCAGGGTCAAAAATGATTCCGTCAAAACACATATGAGGAATCTTTCCCCCGTTTCTTAAAATGTAACAACTTGGTTTTGTGATGTTTTCTGTTTTGTTGAAAACAGTCTTGACTCTGGCCTGATGTGATGTGGTACTGTAAATTGTATCAGCTCAACCCTCTTCCCAAATACAAAAAAATAAAAATAAAAAACTAAAAAGGAAAAAAAAAAAAAAAAAAGGATGGGAAGAAGGGAGCACACATCTGTTTCAGTCTCTCCAGGTTGTCATGGTAACAGTTGCCTTACAGTTGAATACCCACCTGTACACAGAAGCTTTGTAGTGGTTGATACCTCACTTTTTGGGTGTGGTGGTGGTGATGATAATGTGCACCACGTTCTGTCTATGTATTTACTACTAGATAGAATGTTCAGTACCGTTTTCAGTTGGATTGTTATTGCACTTGTTGACTTTGTATTGTCACGACAGGGAAAAAATAAAGTTTTATCTTTTCCAGTGTGTTTAAATCCCTCTGTGTCAAGTGCTCTTTGGAAAAACAAACTACGGTGGCCCTGAGAGCTCACAACACTGCAACATCAGAAAACACGTGCAGATAGACAAATGTTAGGCAAATGTTTTAGCTTATGAGTCAATAAGACAAATGAAAACTTTGCTTTTCTATTTGTCTTTCAGTTGATTTATTTTTAAGCTCCTTAGTTTTCCTATTTTGGGGGCTTCAACACACATTTAATCATTAATTTATTTCCTATTTTCTTCACCACATTGTTTTTCCACACGTTTTTTCTAATGCTTATATGATAGTAAGATAATAAGACAAACTAAAGTATCATTCATCCATTTTGCCAGCTGTCATAGCAACTGTCATTAACATATTTCATTCTAGATAGCTAGCTATCAAATTATCATTAGCTCTGTGAGTTGGTTGAAAAACACTGTCCAACTGTCTAATTTTTTTAAAGTCTTATAAATGGATCTTAAATATGACTACATGCATGATATTGTGCTAAAGCTGCACATTCGAGGCTAATGAGTTAGCATCCTCACTACTCTGATAAGGATAAATGTATAAAGAATAACTTGTTATCTATACAACCCTATTTGGATAAATAGGATACATACTTGGAGAATACAGTAGTTGGATAAACGCTGTTAAAGGTTAAACCTTTAACCTCTCCAGTGAAAAGTTAAACTTCACCAAATCCAGCAGAGAGCGGAGGCCTGTACTATGAACCAGGATTAGGGGTCAGCCAAGCAACTTCAGTTTTAACCCTGTGTTTTCAGGGTTACGACGGTGGTTCACTTCTCTACTTCTGTTAATCACCATTGTAACTTATGCTGAACTCCTAACCTGCTCAAGAGCAGCTTAACTTCAGTCTAACAAACAGAGGGAGGGTTTATCACACTAAATAACTATTAGGGCTTCATTTTAATTGAACAAAGATTCTTTAATCCTGACAAAATTCCTGACAGTTCTTTTAATCTTACTCCATCACTGCAGCTCAGAACAAGATAAGATGTTGTGACAATAACTGGAAATAAAAACTAAACCCTCACACACATAAGGGTCAGACAGAATTATCTTCTTTTCTCTCCTCTTCTACTTTGGCAGCAGCCAGGCATAGTCTGGTATATACTCAAAATAAAATACCTTCATACAGTAAAGCATGTAAATATTACAGTTTGTATTATTATACTTTTATTACTATCTTTATGTGGAACTCCCATTATACTATGTTCTCTGTCCACCCATCCCCCCCACGCCCCCACGCCACCTCTATCTCTTCCTCTCTCTCTCTTTCCCTCTCATACCAACCAGCAGAGGCAGATGGCCTGTAGTCTAGACCTGCTCTATATGAAGTGCCCTAAAATAACTTTTATGATTTGGCGCTATGCATATAAAACTAACTTGCTTGACTTGACTGAAAATCAAAGCTCAGTGACAGGAACAGAAACAACCAAAGAAACCTTTCAAGCAATACAAACATGTCTGTAGGTTTCTGTGCTTTTTTTTTAATAATATATATACACACACACACACACACACATTTCATTGCAGCTAGTGTGTTCACACAATACACATGTATATGCAAGTAAAGCAGTTTGTGACGTTTTCTTTTTATCTTTTGGTGCTATTGTCCGTTACATTTTGCTGTGTCATTATTACAACTGCCTTTTCATGCCTTCATTCTGGCAACAGCTGTGGTCAGCTGTTTTTGGGTTGTCCGAGCCATGCAGGGCAGTCATGACTTTCCTCAGTGTGAGAGAGAAGAAAAGCAGCTGACAAACAAAACAAAACAAAATCACACTAAATAAGTTTGCTATTGATACACTGCTTTTCATGAACTGCACATACTTCTCTAACTCTGTACTCAAATGACATTTTTAATCATATATTATATTTATAATTTATAAACCAAAAATAATTGCCAGTTGCAGCCCTACTTTCATATCAAGTTGAAGCAATTGCAGGCAAGCCATACATTAAAACTGATTAATAAAGAAATATATTTCAGTGGAGATTTGAGATGAGATCATTTTAAATGCTTCACAGGAGGTTTCATTATTGTAATATAAGGCTTGAAACATCATCAGAAAGCGATGTATTTGGCACAAAGCCACAATCTACCACAAATTGAATTCAAACCCTGTACCAAACAGAGAAACGCCCATTTTACGGCCAAAGGAGAAGCCTGTACCCAGCACCTTTGCCTCTACACCCGTCAGACCAACACTGGCACCAGTGTCTGCTGCAAGACCAACTGTAGCCTTCAAAGGACCAGCAGAGGCTGAAGCACTGGCTACTTCTGCT
Source organism: Seriola aureovittata (assembly GCF_021018895.1). Taxonomy (NCBI): domain Eukaryota; kingdom Metazoa; phylum Chordata; class Actinopteri; order Carangiformes; family Carangidae; genus Seriola; species Seriola aureovittata. The sequence continues at coordinate 7,759,936 of NC_079373.1, read as the reverse complement.
TTAGCAAAGGCCTCTGCACTGAGAGTTGCAGCAGAGGCTCCGACCCCTGCGCTGGCATTAGGCCCTTTGGCCTGAACTTCACAAATACTCCATTCAGCTCGAGCAAGGCCCACTCCTGCACCAGCGTAGACTCCTGCCTTGGGAATGCGCTTCCCAGGTTTGTCTTCAAGTCCATTTGCATATGTCCCAGCCTCTGCATAGGTGCCAGTAGCAATGGCATTACCAGGCCGATCATAGGTGTCGATCATGTCCACTACTCCAGATGCATCCGCAGAAAGTTTCCCTTTTATAGCTGCATGGGCAGCGAACAAAAACACATTTCAGCATAGAATTTATGCATGGTGGAGACTTTAAGAATACTATAGTAATATTTTAGCAGAAATAAGTACTATCATGAAGAATGACATAAAATCATATTTCAAAGTAATAGTTTGAGAAAAATGTTTTTATGTTAGAAGAATATAATTACAAATATGTCCTATTTTATGACAAAAGACATTAATGAAAGAGTCGGAAGAATTAGGGTTTAACCCTTTACAATATCGATTTCAAACAGATATCAGGCCACTTGATACCATCTAATGCACTATATTTTCATTTTCATTTTCTACCGCTTATCCTCTAGTAGGGTCGCGGGGGGGCTGGAGCCTATCCCAGCATCTTTTCGGGCGAGAGGCGGGGTACGCCCTGGACAGGTCGCCAGTCCATCGCAGGGCAAACACATAGAGACAGACAACCATGCCACACCTATGGTCAATTTAGAGTATCCAATTAGCCTAGTCCCCATTTTGCATGTCTTTGGATTGTGGGAGGAAGCCAGAATACCCAGAGAGAACCCACACTTGCACGAGGAGAACATGCAAACTCCACACAGAAAGATCCCACGGCCAAGCCGGGACTCGAACCCGGAACCTTCTTGCTGTGAGGCGACAGCGCTAACCACTGCACCACCGTGCAGCCCACACTATATTTTATTCTAATTTATTTGGGGGTGAGGTTTACATTTTTGAAGAACTCTCCATTTCCCTGTCTTGTCTGTCCGTGCGTCGTCAGTGTCTGATCATGAAGCAACTTTAAACTTACCATGGAGCAGAGTGTAAAATTGTGCTATTCGCGCTGTTAGAGACTGTGAATGCTACACACATTCTACTAGGTTTACTGGGAGATTTAAAAAATACTAGTGTGATATGACAACATGATATTGAAGGTGACCATGTGTAATTTTAACTTGCACACTGACAAAAAATAGTTGCATATGCATCGCAGTTTGGAGTCTGCAATGTCTACCAAAAATGATCGGTGATCGGCCATGGATCTCTGTCACAGATCATCGGTATCTGTGGCAAAAAAACCTGATTGGGGCATCCCTAATGTACACTATAGTATACTTTCAAGTCACTGAAAGTGAAAGTATAATTTACTAAAAGTTTACTAAATTTACTAAAAGTTGATCAAAAATAATCTGTCCCCTCAGAAGTCCTTAATATATAATATTTCTTTAAAGAAAACATGCCCCTCTGGACACAGAACATCATTTTTAGTAGTGTTTGCCTACCTGCCATATTTGGGACAAGTAGTTCACTCTGAAAGATAGACAGGAAATGTCAGTATAATGTTATCAGTAGATCAAAATGAATAAGAACCTTTCTCTGGGGAAATGGAAATAACTATTCGTATTAACATATATTATATTATATATTATGCTACATTCAGACAAAAAGGTATTTCTTCATCAATATTCCAATATCCAATAACCAACATAAATGTGATAATGAAATTATGAAAACCTCAACATTAAAACAATAAAGATGAGATGCAGTAATATTTCATTTAAATCTATTTAGAACTGAGACTTGACAAAAGCAGTTTGGTGATTTTTTAAGTTTGGAGCTGGCTGAATAATGAGCTTCAAAAAAATCAATTAGTGAGACACTCTACTGATACTGCACAGTCTGGTATATACTCAAAATAAAATACCATCATACAGTAAAGCATGTAAATATTACAGTTTGTATTAAAACTGACATGAATGATTACTTACCAGAATGTGATTGTGTGGTTTGTAAAAGATGTGATGTGCCTCATGTGCTCAGCGTAACTGCTGGATTAACTACTCACATTCAGGGGTATAAATACTAGACTGCAAAAGGTGTGTCTGTGTACTGTGACTGAGAAAAAAAAAAAAAGTTTGAAACAAGTGTCAACAACAGCTTCCATAGAAAGAGAAAGCAAATGTCAATCGTAAAGTGAAAGAATGAGGAAAGACCATTACTTTGAGTCTCCTTCATGTTGTAGAGAATTATCCTAACTGTCCTCACTGCAGGTATCCCTCAAGAAGTTCTTTGAAAACCACAACCAAAGCAAGACATGTATACACACACGTGTGTCCCAAGGTTTCAATAAAGAGATCGATATCTTATATGTGTACCTACAGTTTACGGTTGAGGATTTATTGCAGTTTTTAACCTCGCCTCAACTCTGTTGAGGGGATGAAATCCCCTGTTGGAAATCCCCCCTAAGTGCAGAGAGGGCTGCTTTCTGAATCTGTACAAAGCACAGTGTTATTAGTGATTATTATCTTTTATGGCGCACAGCGAGATCAGTCACAAACATGTGAAGAATTACATCATTTGTAAGTGTTGTCTATTAAGTAGTAAGAAAGGCTATTTAATATCTTTTGTCCTTGTAGCTGATAAATACTCTAATGAAGTCATAATTCGTCTGATGCTGCCTGAGAATTTATACTAAATAAGTGTTTGAGAAAATGTTCAGGCCTGAATCGTTTCTGGATTCTGAGTCATGGGGAAAGCAAAAGAATTGTCAAAGGATCTGCGGGAAAAGGTAGTTGAACTGTATAAAACAGGAAAGGGATATAAAAAGATATCCAAGGACTTGAGAATGTCAATCAGCAGTGTTCAAACTCTAATTAAGAAGAGGAAAATGAGGGATTCTCTTGAAACCAAAGCACGGTCAGGTAGACCAACAAAAATTTCAGCCACAACTGCCAGGAAAATTGTTCGGGATGCAAAAAAAAAACCACAAATAACTTCAGCTGAAATACAGGACTCTCTGAAAAAAAGTGGCGCGGCTGTTTCAAGATGCACAATAAGGAGGCACTTGAAGAAAAATGGACTGCATGGTCGAGTCGCCAGAAGAAAGCCTCCCGCTTACAATACGCCAAACAGCACAGAGACAAGCCTCAAAACTTCTGGAACAAAGTCATTTGGAGTGATGAGACCAAAATTGAACTTTTTGGCCACAACCATAAACGTTACATTTGGAGAGGAGTCAACAAGGCCTATGATGAAAGGTACACCATTCCTACTGTGAAATTTGGAGGTGGATCGCTGATGTTTTGGGGATGTGTGAGCTACAAAGGCACAGGAAACTTGGTCAAAATTGATGGCAAGATGAATGCAGCATGTTATCAGAAAACATGACAACGATCCAAAACACAAGGCCAAGTCGACCTGTCATTGGCTACAGCAGAATAAAGTGAAGGTTCTGGAGTGGCCATCTCAGTCTCCTGACCTCAATATCATTGAGCCACTCTGGGGAGATCTCAAACGTGCAGTTCATGCAAGACAGCCCAAGAATTTACAGGAACTGGAGGCTTTTTGCCAAGAGGAATGGGCAGCTTTACCATCTGAGAAAATAAAGAACCCCATCCACAACTACCACAAAAGACTTGAAGCTGTCATTGATGTTAAAGGGGGCAATACACGTTATTAAGAACTGGGGTATGTAAACTTTTGATCAGGGTCATTTGGGTAATTTCTGTTGTCATTATGATTTAAAAAGAGCAAACACAGTAGTTTGATAATAAATGGCTTCACCCAACCACTAACCATGAGTGAAAGAAAAGTTTTTGTGTTATCATTCATATTCTCTGAAAAAGGCCAAGAAATCAGAAATTCTGCCAGGGTATGTAAACTTATGAGCACAACTGTAAATACTAGACTGCAAGAGGTGTGTCTGTGTACTGTGACTGAGAAAAAAAAATAGTTTGAAACAAGTGTCAACAACAGCTTCCGTAGAAAGAGAAAGCAAATGTCAATCGTAAAGTGAAAGAATGAGGAAAGACCATTACTTCGAGTCTCCCTCATGTTGTAGAGAATTATCCTAACTGTCCTCACTGCAGGTATCCCTCAAGAAGTTCTTTGAAAACCACAACCACAGCAAGACATGTATACACACACGTGTGTCCCAAGGTTTCAATAAAGAGATCGATATCTTATATGTGTACCTACAGTTTACGGTTGAGGATTTATTGCAGTTTTTAACCTCGCCTCAACTCTGTTGAGGGGATGAAATCCCCTGTTGGAAATCCCCCCTAAGTGCAGAGAGGGCTGCTTTCTGAATCTGTACAAAGCACAGTGTTATTAGTGATTATTATCTTTTATGGCGCACAGCGAGATCAGTCACAAACATGTGAAGAATTACATCATTTGTAAGTGTTGTCTATTAATTAGTAAGAAAGGCTATTTAATATCTTTTGTCCTTGTAGCTGATAAATACTCTCAAAGTCATAATTCGTCTGATGCTGCCTGAGAATTTATACTAAATAAGTGTTGGAGAAAATGTTCAGGCCTGAATCAGGGATTAATGACCATGCCAACATGTCACTTAGATTTTCTGGATGAAAAATTAATCGTTTAGATTAATCGTTAGAAAAATAGTCATTAGTGGCAGCCCTAACAGTAAAAGCAACCCAATAGGTAAAAGCAATATAGGTAAAAGCAAAAGCTTTACAGAAAAATCAAAAGTAATAGGTAAAAGCATTTCTTAATTGTTTTGTTTATTTCGCTATATATTTCCACATTAATTTATTCATTCCTGTTTATATTTCCACATTTATTTTCTTTTTTATGGCACGCCTATGACTCCATACTTTGTAATTATGATGCCAATTTTCATGTACCAAAATACCATCATACAGTAAAGCATGTACATATTACAGTTTGTATTAAACCTAACATGACCAATGTAGCAGACATACCTGGCATCAGTCAAATGCCATTAAAGAAGTTCATTGTAAGGACATGCAGCGTTAAGGAACCAAAATTGACACTTTGTTACACTTCCCACCATTTAATTATCAAATTGATAGGGAACAGAGACAAAGGACCCTTCTCTCACAAACAGACCATGCTGTTAGCATGTCAGAGGGACACAAAACCAGACCAATGGTCGAATGACCAGCTCCAGAGGATCAACCAATGGACACGCAGCAAACTGGAAAACATAGACAAAATCTCCAGTTTGTAACAATTAGACTCTGTCTAATGAGATTTGATTGTTTCTTGTATAGAAAGTGACACCTAAAGGTCTGATTATCACTAAAGTGTGAATCCTGGCCTCTCTGTGCCATGCACGGGCACGGGCACACACACACACACACACACACGCACGCACGTCCCTCTCTAGATTAGAGTCATAAACTACAACCCACAAACCAATCCTGGGTAGTGACCAGCAGAACTCTCTTCACAGACACAAATCTGAGGAAGAATATATAATTAAATATCCAACTGTTCTGTAACTCATGAGATGTTTCTATGTAATAGTTCAATCCCAAACTTCTATCCTATAGAATGGTAGAAATGTAACATGTAGACTTTAAGCCAATGTCCTTCATGTGACCATACTGTCAGCATCCTTCACACGAGGTAACACACACTACATGACATCCAGAATGTCCATATTATTATTATTACAGTCAAAGAACTGCTGTGCAATCCACATTTATAGACTATTAGCTTTAGGAAATGTTTATATTGTTGTTTGGTCAATTAACCACATGCATTATGTTGTTTGACCAGTTAACCAATTGTATTATGCTTAAATTAAAGCCTTGAAGGATGAGATCCACATTTGTATTGTTCTTTTGTTATAAACAGGGTTTTTCCTGCATAGAGAATTGCGAGGCAGCCGCGTCCGTCAAATTCCGTGCCGCCTTCGCCTCCCAATAAAATTCTAGTAGGCCTACTTGTTCTTTTGGTACTCGTGGATTTGACATTTGTAACTGCAATCGTGGCTGCATGCAACAACGGCAATGTAGTGGCGCTGTATCGTAATCCATGCATCAGGCATAGCCATCCGAAATTGCAAAAGAAGAAGAAGACGAACGCGCTGGATTTTGTTCCTGCGGAAGGAGGCAGCGACCTGATTTTGTTGCTATTCAAACAAGTGAATATCATCTCTTTTACACCCAAGCACACCCAGCTTCTTGAAAAGTTTCCCTAAATTAACATTACATCCCGTCGTATATGTTTGTTTTTTGGGGGTTTTTTTGCAGAAATGTCTCAAATCTTAAAAAGAGTTTGTGAGGAGGAGAAACAAAAGGGCAGGTGAAACAGTGCAGAGTGCAGACATCATTAGTTCTTCTAATATGGGAAAAAAAATGTTAATTCATGTTACTGACGAGATACGGTTAATTTGTCAGGACTGAAAGTAGGCCTAGTTCTCAGGCACAAGTGGAAGGTGCCGGTGGAGGAGAGGATCGGAGCGCAAGAGAGGAGTCAAGGCGAGAGTACCAAGTCTTTAGGAGTCTATTAATGAGCGTCATGGTTGAAGACAGATGTGAGCTTTACAGGTAAAATCTAGATAAAACAATTCAAAAGTTCCATAGAAAATTACTCTCTCCTCTAAGTTGAAACAAAAGGAGAAGACAGGTGACGTAAGGGGGTCATATTTTTGTGCAGCATTTTCATATCATAGTTATGATGCCAATTTTCGTGTCTCAGGCTCACTCCAGCTCACTGCAAATTGAGCAAAGGATTAATACGACCCGCCCACTTTCATCATTCAATAGGGCACTTCAGATTTTGGTTAATACTTGCCCTCAGAACATGTGTACCAAATTTGGTGAAATTCTGTCCACCAGGTTTTGAGGTACACATTTTTTGTATTTGTGGTGCCCGCTATGGGTCAAGCTCAAAGGGCTTTAGAAGGCCTATTCCTTATCACGACCTGAAAATATCTACCAAGTTTAATGATGATTGGACTTAGATTAACGAGTTATGGCCAATATAATCCTGATAATAATAATTAACCTCAGCAAAAACGAAGAAAAACTTTCTTCTTTACCAACTGATTTGAGGTTAGAGAACAAAATCCAAATCTTTATATTTATGATGTATTCTGCCATGTTTTTGATTCCTGATAAGCTTTCACTCCCTTTTGTCAGTGTGGGGCCTCAAAAAGCCTCTGAATTAGCAATGTTGGCTTTTTTTTATGGTCAATCAACACACCATAAGATGATTCACCCAGCCTCAAAGCAGTGACCTTCTGAAACTGACAAAGCCACGTCCGAAGCTGGCAAACACGGAAAGATCATTAAAGAAAAGAAGTGATGTAAAAAACCAAGGCAAAAGACAGACAGTGATAGGACGTGTCAGACCTCAACACCTCGCTTCAAATCGGACACCTGCTGCTGCCCACTAGCGTCAAAGTCCCCCGGCAACCAAGAAGTTTGTTACCATGTTGTCAAGGTCCCTTTCAGCTTTCCTAATGATCTCTGACTTCTACTTTTACCCAACCCTCATCCACCTCTGTCAATCATTCTGACCAGGTTCAGCTCCTCAAACTGCCTTTTCATCCTGCCATCTTTTCTTCATTCACTCCATCCGTGTCCTCTTCCTTCATGTATGCCTGTAATCAATGCTCTTTCCATCTGTGCATATGAAACCAATTGCTGCCATCCATCTTCATTTAAAAACCGTTGTCTGGACTTCCACATCCTGCTGTTATTGAGGAGTCTGAGATACATCCTGCCAACATTTATCTATTAAAACTCCATTAGGTTTCATGTCTCCGATTCCCTTCCTGCTCAGGCCGGATCTTCTGTGGCACTGACACTGCATTAAGATCCATCTGAAGTAGATATTAATGTCCACATTAAAGCATCCATTTAAATTAGCCAATGTGAGTGTTTCAGAATTACTGCTGTAGTGACCACACCTAATTTCTACAAAGAAACAGGACAGAGAAAGACTGGCATATGATTTGGGCAAATGTGTTGTATGTATGATATTCAAGTGCTCCCTGGAACAAGTTTTTACCTAAATATTGGCACATAGTAGTTTGCAAAAAGGTTTTTGTCATTAAATTAGAGCTCAGTCTGCGATCTCGCATTGGAACAAATTTATACGAATTATCTGTGGAGTCAATATTTGGCATCTACTTTGTCGTCACTCCCCAAGAGCAAACACCAAGTTCAACCAGTAGTGACAGTAATAGATTTATTTCCCCCAAAACTGCATTAAATGTACCTTCAGGTAAACTGAGACAAACAAAACTAAACATCACAAACCAAACGATTTGCAGCAGCAGGCTAGGGCACTCCATCAATGCAGCAGATCATAATTAAGCATATTATACTCACAAATATACAATGCTTTAAGCAGATAATTTCTTATGAAATGTTATGCAGCACTGATAAGCAGCAAATGATGAAAAGTATGAGCCATATTGTGGCTGATTGTAACAGCAATGACACAGTGGGACAGGAGCTCAGCAGTTAAGATGTAATTGATATGAATATAGTAGAGCAAGTTGTCACAAAAACCCATTGCTTTGAGTTGACATATTTCTGTAAAGCTCACATGAATATGTGTGGAGAAAATGTAACAAAAGCCATTCAGAGCTCCCCATGAAACCAGTATTAAAAGGACATAATTATGTGAATGATTAGTGTGCAGTCATGATTATGCCCCTAAAGCCAATATACTACACTGACCTAAAGAGCGTCCAAAACAACACCAACAAACAAGGGGGGATAATATTTACAATATGCACAAAATCAATTCAGCCATTAATTTTAATCTTAACACTCAAACATGATCACTATATAAAGCAACATCATGAAAGCATCGTAATGTAAGGGCAAACATCAACCAAAAGAAAAACCACTTCAAGAAGTTAATTGACATATAAAATCAATGCCAACACTGCACATAGATAAATTCGACCAGCATTTAAAAACAAAAACAAACAATGAAAAAAAACAGAAGAAACCAAGACATCAAGCACAGCTGAGTGAAAAATAAAGAAGCCAGCCTCATAGTTTATCGATATTCCCCGCCACACAAGAAACAAACAGTAACTCAACAGGCCTACATACAGTCATGTCAGCATAAACAACTAAGGGAAATTTACCTGGGTGAGGTGACGCAGTGTCTTGGCATCTCAGATTGGGAACAACTGGCGATGGTGGCGAATATATCGGGTAAGGACGAGTTCAACAACCCGTGAGCCAAAACACTTGTCACACGTTTACAAGTTCACAAATACGTCCGCAACAACATGACAAGACTCTACATTATCTCTAGAAGTGTTTACAGTTACAGTTAAATGTTAACTTAAAGACTGTGCAGGTGTCGACAGTTTAAAAAGACCGCCATTTTGTAAAAAAGGTGCGTTTGATATAGCGTAAATTTTCTGTATGGCGGCCCTGATTGGTCAGTACCAATAGATACTCATCCTGCTTCTTTTCAGAATAAAAGTTTTATTTCATTTCATTCTGATGGTTGTAATTTCACAAAATCCTTTTTATGTTTTTTACTAATTTTACTAATTACAATTTTCTTTCATAATTTCATCCCAAAGTCTGTCAATCCAGACAACGGGGGGAAAGCTAGTTATAAAATTAATTTATGCTGCACCTTGTTGTGTCAGACATCACAGTGGTTCACAATAAAAGACAAAAGCAGAACAGAACAGACAAAAATAAAGCTAAAAATAAATAAAACTAAGCGAAGGCATGTCTAAACAGGTAGCTGGCCATTCAGAGCAAAGGAACAACAAATCACATTTTTGTTTGTTTTTATTTTATTTTATTTTATTAACAGACACAGACTTTGCAAAGATGTATCATAACATGAAATTAAACAGTCTTGGAGGAAAAAAATAAAATATAAAAATAAATACAGCTTGACTGAAAATTACCTGCTGTATACTGGTTAAAAGAGGTGGGATGAAACATTACATAATCATGAAAAATATATTCGATTAGTTCATAATGTAATGGTTATATGATGCATTTGTGTGCAATAATTCATTCATTCATAATTCATTCAATATATAATATCTTTTACCATATTTATTTAATATTGATCACTGCGATATTTTTGAAGTAAAAAGGAGAGTAAAATTGCTTTTACCATGTACCAGAGTTACACCACTGGTAGGGACACAGATGATGATTATTATTAAACGGTACTATATGACTTTGCAGTAAGAAGGTTGTTTTCTGTTTGGATTTTGTATTCTCTCCTCTGTATTCGCGTGAGTTTCTGCCTGACAGAGACCTCCCGCTTGTTTGGTTTCAGCTACTACAGCCCGGGCTCACTATATATACTGAGGGTGGGTCAAATTCAGAAGAGAGTTTCCCTCAAGCATAAAAAATAAGGGTAAACAGAACTTACTCTAAATCACTGTTCATTATATCCTCCGAGGTCACAGCACCAAAGAGGAAGTGTGGATATTCAGTATAATTTACTTTCAGCAAAAATAACAAGCTCACTCTCAGGAGAAAATAATGGGCTGTTTTTCTGGCAGAATTCAAATGACAACAGTGTTCTTATTTTTTAATGGCAGAAACTGGTGGCAATTTTTTCTTTAGGGATCATGTAAAAATGGCATAAATTATATGACTCAGTGGTATTTCCATAAAATACATACCTCTTTAGAAATCAAGAAATACTTTTAGAAAATTAAAAAAAAAAAACCTGTTCTTCACTTTGAAAGAATTCTATTTTCTTAAATTAGTTTAAGCTTTTGATATATTTAACTAAACTGGAAAAAATATATGGGCCAGAAATGACCAGTTTTTGCAATAGGTGTATCATTTATTCGTAAATACAATTACAAAGCCAGGAGATCTTGTATTTGATGAAATTATTGCGCAGCGTGATTTCCCCCTGCGGTTCTCATACACACCTCCTCGCCTGCTCCCAGCTCTACAATAAGCGCATTTGAAACATAACCATAACCTCCATAATGATTGTTGAGTGTGGCAGCACACATGAAACACTTGTTATTCTTTAACACTGATGCAAGACTCATTATAAACAGAGAAACTGTGAAATAGTCCGACATGTCTGATGTCTGATGTTGTAGGCCTACATCCCATTAGATTAGAAGTTACAAAGTTTGGAAAGTCCCCACTGGTTTAAGGCAACAGAGGAGGTGAACTTTGACCTCCTTCCAGTCTCTGAACCTTGATTGAACTCCACCAGTTCCTCCTCACTTGCAGTTACTCTGGAAACAAAGACGGACAGGTTTTTTTTCTCCTCTTCTCAATTCTCGTTGGCAATTAGTTTGGATCAAATGTTGGACAGTTTGGTCACTTGGGCTGAGCGGTCTGATGTGAATGATGGATGGTTTAGCTGCTTGAACCTTGAAAACGGTCTCATACTGTAAGTAATCAGCCTTCTGCAACAACACCTTTAAATGTGCCAGAACTTCATGCAAAAATGCTCACTTACAAGTAAAAGTCTGGATTCAAAACTACCTATGTCGTCTATGGGTGAGATATCTGACATTATTAGATTGTTCATGCATCAGTGCTTCGGCATAATTTTAGTGTTGCAGCTGCTTGAGGTGGAGCTAGCTACAGTATAAGTACTTCATAGGGGCTTGTGAAAGTATTAAAGAGGAAAGAAGATAAAACAATTCTGATACACAAATCTGTTTTTTTTTGTTTGTTTTTTTTTTTTTGGCTTTTCTCTAAACTTTACTTTTATTGTGAAATATTGAAAACTTGAATCTCCTCTGAAGTTTAACTACCTGAAGGTTAGATGAGACGTCACTTTCTACATTTGACAAGGAGCCCTTAGAATAGGGTCGCAAGCCAAAAAGGTTGGGAACCTTAATTTAATCTTTAACACTGTTTCCAGAGCTTATCATATAAAAAAAAAAATCCAAAATCTTGTTGTGAAAGGTTTTTCTAATTATTTATCATCTGCCTCTCATCATTTTTATGTTGAGTAATTTATAAACTGTGCTATTAGAATAAATGTGCCTGAAACACATCTCAGGCACGACTTTGACTTACTTACAAGAGTAGTATCAAGTCTTTTGATTTTTGAGAATAACACCCCCTATGATAATGCAACCCAGTTATGGTAGCCAACATAAACATATGCACATACATAAAGCAGCGGCAGAGTAACCACTGGTTTCACTTCTGTGCTCTGCTGCTGCTCTGTTGGCTCTGCTCCACTTTTCATGCGCAGGGATGCATCTATTCAGCGTGACAAGGGAGGCAGAGATTACTCATGTTTCCTGTCAACATTTTGGACGAACTCTGACAACTATTTGTCCGCTGGGCCTCTATGCACAGAGACAGTATTTGTTTTCCCTGAAACCGTTTATGAGAAATCCTCCTGTGAGGTCACCCCATACACTACAGCACACTCACTGTAGCCTCAAAAATTGTATGAAAATATTTCTGTAATATTCTCAGCCCTTTCCTAATAGTTATAAGTTACTTATTTCTTGCATATAATGTATATATTATACAGAAACTGTTACAATGTCGAGGAGTCAGTGCCGGTGATGTGTCATCGTAATGGAAGAAGGAAAAGATGGTGTTGTCATTGGAGCAGAACAGGTTTAATCCCTTCAACGTTTATCCTGAAATTTATCCTTGTTTGTTCTGATGGATTAGAAACTGGTGACAGACTAAGCTATGACCTTTTTGCTGATATTCATACAGTGGCTAAAAGACATTAATCTTATTTGACTTGTTACTCACTTTGTCCAATGTCACAAAGATCAGTGACTGGCAAGTCCAAGAGGACACAAATGTTTGCACATGAGCCACATAGACATAGTCTTTTGATTTATCCATCTTGCTTCATTATTCTGAAAATGTTCACATGCTTATGAGTTAGGATCACAATTCAATCAGTCACAAGCTTAAAAGCACAAATAAACACAGAACAAGACCTACCAGAATGTTTTTACGGAAAGATAATGTTTTATTGTCATTTCGCTGAGTCTGTTTAACCTTCTCTTTTATTTGCTGGTTTGGGTCATTTACCCTGAAAAACAGGAACAGGTTAGAGGAAAATTGCAGGCACAAACCTTAATGACCTCTCCTTTGTGTACTGAGTCAGACCCACAAAGAAGGCCCAGTCAGTTTTGTTCAGTGACTTCAGGATGCTGCCATCTGGTCACAGATAATATTCTGCCAAGATACAGGACCAGTAGATTTAAAAACTCATTTGTCCCCACCGCTATTGGCCTTACCCAGTCAGAGCCAGTATGGACATGTATACGTGTATGAGGATTCATGACTCTGTGATGTTGTGGTGAAATGCCTTGTGATTATGCTGCAAAACAATTTCCCCACAGGCAAAAATAAAGTATCTATGTTTTGAGCAATATTATGTAATTATGTTTTCTGTGTAAATTGTGTCTGGATTGGTTTGTGTGTTGACTGTTGTTGATGATAGTATTTACCGCTGGCTGTGCAATAAATTGCCCCTCAGGGATAATAAATATTACCTACCTCACTGGATAAGTAGAGCAGAATCGCCATTTACAGTACACGAGGCATTTATCATTTCAGGAAAACAGATAAATCATGATCGCCGTAGATTATCTCTGAAACAAGACTGTTACGTCGCAACCTCCACACTGTGGATAAACCAACGGATAAAGAATAGGCTGGATGTTTGTATGTTTTCAATCCATGTCCTTTACTGATTCTCTTTGAAGGCTGAGTTGCCTCAAAACAAACCTTTCACTCAGGACACTTGCATCAAGCTTTTAATCACCTATGGCAACAAGAACACGCGTTTTAGTTATGTGTCCCTGCTCATATGATGCTCTGAAACGTACCCGAGCAAAATGTCCATGAGCTCAAAAAACCTCCTGACTGACCCTGATATACACAGCATTTGATGAATATGAACATATAACATAATGACACATGTTCATACAACTTAATGTGAATAGAGTAGGAGGCAGGGGAGGTAAAGAAGGAGTTAAACAAGCAGGTAGTCATATAGCTCAGCATTGTTGTATGCAGAAAGAATGAGTGACATGTTTATATGGACCACCTTAACGTCAGAGAGAGGAAGCAAACATATGAGTGGATGGTATGTGTAACATTACGTGTGAAAAGACTTCTGTGTCCGAACCCCCACAAGGCTCCATACAGATAGTTGAAACCTGTATTGAGAAGCCTTAAATGGAAGGAACACATTCATTGTTCATTCATTGTTTTACTGTGCACAACCGTGGTTTCGCCTATTATAAAGCAATTTTCAACAAGAACATCTAGTTTACAATCACTCAAAATGAAGAGTTCAAGGGTTGTAAATATGAAAAGAGAGGAGAAGCCATTTGGATAATATACATAATGCTTGAACTGTTCACTGAAATGGAAAATTACATTATGTATAGGTGCAACATGTCCAATTAAACCTCTAATACCTTTTTGGCCACTTTGCGGCAGCGGAAACAAATTGTGAACAAAACATGGACACATCATCACCTTTTAAAGCTTAACTTGTTGCTTATTCACACATCCAGCAGTTACTGAGCAACACGAGCATCCATTTGGAGTTGTGTTTCTAACCTCTGGTGAAGTCCAATATCCACTCTCCTTTAGTTCTGTTTTTGGTCTCTACCAATCCCTGAGAGAAATATATGGCTCTTTAGTTGTTAATTGTTCCACTATATTCACCTGCTAGTCACTAACTTTGCCTGTCTGCTGTTTGGAGCTGAACAGGTTGCATGGTTTTAGACCCGATAACAGACGCCTGCTGCGGCTAGGGCTGCACGATATGCAAAATAAATCACATTGCGATTATTTTGGGCAGATATTGCGTTTTCAGTTGGAATGGTCGTTTTTGCATTTCATTTTTACAAAAGAAAAATTTGTTTTTTGTTCGTTTTGTACCAAACAAACATGTTTACATGTTTTGGTGCGTCTGGAGATTATGATTTATAGGCCGGGACGTCTCGGTAGCACCACAATGCTGACAATGCACAATATGGTTTGAGACATATTTTATCCTTTATCAAAAAAAAATCTCAGCTCCTGCGATTTGATTCTTGCACTTGGTCATATTCCGATTTCAATTATATTTCTATTAATTGTGCAGCCCTAGCTGTGAGTAAAAACAATATTATGAGAGTGGTGAACCAAAACAGTAAATTTGTGGCCAGACAGCTAAACGATGAGCTGAAACTTTAAGGGAGCTGCTGATTTGTGTGATAAATCTGTGTAGGTTCATCACGACCAGTGACCACTTTCACAGTGTCATATCTATATTGATTATAACAACTTTAACTCCACAGAATCTTTGTCACTGTACAGTGGACGTTTCCATCTGACTGCCTTGCAATAGCAAACCTTTTTAAATGTCAGGGGAAAGTAAGTGTGAATTAGGGTATATTTCCCATCACATTGGTGGAAATGCGTTAATTGGCGTCATGAATGTCAACAAACATCTGCAAGAAAACTGGAGAGTGTTGAAGTGGTTGTTGCCACTGTTTAGTGTTGCCAAAAACAAAGAAGCAAGCTCTGCAGTCTGCTAAAATACAAACTAAATCCACAAGACTAAAACCAGAGAGGCAGTAGTAGACAGATATCATTATTCAACACTAAGGAAGTTGCTCAAATGCTAAATATAACAAATTTCCACAAACAAACCACCAATGGCTTGCATACATTTCTTTTCAATTACACTTTCTTGCAACACAGAGGATAATTAAATGGATTTTCTAGTTCTAGTCGACTTTTTGAATTCAACACATAATTTGCACTATATGCTTTGATGGAACCACAGCTATTGTCTGTCTCTCAATCTCGGTTCCTCCCTCCGTGGCTGCCTGCTGCACTCTTTCTACATTTGTGTGACATTGAGTTGTGAACAACTTGATGGAAAAACAATCTCGCAATTTTCCTGAAAATGACAACTGCATTCACTGACTAGAAACATGGGAGGTCACACACTGTCAGCAGGGACACACGGAAGAAACAGAGGAAGAAATTCACATTGTTTATTGTGAATTGGCAGTGAAGGACAGGGGATTTTTACAGTAAGAATGGAAAGCACCGTGTTGTAGCAGCGCCAGACTGAAAAGGAAACAGGATGAGAGAAAAAGACTTCCCAGCAAATGACCAGGAAATAACACTGGGTTAAACTAACATCTATGCCACATATATTTTGATTGAATGTGAACGTAGAAAAAAAGGGGGATATATACATATACTTAAACACATTGTCTTAAAACTGTCAACAAAATTTTAACATGAAGGGCCATGAAGGCAAAAGACAGATTTATCTACAAATGCACCGGTCCACAAGAACAGCCAATAATGCAGAGCCTTGCTCAATTGATTTTTGTGCTTAAATGGTGAAAATTCCGCAAAAATTTGGCAATTTAGCAAATTATATAAAACCTATTGACACAAAACAAAACTGGGGTTTTTCTTGAGACCCCTGGGCGCCTGGGGCAGTTGCCCACTTGGCGCTCTTTGTCCACTTTGTCTGGTTGGTAGCCTCGCCTTGTATCTGCCTCTCCTCACAAAATAGGTGGTGCTGACAACTTGGTGACATTGTGACTAGTTGCAGGGCTAGTTGGTGAGCTACTCGCTAACATGCTTGCCAGCCAGAGACATACTGAACCTGCCACAATAGTTAATTTATTAACTAGACCAAATTTAATAAGGTTTATTTAAGAGTCTTTATTGTCACTTGACATGAGCTTCAGCCATCGTTGTGTTTACAAGACAAGAGGTTATTATACTCCTCTTATATTACCTCTGAGCAGCGCTATGTCTGCAGGGCAGATTGGGAAGTGAAAGGGCTGGCCAGTTAGCATTCTAACTTGAGAAGAAGAAAACACATGACAGAGACAAGAGTTAACATTTGGGATTGCTTTCCACCACTGGAGACAGCTGTTGGCAAGTAAAGGACTGAAGTTTGATGCTGAACTTTCAATGTTTCTTCTAGCCAGGTAAGTAACAGCTGTTAATGCTAACTCTGGTTATGTAGCAAGAGCAAAACTTACAAATAGCTCCTTTAAAGCTACTTCTTTCAAATTAGCTTGAGAGCATCAACAAAATATCCAAAAAAAGGCAAGTTCACCCTTTAAATAATTAAATGTACAGTGTATGCAACAGTTTAGAGACAGAAGAAGCCACAAGCTGGCCAATGACAGCACCTGTCTTCAGCTTTGTTTGTATTTCCAGTTGCTGAACTCCTCTTCAACTGTCTGTCCTCTGTCATATCCCTTTGTGCTTCTTGAAGAGGGCATACAGGACCTTCAAGGTGGCAGTGACGTCCTCAGAGACGATATCTGTCACATAATCCCCAAAGTAGACATTTAGTGCATGTTTACAATGTACCATCAGCATCCACAAAGCCACTGAGGCAGCGAGAATAAGAGGATGCTTTTACCAACATTAGCTAATAACTATTCTTACAAATCCGTCCTTACAGGTCATAGATCAGGAGGACTAAAAAAAAAAAACAACATGAGATGGAAATTTAATCAATATGTCCTTGGTGATATGAGATCCCAACAAAATTGCTCTCAGTTGTGAGATGCACTAACTGAATGAATGTGACATAAAGATTGACTCCACGACTGGCTAACCTAATTAATGCATGCAGTGCGCTCCCGTTTTAGACCTGGAGTGCTGGGATTCCTCATTCCATCACAGCAATTATGCCCGTAATTAAAAAGATACTAAAAATGAATTAAATTAGCTACTTGCTCCTGGCTTAGATTAATTGTGCTGGTCCTTACATTAACAGTTATCATGTTAAGGACTTATTTTACAATTACAGGCTACAGTATATGGCTGGCAGGCAATATTGTGGGGATGAGTTAGTGTGTTAGTGATTGTGAAAGGGAGATTGAAGCTGAGAGAGATTACCCAGCATCTTGTCAATAATGTATCTGCAGGGAAGTGAAGTAGGTCCATTTGCTATTGATTGATTCACACACTTAGGCAAGTGGGTAACTCCCCAAGACAGTCACTTTGTTTTACTCTTCTCCTCTTGGAGTGATTTACTCTACATGGCCAAAAGTGGACTCCAAACATTACACCCATCTGTGATTTTGAACATCTTATTATTAAACATAAAGGCAGTCATATGCTGTTACAGTAGCTTTCTACGGCCTTTGCTATTTAAGCTTTTTCAACCTGACTGCAGGGATACGCTCCCATTCAGCCACAAGAGCATTAGTGATGTTGGGTGATAAGGTCTGCCTTTTCCAATTCATATGATAGATGTTGGATGGGGCTCTTAGATCTCTGATCTCCTCAGTCCCCACAGTAAATCCAGACTCCTCAGATGTTCTGATAAGTTTACTCCTTGCTTCATGTTTCCAGTCAAATAAAGGTGATTAAGCCTTCTCAGTCACTGCTCCCAGACTGTAACAGTTTACTGCTCAATCTAAGGTCTCCATGTATTTTCTAATAAATCCCATTTTGAGACGCATCTTTTTATACCTGCGTTTAAGTCCCCTCAATTATTAATATGACTACATGACTGCTTTAATTTTGTCTAACTTGACTATAACTTGACTTGACTGGACTTGAACAGGAAACACTTTCACTCACTAATAACTGTAAGCCTCTTAATACAAATATGTTTTATGCAGTGATGTAAAAGAAGGTTTTTCAAGCAAAACTGCGATGTGAAAAGTTGTTGCTTTTCCTTGTCTTACATTATAGTCATTTTTTTCACGATTTTCTGATAGACAAAACCAATAATTGATTAATACTTGGTAGATTAATTGATAATGGTAATAGGCATTTGTCAGGTGAATTTATTGACTCATGGCCTGAATTCCTTTGTTATATTGGTTGTCTTTTACAGATTTTTTAAATCAGTTGTTTGTGTCATACAGCATAAATAATGATAAAGAGGTACTTAAATGTTGTAAGTCCCAAAATTAGTTTTACTTATTTAGATTTGTATCTGAAATAGACTTTTGATTCACTTAATGTGGTAATTGACAGTGTACAAAAAAGCTATGCTAATCTCATTTCCAAAAATGCAAACTGGAAAATCTGGTTATAAAGCAATGCTCTTCCTGCTACATTATTTTTGAAAGAATTACGGTTTGAGATCTGATAACTAATAGTTGCAGGCTGGAACTGACAAACACTAAATTTCAGTGCCGAGATACAATCAGAATATTTCTGGGATTTGCTGTTATACAGTAGCAGTGCTCATGAATACAGATAAGATATCTTTCTGCAGACAAACACGCACAGACACACATACACACACACACACACACAAAGGCAAAGCAGATATAGCCATAACAGTGAGGTTAAATCTCTGTGTCTATCGTGGGTGCCACAGTGACATAGTCCCCTTAGGACGGTCCCCCTGGCTGCTCATCTCTAAATGAATGATGATGACTCTGGGCCGAGCCAATCATTCGCAGTGATACTCATCGGGACAAGAGTCGCGCTCATTCATATTCCACAAGCAATTTCATCTTTCCCTCCAAAACACTGTCAGACTCACACTCCACCGAGCAGTTGAGATTAACTCAGACTACCAGAGTGAGCCCCCTCCTCACCAGACAAACAGATTCTGGCGTTTTCCTGTCATCCTGATAAACGCTCTTGATGGAGGATATCATCTGAATTAGTCCGACGCTGCCGTGTCATTTTGAAGCTCCACTGTTTTTCTGTTCCAATCATTTTACTTGCAGACCTTCTGTTTTTGTTGTTTTCACACTCTGTGCCTGACATTTTAATTTGAGTAAAATCACTTGTCAGTGAGGCAGAGTGTGTATGGTGTGAACAGTGAACTTTCTCACCTTGTGGGTTAACCCCAGGCATTTGCAGGCCCGTATCATTCAGGAGGTCTAAGGCCAAGGTCACATTGTGAAGCTAGAGGTTAAAGAGACATAAACACAAAGTCAATACATCACATTTTCATCTCAGTAATTTAACACTGTACACATATTTGTACAGACAACACTGTTGTAAATTTTCTTCAAGACCAACTCATATACAGTAGGTTTCCAGTGAACCTAGTAATATCTCACTATAACGATGTCTTGTGGCCGCTATAGTTATTTATACTTGCTACTGACCCTTGCTACGAACCCTAACCCAAAATTTTGAACGTGTCCTTTAAAGAACTTTAAAGGAATTTAAAACTGAATTTAAAATAGAAACTAAAATTCAATGTGCCACTGTATGTTGATAGATTTCTATTGTTCATACATACTGTTCAGAAAGATTTTATATATATATATATATATATATATATATATATACATATATATATATATAAATAAAACAGTTAAGAATCCGCTATAATGTATTATAAATCAAGCTGAAATATAATGTTTATTACCAGAGGCTTTTTAGTTTTTAAGGTATAAAAAAAAGAGTCTAATATAGAGTGTCACAGTGTCTTTATACAATAAGTAAGTCATGAGCTCATCATATCTGGGATAAAAGAGTCATAACTTTTTCATGGACTCATCCTATTGCTTCAAGTAAAGTGAGATAAAAGATATCATTTAAGTGAGCCATGACACAGTAGTAATTATGCATCTACTTTTATTATGGGAATAGTAAAATATTAATTTTATCATACGATGCATTGTAATAGGCATGATTTTGGATCAGGTTTCTGTACTGTCGCTCATTATCCACTGCGCTCTTGTGGGAAATTACATTAGCTGAAATTAGAAATGAAAAAAAATGTTTTATGATCTTTTTACTTTTGAATTAGATTAATGGAGGCGCCACAAATCTATACTTTCACAAAACCGCAGTTATAAAATTAAGTGAATTATTATTGAAAGTGGTCATTTTTCTTTAGTTGATTGATTTTTAATAAATAAATATATTGCAAATGAAACCCATAGCACCTGTGAGCATCTACAGGCTGATGTTGATGATATTTACTAATAAAGTTGAGTGTTGTGTATGTGTGTGTGCCTCTGTCCAGTGTAAACGCATCATCTCTCTGATGATGCACTTCCCTTATTAATGTGTTGTGAATCTCTACTGAGTCCGTACCATCTCAGAGTGATTGACAGGGGTCAGGTTGAAGTCACAGAGTGGGACGAAGAAGCCTTCCAACTGTCCAATCAGCAGCAGCAGAATCACACCATCAGCAAACTAGACACAGGAGGTGATATAATCTCAGAGGAGGTAATCAGTGATGATTCTGTTTTTTTCCACAGGAAAGCCTGTAAGTGCTCCAAAACTGTTTTCAGCTGTTTGTTTACCTGTTTGTCCATATCAGCCACCTGCAGACCCATGGTAGACATATTCTGGTTGACAAAGTGTAAAATGGCCTGAAAATGGAAAAAAATTAGGAGGTAGGGCAGTTTGAAATACAATCTGACCTCATTTAGCAGAAATATTAAAGCATTAAACATGTTCCATTCTTCATCAAAACCTGACAAAGTGTTTTGTTTGTTACGGTCAACAGGTTGAGGTATGATAATATCAGACCCCTAATGGAATAGAAGCTTTTTGATTCTGCACTCCACATGACTGCCCTGAAATTAGTGCTGAAGCAATTCAATTAACGGATTAGTCAAACAACTGAAAATTAACTGACAATTATTTTAATAACTGCTTGTTTGAGTCGCTTATCAAGCAACAAGAGACTGCATTGATTCTAGGCTCTGTGAGACTAGCAAGCGAAGGACATTACTATCCCTGAGTCATGCTATTTATAGGTAAATGTGAACTAAGCTAAATGAACAAATATTTTCTGCTCTCCTATTTTCTATCAGTGTAAATTTAATATCTTTAGGTTTTGGGCTGTGGGGTGGATGAAGTCCCTTTCTGAATATTTTTCTGAATATCTTAAAGTTTTGAATTGCTGGTCAGACAAAACAAGAAATTTAAAGATGTCACCCTGGGCTTTGTACAGGTTCCACTATTGTCTAATGTTTTATAGACTAAAAAGTGAAGTGAGTTATGAGATAAAACATTTTTTTTTAAATAAACTGATCTATTCCCTAAAAGCACAGCTCCAAATAATATAAAATACCAAAAAGAAAGAATTCTGTGCACATTTGATCCTAAATCTACATTCACTGTCCTTGTATTTCAGGTACAGGTTAAGTTGATAATTATATCATGCTTATTTTTTTCCTGTCTTAACCATTGACTGTAAATAAAGATGGACGTAGCCTCCATGTCATCGCTCATAGGTTTCTGAAGAGCGGTTTTGAAGCTCAGAGTGGGCTGTTCCACCATCGCCATCTTGGCAGTGCTCGACTAACTCCCGGCGAATCCAAAAGTGAGCAAAGAGGTGGGCCGTGCAGGGAGCCAAGACTTTGGTGAGTGCCAGTTTGTGGCAAGCATACGCTCCCATACCTGTCAGAGTGCCACACCCTCAAGTACTTTAAGCCTTAAATTGAAATGGGTGAGTTATATAAAAATTCATCCCTGTTCAGTTGCCACAAAGGAGGACATTAGCTATAGAGACCAAAACTGTTTTTTGTACCAGGCTGCAAACATGTTTATTTCTTCTGTACAGCTTCATTTTTAACCCCCGGAGATTGCGGCTTGGTCTTAACACTACAAAATTTGTTCTCTCACTGCCACTGGAGGTGAGAGAGTTAACACCTTAAACTACCTCAGCACTTCTCCTTCACTCCCCGTCATACCTTCTTCACCGTGTTGACCTTGTGAGCCTCAAGCTTCAGCAGTTGCTCGATGGGATCTTCCCCTGGGTGATCAGACAGCCAGAAAAGTGTGTTAAGTCATCGTAGGCTGTATTGAATGACATTCAAGATGTCGCATTAGCTCAACTTCGGACCGCTCTTACTCACTTTCAGTATTGCTGAGAGAGTCTGAGCCTGTGTTTCTGTTGAAGAAGAAAAAAAAAACATGAGGTGAACCCTGAGTTTTTTCCACACATCTACAGAACCACACATGGAAGCAATTTACTCACGTATCTTCTGTTAGGACCTCTGTCTGTACATCTGATTTGATTCCCCTGCTGCTGACCTGGATGTAAATTGGAGTCAACCAAAAATTGAGCAAAAATTGAGGTGTGTTTGAAACAGATTTGGAGCAGGAAAAGGTGCTAAAGCTCGAGCTAAAACTCACTTCCACTGCCACAACTTCAACCTTCACATTCGGTGGCAAATCCAGTTCAGGCTGGAAACACTTCACCATGGCAACCAGCAGATGAATAGTGGCCAGGAGGTCTTTGTTGTGGATGACTGACAGACGAAGGGCAGAGACCAAAACACCACAGAAATCAACTTGCAGTGATTGGACAGAACTGTCCACCACTCAGTATGGAAGCAAAGTAAGGCTGTAAGGATTTGATTCTTATAAAACAATGAGCACCTGGCTGTGGAACTTATAATCCTTAAAAGTTATCAATTATAAACCTTTAGATTTTCACAAAATCAAAGCCTGTTTTCTATCATATTTATGGCTGGCACTTATTCACCTTTAGCCATTTTATGTTTACATTGTATTATTTAAGTACTTCTCTATACTGTAGGTTTCATTTTTAGTGGCAGAGTCTGAAAAGGGCAAAACTTGGAGTATAAAGAACAACTTCATTTGAGACACCAGTGTGTTTCAGTTGGTCTCGCAATAAAGTTGTTTGTTACACTACAAGTGTTGCTGGGGTTTTGATCTCTTCAGATGTTTTTCCCTTCTCAGTGGACCTTGAAAGCAGAGCTACATTTACACAGTGTCAGCAGAATGGAAAGAACAGGTTGAGTTGTTCTGACTTTAAGTCTTTTGACTTGAAATGATGATTTGAATGAATGAACTGCCTAGAGTTAAATCGACCCATTAAATGAAGTTTTTCAAGAAACAAAACTAGAATAGTAACAGACTTCCCAGCATGCATTACTTGAGAGTTAAAACTCTCCAGAGACTCTCCTTTTTTGTAGCTTGAAGAAAACAGACATGATGTAAACTTGCTGTGTGTCTTCAATACATGCGACGGTATGTCACAGTTGTCTCTTTTCATAATAATGAAAATGCTGATGAAGATTAGCACTGAATTCAGTCCCTACCGCGGAACACTGTGATTTTTAACAAAGTCACAATGACCAGTCAACCACACCTGCTGTGTTTGTACTGACTCTGGTAAAAAGAAGCTTCAACAGCTGAAAGCTGTAAGTTCTTTATGTTAAAGAAAAACTGACTCTTTACTTTAGTGAGGAGATGGAAAAGGAAAGCAAGATTGTGTGTAATGACTGTCCATCTGACCTTATGTCTTATGTCTCCAAGTGGAATAAACTTAAAGTAAGTTGCAGTAGAGGGTCACTAGATCAATATGTTGACATCTAAATACCACTTCATTTGAAATGCTACAATTTGAATTCCCCTTTTTTTCATTTCAAGTGGTGCAAGTTCAAAATAAATAAATAGTCTTAAAAATCAATAAAGTGTATTCATGTTGCTCAGACTGGTGAAATTCACCAAAATTCAAGATAAGAAATTCAAACTTGAAAATCCAGGTTTCCAAGAATAATCAATCAATCCTGGATATATTCAGGTTGTGTTTTTTTAAGTCACATGATCCATAAGAGAGAAATTCTTCAGCGTTTTGACTAAACGCTGAACTCTTGAGTTTCACAGTCAAGTGTTCAGTTGCTTATAACAATGCCGATTATTATGGCCCTTCTTTGCTTCCATAATTGAGCACTTGTAAATAATCCACTGACAGATAATTAAAGCAGAACCCAGTAATATCAGCAAATTTTATCTCCTCCAAAATCCCTCACAGTTGGTATAAGCTAACATGGCACCCTTGAGCTAGCACCAAATCCTGTTGTAATTTGAAGTCGTTGCCAGGACAGAACATTTGTCCACTTGTTGCTGTGCTGGTGACGGCCGGTCAGCTGCATGACTCACGTTTGATGTTCCATTTGGTCTGGCTGCTGTCCCGCAGTCCCAGTCTCTGGTCCAACTCCGCCAAAATCACTTCCAGTTTGCGGATCTGAGCAACGCTGGTCAGTGATATCTCCTCCACGGGCAAGTTCACACTGGCCAACCTGGCTGGAGAAATCAGGAAATTATTACGTGTAAAGGCTGGAGTTATACTGGCAAGAGCAGTGTTCTGGATAGCAGAGCTGACAACTTTTAGGAGAACTTGAAAGGGAACCATTTGTTAGTTTTCATCGTCTAATTTAAATTATGATTAAGTTGAAGTATGTTAATGTTAAATGAAATATAAATGGGGGCGACAGTGTAATCATACAAATGTGTATTAACTCACACAGCAGATGATGAAACACCAGTCCATCATACAGATCCTCCTCCAGACTCTGAACCACTATGTGCTCCGGATTTAAAGTCTTATTGATCCAGTCAATCAATACCTAACAAGACACGATTCATCACACAGTGAGATGCATCAAACACTTTCATCTCCTTTTATACATTTTTCGGTTCCCAGTGTAGCAGATGAGAAACAGAATGAAACCTCATTTTGTAAATTCTCTTAATCAATTTTCAGAGATAATATGCTCTTGAAGTGGATGGAAAATGATGACAAACACACTGTGCTCTCCAAAAATAAAAAATAAATATTTCTTTTCTTTTCCTTCCAAAGTCTACAAACAATATATGCCAGGATTATTTATTCATTCATTGCCAGTTGCACAAAGCACTTGAGCGTCTATCTTTTCCAATCAAATTGTGTTTTAAAGTCTGATCCAGAAGACTCTGCTGGGTCCTCGCTCTTCTCTAATCTGTCTCCCATCACCTCTGATAATTATGTTCATTAAAGTTTCATTGATCCTTCCACCTCTCTCCCTGCATCAGATATTATTCATGATCTTCACGGCACACATACATGCAGGCTCTGTAATGTAATTCCTGTGTAGCATTTATCTCCAGCCCACTAAAGACATTCAGGGATTCTTGGATCTGTGGTTGTCAAGGATGGGCTTTGATGTTACAGTAAATGTTGAATGGAAGACAGAGATTCAAACAAAGCTCTATCAGGAATTCATCTCTTACCTGCTTTAGCTTTTCAAGTTTGGGGTCTTTCAAAGACGTTGGCTGAATGAGCTTTCTCTTCTCCCCTGTGTGAACACACACAACCTGCACTGGTCAGTTAGCATTCATCATACATTTTACTTATCTATTTTACAAGGCCATTTATATTTTATTAATGTTGTGAATGCAAGATGTAGCTCCTTAATTACAATACAGGTACTTTACATTTACACTGCATGCCCTACATGCATTTTGGATGTATTTTTCCTCTCAGCCATTAGTTTCCTTTCCTTTATACAAGATGAAAACCGAATAGCAGAGCTCATTTTGGGGGCTGCAGTTTGTAGTACTGTTGAATTGTATTGCATTAAACTGAGAGGTGTTTCTAATATTTAGTCTATCCCACTCTAAAGCAGGATATTTATCAGCTTACCAGATGCATACATACCCTGGAAAGACTCAACGTTCACAGTGTCCTCCTCTTTGTGATACTCAAAGATATCAGCCTCCATCGTTCCTCCTCGAGAGGAGATATTCACTGCAGGTCAACAAAACCTGCAGATGAGTCAATTGTGCTTTAACACATTGAGTGGAAGTGCTTAAATATAAACCACAGCTGAAATAAGAAACACTTTTTCCAACAACATGTTTGGCAGAAAGTCTGTCTCAACAGGGGCTTAGTAAGTGTCCTTGACCATGTTGCTTAACTTCTGACTACTGCAGGGAGTTTCTTGCGACCAGCAGCAAAAGAACTGATTGCACTGACAGAAATTCTTGTACCTCCAAATTTCTGCTTCTCAAAATGGTTTTATTATGACTGCGGGTGTTAGAAGTTTCTAAAAACACAGGCAAGCACACGGCCTGTGTGCTTGCCTGTGTTTTTAGCAACAGATCTGGCGAAAACCCTATAATAGTGAAAAAGGAAGAAGTGTAGTTTCTTCACTTCCTTTTCTCTTTTTTTTTTCAGTGGCACCTTCAGCACTTAACAGATGAGGTGCAGTACAGTAGATCCCCACAGATTTTCAGGGCTGCAGCTCTCCCTCTGAATCATCTGAAACATTTTGAATCATGATCTTAGACAAATTATAGCAAACACATAAAGTAACACATTCTGACAAGACGTGACCTGGAGCGTGTCAAACTGTTGTTTCCTGGATCTGGAGAGGAGAAAAGCCTCGATGAGCAACTTTTCTTTCTCTGTGTGTTTTATGTGTGTGTGGCTTCCTTTTCCTGAGGTTGACAGTAACTTTCAAACAAGGTCATAAACAAAAGTCTTTTTGAACAAGCTTACCTTCACCACTCTGAGCGTCTCGATGGAATTGGGTGACTTCAGCTGCACTGAGTTCCTGAACAGATGTCAGCTCCACAAACTGTCAGAACGGTGATATAAGAAGTGGAGGGCAGCACTCAATCTGAATGAAAGCTCCTGTGAATTCTATCAGCGCAAAAGGTCTGACTGCACTCAATTTCAAACAATTGCTTTAAAAGAAAATAGCATGTCACAGGGTCGAAAGGGAAGACAAGCACAGATAACAAATAAGAGGATGTGGCAAAAAAGAAGGTAGCACTTCCTCTTTTTGATACTGGCTTTGCAGCAGGGCCTTTTTCTGATGAGGGCGTTTATGTTTTGTGTCACGCACCGTATTTGAGATCTTAATAATAAGTACGTGTCGAGGGCAAGAGAACAAGGAGGAATCTTGGTTACAAATGTATTGTTTGGAAAACCACACTTAGGAGGGCCGAGAGAAACGTGACACTCGGAGGTCTGAACCACTCAGGCTCGACTCACACGTCTCCATCTGTGACCAGCCAGATCAATTTGCTGTCATCTGGTCTCCAGCCCTCTCCATTCTCCAACACCAACAACAAAAGACGAGAAGAGAGAAAAAGATACAGACAACAAAACAACAAGCTCTGTATGTGCACCGGCCTTGTTGAAGAAAAGAAAAAGGACCACCCATCTGCCATATAAAGGGGAAATTTGGGGGATGAGGAAGGTTACCATGGCAACAAAGGAATGAGACAAGAAAATAAAGGCCTAAAATAAACCCATAATTCCTTTAGCTAAACCCAAATTGCAGGAATTGCCTGTTCCAAAGCCAATCTCGCTCAAAAGCCAAAGCAAATCTAACCTATCACACAAGTAAGAGATAAAATGAAATTCACTCTCTATTTGATTCCAGCCATTTATTTCTTGATAGGCAAG
Organism: Seriola aureovittata; assembly: GCF_021018895.1. Taxonomy (NCBI): domain Eukaryota; kingdom Metazoa; phylum Chordata; class Actinopteri; order Carangiformes; family Carangidae; genus Seriola; species Seriola aureovittata. The sequence continues at coordinate 7,731,776 of NC_079373.1, read as the reverse complement.
ATAAAAAAAAAATGCACAGAGGTGAGCCATCCAGTGCGAGCACAGTCTAGATTGACTCATCCACTCTCTCAATTATTCAGCCTGGCTCTAAAACGCATGCACTGTACATCTTAGCAGGTCTCCAGGCGGTTCCGTGGGTCCAGGCCCCCTCGGGGACTTGTCTGAGAGGCCAGTCAGTATGAAGATAGTCTGGCTGTGGCTTTCCTGGGATGGCAAGAACACACTGCACTTAAGGCAGGAGGCAACAGCATCAGCTTTTAAATATGGCTTGAAAAATGGTGTGCACAGTTCAGGGTAAACAAGAACCGTTCACAGTTCCTTCAGCTGTTAAGAAAAGTGATTATGGCATATAACTAGAGCTAGCCATATAGTAAGAAAATCCAAAACATTTTCAGGCACTAATTTGACATACAGGTCATATATAACACACAACATGTTCAAAACTCTTTAAGGAATAGTTAAGACATTTCAAGAAATACGCTTCCCATGAACAAACCAACATAACAACACTATGCATTGTTTTTACAGTGCTTTTGCGCAGTTTAAATAAACAAGATATAATAGTTGGTTAGCTCAAATGTGGTGGTAGGAGAATTTAGTTTCCCTTTTGAACAGAGCTACATTATCTGTTTGCCCATTTCCAGTCTTTGTGCTAAGCTAACGTGATGCTGGCTCATTTAACTCCTAGCAAGAATGCAAAGTGTATTTCCAAAAATGTCGAACTGTTTCTTTAGACATGAAGCGACTGTTTAGCTTAAGAGACTATAGGTAGGGTTAGCACTGCCGCATGCCCTATACGGCAGTGAAATGCACTACGTAGATATTTGATGTCAGTCAGTTTGCTATTCCGCATAACTAAGCTAAACTCCTGCTAATGCTAATTAGCTTAGCAGAGGAGTAGTAACTGTGATCTCAGCCTCTCACTCGTGGAATTTGATATGGTTAAAATACCTAAAAATCACTTATTTTTAATGTAGTAAAATGTAATTTCTATAAGATATATGTAAATAATAATACATACAATTAATTTTCTAAAAAAAAAGGGGTTAAAATTAACAAGCAAGCTGAAAGAACAGGTTTTAGTGATAATATGGAGTTGATGTTTTTATAGTATGGTTTTTGTGTGGATCAAACAAATAAGATACAACGTGTTAAGTGAGCTTTAGATATAAAGTTAGGCAGATTTTGTTAGTAGTGTAATGTTAGATGTGACCATAAGCGAATCAACTGCTGGCTGTGTCAATCAAACTCTTGGCAAGAAAGCGAATAAGAATATTTCCAAAAATGTCAAACTATTCTTTTAATACCTATACAAAGCACTTTTAGATACTTAATAATATGTAACAGCATTTTCAACTTTCTTAAATAATCTGGAGGAATATATGCGACTGAGTTTGACACTAATGTTTTCCAGTATTACCATTCACCACATTTTTCCTGTGATGGCTGTGTATTCAAATGCAGGGATGAAGGTTGAAGGGTTTCCTGGGTTGCAACATTCGAGGAAATAATAAATAAATATACTGACATTTGGGGAAGATTAAACACTAACATTCAGAGCCTTTTTCAGGCTACTCCCCCTGGCTCTTTTTAAGTCCCGCATAATGACTTTCAGTCCCAGTTGGTCTCCTACAGTGTCCAGAATGAAATGCATATCAGCAGAGGCACAGGATTCAGAGTAATATCAGCTGAGTGAACACTGACTGAACTGGAAAAGTTCACTCAGTGTTTTTGTAGTTGGTGAACAGGTTGTAGAGAACTCTGAGGGTGGACTTGAGGTTCAGGTTGACAACATCTGTAAAACAAAATTGAGACAAAACAGAGGTCATTAGCTTGCCAAACCTTCAGGTAGAAATAGACCTTTGACATGTACAAAAAACTGATCCTCGGAAGACTGTGGCACAAATTAAATGGTCTGTGGTACCACAAAATCATGTTTACTATGCAAAGGAGCCTCTTCAATGATTGCTGTTGGACTTCTTTCCATCAAAATATTATGTGTAATTTGATTTGTAATTTCAAATGAAATGGAGCTCCAAATAGCTCCCAAGAATTTGCTAATGATTATCATATGATGTGTTACTTCTTACCAGGAGCGATTCAAAGGCCCAAAAAACACTTTCTGTTCTCTCTCAGTGCCATGGTGTTCTACACAAGTGCTTATTTGCTTACTGTAATTTCTCATCACAGCTAGGTCTATTTTAAGTTATTCCAGCCAGACACCATTTGTTACAGTAGTATCATTGCATCACCATCTAAACTAGCATGCCTTAAGCTCCTTATCGTCTGCATTTCCCTGTTAGCTGGGGTGACAGTATGGATTTCATTAATGGCTTTAGGATCTCTGCTTTCATTTATAATGAACCTGCATATTTGCACGAATCCAATGCTAATCACAACATATATACTGCAGTAAAAGTATAGCTATACATCTGTGAAGATAATAGCTTGATTTCAATTACTGCAAAAATTGCGAGCAGTGCTTGCGAGTAGGATTGTGAGCGGTTTCCATTTTGGCTTAGTCTGATGTTTTAAGGAGGGGAAAAAGCATTTCAATAATAACATAGCACTGAGCAAGACAATATTTACACATGCTGAAAATCTACTGTAGCTTATATTAGTTCAAGAGGAGCAGTAACTAGCATCTCAGCTTCCAACTGAGATGGCAGTCGCTTATTTAAATGTATTAAAATGTAATTTCTATAAGATATATATAAATAATAAAAAACACAATTTATTTTCTAAACAAAGTAGTTTTAATATATTACACAACAAAAAAAATCTAATTTCCAAGCTGAAATTTCACTACGATATTTTGTGGATTAAAGTGGCCTGCCAAATTAATTAAGAGTTCTTCAATGAAGTGATACTAATTACAGCTTAAGAAGGTAATCGGTCAACATTAGATCACACTGAGAGCTATTTCCAAATTTTCTGTAAATCCGCTTGCAAATCTCTGTGAAAGACAGGAAAAATACTAAATTGTTAAAAATGATAAATGATTTTAAGCAATAATCATCATTACGTCAAATCATATAAGTCGTATTTTGATACTTCTATTCTCTCTTAAAAAAAAAAAAAAAAAAAAAAAGCTGTACAACCAAGTAGGAGCTGAATGCTGAATGACCTCAGCACCAGCCATCCGGTATTTGAGTTTAAAGGTGAAGCAAGGTTTCCATCTACTGGAAAACCTTTAACATGACTGCTACTGTGGCGCATCAACCATTCAATGCCTTCTTTTACAGCACCCTGTCAGTATAAGAGACTCATAATCTCTGTCACCCTCCATAAAACCTCCTCACATTTTATGTCTTTTATCTTTTCTTGTAATAACCTAATATATCTCTGTCTATAAAATACCTTCTGGTCTGGCCTTGGGTTTCTTCAGGCCTCCGTCCTGCATCAACTCAAAGGCAAACGCCACATTGTGGACCTGAGGGGAAACAAAGTTAAGACTTTATATTCTGCAAATTGGCAACAAAGATCCAATTTGTTTCACTTTTGGAGGGTGAAATCACCTTCTGTTCAAAGCTCTCAGGGGTGAGGAAGAAGTTGTACAGAGGGACAAAGTAGTCTTCCAGCAACCCCATCAGCAATATGAGGTACACTCCATCAGCAAACTGTGCACACATGTACAGATAGCAGACAGATAAAGTGCATTCGATGAAGAGACTGAAGATCTGATTGGAGTATATGTATCTGAAAAATTAAAATCTCAGACGTCGTTCATGCAAATAAAGGGAAGATGAGAGGATTTAAAAGCTGTTACATGACATGCGTACCACTAATGATAATTTTAATATTTCACTGGATCACGAAGTTATAACGGTGACAATACGGGTCTTTAGATCAACCATTAAATCACGTACCTGAGATTCCAGCTCAGTAACTTCCAGGTTCAGCTTGTTCAGGTGTTTGTTCACAAAGGTGATGAGCGACTGGCAACAGGACAAAAATAATATTATTAAATCCATGTTTTAAGTGTAATGACAAAAATTCAAATTTTCAAGTGAGTCATTACTATGCAGAGAAAGGGTCTTTTTTTTCTTTTTTTTACCGTTTTTACCACGTTGAGCTTATCAGGTGCATGATCCATCAAAGTGTCAAATGCGTCCCTCTCTGTTGCATAGAAGCAATAATTCAAAGGTTATGAATGCTTAAAGGAATAGTCTGACATTTTTGGAGACGTCAAATAAGAAGATCGATACCACTCTCATATCTCTTCTATAAATGTAAGTCTACAGCCAACAGGCGGTTAACTTAGTGGAGAGATAGCGAGGGGAAACAGCTAGCCTGGCTCTGTACAGGGGTGAAAAAAAACCTGTGCACCAACACCTCATACAGCTCAATTATTAACATGTTATAACCTTTTTGTTTAATTTGTACGAAAACGTATAAAAAGGTATGGTCTCTGGTCTTTGTGCTAAGCTAAGCTAACTGGCCGCTGGCTTCATATTTAGAGAGAGTGGTATCGATCTCACTCTCAAAGAGAAAGCAAATAAGCGTTTTTCCACTAAATGCTGAGTCATTCCTTTAAGCAGAGAGACAAGGAAATAATGAAACTAAAGGGACATTTCTACAATACTGTAACATGAAACAGATACTGTATGTGGCTGGGACTCACCAAATCTTCCCATCATCATTCTGAAAAACAAAAACATGCGACAGAATATAAAAAGAAGTTTTAGTTTTCAAGTCTGTGTGCAGTAAAATCTCCAGCTTCCTAAAATACATACTAAAATAACTATTATTAAGGCTTTACATATTAATAATAACAACATTGAACAGAGAAGAGGAGCACACATAAAGGAAACTGTATCAGCTCTTACTCTGTGGTGCTCGTCAGCTCTTTGGTCACTAGAGCAGTCTGCAGGATGCCCTCTCGTTTCTGCTCAAATAAAAATCGAAGTCATTTATCCGTGACTTGACAGAATAACTACAACTGTAAATGCACATTCTGATGATCTCATGTACAGACAAGACAAAGACAAAAAACTGAAAGATGACAGAAATGTAACCATTAACTGACACTATACTATCGATCACTATGATGGGCCTTATTATCATTTATTTTAATTTCATTGCTACACATAATGATGATGGATGACACCCCTGCTTGAGTTTGATGGGACGCTTTACCTTGACCACCACCACCTGTACAGAGACATGCTCAGGCAGTCTGATGGGGGCCTGGAAGTGCATAGCGAGAGCCACCAGCAGATAGACAATAGCCACCAGGTTCTTTGAATGGATCGCTGAAACAGTGAATCACAAGAGTCGACTGTCAGTCCTTTCACAAAGCAAGCTAGCGTAATGATGAGATGTGAGCTATTGATAGTGATAATAATGTAAGCAACTTTCTAAAGATGTTTTTTTTTTTTTAAGAGACAACAAAAGAATGACAAAGCTGCAAATGAGAAATTAATGAAGCATGAATCAACACAACTCTGACATTAGCTCCTGTGGGAATCCCTTATGTTTGTAGAGTTACACATAACTCTGCTTAAATAATCACCAATTTGTAATGCAAATTAAGAGAATCAATTATGTGTGTTAAAGGGTCATTCCACCAATTTCACACATGAGTTCAGTATGCTCATCATGAAGAGCGCTGTGGCGCTGCACAATGGGAGGAGCTATTTCTGGAGTTCCTGCTCCTGCAAATAAAAGTTCCATTCATTTTTCCAGTACAAATCATTAACGTGACTCGCAGCTGGAACAGAATGAAACTCTCCCAGTTCAATCATCAGTCCGAATGATTAACAGCTACGTTAGAATATATCTGGGTATTAGATTGTGTACAAAAGATTTTCATGCTACACATTATATAATGACGAAACATCCAATCACTGAGCTTAAAATTCTGTCAAATGAGCCACAAAAGATTATGCTGTTAGAAAACTGAAAACACAGTCTGCAGGTTAAATCAGTTCGCTTTTAAATTCTGTGTCATTTTTGCCAAAATTCAGCAGCTACACTGCAATATTTTGTTAACAACAAAAGCCATTTGAAATACTGACTGTTCTGATTCACACCTCTGACTGGTTTCTTTTCCATAACAACCACGCCCAAGGCTCATGGGTACTTAGATTTGTCCACCAAGAAAAACATGACGGATAAAACACGACCTCTCAGAAAAACAAAGCTGGAATTAAACCTGATGGCCATAACATAAACCCACAGGGTTGTTACATTTTTTGGGAGAGTTTCGTGTTTCTGTGTTTCTGTGTTTCTGTGTTTCTTTGACATTAAGGACACGGTTTAAAGAAAAAATTGATATGGGAAAAACCACCTCAGGAACCAGCTTGTCCTCACTACTTCGCAACTCTATACAGCCCATGAAAACAGATTAAATATGAGAAATATAGAATCTAGTATTTAAATCCCTAGAGTGCACCTTAAAGCAGGAAAATCACTGAATTCAATGTGAAACTCACAGTCTACACTCCACTCGATAGTCCAGCCGTGAGGCCTCAGCATTTCGTTAACCGCCTCCAACACCGTCTGAAGCTTTTGCTTCTGGCCGATCTCAGATTGGGTCACCTCGGCCACGTTCAGCTTCCTGCCCGACAACTTCTCTGTCAACAACAGGAGAGAGAGAGGAGATACAGTCATGTCAGGTCAAACACACACAATCATGAATCATTTCTGACAGTATCGTACAGCAGTACTGTATTGTATAATACAAGCGAGCCGTGTCTGTGCTTTGAAGAGAACTCCCCTGAATAGGAGGCTTGCTGCACGTGTGAAGGCTTAGACAAAAAAAACTTTCATTTACATAAAACACCAAACTTACAAAAGTGCTTCAAACCAAAAAAGTGTAGAACATGTTTTTTGCCTGCCTGTTTCACTGTGGGTTGTGTCCTTTGGAAAACAAGGACATGATTATCACGAAAAATGCCCAAATGTTTTGGCTGCAGACAACAAAGATGACTTGTATAAGAAAACTTCTCTGCTCCGAGGAGAAGTAAGGAAAATGATTTCGGAGTCTTATCTCAAGCGCGTGGGTTCAGATAATATTTTTTTTAAAAAAGGAACCAGCAGCACTGATAAAAAAAGAAATCCAGAATGAGCCACTGATGCAATAAAAGACTGAGATTACATAAGGTGCAAAAATGATAAAGGAGTGTGAAAACTAAAAAAGGGCTTTAACGCAGAGCAAGAAATCACACATCCCTTTATAAAATGTTTCCTGCTGCGCGTTTTAATTGTTGTTCTTGACACTTCTGAAACATATGAAAAGTCAGTCCTATTTCGTGTCAGCTGGCTTTTGTAAATTAATGTGCATTTCTTTTCTTTTTTCTTCTTTTTTTTTTATCCTTCTACGTGTTTGACAGATAATGAGACTTTTTAATCGGGCTGGAAAAATTAGCTGGTGTACGCACAGGGGAAATATGTGGGAGCAAAGAAGAAGAAGAAACCAGCTGGAGTGTGGAGATAAAAAATGAGAGGAGCTGAAGAGGGAGTTTGAGGACAAGAAATGTTCCCTTTGATTGACCAAAAAAGACACGGAAATCATCAGTCATGACGGAGAAAGAAAAGAATCTACACACAAGAAAAACATTTGAAAAAATGCAATAGAGTATAAAGCACAAGAAAGAGAGTTCGCAGAGTTCTGCTACAGACGCACATGTGACAAACTGTACAACCATTTCAATGCAAATCCAATCAATAATTGCAACTGTGATAATATCAATTCAGTTTTTTACTGCTGTTACTGTTGCAGTGACATTACTTGATATTCATTTGGCAGAAGCTGTAGATGCTTTTGTTTCATCTACGAAACAAGAGAGGTGTCGTCAAAAAACACAAAGAGGGTTTCTGTTCGTAGCTGTTAGCATGTGGTGTTGAGCTGGAGGTTTTCAGGCTGCTGTGACAAACAACAGACACAAGGGGGAAACCCCTAACAACCCAAAGACTATGAAGCTTTACTAGACACAGCAGCACAGCGGTGAACACACATGAATCACAGTGGACACTGGACTGGAAGAATAATGCTGCTAATTTTGGCTTTTTTTTTTACATGTTACTTAATGAGTTGAACACTTCATTTATTTTTTTTCACTAAAATGTTTCAGAATAAAAGAAATGTTTTGAGTTGATTACGTTTGCCAGTAGTTATTACTGAATGAATGAATGAAAGAATGAAAGGATGGATATTTGGTAAGATGGCCTTCAGATATCACGCTCTATTTGTCTGGAATAATTTACAGAGCAGACTGAAACTTGACACGCTGCTACCAATAGGCCAATTAAAGCATTTGGTTAGAAGTCTTACTGATCTGGGGTGTAACTGTTTTACATAATCTCTTTTTAACTACTACTACAGAATGTACTTAAGAGGGTATAATTTGTCATCTTATTGTCTACTTGGTTGTACATCTGAATGTATGTTTAAATATACACTCTTGTGTATTCGAATGCATATTTAAATACTGTATACATGCTTGAAAACCCATTATATCAGATATAAACTTAATGTTCTCATATGTTGATGTTAAGCATTTAACAAAACCTGAGTTATGTCTACATACATATATGGAAACGTGCTGTAAACTACATTCATCTGTCATCAAACAGACAAAACACTTTCAGGAAAAGCTTGAATTGAAGATCATGATAAAAAGGACAGAATTTTTTTAAATAAAATTTCATTCTCAACCTCATCCAGATCAGAACAGGTGACACTTTCCATCCCCCTCTACTCCATATGTTCAGGAAGGTAAGTGTGATTAATATCACAGTAAGTTCCCGGTTTTCATTTGCTTAATATTTCTTCTGACTATTATCAAAGTATGTTTTAATTCTACTTCAAGACAATACTGCATACTTAGGTCATTTTAGGCAAGGTACTACAACGAATAGACCAAATCAAGTTGTATGAAGGGCACAGCTGGTAAACAGGCGAGCAGGAAAATTTAGTCTCTCCAGAGAAAACAATGAATCACTGTCTGCACTAAGTTTAGCGAAAATGTACGATTCTGTCATGGACCTTTGTCATGCATCAGATTCACAGTATGAAACAACAACATCTTTGTACCAGAGTCACAGGCTGCACCAACCGATCGATTGCACAATCAATTATTGATGGTGTAATTGTCTCAGATGTACTCTCATGTGTTTGATGCCTGACTGAAACTTTGCATTTCCCGACGAACACACTTTGCACATGGCAAGTTGAAGGCCAACAGAGGCCTTAAGGATAAAGATGTTGTGAGAGCTGAGAAGCCAAAAGAAACCAGTTTCTCACCGAATAACTTCTGGAGCACTTGTCCATCGTAACAGTCCTCCTCCAGGTCTTTGACTATGATCCTGTCTTCTTCCAACTCACTGTTGATCCAGTCGATCAGGACCTGGACACACGTCAAAATAGTTACTTCATATTTTTTACTGCTCTGATGTTTGTGCTCAAAAATGTAATCCCACACTACCTTCAGCAGATCTTTAAATTTAAGATTCTCCCGCGATGTTGGGTCCAACATGATCCTCTCAGCGTTTTCCTCTGGTGAAGATAATGTGAGAGAAAATGAAGACACTAGACATGTAGTACACATGTGGGCAGAGGTTTATTGTGACTTCCTGTTTAATTTCTTACACATTTATATCCATATCTGGACATAGCTACATTATCTCATCATCTTTCATACATACAGATACAAAAACAAATTCACTATGTTCCCTTCACCGGCATGTCAACAGTGATTCACATGGTGACTGAAGACACCCCACCCACTTTCGTTTCCTGCTCCTCCACTGTCACAGTCTCCATTAGTCAACATGTGTTACATTCATATGCCCCTGTGTGACCTCAGACACCTCTGACAGTCAAAATATCGCAAAGTGCCTTCTCAATAATACTGTGATCGTCCAATCATGAATGGAGACAAACATGTTACACACAGGATATAATAGTGTTTCAGGATAATAGATGCGGTTACAACTTTATGTTTTTTTTTAATGTGTATATATACCCAGCAGTGTGTCCTCGGGATGGATGTCTGTCCCGGTGGGAAGCATGGGAGCATTGATGGCCTTCTTCCCCTCTTCATGGAGATCACTCACTACACAGACAAAAACAACCCACATAACAGTCATACAACTTTTAAGAAACAGGTTCAAGGTACCAACAGGTTCCATAAAAACAAATCAACAGCAAATCCTGCTCATACGTAATTGAAAAGATCATATGAAATGATGAGTTTTATCTATACTCTTTGAGATAGAGTGATTCACAGGAAAAGATTGCGGACAAAATAGAATATGAAAGTATAGCTTGTCAGTGTCACTGGTAACAGTATTAGTGGACAGTCTCCACAAAAAAACCCAGTGGGGAAGGTGTAGAGTCACTGTGGTTTTGAACCTGCTCTTCCTTTATAGACACTACTTAAATGATTACTCACCACAATTTTTTGTTTGTCAATCATATTCAGATTTGAGCAAAATGTAATTTAAAATAGTTTCATGGGACTCACATCTTTTTCACATGACTTTCTTCTCTTTTTTCGTTCTCTAACCAACAGTGGTGGAAGATAACTAAGGAAATTTAATCTTAAATCACCGAGCCCCATCTCAACTATCTATAATATAGAAAATGTTTGCATCAATAATCATTAATATTAGAATATATATACAATATATCACCGATTCATTCTACAAAATTAGTATTTTTGCATTTTATACCATGGTGCATTGTGTTCATAGTTGATATATTGCTACACTTACTTAACTAAAGGATCATCTTCCATCTCTACTTATCAAATATCTTTATCTCAGTTTTTCTCCAATTTGAATTTATCTTATTTTTTTGTATTCAATCAAAAGACGATATAGTGCATTTCAATTATTAATGGACAGAAAACTTGTTAAAATTTGTTTTCCAACTTTCCTTTCTAATATGTTTTTCCTAAGAGTATGAGCTGTGAATTATTGGCAACTATTAACTGACCCAGGTCAGATAATTTAATTCCATATTATAAAGTGTGTTCCATCTACTTGCTCTTCACCATTTTGAACTAATAGGAAACTATTTGCTCTGGTGAACAAGCTTATCAAACTGTGTTGATTCTGAGCTTCTCCCACACGTCTGTCACTTCCTCACTTTCCTTCCCACTACAGATTGCGTCATGGGAACAGCAGTCTCCTCACATCTTTAAAAAAAAAAATCTGGTAATTTAAGCATGTCTCTTGGTGTAAAGATACAATGTACTCAACAGAGACATAAAGACACACAATAAGTAACAAACACACACTTTGACACTAGCTTCAAACTAAGTCAATTTCTGCTGAGAGGCTTTCACTTCTGATTGGAGAGATTCTCCAGGGATTTGAAGCCTTTCTTCCCCTAATGGCCACATTCCTTTTATCATCCTCCGTTTCAATTTGTAAGACCTGCAACAGGCTGGACCGCAATCTGTCATTTCATTGACCCTGTTATTTATAAAGCCTGCGAGGAGAACCAAGCTGAGAATGCAATTGAGCTCTTTTTTTCAAATTAAAAGCATGTAAAATCATTTTTAATTGAAAATATAATGAAAAAGAGTCTAGAACAGTGTGTTTATGGTACAGTCAGACCAAAATCACTACTTCAAAGCATTTCCACGGAGAGGATATACAGAATAACCCCTGGAGGAGGGGTCCCCACAGATTTACTATCTGATTCAAGAGCTGAGAGCCGGCTCCAGCCCTGGATCTCACAGCAGATCAGCAGTTTGCTTTGTAATTACAGATCGGGCTTTCTGCATTTCATCATAATTGTTCCGCTTCCTCCCTATGTGACCATCACACTGCATTACTGCTGCTTTGTACTGGGCTGGACAGAGGTTTGGCACTTCACACAGTCGAGTAAAATCTGTGTTAAAATGGTAAAATTATACAATAATAATTAATTTACTAGTGCAGATTTATACAGAATGATATGGGAATAAAAATACTTTGACTCATCAGTCCAAAAATGTAATAAAACATAAAACAACCAAAGTAAATCCTATAATGTTAAGTACAAATCTTAAGGTGGCTTAATACTTCCATCGTGTTGACCTCTCACAACAAGCAAACATATCATATCCCACGGTTCACTAAGGTAACAGGTTCTGGTTCCTCATTTCCACGTCCAAGTTCCTCAAAGCCAAACGTTAAAACCAAATTACCTTGTTTCTTTCTCTTGGTCCCACACAGCAGCCCCGCCATATCTCTGATATAAACCTGCGGATTCCCCCCGATGGCAGCGAGTGAAGGTAGAAAATGAGGTGCACGCTCCGTCCAGTGTGTGTTTATGTGTATGTGTGTGTGTGTATGTGTGTGTGTGAATGGCAGTCGGTGGGGCCGAACAGTGGCAGGGGCGTCATCACGTGTTTATTTCTGTCACAACCCTCCACCCCACCTCTGCGGTCCAGTTACCGGAGACGCTGAGAGGTTTGAGTTGTGTGTGTGTGTATGTATGTGTGTGTGTGTGTGTGTGTGTGTGTGTGTGTGTGTGACAGGAAGGAGTCACTGGACATAAGGCACCAAAGCAACCCTACTGTAACCCACTAGTAACCTCTGGGTTGCGGACACAGGACAGACTTCAGTTACCTATGACAGGTACAGTGTTGACTACATATCCACTAATTTACTGTATAATGTGTATTATGAACGCAGGATGGTGTTTCAATCCTCAGAAGAGTATTTTCTCACACAAACAATTCCCTGTTGTATGGTTTTGTTGTCTTAACCATGTCAAACAGTCAAAACTGACTGTTCAGATCAACAGCAATCCAGTAATTTCACAGCAATATGAGAGAATAAACTTGTTTCAGCGAGTAACTCTCTTCAATGGGCATGTGAATGGAGCCTTTTAACATGTTTTGCTGCAGTGGACAATCAATCATCCAGTGAATGTATTCCTCTTAACAGAATTACACTAATTCAATACAAACCAAAGCCTGCAGTCAGGAACATTTATCTTACACCAGCCTCATTGCACAACTTCATGCAAAAAGCTCCTCTGTGATGTTATAAACCATTATGCGAAAGGACACAGTGATTAGTCGAGACAGAAGTAACAACAACATACGGTCAGATTTCTTTTGCTTCAGAGGGAAAATGTCAGAAAAAAAGTCAGAAGCCAGTCAATGTCATAAACAACAGCGTGGAATGGACCGCCATCGACCTCGACTCGTTTGGTTCCACAGCTCCCGGGGGGGAGGGGGGGGGGGGGCACAGGGGGGGCCAGGGAGGGGGATATAAATAATGCGGCAGTATGGAGAAGACAGACTGGACCTTAAATATAGCTCTGGTTATTTACACCAACACAGGCACCAGTGAGTAACAGCAGCCGGGAGACAACAGTGTCAATGAGTATGTTCCACAGGGGGCCTTCAGCAGATATGAGCCATTACAGTTGAAACTATTTAATTTATTACACCTAATATTTATCTACTATTACATTTACTTAATGCTGCAATTCTGTTGTAATTCTCCATACCGTGATTCTACTTCTGCTCCCTCTGTCTGCTCTGCACACACACAGGGATCCATCCTCTGTTGCTCATCCTGAGCCCTTCCCTTAATTAGTAAAAAAGGTGGCACATCATCAAAGCAAAGAATGTCTGTAGAGCACAACTGCTGTACCAACATTACCAGAAAGATTTAAAAGCAAAACTATCCTTGAGGCTTGTGAGGATCACAGTGTCGGGCCTGTCGATCCAAAACATCTCTCTTTGAGAAACATGTTTTGAAACGATCAGACTGTGATGAGACTTGGATGTCGGGCCTCGTTTGGCCTCTGTGTAATGCCTTGACCATATGTGTTTAGAAAAAAAAAAGATATACAGTATGTAAATATATCTTTTTACATAAACACATAACATGCTCAAACATGTTTGATAAGGCTATTTTAAATTTTTCTAAATTTTGTTTTTAAGAATTGTGACCAAGATATGCAGCACAGAGTCTGACATTTTACAGTTGAAAAATTAACTTTTCAGAAGAAACTGTGTAACAAAATTATAGTAAGTCAAACATGTCTATGGCAATTCTGTGCTGCAATTTCTTGTTACAATGACGCTCAACATGATGCCAAAACTCATATATATTAATAAGTGAATATCAGTCACTTATCAGCCAGGCCAGTTAATTGCTGAGGCTCTAATAAAAGTAAAATTGACATGACTCTGATTGATGATGATAACTGTCTATTATGTGCTTTTTTAAAATTAAATCTACATTCATACCTTTTAAATATCAGTGTTGATGACTGCTAATGACATAACTGTCATGTTAATATAATTTACCTGCAATACGGACACATTGTTACTATGTGTATTTGCATGAAGGTTCACAGCTCAATTCTGAAATCATCAGTACTGCAGAATAAAGAGCAAAAGAAGCAAAGCAGCAGCACAGAATTATACATTTAACTCTTGCAATGTTGGTCTAACTTGTACTTTAATGTATGCATAATACATTAACCAATGCATGCAACCAAATCCATCTCTTTTTGATAGCAAGGTAAAAGTAGCATCAACTAAAGAAGTGAGTGAAAATATAAAAGAATAAACCTGGTATAGAATAACAGATGACTTACTATGATCAGCTTCCATCTTAGAACTTGTGTTTTAGTTATATTTTGTATTTTCAGAGCACGGACAGTCTTCACACTAAGATAATATAATGAGGATGTGACCTGACACTCATCTTCTCAGTCCTTACAAAGCAAAAACTTTTCTTTTTTTTTTTGCCCCCACTAAACTGTTATTATTACTTCACTGCCTGTCGCTGACAAAGGGACTCGTGCCTTGTCAGAGAAATGCATACTTCCTTTCAGTTAATCAGGATGTACAGAGCCAGGCACATAACAGTATCTGTAAAAAGGAGGTCTGCAACTACAGGAATCTTCTTTTATCTCTTTTTGAATATCCTTAAACAACATTTTCCATCCCATTGCTGAAACTACAGTAGGAAGAGGAGGGTTTCAGTGCTTAATACTGTAGTAAAATGTGTATGTGTGGTTGCTAAGGACTGTCAACACAATTCAGTAAACCATGAGTCCCTTTCTCTTAATGATTATTCAGCAAAAGTGAAGCAACTTTTCCAGTGGCAACTCGTCTCTGCTGGGTGTTCCCCTTAAAGGATATAAAGCACCACACCCAAAAGTAACAGAAACCACAACAGCAGCAGCAGCAGCAGCAGCGTGTGAGACGGCAAGCTGTGCTCCATCTGCAGCACTGACTTCACACACCTTTCTTCTGTTATACTGTTTTCCAATTCTGACATCTTAAAATGTTGTCTCCCTTTAAACTGACCTATGTTTCCTCTGAGCTTTAATCCACTTTGACCACACAGGGGCACTGCACTCTCACAAGCTGCACCAACTCTGGCACAGTGGAGTCCCATCTGTCCACGCTGCAGAATTCATTACCCACAGCACTGACTTCCAGCCATATGTTGGCATCATTAAGGCGTGGGGGACCACAGGGGGTCTTTGTTTGTAAGTTGGGGGTTTTTGTGTTGGTATCATTCATTCAAGGTTTCCACACCTCTTTAATACCCACATTAAAGTCTAAGTCAAAGTTTTTTAGTCTTAGCAGTAAGGACCCCATGTGTGGCCCCTTCATGGGGTCATGTGAGATTACCAAAATTGACATATCAATTTTGAATTTATATCTTCAACTAATGTTTATTTTAACTAACTAACTAACTAACTAACTAACTAACTAACTAACTAAGATTTACCTAAGAAAAGAAAAAGAAAATACAGCTTATCCATCAGTTGGAGACATCAGCTCAAATAGCTTGTAAAGATAACTCTCATACAGCAGAGAAAAGCAGCAAATCCTCAATCCAAAAAAGTGTTCACATTTTAGCTTAACATGAGTGAAACAATACACTTTTTGTCGACTGACTAAAAGCACTCGAGTAGATTAGGAAGACAATCATTCTAATTCCTTCCTTGTGCCAGAACTCCACCTCTTGGTTATCATCTAATTAGCTCATTGCCTGGGCTGTTGTCTGTGGGGTTCTGCTCAATATTAAGTGTCTTTAACATTGGAAAAAAAATCACCTTATATGGGACAGTATAAAAGGCAAATATATTTTATTATGAAATATGAAGAATTACTAAATCTACATTTGAGAAGCTGGAACCAGAGTTTATATTTTTTCTCAATAAATGGACTCTACTGATTCATAAATCATCCAAATTGTTTCATCTCTGATATATAATCTTGTTGCAGCTCTTATGATCATGTCTTGTGCATCATTCTACTCAAATTTTCTTAAAATTCAGCCCGACACAGAGTATCGTTGCGAGATTCTCCACTACGCTCCTCTAAAATAAACTGTGTAAGACTGTGCCAGTCCAACAGATAATTTTCTTTATATACAGTACATCATATGTTTTGTGCATTATTTTACACATTACCCAAAATGTCATACATATTTGGTATGCTTGGGAAACTTTAGGTCTCCAGTTTAAAACAGACTTCTGTTTTGCTGCACAGTGAGATCCTTTATCCATCCATCCAAGATTATTTTTCTTTTTTTGTTTGTTTTACAGTTTGACTAAAAGATTTAATGTTAAAATGTCATTTAAAGTGTTTGAAAATCCCTGACTTTTTAAGGTAAAGTGTGGAATTTAATGATGCTCCTTAACAATTAAAGCATGTCTGTCTTCTTGCTGGCGGCCCTCCTTTAATGGAGATTACAAACACATGGCAGACAGCAGACACACAAAGCACACACACAGTATAACACACACAGAGGCGTTAAACCTTGCAGCTGTCCAGTGACTGGCATGTGGGAAGGGCAGAAAATAGTTTGGTCAACAAGTGGGAAAACTGGAGAAATAAGTTGGTGTGTGTGTGTGTGTGTGTGTGTTTTGGTGTCCACAGTCACACAGCAGCATTGTAATCCTCCAACACCTTTATCTTCATAACCTTGCATTCCCGTCACCAGACACTGGCTGTGTCATCTATTTATGTTCACTACCTCATGTAAAAGGCCTGTGGAGCTGCTGTGATCTGACCCTTAACAATATCAAAACTACACTACAGCACAACAAATTGCCTATTGTACATTAGGATTTACTAACATTAAACCAGATTAGAATAAAGATGAAGCCCTTAAGTCAATTTAAACGCTGAACATCTGTGTATACATGTTGATAATCATGTGTTGAGTCACTGGTTCAGCTGCCTGTGATGTCCCAGAGGAGAATACTTTAATAGCGCATCATGTGATTGCAGCACCATGGACAGAAACACAACAGGCCTTTCATAATGTTACAGTATCAAGAGAAACAAAAAGCATCTTTGACATGGCTCACCTTCTTTAGACTTCTTCTTCCGCACCAGGGTACCTCCTAATTTCCCCAGGAAAGATTCGTCCTTTTTCATTTTGGCGGACTGCGCGGTCGCAGACGTGGTCGCTGTCCCAGACATCTTTCAGGGTGGCCGTGTGTGTGTGTGTGTGTGTCTGCGTGTGCACTGTTAATAATGTCACTCCTCCCTGTGTTGCATTCAGGGGCCGGTGTGCGAGCCAATCACGGCAAAAAGCCACAGAAGACACGGACAGGAGGCTGACAGTAGAAGCACTGGTCCGGGCATCAACACCGGCGAACGATTCACATGTGAGTCGGAGCTTCATTCGCTTTTACTGTTTACCGACGGAGCGCACCACAGCGCCCCCCAGCGACAGGAAGCGGAACAGGATTTACAAGGTTTTCCATTTCCAGACTAAAAAAAACTACACTTATATTTTGACTTAAACCGACTAGTGGAAAGTCGCTAAATATATATTATAGTTTTTACTCCAACACATTTCTTTCAGTTAAAGTTATTAGTTCGTTTTCAGATCGAGATTTTTTATATGAAACGTATTATCAGTTTACAGGTGTTGAAAAAGTCTTAAAAAGCACAAATTTCAGTTTTCTCAAAAAACAAAGTCTTAAATTTCAGAAATATTTTTTGGCCCATTCTGTGGGTTGTATCATTAGACTACTTAAATATTACAGAAATGGAAAATTCCCAGTGTTGTTGTTCCAGACTTTGACCATTACTTAATATTGTTATTATTTATTCACTGATCTAGTTTCTTTGATTGTGTAATGATAATATCAGGAATTATTTATTCACTGAAGGGAAGTACTGACAAAAATGTGATACAAATGTCTGTAAATTTACCCTTGATAAATAATCCCACGCCTTTTTGTCCTTTGTTGAACGCTTTCATATTTTGGCCCAAATGTCAGTGAAAACAGGTTTAAACAAGTGGAATTAAAAACGTCTTCAAAAGCTTTAAATTTGACGTGCTGAATCCTGAATAAGAAAATATGCATTGTTACTGATTAAATTACCCAACAGTTAAATTGTTAAAATTTGCCCTGCCTTGACAACATTAAAATGCCACTAACATGTTAATAGATCAGTAATATTTACAATTGCATATTTATGATAAATAACACTCTGAAAGGGGGCATTGATTATGCATTACTTTTGATACTTTCAATACATGGTGCTCATAGTATTTGTATTTTCGCATAAGTAAGATTTCGAATGCAATACTTTCACTTGTAGTTGAGTATTCTTTATTTTTTGTCATGTGATTTTGACTTTTATAGCCAAGTAAAAGATCCAAATGCTGAGTGTTATATTTATATATTGTTAAACAATGAAGATTTTCCACAGAATAGCCCTTAAATACAGTCTCCCAATGTGCAAACCTCTACATTTTGTGATGAAATATTAAAGTACATAATTATTTGGATAGAATTTAATCTCAGAAGTCCACCTTTTAGCTTTTGGTGAAGAAATGAAGACTGTGAAATGTGGCTGAGCTGCAACTGCTGCAGTTTTTCTCCATTGATTTGATGCACGTCTGCCAACAGTGCTCTCTGAGGCTGTAAATGCAGTGATGTAGTGATCAGAGCTTCAGATGCATTCACTTACTGATTTCTGGTTCTTCTTACATCTTCATCATTTATCTTTTAGTGTAAAGGTTGCCTGAAGTGTTTGGGCGACCCTTTGGCGACCACATTTGCTGTTTGGCAAACAGAATAATGTTTTGGTGTTTCTGTCACCTCCTCTCAAAACTGGGCCTTTATTTCTGTCATTGCATCAAATCAACAGAGAAGAAGGCTGAAGTTCAGACACTCTATTGAGACAAGCATCACATCCCCAATTTACAAACCACACATGAACGTCAGTTGGTTGTCACCAGGTCAATATAAAAGTTATTTAAAATTTACTTTAAGATTTTATTTAGTAATGTGGTATCATTTATAAAAATGTAGAGACAAATTATAAAAACAATAATATTAAAGAGTTTAACTAACGAGAGTAGAACTGGGTTTATATTAAAGTAATGATAAACTATTGTCAGCTGTTAGCTAGTGCTCTCTCATTTTTAAGGGTCTACATCATTTCAATTGCTATCAGCTTTTCATTATTTAAAGGTCGATTCAGTCTATTCATAAAAACATTAGTGTTTGATTTACAGATGGAAAAAATACCATGTGTTTTTCACCTCATCAGAATTCATTAAACTGTGAATGTCCCAAACATTGTTGATGTAAACAAAGGTTTACAGCATTACAGCAGAGCTGTTGCCGTGTGTTAATCTATGTATCAAAACCCTGTCAATGCAGATTAATCAACCATGGCATTTACAATATTTTCATGAATTTCAATCATTTCAATTTCAAACAATAAAACTTAGAAAAAATACAAAATTGTATCAAGACTTGAAATGCTTCAGATTTTTTTTTTCTTTTTTACAAAAATAAGCAGAATCAGCTTCGGTGCTCTGCACCTCTTCAAGTATCTTGTGCTGTTTTCAGGAGACAGAAACTCCAGTTATTATAGTGCAGATCAGTTTCTAAACTCCGAGGATGTCAGCTTATGTGTCATGTTTATACGTGATGCTGCTGTTCACCTGTGGTCTGTAGTAGTTTCCAGTCAGCCTTCAGCCTGTGTCTCAGGCTCTCCACAGACTCCACATCCTCCGGTGGAGGGGCCAGAAGCTGTCCTAAAGAAGGGGCAGGGTCCCCGAGGAGGGAGGAAGCTGTAGGCCCGACACATGCCTCCTCAGCTTCCTGAAAGAAACTCAAAACTTGTCCTTCTGCACAAACAAAGAATAAAACTGCATTCACTGTACTGTTATAAAATTGGCCCCAACCTTCTTACCTGCATGAGTACCAGCATGTGTCCTTGTGCGAGGCCTTGCAGCAGACCCGTTAGCTGTAGCCACACACTCTCAGACAGTCCATTATCTGACATCCGAACCAACAGAACCAGACTGGGGTTGTACTCGTATCCCAGAGGCAGGAGGAGGCCCAACACGGCCTGTATGAACCCGGACACGTCACTGAGGCCCTGCAGGAGGACAACAAACACATGTGGGATGTGTTTCCATTGGAAATTTAGAAAAAACACATAAATCTAATGTGACACACACAGTCATGGACAATATGGACTAGATAAATGTCTTTGTCTTTGTAACGTACAATATTTACTGCAATGTTCTAAAACTAAATTGTAAAAATTCAAGCGTGGGTTCAGAGTTCAATAAATATATAGATTACACTTATTAAGATACAATTTTATAGCCACAATATCTTGGAGGAAAAACTTTGTCATAATATGATCATATAGAAAGAAAACAGTACTACTGAATTAGCATCCAGTACAGAACTACACATAAACACAGAGAGAATATCAAGTATCAAACACACACAGTACCTTCTTCAGACACACGGGAATGTAATATTTGCACATCTGTTCGTCTGACTCCTTGTCGCTGAACTGCACCACGACTGTTTCCCTAAACACAGAAACATTTTCGTTGCCATGGTGTTTGTGCTTTTGCAGATTATTAGCTTTGTTTCATTTGCTAAAAGGGGAACAAGTCTTTAATCACAAATGATAATCACCCGTCTTCAGTGATGTGACTCGGGACTTTCCCGTCTCCGACACACACAACCAAAACCCTGCAATAAGAGGAAGCCGCATCAAATCAGACAATAAAATATCCTTCAACATGTAAACATCACTGGTATGTCCTCTGCTGGTTGACTCATATCTAATGAAGTCAACTGGTTATTTCAAGGAATTTCTGCCCTTAGATGCTGTTATACTTATAGATATTGTGCTTTGAGTTCAAGGGAGCTGTTATTGTTAATGCTTCAAACATGAGAGTGGTATCAACCTTCTCATCTAACTTTCAGCATAAGCATATTTCTTAAAATGTTGAACCAGTCCTTTTAAGTGCAGGGCGTTTCCAGCAAGACAGTCTATATTAAAAACATACAGTCAGGGTATGTACAGTTTAGATCGACATTGTTATACCGGTTCCTGAGTGCAGATGCAGCATACTGGACAACAGACTTCATCGCCATGGAGACGTCATGGACCAGCGCCAAGCCGCTGCAGATCTGCGAGGCAGTAATTAAATATAATTATAGAAGCCTGGAGCCTCCTGCACGCAGGTCAGCGAAGGAAGCAGTGTATTTACAAGCAGGCCGGATCACAGCAAGATGAGACACAAATAAATATCCTGACTTTACCTCGTTCTTTATCATTTTCTCTACAAGGGCAATAAGACTGGAGAGGGTGGAGGAAGCATCACTGTCCTCTACATCTTCAAGGAAATTCTCTCTGAGTGAGGCAAAAAAGAAACACATTTTTGAATAATGTAGGAAAAAAAAAATCATGATTAGAATTTTTTATTTTGAATACATGCACCAACTCTCCCTGTGTGAATAATAAGAAATAAATTTGAGCACTATGAATAACGTTAAACTTCAGTGGACGGTGACCAACCACAGCTCCATACTTGAGGTTGTCGACCATGAGCGGGGGGATATCCTCTGATGAACCAAAGTGTTTACATCCGTCAGGGCAGGCGACACCATCAGGGAGCACCACAGCAGCACGAACAGCAGGAGTGACTCGTCTCGGAGGCTCTGGCCACACCTTTTCCTCTGCACTTTTCTTTTCTTCTCCTTTATCCTCTGTGTTTTCTTCTTCTTCCGCCAGTTTAATGCGCTTGGTGCTGATATCAGAGGAGGGTAGATCAGCTGGAGGAAAGAGGGATAAAATGTTTTATCAAGCAGTGAATGTAAAATATAAAAGTGTCATGAGGTAATCATGAAGTACTCCAGGTCAGCTCTCTGGTTGGGACATTGGCTAATTAAAGGAGAAATTCCACCAATATTACACATCAAAGTCTGTTTACAGGAGTTGGAAAGTACTACTGCAGATGTAAAACAGCTGTATAAAGTGCACAAAGTCTGAGTCAGCGCCTCTGAGGTTCAAGACTACATGAAAAAAAATGTGGAGGTGTGGAGTTAGAAAGAAATGAGTTTACCAGGCCTCCATAGCTGTTCCTCACCGCATTATAGATGTGCAATGTGAACTTTCAACTTTTTAAGGAAAAGCTCAACACATAATTTATGTAGAAGTTATACCTGCATGTTTGAGGCAGGACCAGTACTGTCTATGAGCTGATCGAGCACAGTGAAGGGACTCAAGTGCACTGAAAAGAGAAAAATAAATTCACTGCAGTTGTAAAACACACACACATACAGGACCAGGTTTGACGCCTAAACTGACTGAGAGAAAGACCTTGTACAGGGACCGTAGAGGTTTGCAGGTCGAGGTGCAGGATCTCCAAGCAACGTTTGAACTGTCTGACACACAGACTGGGCGAGGGAAGTCAAGTTGTAGCCTCCCTGGAAAACACAGTAAAACCTTTTACAACTTTCTGTTACGCACACAGGTCGCTAGAACTATGTTAAACTGTCCAAGACTGTGGGCACAGTGCAAAAAATGACTGTATAATACTGTATGTCTCAATAGATTAGACTTCTTTTTTAAAAAAGAATACACCGTCTTAAAAATAATCCAACGGATACAGTGGAAAACAAACTGAAATGATCGTGTATCCAGGAGGGCAGGTGTTAAAAGAGATAAACATATATTTAAAGAACATATTTGTTGCATTTGTGTTCATGTTAGTAAGAGTTTTTTTGTGTAGCATGACGACGACAGACTGACCTCCAGCACAGCACACAATTTGCCTCCCGCAAGGTTCATCAGAAGGTGAGTGAGGTGGGCAAATATGTCTGGAGTGGCGCACATTTCCCCCTGAAATCACAGACCATCGCGAAGGTTAGCTCAGCACGTCACGTTCCAATGACGGAAAACACTGGACACTGGACAGTTTTACAGTGCAAAGGTTGATCATGCATATGATACTGCGTAAATTCAACATACACAAGAAAGGATCCGCAGAAATATTCCAACTGCATTTTAAGTTTGATTATAGTAATTTATTTTCAGTACCTCTGGGTCACCGATGGCTGAGTCAAAGCCCGCACACACCAACACCAAGTCTGGGCAAAACTGTGACAAAGAACCACAAGCTCAGATGAATCATGTCCAACACATCAGACCGTCTGTCAGCAAAGTGTGAATTTTCCTGTCTCACCTCGTACGCCACAGGCAGAAGGAGATGACAGAAGACTGACAGATAGTCTCTGTTCTGCATTCCCACCTGAAAATATCATAACATGACCTCTTAAATAAAAACACTGGTACGAGCAATCTTATGCGCACAACAAAGACAGTTAGTTTGTTGACTGACGATGTGTTTTACATGATGAAAACATTCTTTGTTTTCAGTCTCAAAACTGGTTAAAGGTGCTTGTTGCTCCTTTGTGAGCCAGTGTGAACCTGTGTGAACCTGTGTTACCTGGTGGTCAGAACATCAAAACACCACTTTAGGCTTTTGACAGTTTTTGACATTTATTAGTGACTCATTAATTAATCAATAATGGATACTAATAATCAATATAAGTTGCAGCCTTAAGTGTAACGTATTAAAAATGATCTTTGTGCTGTTCTTTCATTCAATTTTTTGTATAATTTCTAGAAAAATGCTATTAATTTTACTGCACATCAGCACATTTACTCTCTTTCCATTATTTTGTTTCAGTCAACACAAAAAAACAGAGTCCAAGATAAAGCAAGGAACATTTGTACAAAGGCGACCTAGCCAATTAACAAGTACATAACAATAATAATTTCAGCGGTTACTCACCTTGTTCCATGGCACATTTATATTGAATCCAGCCCCTCTCTCTTTGCCGACACTGTCAAAGTCTGACTCTCTAAGTTGAGGCCAGAATTTCTGATGCTCATAGCGGTGCCATGAGAAGTAGAGCACGCTGGGGCAAAACGTAGAATGCAGAATTTATTATGGCAGAAGACGAGACAACATCCACATGAACAATTCAGGATCTTTAAGAGACTCACCTTGGATCATCCTCAAAACAGTACTGCACCCCTTGACCATGATGTATATCCCAGTCAACTATCAACACCCTGAAAAAACACAAAGACGTAAATAAATACATGGAGACAGAATCAATACAGTACGTTCTTCCAAAATTAACAAACAAAATAAATCAAGTCACGACACCTTTTTACTCCATATTTTTGCTTTGCATATCGAGCTGCTATGGCCACATTGTTGAACACGCAGAAACCATTGGCAGCACTGCGCATACTGTGGTGTCCTGGTGGTCTGTGACAGAGAAGTTAAATGACACATTTCAACTGGAACCATAAAGATCTTCACTTTTTAGATAAATGAAATACAACATGATTCTCAGTACCAGTTTATATTTTATAATCCTCAATGTTTTGGTTCAGTCCATATCTCATCACTGCTCTTTACTCTGAGCAAACACAGATTCTCTCAATAGACAGATGTTGCAGTTGTGGAACAATGTGCACACGTCTTTTGACCACAAGCCAATTCTATCCTGAATAAAACATCTCTGTTGACTTCTACCGTCGCATCCGTTTTCCACTCTGTTAACAGTATCTAATCCTTCCAGTCAAACACTCAATGCAGCATCAGAGTACATATCAGCACTGCTGTGTCTCACTGCTTAAACAGCCTCACCTGACCAGAGCCATGCCATTCCTCACCTTCCCCGTCATAACACTGTCCACCAGTTGCAGAGCGGCTCCTGCAGCCAGCTTGGCACAGTGATAGATGTTCTAAGAGAGTTAATGAGAATCAATTACCATACCACTGAATTACAATTACCACTGAATGAACAAAAATGAGATACAAATAAGTATCTTTGAGTTTTGGACTAACTGGGTGGAAGTAGACGTCGCCGTATTGGAGGGTGAACTCCTTCAGGTCCTCCAGAGTCATGTAAGGGGTCTTCTTCACTGCCTCCAGGTATTCCTCACTGTTGGTACCAGAAAAAGTGCACGTAACAGAGTGATTATAAGTATTTTATCTCAGCTGCATGACCAGAATTAGTATAACAAACTGAACCAGGTGGGAGATCTTTGTCAAGATCAGGACTGACCTGTGAACCAGCAGAATGTCTGCGTCTGTCGCCTCACGTACCGGTACGGACACACAGCGATCAGCCAGACCGCTCTTGACCAAAGCTTCATGACTCACTGTCAGACGCTCAGGTACTTCGATCTTACATGCTGGACTGGAGAAAGAGAAACATTTCAGACACAGGGGTTTGGATTCTGTGTTGACTTGTGTTCTAGATGTGTATGTGAAGTAGTGAATGCTCACTAGGGACAACTGATTTTGTTTTTGAGCCTGTGAAATTAAGGTTTTACAAAATTTACTAAATTAGTAGTTCAGTTTTTTGGGGTTTTTTTTGCAATCTTTGCCAGTTCTTTGCAGAAACAGTTTAAAAACCATTTAACAAATGAAATGTGACGGGAGAAGTCAAGTCTTCAGTGTTAATAAGACATAATGAAGAATATGTACTGCAATTTTTTTAATGTATTTTTAATTCAGTTAAAAAGCAGTTTCACAGTTAACTTTCAATGCAAACCATCAACTATAACTGCAACTGTAACTGTGTGTTTAATGTGAACACAAAACACATGGCACCAACCCAAACACAAGAACCTCACTTAAAATGTGTGAAATTATGTCAAAGTTACGCTGACGTTGTGTCTGACTGCCAAAATACCGATGTATACCCAAAATCGAACATTTGGATTTGCAGTTTTGTTTATTTTGAACTGAATGAATACAGCTGTAAGTTTAGCAGACACAGCAAGGAGTAAAATAAAAGTGCTAAAGCAATGTGCACAGCAACAATAAAACCGTATGAAAAAAACGATGACGAGAAAATGAAAATTGAAGTTCAACTTAGTAAATTGAGGGCACATTGATATAGCTGTTAGCTTAGGGAGCTAACGGAAGTTAGTGCTCTTCACTAAGCGACTGGACTAGCAACAACAATCTGCAACTTCAGTTCCTACCACCAGAGTAATTTAACGCGATAGAGAATGCGTTAAATAATTAGAGGATACTAATTATTCAATCAATTACTTACTAATTCGTGCAATGAAATTATCAAATATTTAACCCATTACACTTTGGTTTCCCTAAGATTATAGCTCGTAGCAGTTATCTTACCTGACGTTACAGTAGTTAAGTAACGTTACCTGAACGAACAGTTAAAAGTCTCTGAGCACAGAGGGATGAAAATAGGTTAAGTGTAGCGACAGTTAACCAGTGGATAAACACTGGAAAGCTCACGTTACATTCATCCAAGTTCACTTGATTAGCAAGCTAACAGCTAGCTGTGCAGTATGCACCAAACTGTGTGTATACTTACTCAACCCAGAGCAGTTTGTAATTTGTCATCTCCTCATCATAGATCAACGCTGTTCCCATCTTCATTACTTTTCAAACCAGTCCAGCAGCGGGACTGCAACACATGCACCAGCGTTTCTGCAGTGCAGCAGTGTCTTCCTGTGGCAGACTGTTTCTAATATAAACTGTGCACGAACAAATTTCAAAGTGAATCGATTAGTAAGCAGCTTTATCCAGACTTCCCGACTTTCAGCGTAAGCAGCTCCCTTATATTCTGCATCACACAATTTAAACAGTGTGGTCGGCTCATGTGGACATGAGTGAAGTCCTTAAGTCAAACTAGTTTCATGGAGGTTGTCTAACAGTTCAATGGATCATCAGCGCCACCCTGTGGGCGGGGTGCAGGGGACCTCGAGGCTGCAGGTTCCGTGCAGACTGTTAGTAACAGTATTCTTTGAAATAAAAAGGAGAAATACACCCATGGTGCTGCTATTTAGCTGCTATTTTTGCTTCCTCTTTCATTTCTCTACGAACTGGTTTCTTCATCAGAGCTTGCCTCCACTCACTTTACACCTCAGTGTAATCTAAACATACTCTACACTCATATCAACCTAGGAACCTTTAGCCAGGATTTTTTTTTGTTTTTCTCTTTACATGTGTTACTATGTCTATATACCTCCTTTTCATGTAATGAAGAAAAGTCAAAAACGTCAATCAAAAAAAAAGACAAATGTGAGTTTACAGGATGCATTTTTAATGGGGAAACTACAATAAAAACAGTGCAACAAAAATCAATAAACAATTCAGGGTATAGCTAAAATATAGAAACAGATCATATGACCAGAATATTTGCTTTAGCCAGGGACTATCTCTGGGGAAGTGGTGGCATATTTCCTGTGGGAAATGTTCGGACTGGAGACAGTGAATTATAATTATAAATGTACATATGATGGAAGATGTTTATTCTGAAAATATTGACATTTGACACCATGTCTTCCAGAGTCTGAGTCTGTTGTAGGCGTCAATTGTCTTCAACAACAACACAAGTTCAAAAATGACTGTCACATAGTGCTACTGTTCTTAAGCAACAGCATAACTTGATGTCTTCACACTTCAAGGTGAAATTAGATTTAAGGTTAACCTTTTCATTTGTAGACAGTTATATTCTTGGAAGTTGAGCCATCGTTCCTGTGGCCTCTCACCCTTCAGCCACCATGCCACCCACCTCCCCCACCATCTCCTCCACTGTCCTGTCTGTCTCCTGTGTTCTTGTGGGAAAAGCTGAGCTCCTCTCTTCTTTCTCTTCCTCTCCTTCATCCTTCTTTCCTTCCCTCGCTCCCTCTGCTCCTCTTCTACTTGTTCTACACAGCATGAGGAGAGCTCCTCTGCATCTCTTCCTGAAAGAGGGATCACAGGCAGCGTAGAGGAGAGGGTTAAGGCAGGAGTTGAGGTAAGCTAAACAGGTGACGTAGGGCTGAGCAGCCAGTAAAATCTGATCTAAAGAACAGGAGTATGGGACAAAACCAAACTCTAGCAGCATGGACACAGTCTTATTAACATGCAGGGGCAGCCAGCACAGAAAGAAGGCCATCACTAAAGTGACGATGACCCTGAGGAGTCTGCGCTGACGTCTGCGGTCAGGGCGAGGGCCCTGTCCAAAATGCCTGCTGAGGAGCTGGGCCAGTGAGCAGTAGCAGACCAGCAAGATGACAAGAGGGAGCAGGAAGCCAATTAGAGTTGATTTAAGACTCAGGGCGGCCATCCACCACATCTCTGCCCTCTCTTTTTCTGCCTCCTCCAGCTCTGCTCCCATCAGCATGGAGTAATCCATCTGGCAGGAGAGGAAGACTGATCCAGAGTCAGCAGGCTCTAGCTGCCAATCATCCTCAGATTCAGAGTCTAGCTCCACCTCCTGGACGGAGCGCAGCAGCAAACCAGGAAGCGCCAACACCCCCGCCAGCGCCCACACTCCCCCGAGTATCCACAAAGCCCTGCTGGGGCACCTCCGCGGGGCATGGTGGCCGGAGTGGCGGCGTCCGGTCAGAACCCAGTACCGCTCCACACTGAGCATGCTGAGGCTGAACACGCTGGCATACATGTTGAGAGCAGTGAGGAAGCTGCTGATTTGGCAGAGGGGTTGCCCAAAGGGCCAGTGGTAACCCATGGCTGTGTAGACAGCCCACAGAGGGAGGGTCACAAGGAAGCAGAGGTCAGCCAACGCCAGGCTGGCTATCAGAGAGTCTGTCAGTGAGCGAGAGGGGCGAGGCATGGAGGGAGGATTGGAGGGGGAGGTGGAGGCGGAGGAGTGAGAAGAGGGTCTGTAGTTTTGTCCCGAGGAAAATCCACAGTTTTTTCTCTCGTGCTGAACTCT
The DNA here is from genome assembly GCF_021018895.1 of Seriola aureovittata. NCBI lineage: Eukaryota > Metazoa > Chordata > Actinopteri > Carangiformes > Carangidae > Seriola > Seriola aureovittata. Next base: position 7,702,774 of record NC_079373.1, on the reverse strand, counting down.
ACCAGGTCTGTCAATGTTCTGCTGACTGCTTCTGAAAATGTGGGCGCAACAAAGCCTTCCAACTCCAGTTTGTTTTTTCTCTCTGGTCCTCGTTCTCCTCCCCTCAGCTCGGTCCAGGTAGACCCAGAGCACCAGGGTGTTGCCGAGGCAACCAACCAGGAAAGCCAGCAGGTAGACAGATGGGATGATGGAGAAGGAGGGAGACCAGTCGGTGTAGTCGCAGTGGAAGAGGGGAGGGGGAGAGGGAGAGGGGGAGATGAGGAGGTCAGCATCTGACATCTGTCTGTCCATCTCCTGTGTTTTTCACATAAAATGAGTTTCCATTAAAATCACAGCAGGCTGCAGTGCTTTCCTGCTGAGACGGAAGTTATTAGGAAGTCGATTAGAAGCAGAAGGTCAAAACTCCTGCACTGGTACAACTGTTTTAGATATGAGGTTTTGGGTCCTGGTTCCAGTTGTGAATTGGTTGTCCCCCTTTTCACTTTCACATCTCCTTCTGCACCTCGTGAGATTCATACACCTTTCCCACAGAAGCAAACACTGTAAATATTCTACACGCATAGCTTATAACAAGTCAAAGTTTAGCTTCACACAGATTAGTCAAGGAGTTTAGTCTTAAGATGAATCTGTCCTGCACACAACCCCAAAATGTTACCGCGTGTAATTTTAGCTCCTCTGATGCTCATCCTACTCCTTTTTTAAAAAAAACAATTTTAACACCTTCTGTGACTTTGCTGCCACCTTTAAGCTCACAGCTTTTTATTCTTACTGCACACTGGAGAGGGCGCTGCATCACATCAGAGACCAAGGCAGTAACAAAAAAAAAAGGGATCTGAGTAGACATATAAAGTCAGATGAAATGGAAACACTAAAGTTATCCTAAATAAGGGCCAAGTCCTGTGAGGAATCACGATGAGGCTCTCTACAGACACTTACCTCAGGCTGCAGCTTTGATGAAATCCTCTCGGAAATTCTTATAACTGTGTGATGATCATTGAGGAGCAAAAGTCAGTGTCTGCCCTCTCATCCTGTCTCCTCTCATTTCACTGTCTCTCAATCTCTGCATCTATACTGTGTCAGCTGAGGAAGGTGTGTCTTCTTCTTAAGTCTGAATATATATACACAGGAGCGTGCGCGCACACACACACAAACACACACAAACACACACACACACAGGGCCCTCCTTTCTCTTGTTCTTAAACCCAGACCACCCCTGCAGAGAGTTACGAGACCTGCAAACACCCCCCGCTCAACACAAACACACTCCCCTCTCGAGAGACACAATAACCCCCCCCCCCTGTGAACACACACAAACTCGAGACACACAAACAGATCCCACCCCGATTCTCTGTGCTGCTCATATTCTCTATGCAAAGACACAAACACATCCAAACGCACATGACAGTACACAAGCGAGACACACACACACACACACTCTTTGTTCCCGGATTCTCACACGTTCAAACACATGGAGGTCAAATGTAACAACCCACACTGAGGACAAACAACAGCTAACAGCCCTCACACGCATCGTCAGACCACAATGTCAGAGTAGAGGAGTGGACGTGTGCGTGAGGCAGCCTTCATGAATACATGTAAAGAAAAAAAGGCCTTCACACCATGATCTGTACACACCCGGTGTAACAAAAAGAAAGGTTTTCAGATGAAAGTAGATGCTCACTCACAGCTGTGTTGTCTCTCGCCATAAGGAGGCTGCCACTTCACAGCACAAAACAAATCTGTTCAATGACAGTTTTATATGTCGCATAGGCTAAATGCTGTTTCAGGCTTTTTCCAGCCCACCAGTTTTGAAAGCAGTGTACTCATCATTCAGTTTTATTCAGGTTAACAGGCATTTATTAAAAGTAAAGGTCAACAGAATCCAAGGTTTCCAGGTAGTTAATAAAGAGTCCTCATATCTTGTACTCAGCAACCCCTCACTTATCTCCACTGTGACAAGTCTCTCAAAGAAGATGTCGACATCATCGTAACTTCACCCTAGAAGATGATAATAAAACATAGTTTTCATGGGACATTAGAGGCTTTTCTTTTTTTTCTTTTTGTTCCTGGGAGATTCTAATAATAATGAAAAATAATGCACTTTATTTATAGAGCTCTTTTCATACAAGAGATGTAGCTCTGCTTTAAAATAATGGCGATTTTAAATGCTGTTTCTCAACCACAGTTACCGTTACATCTAAGATGGATGGATGGACAGATACTAGGTCAGCATGGGGTACAGTGTAAACACTGAAGATGATCCAACATGTAAACAGGAAGTGTTTGTTTCTATAGGGGCAGAGGTCACGCTGCCATCAACCTGTTGTTATGGAAACAGATGTTTCTAAAAAACATTGGTCTTTTCTCTCACTGAGACATGCCAGTGTGTGTACACACACACACACACACACACACACACACACACACACACACACACACACACACACACACACACACACACACACACACACACACACACACACAACTGTACTTACTGAGAGGGAAAGAAAGAAAGGGTAAATATAACATTCATTGAGGGGGAAACAGTGGCTGAGCGTCACAGTGGGAAACAACAGGGTTGGACCAATGGAGATGCACATTGTGCTGTAAGACAGCACTTATTGTAAAAAATATTGTTTCTATACTTAGCACGATCCAGCGCTCATTGTGAACATTTTGACATGTCCCAGCAGGAAAGCCACAGGTGTAAATCATAAAGTTAACAATGCTGCTGTTGTTCTTGCTGGCTCACTGTCACACTGCCTTCATTAACCAGCTGAATAAAACAGAGCTATCATCAGTGTCCATAGTAGCACCTGTGCCCTTCATACTGTAGCAGGTCAAAATGTCAGCTATAAAAAAAAAAAAAACTTTATTTGTGAGAGTGTTAATTTATTTGTTTTAACAGTTACAGTGGACGGAGCCACCAGGAAGTTTTTCTATTCTGGGTGTGCTTGATCAACCATTCTCTAAGCCAGCCTGATAAAAGATGTCATAATATGCCTATAAAAGGCTTTTGGCACAGATGGGAGTTAGTGCAGTCAGCTGTAACCTCTGTTCATCCAAAATTAGCAATAGGCTTGAATTCAAGATCTGAAACATTAAACATATTAAATGACTGCATTGTCCTTAAAATTTGGCTTTGATCACAGTTGAGATGTTGTTAAAGCCCCTAGAACACAAGTGTTCTCACTTCTTTTGGTTCATTAGATCACCTCTCAGGATGGTGCAGACACTCTGACATGGACTGAATGGAACAGAATCATCATTAATGCTATTTTTCATGCCTGTGCACTTTTCTTCACTGACACTGTCACACTCCTGTTCTGTTTTTTTTTTTTATAGCTTCTACAGTGGGACTACTTCATGGCTTTTGGCAGCCTCACATTCAATTCCCAGCCGAACTATAACCCTGAAAAGAGTTGGCTGTGCTGGTGACGGCTACTGCTGCTGGTTACTGGCTTTTCAAACATGGTAATGGTTTGGACACTTGTACAGGGAGAAAGATAAGAATTTGCATAATATGCCTGAGATGGTATGAGGCTGACTCCACACAGCAGGACAGCTTTTCAGAGGGATTAAATGCACCGTGGGGACATAGTGCACTTTTCGTCATGATTGCCCACATAACATATCAAGGCCTGATCTGCCTGGTTATCGTTGTGATGGCAGGAGCTGAGGTGCAGGAAAGCTTCTCTCCTGAGTGTAAACAGTTCCTGTACATGGGCACACAGCCTCGAGGGCTCGAGGAGCAGCCGTTCAAGAAGATTTGCCAGTTCTATGAGGGAAAACCTCGATTTGTGACTCTGTATGACACCTTCAACCACATCCCTGTTTATTCTGCGTACATTTTCAAGCGCTCAGACGGCTCCAAGAAAGTAGATGTGCCTTGGATGTATGAGCCACAGGTAGGGGTGTTTTTTGTATTTGCTGTTTATGCAGCTTAAGACTTTAAATATGAAACATTTCAGGTGTGTATGGGAAGAGATTTTGGAGCAACCCTTCAGGAATTAGTCATATTTGGGAATTTATTTATTGTAATCTATTTACTGTATTGTAAACAGATTTTTTTGCTTTTTAATAATGACATTGTTCATCCTGGCAGCTGTCCACAGTGTCTGGCCCCAGAGACATGCAGCAGTTCCCTTCTGAAAACATTCATAAGAGTTTTGAAGATGCACAGGCCGTCCTCGACGACTACTCTAACACTGTCATCTTCGAGCGTGGACAGCTGAATCCAGACGAGCACCAGGCCCATCCCGACGACAAGGCAGCCACCTACACTCTGACAAATGTGGTCCCTCAGGTGCGAGAGTTCAACATTGGTCCCTGGAAAACGCACGAGCACACCATCCGCAGGCGGCTCAACAACTACTGCCGAGGCAGCGCCTATGTGGTCACCGGGATCACCACCTCGGGTCACACAATCCGCCGCCAGAACATCAACCGCCTGGGCATCCCCACCTACTTCTGGTCGGCCTACTGTTGTATTGATTTTGACCACAATGCACCGTACTCTGAGCGCTCCAAGTTGCCAACGTTTGCAGCTTACGGGCTCAACGACAGCGAGAATAATAGGGTTCAGGAGATGACGGTGCAGCAGCTGGAGGACTTCCTGAAGAAGGTCACTTATGTTGAAAGCTCTTTCCAGATCTTCTATGACAACTGTGTGCCTCCTAATAGTGCCAACAGTGCCCTGCACCTGCCTTGAAAACATGAGGATGGTCCATCAGATTTAGTATAGCTTCATATTTACATCACTGTCAGTAGGATGCAACATTTAGCAGCTGATTAAGAATGAATCATTTCATAATATCATATAATAATATTCATTTAAACTGATCTATTAAATAAAAAGAGTGGTTCACATAGCTTTGATTTCTATTATACAATTAAGTTTTGCAGGTAATTGCTCTGTGGGTTTCAGATTTAGGAAATAATTTCATTTTGCTTGGGCCTGACATGTTCTTCTCACCACTAGCACCCTGATTTGCTTAATAACTAGACTAATCTTTACTTATATTACCCATTACTTACTCTGTAGATTTTGTTGAAAAAGAAAAATACGCAGTAGAACAGGATAATCTCACTTACTGGCTTTTCAGAGATGCATTTCTACTGAAGAAGACCTGAAGATGATGTAGCTGAAAGCTCTGAAAAGCTACTAAGTGGAGCTTTGAGCTTAGGTTTTGTGACATACAAAATGTACGGTCCCCAATGTTGGCATATGAAATAAAAATCTCAAGTAATATCTGAAACTTTACTAGTTCTCCATATATTTTCCTTGGTTATAATTTCAATTGTGTTGGATTAGATGGGAGAAGCTTAACAAGCTTTTGTTGTGCATACGCTCACTATGATAAACCCACAGCATACGGGGCTGTACTCTTCATTCACTTTATCTTATCCTTTTCATGACTGGGAACTACACCTGCCTGTGTAAGCCTTTTGTTCAGCACAGACAGATTAGACCAAGAGTTTTACATTTTCACATCCAGCCTCTTAAGCTGCAGCATTACTCTGCTCCTCTCTTTGTAAGACTCAAGACAAATTCAGCAAAAACCGAGACAATATCCCCATTTCATTTAGGGAGTTTTTTCCCTATAAATGACAAGGCTATTAACATTATGCATATTTTACTTATTTGTTTTACTTCTAGATGTGATAATGTGTTTCTTGATCAGAATAAAAAGCAGTAATGAAGTGGGTTCTGCGTTTGTGGTGGGGAAACCCTTTTGTTTACATTTGGATCACAAACAACACAATGATAAAAATTGAGTTTAAATAAAGTGAGATGTAAAAATAAAAAATTATAATGTTTCTCCCATTACCATTGCTCTGGACCTAGTCAGACCTCTTTAGTTGTGCTTTGTAACAGCAGGTCATAGATGCTACAAACATTACCATCAAAACATAAAAATAAAGAAATGATCCAAAACTAGGAGGGCAGACATGGCCCCAGGGTGAGTGATATGATTAGTAATCGCATTTGGTTTGAGGAGGCAGCTGGGTCCTGCCAGCTGGCATATGCCACAGTGCCAGATGGTCAGCTCCACAGTGTCTGTTTTGACCAGCAGCAGACTGATAAAGAGCCCAAAATACATTTCAGATCCTTCATTGGAGAGACACTTAGCTCTGACGGCCAGTAGAGGGAGACAGTGTAGGTCACATTAGTGGTTAAAAGGCTTTCTGTGGGGGAGACACACCCTTGTCTTTCTGTATAAAAAGATTATTACTACATAGAACTATTTCTAAAACCCTCATGATGGAAAGAAACCAAGTTAAGACACAGCACCACATTAACAATCAATGACAGACTGCACATGGTAAACGCAACCTTTAAATAATGTTTTTATTTCTCTTTTCATTCAATTTAAAAAAAAAAAAAAAAGAAAAAAAAAAGAAGCAAAAACCCATTTCTGTACAAACCAGGCATGCTGGTCAGCCTGTGCAGCGGGGATTACTGTATGTGAGAGCACTCTGAAAGCACAGGGCTGACTTAAGTCGCTGTCAAAAGATGCTGAATCGTTGCAGCAATGAAACCTTTTAGAGCAAGTAAAAACATTATTTAAAAAAAAGAAGCAGTTGAATAATGGTATTTGTTGCTCTTTGTACTTCAAAGAAATAACATTTGGGTTCATATAGAACCCAATCACTCACTCACACACTCTCTCACACACAATACACTTAAAACACTCACAACGGTTAGTAGCCACAGTAGTCGGGTGTTTTGCAGCCTGCAGCAGCAGTCTGGTCAATGCCGGAGTGTGTTTTAGTCTCAGTTGAACCAGGTGGTGTTGAGCTGCGTCTGTTTTTTGATGCTGGTGTCCAACTTGAGGACCTCTCGGATTGCCATAGTAGCATACGTTGAAGGAGGCAGAGAAAACTCCATCCGCAGAGCCCGGTACTTCCCCTCTGTTGGGTAATGGAAAGAAACACTGTACTGTATGTATGCAACATTAATCTGAAACTATTTAGATAATCAGTTTTTTTTTTTTTCTCAAAATGTAACAATTAGTAAAATTAATATCTTTGGGGTTTTGGGACAAAAACAAGATATTCCTCTTTTGTTTTGTCTCACTGGACTATGAGAACCTGTGATGGACATTTTTCAATCTTCTGACATTAATCTGACAAAATAATCAACAGGTAATAATAAAAATAATCGTTAGTTACCGCCCTACAAACAACCTTGTGCTCTTGATATCTATTTTATGGAGTCAAGACATGAGGTTACTGATTCATGCATCTTTACACCTTATAATATTAACATATTATTGGCTTTCTAAGCGTATGCCACCGTCATCGAAGTTAAAAAAGGAAAAACCCCAGGGCTGCAACCAACAGTTATTTCCATTAAATTAATTATTTTCTCCAATAATCATTTAAATGTCAGAAAACAGTGAAAAAGGAATTTTCTCAGAGCCTGCGGTGGCGTTAGAAACATATTGTTTAGTCCGACCAACAGTCTACAACCCAAAGATATCCAGTTTACCATGATGCAAAACAAGAACAAGCAGCAATTTCTCATGCTGGGACATCAACTATTTGGCATTACTACTTGAAAAATTTATTATTTCTGCTCTAGAAAACTGATGGACATGGTACAGTCCAGCTATTGCATGTCCTTGTCTCAATAGATCTAGTTTTTATTTAAAAAACAACAGAAAATGTGAAATCTTACCAGTGAAGATTTTGAGGATTTTTGTGGGTGAAAACAGCATCAACAGGCTTAAGTTTGACCATTTATTGTTTTTATTTTTCAATAGCTTTGAAGACCTCTGCTGCATGCTCAGCAACTAATTTGCATGGTGTCACAATTTTTTCCCCCCATCGTCTTTGAAGTAGAAGCGTATTTTGAGCTGCCCTTCACTGGACCTTATTTACTGTAACCTGCTGTTACAAGAAAACTGTTTTCTTTGGAGCAAGAAATAAAATCTGGACAAAATCTGTTTAAACTGATCTCCTACAGTTTTACACATGTAATAATAATAATAATAATAATAATACATATATTTATAAGTGTCCAACTAGCTGCATAAACTGATTCACGACCATGAACAGCTACATTTCTGAGTCTTGCCGGAAATCTTTGTTGACTCTCCCTCATTTCCTCTCTACTATCTGTAATAAATTCCCCGAAAAGGCTTTTAACTGAATCACACTGGGAAAAACATTTGATGGTGGTCCACAGATCTACCCAGAAAGCAGTTTAAAGACAAACAGGCAAACATGAACTTACCTTTGTTGAAGACTGGGGCAGGTTTGTTCTCCAGTTTCTCAAAATCACTGTGCACCAGGGAGATCCTGGGGTCGTCATACTGAATCACCTCCCTGCACACAACAGACAGAAACACCACAACACACCAGTTTATATAGACCACTATGCACAATTACAGCACTGAAATAACCGCAGTACGCAATTAACAGCTGCATTATTTTAAGTGTTGGTGCATTTAAAGATAAGACACTGGAGAGGTCTGCTAACCAGCTGACATCGCTGGGTCTGATGATGATGCGTCTGTAGGCTCCAGCCAGAGAGTAGTCCTTCACTTTGTGCCTCATGTTGTCGATGTCCAGCTTGTCTGCAGAGAGCAGCTCCCTGTAACCTTTACCCACTGACAGAAACACATAACAATTATTGATGATGCAACACAACTAATTCAAATATTTAATATTTTCCTTTCATTTATGTTTCTGCTGTAGATTCACTTAATACGTTCCTTTAATCCTGTTTCTTCTTCTAGTCAGTTCTGATATGTTTATTTTGTTGTACATTTCTTTCATGTACCTTTTTATCAGCAGTTTTTCTTGTTAACATTTTTACCCATTTAAGATTAAAAGAGTTTAAAAGCCCCTCGGGTGAATGTCTGGGTATGTAAGATAGAGGAACCATGTGTGACCATATTCGTGTAATTATTGGTGTTAAAACCACCCAATGTTATTTTTACAGCTATCAAAATCACACAGAGCCGCTTCTTACCGTGGTGAGCGGGGTAAATGACGTCAAACCCAGGGAGTGGCATCACAATGTCATGGATGGTGTGACTCTCAGCCTCCTCTGCAGACAGCACATGTGCTGTGGCTTCATGAACAGATCACAGACAACGTCAATAGTCAATAGTCAATAATCCCATGATTATTACACACATTTTACATGATTTGATATTTGCCACAGCCGGTCAAACGACACTGATTATTGGTTGGAAATCTGCAATATTATATCTCCTATAAACCTAATTCGGATAATAGCAGGTTGACAAATTGGAAATGCTTTGTTTTGGATGCTTTTGGAGGACCTACAAAACAATAATAAAAATAATAATAATAATAATAATAATAATAATAATAATAATAATAATAATAATAACATTTTGGAAAACACTTACAGTTTATTAGTTAAAATGTTTAATATATTTAAGATTCTTTGGATAAGATTCTTTAAAGAAGCTACAGTGAAAACCATTGTGAGAAATGCATATTTGCTGTCTAGCTGAAAATTAAATGAGCATCAATAATATGCTCTGACTGTATGTAAAATATGATGTTAGCTTAGTGTTGCATAAAGACTGAAAACAGATGGACATGGCTAGCCTGGCTCGGTCAGAGGAACTAAATCTGCCTACCAGACCTGTTAAAATGTAATTTCTTATTTGTTTAATCCAATCAAACCCTAGAAAATTGGGATTTTCACATAAGAAAGAAAAAAGGCCTATTTCCCAAAATGTCAAAATCAACATTAGTGAGCTGAAAGAAAAGATGAACCACTAACTTCCTCTGAGCACCAGGTCCCCCTCAACCGCCTTCAGGCCGAAGGCTTCGATCCTCCGGCTCACCATCGTGTTCCACACCACGCTCTGGTAACTGTGGATGTACATCAGACGGTTGTTACGGGGGATCTGTGGGGGAAAAAGAAAACAGCAGTCATCAGAGAGAGTAGAAACTTGTCTTGCTGGATGTAAATAAAACATTGGTTAATGTGTTAATGTACTGAGAGCTCTTTTCCAAGTAGCATCCTGCTTTATCTCATTCATCCGGTTATACATGGCATCTGCCCAATGTAACTGGAATTTTTGGTAACTTTGGACTCTTTTTTCATGTTGTTCCATTATTAGCATAAAACCAACCAGTCCAAAGGCGGTGACGATGTTCTTCTTGCCGTACATAGACAGGCCTCGCAGCAGCTGCCCCTCCACACAGCGCTTGTTGGGCAGCTTTTTCAGGGCTGCCTCCGGGTCCTGAGTCTTCGCCCACTCCTCCCTGCAGCGGACCAGGAACTCTTTCTCTGCTGAAGAGAGCAATAAAGATGGAGGAAAAATTTTAAATACTTTACAGAGGGAAGAAAATAGAGTAAAAAATAATAAATAAATCAAAGTTTGTTACCTCCAGGACGAGGTTTCAGAATCAAATCCACCACCTCGTTCCAGTCATTTCTCAAGATGGCTCTGTCCCAAACAAAAGGAGGAAACAACACTTGAATAAACCATCCTGTCATAATTCATGCCAGTGTTTCTATGTCACGACCTTACCTGCCGACGTGCTGCGTAGGCACAGCTGTGGTGCCGAAGCGCTGCATGCCATAATAGTTGATGAAACCTGTCTGCTTGAGGGATGTCAGGGCCTGATGGACCTGCTCATCTGTTCCTGAGATGTTCCTGATACACAAAGACATCAACAAGTTATACAGTGTTAACACACACTAGACACAGTATGTTCAGAGAGAATACTGTATCTTTTTTACAAAATGGAGGCAAGAAGCAAAACTAAAAGAAAAACTAGATAAAAGGGATTTCCAAATTTAAATAAAAATCCGGGGGACTTCGCCCACAGATCTGAGAGTTCACCGACATGGCGGTGAAAGTGAATTAATTTAACACCAGGAGATGCTACAAGACTCACACTGAGGTAACAGTTTATTACTTATTCGTCAGTCATAGAATCGTAGACGTAGTGTTTGTTAGCGAGTGCACTTTGACCATAATGATTACATCAGAGAACTAGAATATGAACAAATTTAAACGTGGTCCTGCAACGTAGTTAGGTAGCCCAAATTTGAGGTATGACTCGTTTCTATTGTGTAGTATGTTCCCCTCTTTTTGTTAGCAAACTACCCAACTACTAATTTTCATTAAGATTTCAACTGTCTGGATGTGTCCTCCAGTTTACAGCTACTCAGCATCCACAGCAAATCACAGGAATGAGGTATAACACGTTAACAAAACTCCTGTCTGACCTGATGACCACAGTGAAGTGGTTTCCCTGCAGCTCCCCGAGCTTTAGAGGATGGTTTTTGTAGCTAAAGTTTCCCAGCTTGAGGTTCATGAGGCACTTGTTGAGGTGAGCCAACCTCTCCGCTGTGATCCTGTTGGGACACAGAGGAAAGATTTCTTTAATTACTGCTCCAGAGCAACGAGCTCATCCACAGATCATCTGCCTGATAACGGCAGAGACACCTCCTGCACCGGCAGGATGAAACATATTCAGTATCAGCCATTCACAATCATCCTCAGAAAATTTGGGGAAAAAAAACAAAAAAACAGCACTAAAATGTAGTGATTTCCCTTCAGTATCACACAAACTCACTTGAGCACAGCAATCTCCTGCACAGTGATGGCTCTCTTGTCCTTGGTTCCCATGTAGGAAAACATGTTGGGTCTGAGCCTAGAAAGAAATGCATCGTCATAATGGTTCTATACTACAAACATTTCACTGGGCAAATAGACTATTGGTCTATCTCCAATTGCTATATGATCACTTTGTTACAAAGCAAATGAAAAGTGCTGCAATCAGACCTGAGGAACTTTGAAAGCACATTGATGGCGTCCATGGTGTCTTTATTCTCCTTGTACAGGACAAAGTGGCAAAAACTGCCACGGTTTTTGGGCCAGAAGTGTTTCCTTGGTGCTTTTATGGACACAGAAAAAAAAAGTTGGACTGAAATACAGCGCAAGAATACAAAAACATTTTTTTTAAAAATCATTTCCCAATATTCCTGCTATACTATACTATATATTTTATTCTTCCATACAATTCTGAGCATGGTTACCTCAATCAAAACCATCTTTGTGCCAAAAACCTCAGCTTTTAATCAAGATCATTTTCAATCACTATATTGCAAGACGAGATGGAAATTAAAAGAGTATCTTAAGCACAACTAGTTACCAACACACAACTCAATGCGGGTTTTAACCACTTCCTCTGTGCTGTGTGGAGAATAGGTTCTTACCTGCAGTTGTTTTGACCTCTATCCACCAGAGAAGAGCAAAAGGAGGATAGAATAATGTTACTAAGAAAGAGATTCTTATGGACTGTGGGGCGAGTTGTCAGAGGTGAGGTCTCATGCACGGGCCTGAGAGCGGAGCGTGGGATTTAAATGGTTTATGCAACAAAGGTGCAGGTTTTTTTTTTTTTCCCAATGCACCATGATATTGTGTCTCTGCTTTCCTTATTTTTGTTTATAGCGTTTGGTCTGACCAAACCAAGTCATAATCTCAATCAGAGCATTCCACTGAAAAACAAGGTCAGTCCATAACCAAAAGCTGCTGGTTAAAAAAACCACTATGAGTAAAGATCTGGGCAGAATCATGCAGGTGTGTGGATCATGCTCATGCGCACAAGAGCATGCATTGTATTTTGCTCTGGATTTCAGCTGTGACCACATGCATTGCAGCAGACAAAAAACAACATGCAATAAATCCTCTCTCTGATCTTTAAATTAATTGACTGGTTATAGACGGTCTAAGACTCGCTCGCTGTCCTGTCGCCTCTCTACATACCTGCTAGAGCTTTCTTCCCAGCAGCGTGATATGCCACTATGAACTTGCGCCCTTCCTTTTCTTCTGTCTTAGTCTCCAGACCAGGAAACTGGGTCTTGATGGCTTTGTGAACCAGTGTCCTCTTCTCTTTTGTATCATCCATCACCTACAGAAGTTAAGGAAAAGGGTAAGGGCATTACATGAGTTTTAATTGATGTCATAAAGGGATCCAGTAAGCATAAACTTACTTCAATGGAGACATTGCCCTCTTTATTCTTGAAGAGCTGCAGCTCTCCGAGCTCCTTCTTCTGCTCTTCAGTCAGGACATCAGATTCGTTTGGCTGCTGTTCAGCCTCTGGGACTTCCTGACATAGAAGAAACAACACAGAGAAGCATCATCTGACCTGATCCAGGACTGGAGAAAACAGGTTAAATGTTTCCTTTAAATATCAGTTTTGGAAACATTGTCAATATCATTTACAACGATTTTTATCACCATGACCTCAAGTCTAGACGTGTGATGAATTTGAAACATGGCAACAAGTTTACAACAAGTTTAATCTCTGACTAGGTTCGTACTTGAACAACTATGCATGTTAGTAAAAGATTAATGAGACAACTTGTGATTGAAATTTAATCCAGTATCTTACCTCGGCCACGGCAGGGATGGAGAGGTCGTCTAAATGCACTGTCTTTCCTTGTTTGTTGATTTCATGCACCACAAAATCAGAGTATCTGAGGACAAACCACAAGAAATCATCTGTTAAACAAACCAAACTGAATCATTCTGAGGAAACTTATGCAAAATATTTACTGACTCTTGAGGACGAACCTTTCCTTCAGGATTCCTGAGAAGCCCTCATGGTCACTGACGTACTTCAGGATGCCCACATCCAACTCAGTGAGACCATGCTTCATCATATTGGCAAAGGTCTCCCCATCCTCCTCTCCTTCGCCCGCCTCGCCCTCAAGCTCCTCCTCCTCGTCTTGGTGGGGAGGGCCTCCATTTTCGTGATCACTCTCTACTCTGGGTTTCTTTGATGGTGTGTTTTCGCCTTTGTTCTCTGGACAGCCTCTCTTCTCTCCAACCTGGACAGGCACAGGCTCTGACTCAGCCATCAGAGCCAAACTGGAAAGGGAGAGGACACAAAAAACATGTTTTAATTCAAAAATATAAACAGAGGACAGTTAAGGGGATACCCTACCAATTTTGCATTTGAAATTTAGGTTTACTTATCATGGGGAATACTCCTATTGGGAAAAACATTTGTATAATGTCTTCCGTGGCTCTGGAAGGAGCTTTCTAAAAATACACTGGTGATGTGATTTCTGCCTTTATTAGGTGGGGGAACAGTACAGAGCTGAAAGAAAACAAGGAGAGAGTGCAGAGGGGATCTTTGTTGACATGCTGCAAAGGACCCTTACTGCACTTGAACCAGGGATCGGGATGTTTAGATCACATGGTCAGCAGCTTAAACCCCTCAGCCACCAAGACGCCATAAAGTCCCAATTGGACTAGATTTCTTTCTCTAAGTGAGGTGGGATTTAACATGATCAACTCTGTATGTGGGTGACTTTTCTCTCCCACCTCATTGATGTTACTGTCTTTCTATGAGCTCGCTGGCCCTCCTGTAATTTATATCCGGTCTAAAGAACTGCCTGTGAATAGACAACACATAGGTTAATTTGTGATGTTTCAGAGCCAACATGACAGTGGGGAAAAATAGCCATAAGAATGTATTCATCTGGCAGATTCTTTTGTCCAAAGTGACAAATCAAAGCCACATTAGATCAAAGAGGAATCTTCAATTAAAAAAAAGAAATTGTGACACAAGGCCATATGGGGCTTGTGGGTGCATGAAGTAATATATAGGTGCCTACCAAATCACATTTTTTTAGAAAGAGCTAGACAGCGATCAAGAAGATAGCCTGCTGACCGAGTCTAATCTGATAATATCAACACATATTTATTATGTTAGGTTTGTTAGTAATATGATGCTGCCTAGTCAGCAGGACTCTTGCATCCTTGCTTTACATTAAATCACAATGTAAATCATCACACTTGACATGTTTGTAGCTGTGTGTAAGCTAAAGTACTCTTCCTCTTAATATCAGGAAAACTTGGCCTACGCTACATCATTTTTGACTATTCACATGTTTCTAAAGTCTGTGGAGGTGTGGGGATGTCACTGAAATCAGCTCAAAAAACAGCTGTTAACATTGCACTGCGGTGTTAACACGAGTAAAGACAACAAAACTGACGTTAATGGCCTAGACAATGATGCAACTTACTTACCGTTTGTGTGGATGAGGCAGCAACAGACAACTGTGACTCAGGGAAACACGTCTCGTCTCTGAGCTGATGAACACCTGCAGAGACTTCTTCACGGACCCGAGCTTGACGCAGCCACTAAGAGACATAATGGAGATACTGCTGAGCACTCAAAAAGTTAGCAGAGCTGCTAGCGTATCGGCATGGCCATCGATTAGCTGGCTAACACCACTGGTTGAGGTTAGCGTAGCTAGCAGCAAAGCTAAGCGCAAACCTCGGTGTAAGCAACATGAAACGCGTTGTTGTTTCTTCCCAGAAAGCTGCTTTAACATACCTGTGTCTGGTGAGGTTTACAAGATACCGGAGCAGGATTCAACGACAGCTTTTCTCACACGTGTGTGTATGTGTGTGTGTGTGTGTGTGTGTGTGTGTGTGTACGTGCCGGATACAGATCCTACCTTAAAGCCCGCCCACTGTATATGTGTGGTTAGAGACCAGTCAATCCTCGAGTTAGCTTTACTCAAAGATTGTCTATTTTGGAAAAGATGAACAACTCAAAAGCAAAAACTGTCACCCAACTTGTAGTTTCTTTTTTCCCTTTTATGCCTGCCTTGAAAAGCACTTTGTAATTTCTGATTTTGATAAGTGCTGTATAAATAAACTTATTATGGCCTTTAATGAGCTAACCATCAGGGCTCCAGAGAAGAGAGGAGTCCATGACCAGTCCAGTGGTCATGATTAGCTCAGACATGTAGCCTAATATCAGCAGGGTAATGAGGAGAAAGTGCTGTAGAAGTTGTTAGACTTTAGAGATTACAGCTAGTAAGATGAAAAAATGACAGTTTTATGGATATGGACAAAACCAAGTTACAGTGACATAGTTTTTTCCACGTCACTGTACCTTGCTAGTTTCTAGTTTCCCAGTTTTCTATGATAGGCTACTAAAGACACCTGTTCTGAAAACAAAATGATGACCATTTTTCACAATTTTATTTTGATTTTCCCCTGAGACGGACATAGGCTTTGAATCTATTTATCAGTTGTATTTTCGTGAGGCGCTTTGAGAATGTGGCACATTTGACCCTCACTGCCCTATAGCGAGGGGCACAGCTCTATGTCTCGTGTGAAGGTTGACACGCGGAGGGCACGACAACGGCGCCGTGGCTTAGTTGGTTAAAGCGCCTGTCTAGTAAACAGGAGATCCTGGGTTCGAATCCCAGCGGTGCCTTTTAACCATAGAGGTGTTGAATGCCCTCGGTTTAACCACATGGATTACTCACTGAACGTGAAGTAATCTGTGGTGGTAAAATACACAATAAATCAAGCAGCGATAACATTAACTCAGTGAAATGAGCCAAAACCCTCCCACCACAGATCACAGATCTTGTTGTGCAAGATACACTCAGGTGTCAGTTTATTAGGTACAGCTAGCTAGATGCCATGGTAAGACAATTTTATGTCCATAATATTTAAGACAAGAATTAAGAACTGCCCCTTTATTGCAATAATTGGTGACTTCAGTAGAAAGCCAGATCACCTCTCAGTGGCTTAAGAATGTCTTTTTTTCTGAAACAGGAAAGATCATGTGTGACATGATAGGCAGCTCTGACAAATTATTTGGGAAATATCAACCATTTATTTTACTTTTTATTTACTTTCTTATTTATTTTGTTTTCTTGTTTGAACATTGACATGGAGAGATTGATGCTATGTAAGGTCAGTTCTTATCAGAGTGAAAGGTAGGGGAATGTGAGGATACTGAAAAATAATTAAAAGAGTAGGAGTATTATGATTTTACTTTTAGACTGTAATATTTTTTTAAAATCTGTAATAGTTTGTAATTCAATGGAACAGGGGAATGTGATTGGCTCTTAAATATGCCTGTTAAACCTGTACTCCCCAATAAAGAACTTTATTAGCAGGCTTTAGTTTTTAGTGCTGATGCAATGTATTGCCTTATGCTGAGAGGCATTCATATTTTTTACCATCCTTTTCGCTGAGGACAGATGATAGATCACCTCCAAAATGACGATAAAGCTGAATCAGTACCTCAGTTCTAATAATATATAAAGATAGGATGTATTACTGTGGTGCTAGATGGCAGTATAATTAATAAACTAGCAAATAAGTCAGTTTGTCTGTTTGGCATGGTGAATTACAGTTCTCTTAAAATATACTGTTTTTTTTTTCTCTTTGAGCACATGAACACACATCTGCTTTCAAACAGTTATATCTAAGTGCTGCAATCATGGCTACACTTTTGTAGCAGACAAATACGGCTAATTAGTCGTGAGGGTTAAAGTCCTTACCTTGACAGGTAAGGACAATACTGGCTGATAATCCTCCATTTTGCTAATATCCCATTCGACCATCATTAGTATTGCCAATCACATTTTACATGAGTGAAAGTATAATTTAACTGAATGGTGAGCTGCAGTGATTAAATAGCCGACCACCTCCCTCGTGAAGGTGCGGAAATTCAAATATTTTGGTAGGCTACTTGAAACCCTTTGCTGTCACTTTTCCATCTCATGACTTCTAAATTAAAATGGGAGTAGTGGTAAGTTCAGCAGTAAAATGTCCCTGCTTATGATTCTCTGCATAGACTCACTAAAGCCGAATATATCCCATATTTAGATATGAAATGTCCCTGAGCAAAAACCTGTACGATATCCTCTTTCAGTTACTGCTGCTAAGTGAATGAAATGAGAGAGAAATGGGTGGTTTACAATGACAGAATCCAGGATGGAGTTACAAGGTGTCAAATCATATTTTCTGGTAATGGTGATATGGATTTGCAAATACAGTTAGAGGGAACAAAGCCTTGTTAATGCCTACACAGTCTTTTACTTGATATTTGAACTCTTTTGTAAACATGTAAGGGGCTTGAGATTATAACTATTGCACCTCTAGTCACAAATGTGGACCTTGGCACTCTGGTAATGAAATCTTTTGTGATCTCAGACTTAGCAAAGGAGCTTTATGTGGTCTTAACAGATATTGTTATCCATAAACACAAGTCCAATTCTCAATTGTCTGTAGGGAAACTAAAAATTTCACATTATTAATGACCCTGCTGTTTCTCATAATAACCTCGAGTAACAGATCTGTTGAGCATCATGAAAGATTGAAGATGAGACCCGATAAAACATCAAAATCTAAGTCAAATGTCCAACAAACCTTGTTGAAATAGCACAAAGCAGAGTAGGCTGTAGACAGCAATACAAAAAACACACAACTCGCTATAAATAATATAGAAGCAGCACCCCGGGCTTGCTACCAAGCTTTTGTAGTGATACAGTACATAGGTGCTTTGTAAAAGTGTAACGCAGCTGAGGAGAACAAGATTAGGTTCACTGCTAAACTGCTGCACCTCAGTTTTGTTTCTTTTTGGCTCCCTGTGTTGCTTTAAACATCATGCAGTAAAGTAGGTTGCTTTTCTTTGAGACAAAATGTCTATAGTGAGGTCTTAGCTTATCATTTTAATATAATAATTTTTGGGGGGTATTTTATACTTTTATTAGAGAGTCAGCAGCAAAATGACAGGAAACACGGAAAGATGGGGAATGACATGCAACATAAAAGCAGCAACGTTACAGTTCATGATCAGCATGCTGTACCCCCAGGCCACCAGGGCAACCAAATGCTATCCATGTAAAGAAATATTATCTACTGAAGAAAAAAAGTGAAATATCACAAGTATTTTTTTTACAATGTTATATTACCTGCAAAATTCAATTGAAGTGAAGTACAGACGTTTTTGCAATATTTAACAAAGGTAAAAGTCAGCATTTCATTATTTGTTCATTGGTCAATTTTAACCACTTTATAATTGTAGACTAGTTTAATCTACAGCAGTGCGTCACACTTCATAACTGCTTGACAGCTGCTCATGTTTTGAATGTAAAGTGTGGAGAGCAAAGCAGCACAAACTGGAAATACTAAGTGAAGAAAATACCTAAAAACTGTAGGCTACCGAATGAGGCTACAGTTCTTCAGGAAAATGTACTGTAGTACAAGTAGCCTAACCTATAGGATTTAGATTTTCTTTTTCTTTTTTTGAACGATGAATTTTGTAAATTTTTCTTGTTACATTATATTTTCTACCATTTCATGAGGGATAACCACACTCAGAAAAAAACTCTACCTATCAAATACATTGTGCAGTTGTGGCGCAGGTCCACGCAGGACTGCACGCGACTCCAGCTGCAAACGACAGAGGGAGCGCGTGTCATCCAAAGGTAGAGAGGTGTGTGTGTGTGTGTGTGTGTGAGAGAGAGAGAGAGAGACAGAGAGAGAGAGAGAGATTCCGGCTGCTGCCGCCGCTCTGCCTGCTCCTGCTGAGGGGAAGAGGAGGAAACATGAGCTCCAGGAAAGGTGCGTATCCCTCAGCCTTTAACTCGGCTTTGCTACCCCACTTCTGGTTGTTTTAAACATGAAAGGTGGCGGAAGTTACGCCAGTAGAAAGCCTACTAGGACTCGCTACACGACGCTAAATGACCCTTGCCAGCCAGATTTAGAGCCTGATGATGTGTGTTTGTTCTCTCTCCCCGTCCCTCCTACACCCTTCCCCGTACTCGGACGTCGGTCATGCCCGTGGATAAACGCATCCTCACCCCGGCAGTGATGGCCATTCAGGCCAGAAAGAGGAGGCCGAAGGGGAAGAAAGACAAAACGGGTCACCATCGGAGGTAAGCGGGGCGGCGGCGGTTGGGGACTGCACGACGTAGTGAGAGTGAACGTGAAGTGTTTGTTTGCCGGGGTTTGGTTTGTTGACAGCGGGTCCTTCTCCGTGTGACGCCGGCGCTGCTACCGGTGCGTCGGCGGTGTAGACTGTGCGCACATATGGCAAAAGGCGTGTATTTTCATCCCACAGACTGGCTACTGAGCGGCGTGGGAAGTTGCCATTTACGTTGAAGGTCTCAGACTGGGTATCTGGACGCTGAGGTCCCCACAGGTCCAGACTTGACTCCCAGCAATATTTGCATCCACAGTTCTTTAGCTTTTTACGTTATTTTGTCTCTCCAGTGCTGATGACCTCTTGATTGATTTTTGCACCGGGGGTTGCAGAGGGAGCTTTGATAGATGTGACAGCTCATTTCCTTGGCCCCTTTGCAGTAGTGATGGCTGTGCCAGACTGATGGGGAGTAAAAAAAAAAAAACCCTCTACATTTATCACCTATTTGTGAATCTCTCTAACGGTGTTTGATTATGTAACTTTTCTTGAATCTGTCAGAGCATTGTTTCCTGGTGTGTGTATGTGTGTGCCTCTGCTTTTGTTAGGCGGTCTTGCAGGGACGATGCACGGGTATTTCAGCGTGATATCCCAGGCGTGAGTGGTTGCAGCGGGCTGGCGTGTGAGCAGCGCAGTGGCTCTGTAAAGTGCATGCGAATTGGAGTGGAGAGAGTGGGGGCTTACTTCATGGCATGATGCTATTGGAGCGACGTCACCGGCAGCCGAAGAAGGCATCAATTAGGTGATACCAACGGTGCGACCACCCCAGGGGGCTGCTCATTGCCGGGTCCTGGAATGTGCTGGAATTCCCAAACACCTGCGCAAATCAAATTGGCCTAAAGAAAAAAAAAAGACTATAATACAGCAAAGAGATGTTTGTAAAAAAGTGCCCATTCATAAATTCAGTTATTCCCATATTCGGTCTTAAAACATGAAAACATTATATCAGTGGTAGATTCATTGCACCTGCTGTATTTTCACCTAGCCTATTTCGGGATTTATTTTCCTGGAGCAGCTGTCTTCAAAGTAAAAAAATGATTCCTGTGGGAGTCCTGAGATTGGTGTCCTGTTGTGGATGTGGTCTTGCCTTCTGCCCAGTGTCCCAGTGTATGCTGGGATATATACAGCAGGGCTTAACCCAGAGAGGGATTAGGCAGGCAGAGGAAATTAGTAAATCTGACAAAATAAGTCTTTATTCAAGACCATTCTTGATGATGTTTACAATGAAGAAGGTCTTAAACTAAAATGTATTTTCATTATTGATTAATCTGCTGATTTAAAGAGCTTGAATAAAATGGAACTATTTTGATAATAAATTAATCATCAGTCAATTTTCAAGCAAATCTTGTGATTTCATCTTATTAAATGAGAGTATTTCCTGTTTTTCTACATCATATATCATGGTAAACTGAGTGTCTTGTGTTAGACAAAACAAGACATTTGCAGATGCACCTCTGGCCCTGCACATTTGTGTGGAATATTTTTTCACAATATTTTGGTGCTAATCAATTAAGCAATTAATAATACAAAATAGGCAGATTAATCAATAATGAAAATCATCCTTAGTTGGATCCCAGCAATCAAAAATCCCCCAAAATTATTCAATTTACTCTCTTGTAAGACAAGTAACATTCTCATATTTTAGACACTGGAACCATGAAATGTTGGTGGTTTTGCTTTGTCAGTGATTTAAATTATATTATTTAACCTTTTTTTGTTGATTTACTTATCAATTAATCAACTAATTGTTTCAAATCGACAATAAATCGACATAGGCTCATACTCTCAAGCAATGTGTGTTCCAAAAAAATCAGTATTTGATTTGTATTTCCAGATGGACAGAATTTAAATTGCAGTGCATGTAGATACTGTAATTTTTCCTCAACAGTGATTAACACGGGGCATCATCAGAGAAGGATCAAAGAAGAATTTCTACCATTCAGTCTTTAGTGTAACCCATGCCAGTCAAGACAGCTAAGATATTTTTAGCCCAAATGATGCTTCTTTTAAGGCCTATGCTAAAAGATTGATAAATCTGATCATAAAATTTTGGACTTGAGTGAAACCATCTCTCCCTCTCCGACAGTTGACCTCTCTTACAAAGAGAAAATTCATTCTTAAGGGTTGTGATATGCTTTGATCCAGATTGAAGGGGGCTCACACAGCTGACACAGGCTTTGTGTTCAGAAACCACAACAAACACACGTCACTATGTGCTGAGGTGAATAGTGGTGTTTAGACTCAGCTTAGCCTACAGTCAATGCTTCGTCATTTGACTTTGATCTCTTCTGATTTGAGCTGATACAACTTCCCATGTTTGAGCTCATTCATTCAGACAAACAAACACATGAATGCACATAGATAAAAAATTCCCAGCTTTAAGATGTGTCTATTATATCTCACCCCTGACTGTATGACATCTGACCTGACCTCACTCAGTCTGGCAGACAAACACACACGCTATCAAACACAGGGGTAGGAGAGATTTAATTAGAGCTTAGAGGAACAGATCAAGGTGCCTTGATGAGGACTTTACTAGAGACTGTGTGTGATATGATGTTTGCATATGGATGCAGGTCAGTTGTCCTTATACCAGCATCACATACAAGGCTTATGTGTGGTCTGTGCTAATAAGATTGGAAAAGGTACGTTGTCGTGCCCTAACAGGTGCAACAAAATACATAGTTGTATGTATCTTTTTAATAGAGATTTTTTAGTAGAGATATGACAGGAAATTATGGGATAGAGACAGAGAGAGAGAGATGGGGGGGTGACATGCTACAAAGGAGACTTTGCAAGTCATGGTCAGCCCCTTAAATTGCTTGGTTACCAGGATAGATGCATCAAAACTGTTTTTACACACCAAAACAACCCTAAAAAGAGACTTTATTAGGCCAAGAATGTGAAAAAATCTGTTAGGGGTGTACCAAGGGTGTGTTGGGCATTTTAACTGCAATGCATAGTTTTTAACAGCATTAATTATCTAAAGATACATGAGATGTTTGTGCTCTGCACTTTCCAGAGATCAGTTATTGTTGGCTGGACTGGCCACGGGCCAATGCTACAGCCGTGAACATCTGTCACTGACTGACTGACTGGGTGAGTGACAGAGTTGAGTGATCAAGTTACACCATTGGTCGGCCAGCCAAGTGTTGGACTTCCCATTTGCCGTTGCTCTGTCAAAATAATTTGGCAGGAACACTTTCTATTACGTCATTAGCAAATCCACAGTTTTGTGACCAGGGCCTTTATTTACCTCAACTGCAGAAGGTAACAGGTCTTTATTAGAGGCAGGTCTTTATTTCTAATTCCTCTGTTTTATATGTATAATTGATCATAACAGTGTTTTAGTATGATGCATCATTTTGTTCCACTCCCATTTGACCTTTTAAAGTTACTGCATAATGCATTAATACAAATTCAACATTTCCTGTACCCGTTTCAAATTAAAACTCCTCTAGCATTTCAGTGCTGGCATTTCTGTTAACACACTATTCAGATCTGCTAGTTTCTTTAGATTAGCAGTTACTGATGGCCTCTTTATCTCTCTAGCTCTCTTGCTCGGTGTATGTAATTCCTCTTAAACAAAACGCTACAAACAACTAGCTTGCTAGCAATGAGGTAGTTGTTGTTTCCTGTTGGGGGCACCACCCATATATTGTCCAGCCATATATGTGGTTTACACCTAGTCTTGGCATGGCAAAGCAATTATTTATATGCTTTGATTTTCTGTTGATCAGGTTTGAGGTTTGAGTTCCTGTTGATCTTTTCATTGTTTGGGCAGTCATGCTTGCTGGCGGTGTGGCTCTGCAGTTGGCAGAGTCCGTTAGTCTGTCCAGACCGTAAGATCTCAAAAACTACTGAATGGTTTGCAATAAAATTTTGTTCCGTCATTCATGGCACCTAGAGGATGAATGCTATGCCCTTTATGATCCTCTAGCTTTTCCTGTAGTGCCACCAACAGGTTGACACTTTTGGTTTTGAGTGTAATATCTTGACAACAATTTGAATGGTAATAGTCAATACAAAATTGACATGTAATAATATGAACCTGAATAAGGTTATTACCTGAATTGTTGTGGATTTTATAAAACATGGAAAAAACATGCTGTTGATGAAACATAAACCCAGCTGAATGAAACATGCTGAGTAATGTAAATTCAACAAAGGACCACACAGTTATGATTGTATAAGGCAATCTACACAGTGTATTTGTAGATTAAGTGATGGCAAATTGACAGTTGTTTATTTACTGAATCTCATTATTATCTATTGGGAAACAATAGATCAGTCATCTTTTATTTGTCACGCACAGTGTCTCCGGCACTATTGATCAGATACTGACAGGAGGTGTGTTGCATCTCAACACTGTGTTTCAGGATTTTTTTCAATTTCACTTTTCACAGATTCAATAACAATGTGACATGTTTATTGCTGATTCACCCAGAGGCGAACGGCATCGTTTGTGAGGGACCATATGTTCAGTGTTGTCTTGACCTTTTTAGATGATCAGCACAAGCAGTGAATGAGTCACATGTTTGAGCACAGCTGCATGAACTGCTGAGCAGAGCACATTTATAAGCAAAGACACCAATCTATTGGCCTTGCAGCTACAACTCTGCTCTTTAAAGTCTTTCTCCAGCTTTTATCACCTCTGTTCAATGTGCTGACCACACACCATCTACCAGGCTGGGGCAATGACAGCAAAATTCAAAGACTCTACTTGTGATTTGTAAAGTGCTCTTGTGCTTTGGTATTATTTATTGGATATATCTACTAAAATAACATGTTAGTCTTTGTGTGTCTGCAGGTATGGTCTGTAGGTGGAGGTCTGTAGGTGGAGTAGTAGGAGATGCTTTGAACTTGGTTGTGGCCCAAAAGAAGGTTCACACCGAGTTCACTTGCTTACGCCATCTGTCTTCATCATCCAACTTTTGCTTTTGTTGTGCTTTGATGTTTAGATTTTCGCCTGCACATAGTAACCTGATATTATCACTTATTTCAGATCAACAGATTTGTTGTTCTTGCAGTCTGTCTTGCTGATGTGGCTGTTGCTTCTCAGTCTGTGTGTGTGGGAAGAGAGATAGTAGACTGGAGTTTAGATGTTCAAAGATTACTGGTATTGACTCTTTAGTAAAGTTTTTACTTACATGGTCCCAACCCGAGGCCAAAAGAAAAGAACCAACCCATCTGTGGTGTTATGCAAGGTGCAACAAGTTGGGGAAATAATAATATAGATTTAGCATTTTCTAATTAAGATCTCCAATCATGCCGCATCGCTTGTGGCTACATACTTTCTTATAGGGCTGAAACTTGCGCTTATCTTCATTATCAATTAAGCTACTACAAATTTGTCCCAAAGGACTTTATAAGGTCAGAAGCAAAAAGCAGTCAAATGATGATTAACAGTCATCTTAACTTCATCTTAAACAAACTATATCCTGTTATTCGTGTACTTCGTCCTCTTTACTAGGAATTGTTTAACTAACAGCAACAAAAACATGAGCACTTTGCAAGTTCTTGCATGAGCCACACACAATAATAGTACTGTTTTTCTCTGACAGGATTCGTTTAGTAACGGACCATGGCTTTTACACCTTCACATTCATTTCTCTCACTTTATCATCTCCCCCTTTATTGAGTTCGGGCTGTCACCTAAAATAAATGGACCATCATGGCCTTTGTTGTGCACGTTGCCATAGAAACACTGGCTGTATGACTCCAATAGACCACTAGCAATAACAACGGGGCAAAAGAGCAGTCCTAGTCACCATGATTACAGACACAACAATGGCAGGGCAGAGTTGGCACCTATTACTCCAAAGGAATAACCTTTTCTATACTAGGACCTTTTAAGATGGCAGCTAATGGTACATATGATTGAAGGAGGCTACTACGGAAAGCAGCCCTCTCATTAACCTTTGACATGGCATAAGCCTCGGTTAAAGATCAAATGTTTGTTCGGCCTCGTGGAATACAGATCGTAAATGTGTCTGCATTTCCTATTATAAGATGACAGGTCCTTACAAATCTCAGAGGCTGAGACTTTTGTGTGAATTACCTCCTTGATTAAATGGCTCTGGATCAGCATACCAAAACATGCTTGGGTTGTGAGTTTGACAGGGATATAAAGCGGCACCAGTATAATAGCATTCATTAGTCATAACTTCTCCAGACAGAGAACTAGTGAGTTTAAATGCTAATATATATTCTCAGGGTATATATCTGTCAGCTTGCAGAACCTGTCGTAGCAGTAGAGACCCTTCTGCATGAAATGAGCTGACTCTAACCTGACTAATGTTCCCACACATTGCACTGTAAACTGCATTGATTTTCAGTAGGGGTTTTGCCCACCTTGTAGTCTTTGACTGAAGATGAGAGCAGGCAGCCAGTTGCAGTGCTGTGCAGAGTCGAGACAGGGTTTATTCACTGGTAGCGGGCAGCAAAGCTGAAGCTGATGTTTGTCAAGGCTGAAATAGTTTGTTGACTTTATGCTTCTATGAATTTATAACACTAAAACAGGTATATAATACATGATATTTTGGTTTGTCAGCATATATACCAATATATACAAAATAACATTATAATACAGACTCTATCTTGGTCTCTTGTGTTTGTTCATAGATTCTCCATATTTCTTGAATAGGTCTTCAGCCTTCCATCACAAATTTAGTTTGCTGAATACTGTTATTTAAGTTAAGTTTTCAATATAGAACACATATGGGTAGTATGTGAGATATTAGATCAAGATTTAGATGAGAAGAGTGACACCACTCTCATGTCTGTCCATTAAACCGACTGGAAACAAGAGGAAACCACCAGCCTAATGCTAGTGGTGCAAAGGTAACAGAATCCACCAGCACCTATGTGGCTCACCAATGGCACAAAAGCACCCTGGGAACCACATATTGTTAGTTTTCTACTCTTTATACTAAGCTAAGCTAACCTGCTGTTATATCCAACTTCATATTTAATATACAGACATGAGAGTGGTATTGATCTTCTCATCTAAATCTCAGCAAGAGCAGCAAACTATTACTTTAAGACGTTGGGTTTGGTTTATGTATACTTATGTATTTCATAGTGAGTGCTCTTTTAGGTCATGTACAAGATCAACCTGTTGTGATAAATGAAGCTTTACTGATTAGGAAGTGGTAAGTAAATGGTCCATTGGCTCTCCTGCTAATAAATTGAATTGATTCCCAGGGGAACACACAAGTGTAATTATCTGTGGATGAACACCAGTGGCCTTGTGTCTTGAGTTGGCCAGATGTCCTCAGAGAGTTGATCTTTGGCAAGCAGATTTGTTCAGCTCAGCCAGTATCGCTTCCTTCATCGGTACTGCAGCCTGGCTGGATGGAGCTGATGGTGGGCGCTGAGCGCCGAGCATGTGAGCTGCATGTAGAGAGAGAGGGAGAGAGTGGGAGATGAAAAGGGGAAGATAGAAAACAGTGAGAGGCATGCTGGAAGCTAGAGAGGTAGAGCACAAGATAAAGAGAGACTAGGAGGGAGGAAGGAGGACTGAGAGGGTGAAAAGGAGTTTGCATGTGTGTGAGCATGTGTCTGGCCAACCAATAGCAACAGGAAAGCTGGGGATGGAGAGAGTGAGTAAGGAAAGTGGAGAGAGGGAATTAGAGGATGCCACAGGGCAGCTGAAGGCAGGAAATGAGGGTTTGCAAAAACTGCTGTGTTGGACACAAGGGGGAAAGCGCATAGGTCGCTGGATGGCGAGCAGCTGAATGTGGAATCAGAGTGGAGAGCAACATGCTCATTTATGTAAAAATATGACCCATGCAGACTGCTACAGCTCTGTGTTGGTTTGTGTTAGTTATTTATCCGGTGTTTGAGTCACATCATTACAAGTCAGACCTGAATGACAACAATTTATACAGTTTCCTTTTGAGGAGCTCTGCACAGGGCAGGGACCACAGGAAGAGTCATGGTTGTGTTTTTTTAATTCATTGTCAGGAGGACCCATCCACACCCACTGTCTGTCATGGCAGGATTGTGAGGTGAGGCTAATTTCAAGTCAGCCTGCAGTGTTGGATTTTACAGTGCCAGTTAATTACCTGCTACCCATCAAGCCCATGTCCAAAACTGCACATTTCAAAAACAGTTCAAAACCCGGTATTGATTGCCTCTATTTTGGCATCAATTTAACATACAGTATGTGTTCAATTCTTTAAACCTATGATATTTTTTAGCCACTTTGGAACACAAAGCACAAACACAAGCACAAAATTGCCATATACTTATCTTGACATGGCTAATGTGTTAGGAAGCAGTTCCTTAGACACCTAATAGAACAACATTAGTATTAATTTTTGAATGGTCTTTTTGGCTACTTGATGATTGTAAGTGTAATGTTCACTCTATTTTAGGTCTATATTTGGTCTCCACCAACTCCTGAGGGAAGTATCTGGTTCTTTAGTTGCTAAATGCTCCACTATGTTCACCAGCCAGTCACTAACTTTGTCTCTAAGTTTGGGTGCTGGGTAGGTAGCGTACAGTGGGTTTATCAGAAATGTTTACTGAAAACTGCTGCTGGAAATGGGGCTGAAGTGACAAGAGCATCGAGCCAGAACAGAAAAGTTGTGGGCTGTAAAACCAAAACAGTTAGCTAAAAGAAGATAAAACACTCCGTAGACAGTGTTTCCTCTAGGATAGGACCTTTATGTTTTCTACACTTCTTTGCTAATGATTATTAGTGACAGAGCTTAGTAAACCTATGTATCTTTCCAACCCCAATGTCTGAACTCAGTCAGTCACCGCTGCACCCAATAAATATTTCACTGTCACATGCTAATTTTCATTGGCTTAGGATACTGCTTTTGTAGGCAAGTCGTCTGGTCTGCTTTCAGCTCCGCCAGTGGTCCACTGTAGGACTGCGCTGACTTTTTTCCAGCAGACAACATTGGTTCAGTGCAATGGCTGCGTCATCATCATTGTTGTTGTTTTATCAACCTCAGAGGCTGCTTGGGTTGAATTTTGTATTACTTTTTACAGTTCGCACACATCTATTTTTAGTCACAACTGTGAGTGAAACACTTGCAGTGTAGAGCTCTGCTTTCTCTTGTTGGTCCTCTCTGTCTTTTTCTCTTATTTCTCCTCTCTCTCTCTGGTCAGGCGCATAGACCACATCCCACCAGCTCGGGTCTGTGCGTGGATGCAAGGACGTGTCTCCACTTCCTGAATCCTTCGGTTCAAATTGAAAGCCCTCTGCAAAGTCGTATAATTGTGAATTCATGACAATCATAAGATACTGAAGCGGCAGCGTCAATGCAAACAACACTGGTAGAGCTGAGGGAAACTGCAGAGTTGGGTGATAAATCTCTGTGGGTTCTACACTTCAGTCAGCACTTTATACATAACCATCTGATCCATTGTGGATATAAAATTATTGATTATTGCAGTTTTAATCAGAAAAAAGAAAGACATTTTTCAATCTGTCCAAACAGGCAAAATTTTTGAAAAAAATACTGAAAAATGTCTGTGCACATGTATTGCAATTACTGAGAAATCCAAATTTATGTCTAAGACTTTTTTGTGTGTATCCTACAGTCTTATCATAATCCCAAGTAGGAAGAGAAGTGAGATTTATGGACATAGACTCATAGTGTCTCCTACTGAGAGATTGGCTATGCCCCTCACAGATCATTCATTATAATATACTGAATTGTAATATGATATTAGCTGCTTCCT
This sequence comes from Seriola aureovittata, assembly GCF_021018895.1. Classification (NCBI taxonomy): domain Eukaryota; kingdom Metazoa; phylum Chordata; class Actinopteri; order Carangiformes; family Carangidae; genus Seriola; species Seriola aureovittata. The sequence continues at coordinate 7,673,310 of NC_079373.1, read as the reverse complement.
CTGTGGTGTCTGAGTGGAAATGATACTCTCCCTGGTGGCCACAGTGCCAGTATTATTGCTGGCAGACTGGCTAATTGAATACAGAGTAGAGGAAGGCCACTCCAGTAGGTGTTGAAGTAGGAGTTCCTGAGAAGAAGAGCCCAATTTAAACTCACCTTTTCAATGGTTAGGTAGGTGTGATGGTTTTGTGAGGCACCAGGTTGCCTCTGGACTTAGTATGGGTAAAACTGAGTGGCTGTTACTGTTGGACTCCTCTCACCAAACCTTCCGGTACTATAATCCGTTATATGAATTGCTCCTTAAATCTACTTGTCTAGTGGCTTGTTTCGGGGGTTAACTGGGTGGATTTTTCCACTGGATTTTGCTCCATTTTAAAAACTAGATAACCGGGGGGAGTTTGAGCTTGTTAAAGATTTCCTCTTGCTTTCCTAGAACATCAGCCAGGAAAGCACAAGATCCGAGCAAATCTACCGAGTCAATCAGACTGAAAGAGGAGACGGAACAAGAGTGAATTAAAAGGAGGGATTCCCATGTTGAGAGGGTGTGTGGTCCAAATAGGATTTGTTCAGCGAGGGACAAGGAACAAGGATTTGTTCCTCCCATGCAATGCTTCTGGATTGTGGTTGAGTTCTGCAGTTGCAGGCCAGTGGGTCATCATGGGAGGAGGAAGGGAAGACATTAATAGGGCATGTAATTCTGTGAGGACAGGAGCTTATCACAGTCGGGGAGGCTGAACCCTGCACAGTAAGCACAATAACCTCCACTGCCACCTTCTGGCCAATCAGGAAGGAGGAATTGCTCTCATGAAGATGCATTTCTGGTGGATGTTCTGTCAAGTTTCTAAATTATTTTTGCATTTTCAACCTTCGAAAATATTTTTTAATTACACTCTTTCTCTGTTTTTAAATCTGGCTGGATTTTAAACCTTTTATTCTTGAAAAATAAGCATAAGTGTCACTTCTCAATGTAAAGTCTCAAGTACAGTATGTTTGTTTTTGACTGACACCTCATTTTAATTTCTGACACTGGTACAGAGAGGACACAATCTTAGGTGGTGCTAAGAGCTTTATTTCCTCTTTCCTTAAGCATGAAGTACTGCTTTTTTGGTGTATCTCCTCCTAAAATTATTATGCAGTTTTATTAAAATTCAAAGCCAGCATACCTGCTGTTACACTCTACAGCCCCATTTACAAGAGACTTCTAATTGTGGATGATTCTAACATAGTTGTTGATGTTGCAGCACCCTCTATGGCTTAGGCAGCGTATAATCTTTTAGATATTATTGACTTATTGTCTGCAAATCTGTTTCTCACATTACATATGGCCTCAACAATCTTCATAAATTAATGAAACCTCTATGTAGCTGAGAGTCGAACCTTAGGGCAGGAGTGATCACTAAATCACTTGCTGCTGCTAGCATACTGCTGTGGTTATAACTGAAGGCAACTCAAGTTCTTTTTATATTTTAGTGACTCAATCAAACCTATTCTGTACAAGTGATGGGGGACAAAAATTTGAGAATGGGAAATTACACACTCTCTCTAATCAGTTTTGCATATTCTTGTCTGTGTTGTCACTATCTGGTTACGCTCTGTGCACCTCTAGAAAGCGTGATGCTGCAGATCACTTAATGGTCAATCCAGCTCCTTCATGGCTTCTTACTGCTCGGTTAATAGCTTTTGCACAAAATGAATTACCAGCATTGATTTAAAATAATTGCCCCCTTTTAAAAATAGGAAAAGTTAAACACAGACCCAAAGTCCCATGGAAAATGTAGATACAGTCTCAGTTAAAAGAAACCGTGGAAAGCCTACAATGATGAGATGGCAAGATGCTGCTCATGATGTCTGATGTCGTGGATCAGAGTATAATACATTCAAACATTTCCCTTTACTCACCAATAATTTCAGGTAATATGATGAATGCAGCTGCAGGTACAACAGGGCAGAATCAATACTCATTTCTATGGTATTGAATTGCTTGTGTCGGCCGTAATCACTGCTCCTCATGTTTGCAATCTAGCCACAGGGTATTTATTTGTCTCAGTATCACTGCAGCACACTAACCCAGATCTCTGGAGAGAGTGTCTATGTGTGTGTGTGTGTGTGTGTGTGTGTGTGTGTGTGTGTGTGTGTGCGTGTGTGTGTGTGTGTGTCCTTCACAGTCCTAGCATCAGCTTCTTTCTATCATGGCTGCCTTTGCCATTGTAAACACTGAGTAATTGGCCACACTGAGCAGTCTGGTGTTGTCATTTAGCTCCCTAACAAAAACCTGGCTGAAAAATCTTGTTAGATCCATAAGCATCTGCATTTTATACTTAGATACTTGTAGTATTGTGTCAAATAAACCAAACAATATATGCAAAGTTTCTGTTATGATAAAATCCTCAATTTTCACTTTCAATTATGTATTTTGTGGATAAAATGAAATATATTCCTGTGGTTGCAACTTAAGTGGCCTGTTCTGTGTGTGGCTGTTATTTTGGCTAAATGTCAAAACAAAAATATGTAGCTTAATAGTTTTACACACAGTAGCCTACTGCTCTACTGTATTCATTGTTGCATACAATATTTACAATAAAAAATGTAATGTATTCCCTGCATTAGTGTTCTCATGAGGTTTATTATAGAAGCCTGCACGTTAGGGGTCTTTTCAGTTCAGCTCAAATCAGTAGAGTACAGTTAATATCAATTCTCTTTAATTCAGTATACTTCTTGATTTTTAGCCTTGAACTGAAGTTAAATATCCACCACTTAAATGTCAACTATTGGATGGATTGCCATAAGATTTGGTGCACGCATTCTTTCCCCCTCAGGATGATTTATTATAACTTTGGTCATCCCTTAACTCTTCATCCAGCACCATCATCATCACTTAAATACTTCAATTTGTCTATTCCCATCAGCCTCAGCTGTAATTTGTGTTTAGTGCAAATTAGCAAATGTTAGCATGCTAACATGCTAAACTAAGATGGAGAACATTGTAAACATTGTACCTGCTACTCGTCATTTGCTCAATTAAGCTACCTGCTTAACATCAGCATGTTAGCATTATCATTGTGTGCATGTTGGCAGTGCTGATGTTAGTATTTCACTGAATGCTCTGCTGTGTATGGCCTTTAGCCTCTTAGTCTTCAACACCAGTTTTTGAGAATCTAGATTGGCAGTGGAACTTGGCTGACAACAGGAACACAGCTCTACTGTTAAATTAAAGTCATTCAGTCTAAGAATAATTACACCGAGGAATAATTCTGGTTTATTACAACTTATGTTTTATTTTCATAGTCTTGTTTAATGCTGCACTGGAGTTCCTTAGCATGTTTTTCCAAATGTGAGGCGTATTTTTCCAGTCTACATTTGTCTCTTGGCTGCCTTTTTGGTGTGACTCTTGTTTAGCCCCATTTAGCTTGAACTTGAAGGCTGTACTCTCACATTTAGTCCTGTTGAGACATTTAACCACCAGTCCCAGTGTATTTCAGTCACATTACAGCAGGAGTCCTGCAAAGAGAATTATCACATTCATTGTGTTGACATAATGCTTGCTGGTGACCACAGGCCTGCCTCCTCTCTCCTCCGTGCTGCAGGGCTGTTATCACCGTACTCTGTAGCTGGAAACACAGGACGCTCATTGTTGTACGCCCCTCTGCTTGCGGCCAGGACTATTTTCTCTGCCCCCCATGATTTATGACAGGCGGAAAAAAACACCTTGTTATTTTTCTGTTTATGCTTGTTGGGCCTCCTAAAGTGTTGTTGTTTACTTCTCTCCTGTGCCTTGTATCTCATTATGAATGCTTTGTATCAACTGAAGACTACATTGTGTGCAGGTTTCAGTCTCATGAGTGTAATTCTCATTCTGCCCAATAGAGGGTATTCCTGTGCAAGGATTGTGAAAGGATTGTTGGTCTTAGTTGGTGAAAGGTTTCTTTGTAGGTGCTGCTCTCCCACCTCCTGTTTTTTTTTTTGTCATGCTGGAAATGACTGAATACTTTAGCTCTGACATTATGTTTACCTATTGAAACCAATAGTTTTAAGATGCTTTGTGCTTGAACACAAGGCTTGCTGTTTTATGTGAGTCAGTCAAAGTACAGACAAATATCCGCTTTTTAATTCTCACTCAATTCTCAAGAATTACAGTGTTTTCAAAAAATAGTGTAAAATGGCACCCATTCCCTTAAATTCCTTTTAAAACCAGTACATATGCAGTGTATTGATCACACCAACACCTTCATCTCAGTTAAGTGTTGTTACTGGACCTGCCCTGTCCTCTATTAGTGAGGTGAAAGGGCGTAAAAAAACATGAAGTCGGCCATTTTGTGGGTGAGTTTGGTGTTAAGTGATACCCAACCCCATATGCGACAAAGTCCATTTAAACATGTCAGCAGCTGCCTCGCATGAGGTCATAGTGCAAGAAGAGAGAGAGCAGAGGTCACTCCTTCATCAATTAAATACCCACCACTTAGCTCGCAGAGAACCAGGCGGAGCTTTTACTCATAATCTCACTGTTTTTTGGGGGAGTAAACAGTGTATATACCTTCCCTTCCCTCTCAGCTCACCCACTTACTGCACATACACTACAGCAGTACACTCTAGCTAGCAAAGTGCACACATTCAAACGTATTGCTGTAGAGTGCGTTCCCCAGGGTAATGAGGCAGAGAGAGTGCAAGGTGCTTACCTGTGTATGTCTGGATGAATTACAAGCACTCAACACTGACCAGTAACTATGCTGTGTGTGTGTGTGTGTGTGTGTGTGTGTGTGTGTGTGTGTGTGTGTGTGTGTGTGTGTGTGTGGGAGGTGGGAGGAGGGGTTATGCCTTTTCTCAGGAAGAGACTATAGTTCAAAGCAAAAGGCCATGATTTGTCCAGATGTTTGGAAACAGCAGGCAGTTTGACATGTCACAGCATGAAAAGCACAGGTGTAATTAATAACATTATTAATCACTGCGTTGCATTTAAGTGAACCAGTTCCAGGACACTGATAGTGTGCAGGCTAGGTCACTGTCATGGCTTACTAGGACACTTAAATAGAACAAGTACATGATCCAGTAACTACTTTAACCTTCAAAAACCGACACAACATTCGCATGTCATCACATTTTATGGCCAATGTTTTAGCAAAGAGTTGCTCATTTACACATATAACAGTTACGGGACATTCCTTTTGTTTGTGTTTCTGGGACCCTGCTTATTCTAAGACCACTATTCATTCTCTTTTAGCACCGTTTTGGGTCTCTACCTACTCCTAAGGGAAATATCTGGCTCTTTAGCTACTCCAGTATGTTCACTAGCTACTCTCTCACTGTGTGTGTCCGCTATTTGGTGCACAGCAGTGTACAGTGGGGTTTTAGAGCCATTTTATTATACAATAACTCATATATACATACCAAACAGGTTTATATACCTTTTTTAAATAGAAGAACTGCAAACAGCCCTGTAGCTAAATTCTGTCATTCTCACCAGAGATTTTAAAGCTTTATTATTTTATGTCTTCTGTGATTCATGTTATTGTTTTCATTAAGTCTGTTTGTCACCTGTTGGTTGGTTGTCTGGCTTTAGATGTATTGTTCTTGTATGCCAGTTGTGTTTGTGTTTTTGACTATGAATGCTTCCACATCTCTCTTGACATAGAGATCTTGTCATCAATCAGAGTACTTGACTAAATAAAGTCAATTAGAAAAGAGCAATCATTACTAAAACAAGTCTACCTGTGAATCAGGCCTATAGGCTCTGGATGAATGTTACAGTGTTAAGTTTTGTGTCAGGTTGGAGCCAGTGTAAAAAAAACAAAACACGACAGGTTAGTTGTTGAAGCCAATTTTCCTTCCCCTGCTAGCTTATAACTTTTGCGCAAAATCAGATCACCTAAAAATGATAGTTTAGAAAAACAGGTCAGTACTATCACCAAACAATGAGCTGTCTGAACTCCAGTGATTTAATATTGCACTCACTGAGAGGGGATAGAGGTGAAAACAGGCTGAGTAGTACTCCCTAATATTAAACTGACTTTAACATGTAAAACTGGTTTGAGAGCCATTTAAAACGTACAGTGGTCCTGAGGGGACAGATAAAAAAAAAGAAAAAGAATGATCAAAGCAGCAGAGGTTGACTTATCCTGACTTTTGTTCCATAAGCTCCAAAAATCTTGGATCCTGCATTTCCCATAATGCAACTTAGTAGCGAAATACTAACCGCATCATATCGAGTTACCATAGTTATCAGTTTCAGACTTAAAAATAGCATTCATGACAGTATCCAAGTAGTAATTAAGACTGATTTTTATAAATGCTCTGATATGGCTGGCACGTAATAATGAAAAAGTGCCTCGAATTTAAACAAACAGCAATATTTCTGAGTGGGAACATCCAAGTTCTGAAAAACATGCTTGCACATAATCATTTAGGAAACAACATGGATGCCAGCAGTAACATCATTAGATCAATAGCCAATGATGTTAAAGCTCGAGTAGACTAGTGTGATAATATTAATCATTATAAATGTCTGTGCAAAAACTGTAACACTTGCAACATCACTATTTAAGATTTAAGTGGATGAAAAAACATTTTCAGCTAAAACCAAAAATAGAAATGACTCATACCAGTTCATGTTTAAATCATTGGATATTTGTATAAACGTTTATGCTTACATTTAAATTCTCTCGTCTGTGCATTTTTAAGAGCAGGAAATGTGCCTTATTGCACCTTTGCAACATAACCCCCATGACTCTTATTTGTGCTTCCTGTGTGTGTGTGTGTGTGTGTTTGCGTGCATGTGTGCACTTGTGCATGTGTGTGCACATGCGCTGGTTTACATCCAGTATCCACAGGCTATGTCATGCAGTTTGAATTGTAGTCCCTATAGGCTGGTATGCTCCATATAGAAGTCTGCAGCACAGACAATTAGCTGCCCAAAGGCAGACCTGAAGCTATCAGTATGTCAATCAATCTGTACACTGACTGCTCTAAATACACACAAACATTCACTCACTCGCACACAGTATACCATAGGACAAGCCACTTTGTGTGTATGTGATCGTGTGTGTTTCCACTTGGGGGCAGTGTTTTCTCTGCAGACAATGACAACAAGGCTGTAGACACAAAGAGCACAGTCACTGTTAAAGAAGCAGCATCTTGCGTCTGTCTTGGCGCACATACACACACACACACACACACACACACACACACACACACACACACACACACAATCTGCTGTATAAGAATTTACCTACTTGTCTGTATGATTGTGCTTGGCTGTGACTTCTGTCTGTGGCTTCATTTGTGTGTTGAGTGCACTGTAGACATATAGCAATTTTCAGTGGGACCTGTGTGTGTGTGTGTGTGTGTGTGTGTGTGTGTGTGTGTGTGTGTGTGTGTGTGTGTGTGTGTGTGTGCGTGTGTGTGCGTGTGTTTGCCTTCATAAACCCCTTCTCTCTCCCCCAGCATCCACCAGCCAGTGAGGAGAAGTAGGCCGCTTAAAGATAGCTCCCGGCAGCCTCAATACTGGCTCCCAAAATATATCTGCTCATGAGAGTCATCTTCTCTCTCCCTCCCCCTCTTTCTTATTCTTCTTTTGCTCCTTCTCCTTTGGAAAATAGAACAGGAATCAGCCTTTGAATTTGCAAATTGATACCCTGGGTAAAATAACCTGAGGCTTGTGTGTGTGTGTGTGTGTGTGTGTGTGTGTGTGTGTGTGTGTGAGTGTGTGAGTGTGTTTGTGTGTGTACCTGTACGCATGTGTGCATGTTTTGTTTCCTTCACGTGGATGAGCTTCTCCGTTTTGGGGGTCTTAAGTGTCGCTTGGTTTATCCCCATAGAAGGGTGACATCAGGATTGTACCATCGCACCCATTTAAATTGGGGGGGTTCATTGAGGAGCTTTGTCACCCATGACTTCCCCTGTGCTCTGACATGCAGGATGAAATAAAAAAAAAATAATTGGACTGTGCAAAATAAGGGTGCACTAAATAGAATTTTTCTTTCCAAATACTGATTCTGAAGCATCAACTCTGGATATCTGCTGATACCGAGTACTGAACCGATACCAGTTCAACCTTTTCCCCAGATTTTTGTTTTGTACACTTCAAAAAATTGAAATCTGGGGATAATTTTTATGTCCAACCAAATGCAAATCTTTTCTAGACATGTACAAAATAAAATTTGTCATGCAGATTTATTAGACAGGTTATTTTCCTTTTGACCCTAATTTGAGCCCATAAGATCAGTTCTCCCAGCAAGAGTCCTTGTTGCCTTATTAGTGTATGTAGATGTGTTTGTCTTACTGATGAATTAACGATTTGTCAGGGTGTTTTTCTTCCCCTGAATTTCATCCAGTTTGTTCCACAATAGGCTCCAGTCCCCCCCTACAACTCCCGTGACCCTGGCAAAACTGGATATGGAAAAATAAATGAATACGAGTCGAGTGCTTCCTCGAATATTAGCTCAATATTCCTTTTGCAGCCTGGATGTGCTGAGACCCAGTGTGTACTTTACCCCCCATTGGCCCACATTCACAGAGAATGAGGACAAATAGTTTGGCTCAGAGACATGTGTGCCTAATGTAGTCCTTTTATGTTGGAAAGTGGAACTATATGGAGATAGGAGCGAAAGAGGATCATTGTGTTTCTGTTTTCTGTCTGGCTCTGTCTCTCAGGCATGTCTCATGCCCCTGATATCTGTAAGATATGGCCAGAGTGTTCATACTAATACCACAAATTTATTTGTCCGCGCTTAAGAGCTTGGTCATAATTCAATATTATTATTTGTTTTTTTTCGTTTTTTTTTGTTGTTGTTTTTTTTTGTGGAATTGTGTTATGATCTTATCTTGTTATTGTTTTACAAAATGAATGATTTCAACTGATTTGTAATTTAGAAAAACAGAATGAGTGATTGAGTTTTTGTTGAAATGCGTAATGCATAACAATGCTACACAGTTGCATGAAACATAACGTCTGATTTTATCTGAAATATTGTGTGATTTGGATAAACTTATGTTTTAAATTCTATGAATTGTAAAGTTGACATTGTAATCAGTTCTCTGGCTATGCAACTAAGAAACAAATTATAGATAAAATAAGACATAGACTAAGAGTCTACTGAGGTCTTGATGGGTCTACCCAAATCCTAGGACCCGCACCCCATATGGGTTTGGATCCATTTTTCTACTGTGGGTCCTGGGTGTGTTTAACAACATGTGTAATACTATAGTCATATCATTCCATGCTAGCAGCTCTATGAGGCTGCACTTATGCACAATGATGCTTTGACCTAAATTGTAGCCTCAGCAGGCTAGCCTTAGCTGCTCTCGATGACAATTCTAACATGCTGATGTTAAGCAGGTACCTGAATCTAGCATGTTAGCATGCTAAGATTAGCTAATTAGCAGAAACCACAAAGTACAACTGAGGTTGATGGGAACATCATTACTTTTGAGCCGATGTGGCATTATATATGAATTTATCCTGTGGGAAACTTTAATTTATGAACTAAGTTTCATGGCAGTCCATCCAGTAGTTTTTGAGATATTTCACTAAAAATTAAAAATGCCAACCTCAGGCACTAGAGGAAAGGTCAGGAGATCATCAAAGTTAGTAGAATTTATCATCTGGGCCCCATGATTGTCTATAGAATTTACTATGTTAACTATATGAACTATTTTCATGGCAGTCCATCCAAAAGTTGCTGAAATATGTCAGTGTGGACCAAAGTGGTGGAAAAACAGAATAACTCACAAACCTGACATTTCTATCTATAGAGCCATGATAGGAGCGCCTGTTTTTGGTTTATCCAGTGAATTAAATACCTGACAAAACAGGATACTTAATCTCTCTGATGGAAAATCTAGCAAATCCAATATTGCCATAAAACAGCCATACCTATTAATTTGCATTGACCTAAAACACACAGAGATATTAAAGGGGTAGCTGCCTCGTCATAAACCGTAAAGATTTCTTCTGGTAGACAAATCTCTATCGTCTCACAGTATATATCCCCCAGCCCTGCCTCCTTTCATTAATCCCTACCTTTCCTACTTAAATCTATCAGTATGAAACAGTCTAATTTCAGTAACTGCTGAGAGGTATCTTAGAGAAGAATCTGTTCACACTATAAACGTGTTGTACTGCATGCATGTCTCCTACAACCCCTTGGATTACTAGTCAGTCACATTAACCTCAGGATGCCCCTTCAACCCCCACTGTGCATTTTCACACGCGCACTCACACACATATACATGCGCACAACATACATCCGCACACCCACACGCCAATATTGAGGTCAGATTGAGAAATAGAGACAGACCCCCCATCATGGCACACCCTCTGGCTACCTCTCTGTGAGCTGTTCACTCATGTAGAAGCAGACCCATCTGCCCAGAGAGATGGCGAGAAATCTGAGCCAGACTGGGATGGAGGCAGAAAGGGATAAGACACACATACGGTGGCAATGGCATCCAAAAAAGACAGAGGTGGAAATGGGGTTTAGAGAAAAGGAGGGAGGATGCGAGAGAGAGAGAAAAAAGGAGAAGAGAGGGGGGGGGGCGTAAGGCAGATCTGTGCGGCGTTGCCCTGAGATACAGGATGTCGTAATAAGGCAATTGGGAGAGAGAGCGAGAGAGACAGAAAGCGAGAGGAAGAGAGAGAGAGAGAGGGAGGGAGGGACTAATTCATAGGGGGGGGGGGAAAGGGGGAGGAGAGTGCACCTCAAGGAGAAAAATAATTCATTTTCCTGTTGCTGTGACGAGCTGACACCCCTCTGCCTGCTCAGAAAGTGGTACGCTCCAGCTTGCTCTGGGCTCTGTTGTTGTGCAGAGCTGCAGAAGGCCTGATAGAGCCAGCTAGACAGAGAGAGAAGGAAGGGAGAGATACAGAGACAGAGACACTGTGGGTCCAGAGCTTGTGTTTTCATTTCATCACCCAGTTCAACCAGCGACACCAGAGAGGAAGGGGACAAAGGGAAGAGGAGGACAAACAGGAACTTCAGTGACAGGGAAAGTGAAAGACAGGCAAGGTGAAGGAGGAGAAGGAAGGAAGGAAAGGGAGGGAGGAAGGAAGGAGGCTGGGGCATGAGGAGGGGCGCCTGACTGACATTGCTGCTCTTGCTATCAGCTCACACACACACACACACACACACACATACACACACACAAACCAACGTAGGTAGACACACGCACACACACACTCTGCTGGATTGTGCACTGCACAGTTGCTGCTCTTTTTTTAATTCCTTTGCGGAGACTTGTCCTCCATCCTTTCTTCTCCTCTGAGCGAGAGGACAAGAGAGACACAGAGAGAGGAGGAGGAGGAGGGAAAAGGACGAGGAGGAGGAGAAGAAGGAGGAGGGGAGGCAGTAACCCTCTCCTCTCCTTTACTCAGACACAGCAGAGAGAGATAGGGAGAGAAGAGTAAAAAAAAAAAGAGAGAAGGAAGCTTTCTGTTCTATTTCGCCGTCTCCTGTGGTCCCTTGGCCAGCGAGCGGCTAACAGGCACCGCTCATGTCCGTGAACTCGGAGAAATCCTCGTCCCCCGAAAGGTAACACCTCCTCCTCCTCCTTCCCTTGCTCCTTATCATTTCATCCCCATATGTCTGTGTGCATGTCCATCTGTCTGTCTGTTATTTTGCCCTCTCCCACCCCAACCCTCTCCGACCACCAGCCCCCGTCAGCACCTCCATGTTTTGTGTCTCTTTCTGTTTCTGTTTCTGTCTGTGTGTCATGAGCTGGTTTCTTCTATTGTCTGGGTCACAGCAGTCTGACTGTAGCAAGGAAAGAAAACGCAGTGGTTCATTGTTGCATGGTGCTGTAATGTTTCAGTTGGCAGCTGAAACAGGACGTTAGACATACCAGCATATACAGTACAGCACACTTAAACATCATCTTTAAAGCTTATCTCCTTCACACACCTCTACGCAGACACACACTCGAACTGCTGCTGCCTTCTGAGGCTGCAACATCTCCTATGACAACAATAACAAGCACACACACACGCACACACACACAGAAAAACACACAGAAAAACACACACCAAACACACACCATCTCTTTATGGCAGTGATGCACAGAGCTTACACAGCAAGAGTGTCAACACACGTCAACATGCACAGCCAGCAGCAGCAGCAGCAGCAGCAGCAGCAGCAGCAGTAGTGCATCTCAGCAGCGATGCAAGACAACAGCTCACCACATGACGCACCTCAGTCAGTGCATAGCATTACTGAACAATGGCACCTCTGAAGGCCATGCAACTTCTACATAACACACAGACGCACATTTTGACCACGTTCATCACATCATAGATTTACATATCAGGAAACATCCACTTTACAGCGTGAATAGCAACGTCACAAGGCATTACCAGTCACGTGGCGCACTGTGGCTAATGGAAAATACATACAGACAAAGACACATGCACACACCACGTCACAGCAGAATATCTCACAATACATGACGAGCACATGCATCAAGGCTAACCATGCTTCAGAAGCTATTTCAGACCGATTCCACCTTTGTTGCTCAGCAGAGATAATGACCTCTTTAATAATTTGTACCTGAAAATGCCTAATTAGACCCATATAGATTGACAGGATCAAAGTAAACACAGTATTTCATGTCGTACAGGGTTGCTTAGTTGGTCCTGATTCAAAAAAAGATATCTGTTGTTTTAAGGTTGTATAGTTCTGAGAGTCATTTCAGCTGTAACTTCTGTAATTAAGGAGGGAAAGTTTGTTTTTGAGGTTGAAAAACAGAAAAAGAGTGGAGTGGAGAAATGTTTGAGAACAAAGGCCCCGTTGTTGGTAGTTTCCATCTCTGCTACAAGCAGCGAATCTAAAAGCGAATCAGTCAAAGTCGTGACGTGTGTCCAAACCTTTTTACTGCATGTATAAGATCCCATATCCATTCACATCTATTCAGGCCAAGCCCACATTCCTGTTTCGGTTTGCAAATGCGGAAAGAGCTCGATTTGACGGGTGCTGGAGGGTGAGGAGCAGGCAGACTGGATGACTCAGGTAGCCACTGATGCTGTGCCAAGTACGATCAGGCAGAGCCGCTGCCATCCACACAACCTAGCGCCAGGCCCCAGACTGGCACACTCAAACACACAGCGCAGTGGGCACACAAATAGGCAGAAGTAAATGGGCACTAACAATATCAGGCGTTATTACATGGGCAGTTGGGCACAGAGGAGAGCGGCGTCACAGTGGCAGTTTTGGATGAACATGAAGTGAAGTTTAATTTGGAGTAAGAGGCAGTGGCACAAGTACACACACAGACTGTCATGCTTATATTTTTAGCATCTAGACAAAGAAAACAGCTTTCTCAATCTCAGAGACGCATAAATACAGAGTATCGCCTTGCATCTGTGGTGCGGTGAGGTTTGTGGATTTCATCACTCGGCAAGTTTTCCCCTTTCCCTCTGTTGTTTGGGTCACAGCCGTCTGACTGTAATTAAGAATAATGCAGCAGTCCCTTGTTGCATGGCAGGTAACAACAAAGAGCTACACTCGTGCACACACTGCTGCCCTCTTTAACGGCTGCAGCATCTCATATGACAACAGAAACAATGCATGTGACTACACGCTTTCTCCATTTACAGTCGACCGGTCTGGGAGAAGCTTGACAGATAGTGTCAGCATAACTAGTCATGAAGTTTAATCTTCTTATCTCTCTGAATTAATTCATATACTGTATACCTAACTAACGTTATCAGTTATGAACCTCACGAGTAGACTAGCTGCTAATTCCCATGTGCTCAAAGCTGCGTTTGAAAGCCACAAGCTGCACCAAAGATCAGAGAGGATTCGGGAGCTTTGTGAGTGTGACATAGACAGCTGGGATGCCTTTTGGACTGGGTGCATGCAGATACAAAAATAAATAAATAAATAAAGGAAAATAGCGACTTAATTATACTAATTCATCTACATAAGTGGGCAGCTCAAGAAAGAGCTTGATATGGCAGGAAATATGTCAGAAAGATCAGTATTATTCAGATGCAAGGACAGTGTTGTGTTGATCAGTGAGTCATCGGGTATTTTGACATTTGGTGCTTCCAGCTTCTCAAATGTGACGATTTGTTGCTTTTCTCTGTTTGATATCATTGTAATTTAAACATTGGCTTTTGGTTTTTGTGCTGTTGATCGCACAAAAAAACAAGCAGCTTGGAGATGTCACCTCAGGCTGTTTCGATGGGCTTTTTTTTGAAAGACAATTGATAGATTTATTGATAATGTAAATAATTAGTTGCATCCCTAATACAGATAATGGTTATTATTATCTAATCTAGACATTATTTTTATGTTTCACATAAAGTAGCGTGAACTGATTTGGAAGTTGGGCCTAATTTTTAGTTTTATCAGCAGTTTATATTTGAGTGTAGATTGGACGTCAGAGTCTATATCGGGCCTGCCTTTTTGGGACAGATCAGCACAATATCTCTGTCTGCAACACCATCTGGGCCCCAGGTGCCATGCACACACACACACACACACACACACACACACACACACACACAGAGCTCTGGAGTGCATCATTTTGGATGTGCAGTAACATGTTTGTGAACAATAAGGCAGAATGGATTAGATAGGTGATGAGCGTTAAACCAAATGGATGGACAAGTTGGACCTGAAAAGAGCAAGAGGCGGCACTGTGACAAATTTCTCTTGGGAAGACGATCCCTGTTGTGTAACTTGGCACTTGAGGCATGGTGGAGATGGAGATGGATGGAGTGTTTGTGTGTGTGTGTGTGCGCTTGTGTGTGTGTGTGTGTGTGTGTGTGTGTTTATATGTGCGTAAAGGATATGCAAGTGTTTTGACATCCTCGTTGCGTGTGAGCAGCTTACAGCTTCTTTCTGCAGGGTGACAGCACGTCGGTTTAGGTCATAAGTGACGCTGTTGGGTGGAGGGCTTATGCCCTTTGAGGATACTTTCTTTAAGGATTAAACAAAAGTTGAATAAATGAACATCCAGAGGTCAAGGGTTTACTGGCTTTTTTGCAAAGCTGACTTGGAGGCAGGAGCACTAAGAGGTGTTGGGTAAACCTCTCTTTGATGCTGATTACCTAACCTTCAGTCAGTGTGTGTTCTGTCAAGCGATGCCTGTGTGTGTGTGTGTGTGTGTGTGTGTGTGTGTGTGTGTGTGTGTGTGTGTGTGTGTGTGTGTGTGTGTGTGCGTGTGTGCGTGTGTGTTTAAATGATGCAGTACTTAGGTGAGCTGTTGAAAATGCCACATCCACTTCAAACTTTGTAGATACCAAGGATAACTTAAAAGATACGGTTATCTTAAGCAAAAGATGACACGTGGCTTTAATGTCTTAAATTAACATGTAATCCGTGTACAGGATTCCAGCGTTCTCGTATGTGTGTGCTTGCGGTTCTGCAGGTGTGAGCGTGCACCTGTACCACGTAGGTGTGACTTGTTGATGGATGATTTTTATTGTGATTACTGGAGCTGCCACTCTTTCACGGACAGAGAAAAGGAAGAAGAGAGGAAGGGGGAGCAAAGAGGAAGAGAAGGAGAGAGAAAGGGCACAAGTGAGAGGGAAGGTGGGAGGTAAAAAAAAAGAGAAAAAAGAAATAGAGAGATAGAGAGCAACATAGACACCACACACACACACACACACACACACACACACACACACACACACACACACACCCACACACACACAAACATACACAGCTGTTACCAACAGGACCTAAAATTTCCAGGTCATCTCCTCTTTCATCAATTTGACACCAGTTGAAACACAGGTTACTGGACACATCCAAATACTCTGATGAAGCCTCCTTCCGTCCGCCTCCTTGAGCATCACTAACTGCTCTATTAATTAATCTGATGATATTTTTCTTGATTGTTTGGTCTATGAAATGTCAAAATTAGGTGTTTAAATAATGTCCATTACAGTTCTCAAGAGTTCAAGGTTTCTTCTATCAGACCAACCATCAAAAACCCAAAGATGTGACAATGAGGTTACACAGAGCAAAGTAAAAAATCCTCACATTGGACCAGCTGGAATCACAGAATGTGTTTTGCTAAATAAATGACTGAAACATAATGAAAATCATTTCAGATTAGTTTTCTGTGACAGAGCAGTAAGAAGCCATGGAGGAAATTATTTTTGAACTGCATCAGGTTTCATAGTGGTGGGCATGTAATACTAAATACAACATAAAGAGCTGTAGAGATTAGCTGGTTCACTATAAGCTGATCAACAAAGAACTAATCAGCAACTCTCTTTTGGTGATCAAGTAATACTTAAAGCCAAATATGAAAAAATATGATCTTATAATAATCTAATTTATTTCAATAATCACGAAGCCACAACAAAACAGAGGGAGATTTAACAAAAGGAGAAGATAAAAGGGGAACATATAGATGACAGAGAGCAGGAGAGGATGCAGCATGAAGTGTTGGAATGTGTCCAGTCAGTCAGTAAGCCAGGCCGATGCAGCAGACAACATCACATCCAGCAGCCATCACATTCACACAGTATATGGAGCTTCGACTGGCCTATATGGTCTCCACCATCTTCTCTGGTCTGACCCACATCGCCATGGACACATACAGGGCACACAAACACACACACACACACACACAACACACACACACACACACACGAGCAGCCCCAGCCATGCCACGACATGACAATAGCTAATGAAGCGTGGCAGGGAGCTAGCTAGCAAAGCAACCAGCCTGCCCTGCCTGTCTGGTTTCCTGTCCTCCATTATCCCCACCATCCCACTCACCCCCCTGTTAGGTCTGGAAAGAAACAGATGATTGCCTTTCTTGCTTCCTATCTTTTTTTTCTTTTGTTTGGGCTCCAATCTCCATCTGGGACAGATGGAGAAGGAGACATTCTCATGCATGCTCCCATCCCTTCTATGCCTCTGAGGGATTAGAGTTATGTAGCAATGGTAAATAAAAAGTGTGTGTGTGTGTGTGTGTGTGTGTGTGTGTGTGTGTGTGGTGTGTGTGTGTGTGTGTGTGTGTGTGTGTGTGTGTGTCTGTGTGTGTGTGTGTGTGTGTGTGTGTAGTTGAAGCTGACCTGAAAATTTTCAGGCCATGCAAACAAGTCTAACCTGACTGTAAAGCACAACAGCCTCACTGTGTAACCACAAAATAACGCTGAGAATTTCCACCCTGCTAAATGATATCCTATGTGGCTAGACACCTCACAAGTACTGTGTTGAAGGCAATCGCCATGGCGATACCTCCGTGCCCAAGGAATGGGTCATGTGAGCCGGACCCAGGCACCTAATCTGCCGTGAGTGCTTCAGCAGAGTTATGGTGTCAATGAGTGTAGTATGGGGTCAAAGATCATGCAGTGGTATCAGTAGATACACAGTACATGAGAATGGATGAAAGATCCATACAGTGAAGGATGATACTGTTAAAGTGGGATGAAACTGAAATGACTTTCTAATGACTGAAGACAATCCTCTTTTTTAGTAGTATAACTGTCCCATATCATGTGCTGCAGCTCTGTGAAGTTGTAGTTAGGCACAGTGGTGCTTTGGGCTAAGTGGCAGCAGTATGCTAACATGCTGATATTTAGCAAGTCAATTGTTTACCATGTTCATCAGCTTGCTGTAGTGTGTTACCATGCTTGTATTTGCTCATTAGCACTGAAGTTCAGCTGAGGCTGATGTGAATGTCATTAGCTTTGCAGGTGTTTGGTCATAAACCGAAGTCTGATGATCACCACAGTCTGTACGATTCCCTCTGAGAAAGACATGCACCAAGCCTCATGGCAATCCGTTCAAAAGTGGTTCAACTCAAAACTATAAATGTCAAACTCATGGTGGTATTGTCTGGGAACCACAAATGTCTATGGAAAATTGTGTGTCAATCCTGTCCAGTAGATTTTGAGATATTTCACAGGATAAGTGATCTTATCTTAGATCTGCTGGACGTGCAACACAAAAAGTCAGATTCACCAAAGTCATTGGGATTCATCCTCTGAGGACCATGAATGTCTTTGCCAAATTTCATGGCAACCCTTCCAGTAGTTGTGCAGATAATTCAGTCTGGACCAGAGTTGTGGACCGACAGACTGACATTTCCATCTCTAGAGCTATGTCACTGGCATGGCTAACAGTCTTTGTAGTTTGTTTTTTTTTGTCAAAGTTTGGACATTGATATGGTGCTATTTACCTTGGCTCCATGCACCTACATCACTATGACAGCACTTCCTGACAAGCCTGGATTCAACAGCACAAACCCTTTCATGTGTATCTATCCCATTCACAGTGTCACTGCATTCCACTCTGAAAATATCCAGCTGGTTTTTGTAAAAGCTTTCACCAAATTACCAGTAAGTCAATATGACGAGCAGCAAGAACGCTTATCATTTCATTGGGTTCGCTTTTGTGTGTGTTTGTGTCCAGCTCTCAGTGTTCCTGTTGACTCTGTATGTTTACATGTACAGCATTCTTTCAGTCATTCGTGTGCTGCTGCTCTCCCCTCCTTTCTATCTTTTCATCTGTTCGCTATCTCCTTCTCTTTCCTTCTTTATTCTCTCTTCTTATCTTCTCCCTCTGTCATCTGGTGTCAGTTCCATTTGCAAGGTTTTTAGTTTCTCTGTGGGAACCAGATCTCAGGCGAAGTTTTGCAGCCAGTTTCAGTATTGGTCAAGTTTGTCATTGTACCACAGTTGCCAAATGAATCTTGATTTTAGAAATGGAAACAACATGCACCATTAGTGCAACATTGAGCAGATTAGAAATTCATAATAAATTAACTGTAATCCATTTTAAAGGTTTGCTTTATTTTATTACACACATTTTCTATTGGGCAAACCAAAAAATTCTTGCACTGGGCTTCTCTGTATATATGAAATTAAATTTTTGCATTGTTAGTATAGTGTTAGCCACCAGCTGTGCTCCTAAGGCTACTAATTCTAGCCATGCTAATAATAGACTGGGTTGCTATTACGCAACAGAAGCTTGTTGAAGGAAAAAAATTGAGGAAAACATTCTCCTTAAGTTTTCCTATCTTACTGTATAATGCCTTTAGCTGCAGTATGGATATTTAGCATGCAGCTAGGGTCTTTCTCTCTCATTATTTAACAGCTATCTGCCATCAGCGTATGAGTCTTTCTGGATTTGACTTTACTGCTACGACACTGTGCAAGTTATACTCGGCAGAAACGGGGAAATTGAGGAAGAGTGAGAGAAGGGGGGGGGGGGGTTGAGATTTTTTGGTGGAGACAATCGGAGGAACGTGGTACGTCGATAGCCCTGGGAAAGAGATGATCCCTCAGAGGAATTTAGAAAGAGACGATAAAGCCAAAGGAAGAATGCTGGAGAGAGAAAGACAAAGACCAAGATAGAGACATAGAGAGCAAAGAACAGGAAAGGACAGCAGAAAACCTCAGGAGAGAGAGCTGGTGGCGGCTAGAGAGCCTCAGAGAGAGAGATAAAAAGCAGAAGGGGAAGGAGAGGAGGGAAAGTGAGAGAAGATGGAGGGAGAAGATAGATGGCTCTCTGCAGACTTGCGCAGCGTGTTGGGTAATGCTAGGTCACCGGGGGACTAATCTGTACTGATGCTGCAGCGCTGAAGCAGTGGAATGATAATGGCCTGTTTGTGTTTGTGTGTGCATGGGGAGGTATGTGTTTGTTTGTGCGGCTTTGCATACGCAAGGTAACGCTCTTTGTCAGTCACACACACAAACACACATACTCGCACATACAGTGTAACCCCCCTCATCAACGCCTTATGCCCTGTAGGACTGAGTCACTTGTCTGCTGCATAACTGAGAACAGTATTCGTCTGTTGTGTCTGAGAACACTGCTCAGCTGTTGTTTCTCTTCCTGCAGCACGGTCAAAGACAGGGTTTTTTTTTTTTTGTTTTTTTTTTAGTCTGTCCACTTCAGCCCTGGGTGGGTTGGGTTCACTGAACTTTGGACTCGTGGAAGTCTTCCAATTTGCCAACTTGGCAAGCTCTGCTCACACCCAGGCCTCTGGTTTGACAGCGGTAAACTGCTGATATAGGCCAACAATAACACCACGGTGGTGTGTGTTTTCCTGTTGGCGCTGGCACACACTGCTGGGCCGGGTGTGGCAATCCTGATGTGGGTGTGTTGTGAATACTCTCCTGTTTTCTGAACGGAGTCTGGATCAGATGCATAGACATAGTCCTCATGATATTATTCAGATACTCTGGCTGATACAAGAGAAAAATATAATAACCTCACTTCAACAGAAGGTAAATTAAAACAAAGATAAATATAGATGAAGTCACAAGGTATAAACAAAGTCTTAATATTATTTTTATTAGTCTATTAATTGACAGAAAATTACTCAGCAAAACTTTTGATGACCAATTAATGACTAAAGTCATTTTTTAAAGTAAAAATGCCAGAAAACAATTGGTTCCAGCTTCTCAGATGTGAATATTTGCTGTTTTTTCTGGTCATCATTGATAGTAAACTAAATAGTTTTGAGTTGTGGACAGTTAGTCAAACAAATAAAGCAATTTAAATATGTAAACTTGAGCTCTTGGAGACTTTCTGACATCTCATAGACCAAACAATGAATCAATGAATCATGACTATAATCGGCAGATTAAGCGATCACAGCAATGTTAGATTTAGTGTACATAAAAGCAAGTCAGAGTCATTCAATAATTAAATAAACCCTACTAGACATTATACACGTCAACTTTTTTACAGCACCCTTCGAAAGCATTTCCCTAATACTGCTACTGCTGAATAATATAACATATCTCCTGTAGGGCTGGAACTAACGATTATTTTCAATTATTGATCAGAAGTAGATTATTTTTTCACTTAAATGATGAATCATTCAGACAGCAACATGTCAGAAAATAGTAAATACTAGCCCTTCACACATTCCCAGAGCCCAAATTGATGCCTTCAGATGTTTTATTTGCGATGAACAGACTGATGTCCAACACAACAAATTCTCACATTTGAGAAGCTGAAACCAGAAAGCTATTGGGATTTTTTTGCTTGAATTTGCTTTAAAATGATCAAAATGATTGATTGATTATCAATAGTTGGTGAGTAATTTTCTGTCCATCTACTTATTGAATGATTAACTGATTGTTTCAACTGTAAGTTCCTGCTGCCTTCGTGAAATACAGTATGTTAGGCATAATCAGGGAATAAAATGACATACTGAGACGACTTGAGAGACACATTTCCTTGTAACTTCAGAGCTATGGAATATAAAGTTGGTGGAGAGAGTGAGAGTCAGACTTTCTGAAGTTTTAGGTAAATATTTGCTTTCAAAAGCGGATGGATTGAAGTAGTAAACTGAAGTTTTACAGACAAAGCTCTGCTAGATGTAGGTTAGGCTCATAACATCTGAAGCCGAGCTGCATCTGGCTGGATGAGGGGCAATCCACACAAGTGGTTATTTTGAATAAGCTCCACTCTTTACAGCTGGTTTTACACATAACACTGCTGGTCTTTCTGGCACCGTCCCACGTCGTCTTGAAACTAGAGGCCCCAGTTCTACTCCGTCCTAACAGTGCTAAGTAAAGCTGTGATTCCAGACACACTGGCATGCTAATGAGCTGACATTCAAATCATATTATAGAGTATTTTTGGGAACAGCGTTGTCTGGAAGCTTAATTGACATTGGATGTCTTTTCAGAGCACTGAGAGTGTATTTTAGGTAACGAGGTTGTTTTAATGGTCATAGGGATGAAGACGTGCTAATGTGTCGTGGGTGTTGCATTTCTGATCTGCATGTGACATGTTGAGCGTGTGTTTGTGCTCTTTTGTTATAAAATAGATGCATTTCGGCCTATGTTATAGTACGTGTGTGTGTGTGTGTGTGTGCATTATTGCCTATGTGCTTACACACTCCAGACTCAAATGTACATTGAGAAGGATCCTTAGCAGGTGGGTGTCACAGGCCCATGTGACTTCTGCTGGAATTCAAGGCTGGGTTTGTCTTGTCCCACTGCTGTATGCATGAATCTCCAGCAGAGAGTGGGAACTACTGTGCTGTTTTCTCTGGTCCTCCATCCATCCTTGTTTCCTGCCCTATGGAGTTAAACTCGTGCCTGGACTCGAAGAGGAAATGGGGTCTGGCTTTGTGTGTGCTCCGGCTGCGACACAGGGCCCTCCGAAACAGGTAGAAGGAGAACGGTGAAAAAGAAACGTCGAAGGGGTGGTGGATTGACAAAAATAAATCAGGCAAGGGTCGAGCTGGGGTGTGAGTTCTTGTTTTCACTTGGTAAAGCTAAGTTTCAGAACTATGGTGTGTAGTTTGTCTCAACATTTTTTTTAAGGATATGTCGTCAGTTTGCTCCTCTGCAAGTCTCATGTAGAGGTGGAAAGAATGAGCAAGAGAAAAGTGGCAGATTGACAGGACTGAATAATGATTTTTATCTTTGCTCTGCCTCTGGGGCTGTGGTTATTTTATTTTAGAATCACTGTTTCTTTACCAGGAAGACCAGAAATGCAAAATATTTTTAAGAGGGTAGAAGATGAGTGACAAGCAGAGAGAGGTTCAGTCTAGAGGGAGGTAGGATTTTGCATCTATGCACTAATGAAGCCAAGAGCAAGGGCACCTTATTTTCTCTCTGAATATTCGAATAATTTTAACGGTAGTTTTGATAATAAATTAATCATGTAATTTATATAGATTCACTGATACAGAAAGTAATCTTTAAAGTTTTTTAAATATTTTTTACCTACTCAAGAAAGCAAAACCTGAATCCAATTCCAGATTTCAAAGGTCAAACATTTGTCTTGGTCTCGATTTGTTTATAACTCAGTCTTTGTACCAAATAAATGTATCAAAAGACAATAATAGGCACATAAATAGTTTTTCAGAGTGACATACACATTGTTTGGAAAAAAGTAATAACCTTTTTTTTTTTCAAGAAATGTTGAAGTTGCTCATTCTGTCTTTAAACCACACTCTCCACAGCGCTGTGGTTTTAATCCAGTCAAGTCAGGCTTCTCTATGCGTTCCTGCAGCAGATTAATTTTGCAAGCAGCAAACAGTCATGTCGGAGAGAGCGTGATGATCACTGCTATTTATGAGGCATCCTTTTTCCGTCTTGATGTTGATATGTGAATCTCATTGAGAGTAAACACATCTATCCCTGAAACAGATCAGAGGAGACATCTGCATAAAACAACCTTGACTCTTGGCCTCCTATATACAGTTAATTATGCAGGGATTAGGATAAACAGGGAAGAGAATTTAATCCAGAGGAGACCTCTGCAATATCAGCCATTCAGACGAAATGACAGCGACAACATGAATCCGGATCTGGACGATGACGGGGAAAACGCCTGTCCACATTAAACCATGTAAAGCGCTCTATTTCTGCTCTTGCCTAGACTGACAGGCCTATGTTATATCTTATTTTAGTTCTGAGGCACAGTGAAGTACACACACACACACACACGCACACACATATACATGTATATATATATATAGACCTCATTAACAGTGACATCCTCTTTGATTGGCAGTGATTGATAGAAATGATTTAGAGCATGCGTCTGAAAACTCATAACGTTATGTTACTTTTCAGGGGGATTATTGTTACCTAGCTCGAGATGGGGCCTTCGGTATCAATGTAGCCCCATGGGAGTGGTGAGCAGGCTGCAGCAGCAGTGCTAATAATTAACGGTCTCAAACCAGCAATTACATGAGTCCTCAGTGTTGCTTGTAATGACTGTGAACTATATCTCTTCTGAAAAACAAAACTTTACATTTTTCTAATGACATTTTTTGAAAGGTATTTGCAGGGTTTTAATTACTGCCGGCAATTAGTGGAGCATAGTCAATATAAGGTCAAGTTACTTATTAATACACAGGATTTCATGTTGCTATATATAATAACGATGATGACGGTAGAGATGTTCTGATAACATTTTTTCCTTATCGGTACCTGAACTTGTCGACTGTTTTAACAGCTGTATACTACTAACCCTGTGTGGATGTGATACGATGGCTGTCGTTGTTGTATGGCATGGCTCAGGTTTAACCCTTTATAAAACATGAACACATAGCTACATGAAGAACACAAAATCTATTTATTTTTACAGTGGAAACTGCTTATAGTTACAGTGCTCAACTGTTTATATGGATCAAAAAGCTTAGGACAGAATCATGCCTATACAAATCCTGTTTAAGTCATTCACTTATAGTGATTAGTTGCTTACAGTGTTCATTGTGGGTCTTTTTATATTTGACAACATATAGAAAAAGAATTTAAAACTGCTGTAGCCTATTACTTCAGACTGTCATATGCTGAGGCGCTCTGTGACCGTTAAAAGAGAAACACTTCATCAAAACGTTTAATTCTCAATAATTTATAGGTTAGAGGTGCGGGTCAGGGAAGGACAGCATCTGGGTCTGGCAGTATCGGAGGCATCTCTGATACTGGTATTGGTGTCGGAACAACTCTTGATGATAATAGAGGACTTCACTGTACATCAGCAGGAAAAGTGAAGCTCCATTTTCACTAGTAACAGTCGCAGCATTTTCACCTAAACATAGATTTATCCTATGTTCAATATATTAGTCTGTATTTTTTCATAACTTGGCAGTGATTTGGAAAAACGGGGTAACAGCACAACTGACATTGGCACTGACATGGCATAATTTCATGGCAGACATTTTAACCTGACAGACATTTCTCATTCATCCCCAGTCCTAACAAGGACAAGTTAGTACATAGTATTTAGAAATAAACAGTAGAAATAAATTGACTAGAAATGCGTGTTGCTTTCTGATATTGCGTCCTTGCTTCCTGTTGAGAAACTCATATAGATCACCACAGGTGATTAACATGCTTATATCACATCATAAATGAAGCATTGCAGGCTTCCACTGTGCTTACATGTCTTTGTGTGTGTACTGCATGTGTGCCCTCAGTATGTTTATATTAGTATATTACATACACGCACATGGCTTCTCAGAGGCTCTCGCTTTCTGTAACGGGGGTGGGCGGATGTAACCTCCACAATAACAGGCTTTGTCGCCCGGCTGACGTCACTGGAATGTATAAATACAGAATGCAGTGAATGAGGGCATGATAGAAAGCGGAGAGCAGAGTGTAAAGTGCACTGCACAATGAAAGAAACGGCAGATACCCACTGGCTCTGTGTGTAAGATGTGTGGTTATATGTTTCTATACTGAGCAGAGTAGACCAATAAAACCAGACTAATGGGTTTTTGTACAACAGGGCTCAGGATACATGCATGACACACACGTGTGGACACACACAAAAGCAGAAATATAAACACAAATATTGTTATCCTTGTGCGCTTGTGTTTTTTTGTCTGTCTGTGGATGTGAATGTTGCTCTTTGTGTTTAGTAGATAGAAATGTGCTTGTCCTACTGAATCTGCAGGCATGTCACTTGATTTCCACTACCTCAAGGCATGTGTGTGCGTGTGCATGTGTGTGCGTGTGCATGTGTGTGTGTGTGTGTGTACATATGCCATCCCACCAGCCATGCAGAGCAGTGCTCCTGCTTTCCAATGCAAATTTTATTCCAAGTCAACTGGTTTTATCACAAGGGTTTTCCGTGCAGCCACAGATGTGTGTGTCTGCCTGCTGCAAGTTTATTTTAGAGCACAAACATCAGTCATGCATGCTATTGGGGTTTTGTATAGATTTAGCTTATTAGCTTTTATTGCCCGTTATCTTTGAGTGTATTCACATTTGTTACTGTGTATGCCATGCGTCATATTTCTATATAGAGCTCGGTCGATGCAGGGTAGCGTGTGGTCTTGTAGCCATTGGCTGCCTGTGGGAGGATTTCAGCAACTGTCAATTTAGCCTCTATAGATTGAAGTGACCCAACCATGTGGGACAAAGCTGAGGCTGAACATTTATGCTATTCTGTGTTTATTTATTGGAAGCTACAGTATTTAGCTCCAACACAGACATTAACACAACACAAACCCCATTATAACTGTTGCAACCAAATGATGGCTTACATCTCAAGTTATTGCATTTAGCCATTGCTTTTATCCGAATGAGCGAGCAGCAGTTAACTGTCTTCAGTAACATCATCTCGACAGGACGTGTGGCTGTTAATGAAACACTCGTTTAATGCTGTAAAATGTAAAGATTCATTAAGATGCATTGTGTACATTTTGTCTTTGGTTGTGATGCCACTTCATTGATCCCTGTGAAGGAAATCCAGCTCTTACAGCAGCTCAGAGAACGAAACGAAGAAAGTTTTGTGCAAATGCAGCTGCTGAAGTGCAGAATAATGAATTAATGAGCTGTATTTTTAGCCAATCTGATAATGCTAATACTTTTAGATTAATTTGTGCTGTGAGGAACCTCCGTCTCTACTCCCGACCACTTGATGGTAATCCTTCAGAAAATCGACCTTTAGCTCCTTACAGGACACTTGGAGGAGGCAACAGATCCACAACACACTCCAAACATACAGTACACAATAGTCCAGTTCAGCTGCGGGTCAGAACATCCTCACCACATGAGAGGCTGCTCATTTTGTGGTGAACCTGCGTCATTGTGAGCTTCTCGCCGTGCTGGATGGCAACAAAGGCACTGTAGAAGTCAAGGGACAGAACCCTCCATTACTCCCTGGCCTCTCTGTGTGACAGTAAGCTCTATGCAGATAATGGCGTCCTCCACACCAGTAAACTGCAAGTATAGAGACTTTTATTTCAAGAGGCTGCACTTTTTGTAAAGCTGTGCCTGTTATGCATATATTTTAAGTACTGTTCATCACATATGGTTGTAGACAGTCAACACCCCTACAAACCGTCTGGAACAGTAGTTTAGAGGTTTTTTAGTTTAGAGGCAAAATTGTCAGCTTGTTTACAACCTGTATGATTGACTGCTTGTGCTTGTGGCCCTGTTAGACCTGTCAGTAGCAATGTTGCTTCATTCTGAGATACTACCAGCCACCTCCATGAGAACAATGTTGAAATGATGCATCAGTCTTCATTTTAAAGACGCTGACACAAAATAGAAGAGCTGCAAAGTGACGACAAGAATTTATTATGCAGGAGATAAAATTCATTAACTGAATTCTAATTCCTCCAGTTTCAGTTCTTATGACTCCCTTACTGTATGCATTCCCTCTGTCTGTACAAAAGTGAACAAAATATGGATTGAAATCCAAGAATGGATATTTTCTATGATCTAAAGGCAGATTATGTTTTTTCTCAGTTGTTCAAAGAAACTAATTTTTAAACGGTGGAAAAAACAGAGGCCCTTACTTCACAGACCTTGAAAGAATTGATGATATACTGTTCGTTGAAAAGAGTCTGAACATAACATCAAAACAAAGCAATTCGGTGATGTAAAGAAGAGCTTTTATGATTCCCCATAAGAACGTTTTATACACCCCAAAAAAAAAAAAAAAAAAGGTGGCCTGAACAATGGAAATAAAACCCAGGCTATAATAAACATTAGTTTTCCTTCGAGTTCCCTGGAGCCGATGTTGTCTGGGCCTCTTGCCTCGTTGCTTCGTCTTGTTGATCCTCTGTGTTTGCCAGTGAAAATCCCTCTGCAGCCAAAATAGAAGTGGAAGATTACGGCAGTATTCACATTCATAGTGTGCACTGTACGGTAATCTAACATTGCACCTTATGATAATGTATTGCGTTGAAAGGCTGATACTATGAAACAGGATCCTACAGAGCCATAATGTGCAACTAGAGGTTATGTGGGGGCAGTGCAGCCTGTGACGTCAGGCTGCATCCTGAAAATAGCAGTGAGATCTCAGCTCTCTGCACAGACAGATACTCTGGAGGAGAGGAGAGAATGAGTCAGCTGTCCTGCCGACACGGGCCAAGATGGAGAGACGGAGAGAATGAAAGATTAACGATGAATCAATCAGAGGTAGAGACACCGCCGCTGGAATGGATAAGCAGAGCTGAAGGACACCCGCGGTCTGAATCCCACGCCTTAGCATTGAGAGTGGAGGATGATGCTCCTGTTGCTAAGGAATACCTGTTACCTTGGTGATAACGAGACATGTTTAAGGATGAGTCATCAAGTTTGAACTCCAGAGCGGTCAGCTGTTTTATACGGCTATCTCGCTGGTCGGAAGATGCGTTAGCAACGCTCTGTGACTTTCTCTGTCATTAGCAGCGGGATGCATCACTGATGTCATGTCTCTGAAGGCATGTGCATGGAATTATTAGACCCAATCAATCACAAGACAAGGGAGAATATAGAAAACTGCAATTAAGATTCTTCTGCTCTCATCTGTAGGACCTGGGGAACAGAAAATAAAACCGGTTTTAAAGCAGAAAAACTGTCTAATGGGTCATTGAGTTAAAGGCCGTCCAATCACTTATTCTTAGAACATCCATAAAGAATATATAATATATTGTTACATGATGGAAGAAGCACTCGGATCAAGTAGTGTAGAAATAAATAGATAAAAATAATAAAACTTAACTACAAGTGAAGTATTAAAATCAAAATATACTAACAGTACCAAAAGTACCATTATGTAGAGTGGACCCCCATTCGTAATAATATATTATTGGATTATAATTATTGACGCATTAATGTGTAAATCACTTTAATGTTGCATTTGGTGAAGGTGGGGCTAATTTTAACTGCATAACTGATTATTGAAAGCAGCATAAAATGGAAAGCAATAAGGCTGCATGTATTTTGGCCTTACCACTGTAGGAATAAAAGTGACAGTGTTCAAAGCGAAAGTTAAAACCGGCACCCATAAAAACATCTGTATGGTGAACTCATTATATCGTCTCATTGATTTTGTTCTCATTTTGTTTTCTTCCTTTTTTTTCCCAGCTTGGTAGATATGTGTCATTAAATGAGGCAAGCACAGTGAGACCCAGATTCCTCACCAGCAGGAACAGGGATAAACAAGCAATTGTGGAATTCTTTTAAGTGGTTCAGTTACTGATTTGCTGTGGATGGAGGATTTGCCACACAAGCTGCAAAAACAACAACAAAAACAAAACAGTCCAACAGAAATGTGCATGGACCAGAATCCTCAAAGGAAATTAATCTACAGTACATCAGTGAGAAACAAAAAAAGATATTGTGTGAAGGCAAAAAATCCTGCAACCACGGACATCATAAGAATCATGTGTCCTTAGGTGGAAGTTGTCCTTCTAGATGGGGGACACAATAAATACAATCCCTCGGTTCAAATACAGAAGGAGTGCAGACCTGTGAGAGGGATTCTGCAAACAGCAGACAGTGATTATATTCTGAGGGAAGAGGGAATCTCAGAGTTCAAAGTGATGCCTCAGAAGACTGAACAATTGAAACAGGAGCTGCAGTGACGAGGTCTGAGGCACATGAACACACCGTTATACTTAGAGCTTTTTTTTTTTGTCAGACTATATATTGTTGACTATACTATGCATGTACAGTATATTATCAACAGCATCATCTCAAAAGAATCATATCCAGTAAAATATGTTGACACCAACAAGCTGCCCCAACCTAAACAGTTTGTTCCGACCCTCTGATGTGAGTGTCTCTTGAATTAGCCGCAGATAACCTGTTTAAAATCACTGTTGAAGAATAAACAACTAATCCTTTTATGATGTTACAGTGCTTTAGTAAAGGTTAGTCAGGTGTAGCACAAACACAACTTGGTTAAGTTTAGTGAAATACTGTGGTTTGGGTTAAAATGAGGAGTAGCTGTTGAGGTAATGAAACCTTGCTCGTCTTGGTTACAATAATAAACACCTGGTTGAGGTTATAGACGGTCATGGTTCAAAGTAACAACATCGAATATACAGTGTTTTGTCGAACCGTGCCTGACCTCCCCCTCCGCTCCCATCATCGACTCATTTTGAGTGACGGTTGAGCTGTGCGTGTGTTGCTAGAGATCAACATATAGAAAGAGGATAACTAATTGTCATGCTGATGCTGGGTTCGTGTAATAGCGAACACTGACCTGTATTTACATGAAAATGAATGCTTGTTTTGAATGTAAATGTAGAAGTTGTTTTACCTGTGCGGCCCTGTCAAGTCAGCAATTTACAGCAACAAAGCTGCCCAGACACGACTACGCAGCGTGGCATGATGAAGAATTTACTGGTAGAGGGGAAAAACTGCTTTACGATTGGTTAGGAATCCAGTCTTCAGTGGCGTCTCAGTTTCCATCTCCTCCCTGTGGATTCTGTCAAATGAAATCTATTTACACTTGTTTTCTGGCTCAGTATCCCCCCTCAGCACAACATAGCAATTCCACCGCAGACATGATGAGCTTCGTGACTGAACTGGTTTTCAGGTGTGGAAGAGTGCTGTTGTTGTTAATCAGCCCTGAACTGACTTAACAAGAAGCCCCTAATATTAAACAAAGCTCCAACTAATCAAATTCTAGTGTACATGAAGAATAACGTTTTCTTTAGTAGGTTTTTGTTTGCTGATCTGCAAATAAATCAAACTGGACACAAGAAAAACGTGTCAGGCTGTAAAAAGAATTTCACGCTGGGGCTTCAGATGCCATTGTTGGGCGTGAGAGCGGAAAGACATGAGACTGAAAACGGGCGGCGTGTGTGTGTTGTGATCTGTTCACGCTCCTACACTTGGGATTAGGATGCAAGAAGCAGTTTGGACATGTCGATACACATAACGAGATGCTGAGGGATGGACGGCACATTCTGCAGGTATTTACCTCCACAGCACAGCATCGTGGGCTGAAAGTCTCCTGTCTCAACCTGTGCTCTACAGTCACAGTGCCACCACTAAAGTGTGTGTGCATGCGTGTTTAATTCCCTGTTTCTAACCTTAGCGACACAAACACACACTTGGCTCGTTTTATATAAACATAAAATACTTTACACACAGGGCATTCCTGGTGGTTCATATTTTCGTCTCCAACACTGCCCTGAGGCTAGGTGATCACACACACAGATACACACACACACACACACACACACACTCGTCAATCTAAACTGTGACAGTGTTTATGCCATCCTGATAATCAGCACAGCTCTTCCATTAGACACACCCAGAGAGCTCTCGGTTCATTTTGTCCTGCCAGCGACATAACAAGTGGACTGGTATGTCTGCAATGAGGAAAATGACAGTGATCATCTGTTAGAGTCATTCTTGTAAACCTTTACGGTACTCCGCTACAACACACACACACACACACACACACACACACACACACACACACACACACACACACACACCCACTGCACTTAGAGAAAAGGCACCAGACTTAGAAATAAAAGACTTTGCTTAATATCATGTAGCTTGTACCCACTGATCCTTTTTTTGAAAGTCATGCAAACATTTTAGTTGAATACCATTTTCAGTACAAACATTCTGTAATCTTTTGTTCTGATTGTGGCCTTTCTGGTCCACTTGTGCCTCAACACTTTTAATAAAGTTAGCTAATTAATTAGTTTTTATTTCTATGTCATCAAAAACAAACATTGGCCCTACACACAAGATTACAGCCACAAGGCTCTGCTGTTTGTTAAACATAACACAAGAAGCATATGTATGTGAATAACATCAAATTAATAGCAGGAGAAACGCCAACATTTTATGAGCCTGAACCTTATCCTGACAGAGGGATGTTTCCTCATCGATAAATGGCAAATTTAAATGTTGTATATATGAACAGCCAACTCGATTTATGTGCATCATCCATATCTACAATTTCTGTTTTTATCTTACTTGACAAAGTTCGCAGATTTTCATTCTGTTAATTTGCCTTAAAATCAGTGTATACCAGCAGACTAGTCTGCAAAAAACAAAAATGGCCACAGATCAAAACCGGTTAGTTGCTGTGTACAGGAGAGGTAGTAGAAATACACCCTCTGCTTGAGGAGGAAATTGCTGCTCCGAGTGTGCAAATTAGTGCCAATTAGTGGAGAAAATTGATTAGTTCACCTTTGACCGGAGGGAGGAATTAATCACTGCTGATTGGTTAGAATGCAACCCTGGACACTGTTCACTCCTCAGCAGCACATTTTAGAGTCACTGAGTTGAAATACTGATTCTAGTGGTTATTATTATACTTGTACAATTAGAAACCTGATATAAAACAAATTGGTACAAATAACTCTTTTTATTTTTGCAGCCACTAACTCAGATGTTACAGAGTGAATGAATAACTAAGTATCATAATCCATATGGATCCATGAGGTGATTTGCATCTTTTAAATAAGATAAAAAAAAAAAAAAAACAGGGTGAGCTGGTTTCAGCCTCCTGTTTGTTCATACTGGGGTTTTCCACTTGCTCAGCACTAATGCTCTCTCCACCTCCACCTGTTCGTTGGTGTAATCTAAGGTGGAATGGCGCACAGCATTTATGAGTGCGGATCGATTCATGTTGATCAAAGCATCTTCCCACGTGCAGCTTTGTGTATAAAGGTTTTGTGTGTCGAATGTACTGATAGATTTAAGATGAGGAAAAACTTGCAAGAGCTTAGCGCTCTTTGTCTTGTCAGGTTTTCCTCCCTGATTGTGTTCGTTCTGTTAATTTTTTATTTTTTTTCTGCCTGTCTCTCCTCTGGGAAGCCTCGTTCTCTGTTTCTGTTTTTTTTCTGTCTGCTCTTTCTGTTTTTTTGTGCCTGTGTCTCTGTTTTGTTCTGACTGCTCTCTCTGCTTGTCAGTCTACTGCTCTCTTTCTGTCTTTCCCCCTCTCTATTTTTCTCTGTCTCTACTCATATTTGTCTCTGTCTCTGTCTGTCCGCTGAATGTTTTCTTTTTCTGTATGTCTCTTACCTGTCTCTCTATGTCTGTCCGTCTCCCTGCTTCTGTCTGCCTATCTCTTCCGTTTCTGCCTCTCTCTTTGGTTGTTGGGTTCTGTTTCTCTCTGTATCTGACTTCCTTTTCCTTTCGTTCCCACCTCTCTGATTCGGAGTCTTGCTCTGCCTCGTTCCTCTTTATCTCCACCTCTTGCTTTCTGTTTTCTGTCTGTTCGCCCGCTCGATTCCTCTTTATTCTGTCACCGTCTCTCCTCTGCCTGTCTTTCAGACTGTGGCGTCGCTGCTATCTTAATGTTTTTGCTGCTCAGCTTGTGTCCAGAAAGTTATGGGGGGCTAAGTGTTCGTACAGCCAATGGCAAGATGAGCCGTATAAAAGCACTGAGCTTATAGACGTGATGTATGACACCCTACGTGACTGCTTTGGTAAAGAAGCAGCATCCTACTGCAAGGACACAGCCCTCTGCTGCCTGCCTGCGTGCCTGTGTGTGTGTGTGTGTGTGTGTGTGTGTGTGTGTGTGTGTGTGTGTGTGTGTGTGTGTGTGTGTGTGTGTGTGTGTGTGTGTGTGTGTGTGTGTGTGTGTGTGTGTGTGCGCGCGTGTAAGTTGTAAAATAGAAATTAAATCTCAGTGCCAAGTTATCTTCTGTCCTTAGCTGCTGCACTGGAAGAACCATTGCTTGTGTGTGTCTCTATGTGTGTGTTGGCCTTGCCACCACGTTAACACTTTGTGTCCTGGATCCCCCCCCACCCCACCCCACCCCCACCCTCCCCATTTTTGCTCTGCAGTTGCCATGGGAACGCACCAAGAGCCTCCATCATGTGTCTGCGCCTGTGACCACAATTAAATATTAGCTCACAAGCCCTGGCTTTGTGTGTTCATGTGTTTATATTTTTTCTGTCCTAATTTAGCTTTTGATCATGTTGCCGGTGCTGTGATGTGACGCTGAATAAGAAGCGCTTGTCAAACTCTCTTAGGCTCAGCTTCCACAGAGAGTTGTCTGATTCAGTCTTGCAGAGACACACAGGAGTTGAAACAGACGGAGAGCAGAAGGTGAAGATGGAGTCATTATACGGGAATGTTTGATTGATTGAATACTTCAACCTTTTTCCTTGAATGAATGAATTTGAGAGCTATATATTCTCACCCCCAAGAACTCCACATGTTGTTTTACTGTACATCGAGTCCATATATTACAGGCTTGATATGCGGTAACTCAGCTGAGGTAAAAGAAATAATATCACTGTGAAAACATCCTTCAAGTTTTATTTTCCAAAAACGATAAGTGTGAAAGAATTAGTTGTACAACATCGTTACAGTGCTGCACTATTCAGGTAGTGTGTGCTTAAACTCATGGTACAGTGACTTGTAAAGAAAATGTATGGTGGCCCTGAGTGCCCAATCCAATGCAAATTAAGAATACAGCTGCAAGGTAGTCAGCTTTAGTGAGTTTCTGTATTTGGTTGTGTTGGCTGTGTTTGCAGCGCGTTTCATTATACTGCATACTCTGTGTGTTGCCAAGTCAGTGAATGTGTTTGTTTTTTTTTAATGCTGTTCATGTGTTAGTCTGTTTGCATGTGTTCTTTTAAGTTCCAAAGTGCCACACAGTAGTTTGCAGTGTCCTGACACAAGTAGCACAGTGGTGGTGGGACCAGGATGTTGTAGAGGTTCGGTGGGATCCTCCCAAAACAGAAACGTTACAGACGTGTTCCCAAGTTCTCCACAAATAGCCATGAGTGCTATGGCAACGTCCTAAAGCAAAACACTGAATGCCCTGCCTGATCAATCATTGTAAGTCACCCTGGATAAGAGAGCCAGCTAAATGCTAAAGTGTAGCCAGGCCTGAAGAAGGAGGCAGTCTGTTCTCTGCAGCCTATTTAATGTTTTCCCTCTCACGGGATCAGTTCCATTTTAGACAAGGGCAAGGAAGTGGAACGAGGCTGTGAAGTGAAAGGGTCGACCACTGAGATGAACCCTGATCAAGTCAAATCAATGCATTGATCTGTCATTGTAGATATTCTGTTTATTATTACCTCCGCCAAGGGGTTTATATTTTCACGTATCAGCATGTCTGTTGGTTTGTTTGTTTGTCTGCAAGGTTACGCAAAAAGTACTGAACCAATTTGCATGAATGATGGGGGAGGGGAGGGGAGGGGAGGGACAGAGGACAGGGAAGTATCCATGAAATTTGGTGTTGATAAGGTTAATGGGACGGATTCAGGAATTTTTTTTTTTTTTTTTTTATCGCTTACCTTAAAATTGCGAGATTTCTCAGGGAATAATGCCTTAATTTTGATGTAAAAAAAATCAGACATCTCTATGGTGTTGAGATCTATGAGTTTGTACAGTTGGGTGCAGATCCAGATCATAATCTGGATCATTTTCTTCCACCAGATCCAGATTATTATCTGGAAGATGTTGTTGAATGAAGAAAATGTTTGGCCTTGGTGGAGGTATGCGCCTCCACTGAACGCCATTCGGCTTGGATACCGCAATCAAGATCGCTATTGTTTTTACAATAAACAAATTGTTTTGTTCCACATTTTTCCAGGATAAGAAGTTGTTTTCTGTCTGCTTTTGGATGGTGTCCATGTTTCTGCTGATTCATGTCTGAGGTGACGGGTGGGTGTGGATTAGTTCAACCTGACTGTCTCTGAGCTGCAAACAATATCAGCCCATGAACCAGCTGCAGTTATATTTTGGACTTTTTCTGACTCCCATTTAAATTTGTTATCACAAATTTCTCACATTGTCTCGCAATTGTTGTGATGAATGTCAACTTGTCGAGTCTTTTTCAAATACGTCACAGCATTTGATCTTAAGTTCCTGAAAACGTAAATACATTAGATAACATTCCTTGTTGTAACACAATGAAATAATCAAAATGTTACTATTTAAATGTTAGGACTGGTATTGAGACAGTACTGTGGTAATTATCACATATTTAATTTTGCTATTCATTTTACTGTGCCTGGCTATGATCACTAACAAGACCTCTCTCTCTCTTATGGTTTGCTTACTTACTATAGGCAACGCAGGAATATCCATCATGTTTGAGAAGTGGTTGCGGATGTGGCGAGATCCTTTTTGTTTTTGCTTGTTCTTGGCTAAATCTTTAGCGCTGCACTTTCCAGACATGACTTGTTGATTTTATTGTGCAAAAAAATGAAGAAGGGGCTTGTTGTACATTAAAAAAAAAAAAGCTTAGTTCCAGACCAACTTAAAACTAATAGATATTTAACTAAGCATGGTCTGTGAGTGGACTTGGTCTTTCTCTTCTAGAAAATGTTTGAATAAATATCAGTTAGCTGGGTTCAATTGGCCTCTTCTTAATTGTTAATATTTCACACTTTCATTTTCATGATATATGATATATTACTGTGCAGAGGACGTCTGAGTCTTTGTTTTTTGGGCTTTGAGTTTTTGCATGTTATTCTTTATTTGTTCAGCAACATTAGATATTGATGGTCATGCCAGCTGTAGTTCATCTTTTATTTATTCCAAACAAAGATATGCAGCACGTCACTCCTGAGCCTTTTTTTTCTCTGCAGAAAAGACCTGTCTGACACAAAGTGTTCAGAACAACAAATGTAAAAGCTTTCATGAACTCAGCACCGGATGAATCACTGTTAATGATGCCAGTCAGCAGCACACACTTGAAAAGATGACATTTATATATATATAGCGAAATATCGCAAGTCATTATTTTGGTATTAGTCATCTGCTCTTAAAGCTCAGTCTACAGTCGCGCTCGCTGTGAGTCACGCCTCGAAAATCTTCAAATATGTCAAAGTATATCGTTCAAGCTGGGATTTCCTTTGAGAAAGTTACCCGAGAGGTTACCTGACTTTCATCCCACTCTTGTGTTTGCAGGCCTGAGACCCAGCAGAAAGCCCCAGTGAGTGCCCCTCCTCCCCCGCCACCCCCTCCGCCTCCGCCTGAGCCGGCAGGGCCTCCGGAGCCGGAGGAGGAGATCCTGGGCTCCGACGATGAGGAGCAGGAGGACCCCGCAGACTACTGCAAAGGTCAGAACCACACACACACACACACACACACACACACACACACACACAAACAGACAGACCACGCACACTGAAGCCAGTCTGTCCCAGCCCATTACTTCCACTCTCCACATCTGTCGTCCAAGGCTCAACAATGGCTGCCCTGTGTCACACCGTCTCCTCTGTCTGTCTCTGTCTGTATTTCCTCCTCTTTCCCCCCCTCCATCCTGACGGGATTTGCAGGGGTGTTGCTCTAGCCATCAGTGTGAGACGCTCAGTAGTTGTGACACCAGCATTTCAAGGTTGTTTGGTTGTTGCCAGAGAGGAGCGGCAGACTAGTTTCCTGCAGAGGCTCAGGATGCCAAAGGCTGCACTGTCTGCTCAGAGGTTTATTTTCATCATAACACAGCTTCAAAAAAAAAAAAATATATATTATATTCGATCAGTTCAAATATACCATGATGTATTTTAATCGTATGCTATAATGCATCATGAAGAGTCCATTTTTGTAGCTGGCTTATATCTCGTTGTATAGGAAAACACCTGATTCTTCAGATGTTATCTTGAAGGAAGCACGGCCACACTGTCAGACCTCACATGAGTAAGATGAAAGACTAAAAGAGAAGAGAAAAATCAAACCACTGCTACGTGTTTTGCAGCTTCCTGTTAAAAACAGTCGATTTTTAAGATTATATTCATAAACCCTTTTATTTGTTCACTCTTTTATTTATTTATGGCCATTTTATGAACTTTAAAAACCTTATGATGAACTCTGTAACTACACAGAAGTGCATACACTGTCGCAGCAGTGGTAGTAGTCTTTGTAGTTTTCTGTTTGGGAATCTTGGCCAGCCCACTCTTCTTGTGTGTCTGTGCTATTTTACTTGAAACTACACAACTTACCAAGTTTGTGTTCAATAAAACACACCTACAACTGTGTGTAACCCTGGCAAGCTGCACTCCTCTCTCTGCCAGCTGGAAGTGTCATTGTGGCAAGAACAAAGAGGAGTTTGATGTCTCGTTCAGTTTGTCATATTCAACTCCAACATTACAAACAATTACAGAACTTTTTTTTTTTTTTTTTAGTTCAGTATACAATACACTGTAGCTCAGCAGCACCTGTGTACTTCAGTGAGTAGTACTGCTTAGATAAACTGTATTTCTGTTTCTATGAATTTCTATATAAGTGTGCATAAAAATAAAACTGCCACTGAAGTTACAGTGTAAATTTTGATGTCCTGTATACATAAGGTTTCATGGCATGGCCTTTCAGTACGGTGTCTATCATGTTCTTTCTTTTTTTGTGCACAAGCCCAAAAATGTCAGACACAAAATGAAATATTTACTGTTCTTAATCCCCCATGATCACAGTCGTGACCCTGGTTTCCTCTGAAAGGGAACTTTTAAGATGTTTACTGTCATAAAGTCAGAGTTACTCTAAATGATAATGAACCTTACAGATAAATGTGCGGAATAAAAATGTTATCTTCTTTCCTTCTTTTCAGTCACGCTGTTCAGTTTTGTAAACAGTCCTGTTACAAAATAAGCAACTGTTGCCACAGTGATATTAGGATCTTAAAATGGTTTACACTAATAGAACCATGTAGAACTTTTACTTCATCAATAATCTCATTAAGACCAAGATCTCTTTTGCTAGATAGAATCATGGGGCTTTGTGCTTTTTAACAATTTTATTTTGTCAAGGCTGAGTTAATACAATATAATGTAATATAATGTAATATACTGTACTCATGTTTCCAGGACAGAGGCACAGTGTGTACAAAAATGCACAGTTGAGGATACAGTAAGTTTTTATCCCGGACTGGAGTTGAAAGGGTTTCACCTGCTACACACGTGCAGCGCTGTATTACTCACATTTATCAAAGACAAGTCATATTTGGTCAATTCTAAATAACACTCATTGTTCACTCAGGATGCAACAAACAATTATTTTCATTACTCGTTTAATCGTGTTGCCTTGTAAATACCAGAAAAAAGTGTAAAAATGTCCATGATAATTTTTCAAAATCCAAGGTGATAGTTTCTGATCATAAAATAATCTGCAAATTCTCACGTTTTAAAAGCTGGAACCTTAAGAAATACTGTGATTAATTGATCAAAATAGTTGTGATTTACGTTCATTTGCCAATTTATTAGATACACATAGTTAAAAGTAATGACTAATACAAGAGCGTGTAATACTGTAAATCCTTTTATGAAGTAATGTTTAGTTTTTGATAAAACTGCTTTAGCAATTATTTGATAAAGGAAAAATGTTCCACAACATACCATCATAACTGAAGCACTGTGGTGCTACGGAGATGTCCTGACCAACAAATCATATTCTCCAGATGTAAGATAAATTGCGTGCTTGGCACAGTCCCCAGCAAGAAATCATATCATCATTTTTATTTTTTTCAGTGAAAATGAAATGCAAGAATTACCATTCCTGCTAAAATTGTGTCTCATCACAATTGCAATGTGATTTTTTTTTTTTTTTTTTTTGCACGTCATTCAGTCCTAGTTCTGAGTTTTTCCACAACACGTTCAAGAAATTTTTTAGTCTCTTAATCGTCGCTTCAGTTAATGCTGCAGATACCTGCCGCTGGAAATGTTTGTGCTGTACTTTCCATCTGCTCCTTCCTTGTAAAACACTTCTCTCCTGTCACATGTTCTGTGTGTTTGACCTCCCTCCCTCTGCCTCATGCTCTGCCTCCGTTTCTTACTCACTAATGGATTACATGTCATTGCCTGGTTATCTCTCGCAGCCGCCTGTAACCTTCATCTTCTGTCTCTCTCTGTCTCTCTCTCTCTCTTTATCTCTCTCAGGAGGGTACCATCCGGTGAAGATCGGGGATTTGTTCAATGGGAGGTACCATGTGATCAGGAAGTTGGGGTGGGGCCACTTCTCCACCGTATGGC
The DNA here is from genome assembly GCF_021018895.1 of Seriola aureovittata. Classification (NCBI taxonomy): domain Eukaryota; kingdom Metazoa; phylum Chordata; class Actinopteri; order Carangiformes; family Carangidae; genus Seriola; species Seriola aureovittata. The sequence goes on along the minus strand of NC_079373.1, from coordinate 7,633,758 downwards.
TGTGCTGGGACATACAGTGAGTCACACACACACACACACACACACACACACACAAACACACATTTATAGTACAGCTAGTACAGCATAGGCTTTTAAATTCTGCTTCACGCCGCTTTCATGCACATACACATTCACCACTAACACGTCATGACCCAGAAAAAGCACTCAAGGTGCACGTAGTCGTCCCCTTCACCTTGCTCTCATAGAAACACACACACACGACATCAAATAAACCACACATGCACCTGTTGACAGGATCTGGCATGTCACCACGACAACGGTTGCAACCCAGACCACCGTGTACTAGCACCAAAGCCGTCCATTTGCACTATGATGTTGTTTCTATGTTTACGTGGCAACCAGGGAGGATGGATGACGGTGTCATCAACCCAGTGTCACCTTTCAACGACTCACACACACATACACACACAAACTCAATTACACTAATGGCGGTCATAAACTAGTGAGTTGGAGATGTATTACTTTACAGTTAGCCCCAGTACTTGACAAATGCTGGCCCTTGGTTTTATTCACTATGTCAGTATCGACATAGAATCATTTTTCTCACTCTCCATTTGTCTTTTCTTGCTTCTTCTTTCTGTCATATATTTCAGCTCTTTCACAACAGTTTTAATTTTTAATTCTTTCTCTCTTCCTTTATCTTTGAATTCATATCAATTTTAATTGATTTTCATTTGTATTACTTACCATATTTTGTTAATGTATTGTTCCTGTCTCATTGTCTTATGTGTTATGTTGGCTGGTGTTTTGCACTTAATATATTCAGCATATTACAAAAATGCTTCCCATTTGTTGTTGACAGAGGTTTTTTAAAAGAACTGTAAAAACTGTAAAAGATAATTAACTTTTTTTTGTCTATAAATTGTTGAGAAACATTGAGCCCAACATGATGTCTTCAGATTGTTATGAGCCACAGTCCGAAACACAAAGATATTTATTTTAGAATCAGGGAAAACAAGTGTTTTCACATTTGAGGAAACAAAGTAATATTTTGCATTTTCACTTGATAATTTACTTTAATGATGAAATGATTGTCAAAATCACTGTTGATAATTTCTTGGTAAATTGGTTCATCAACTAATTGTTGCAGCAAAATCAGCAGCAGTTGTATATCTTCTTAGAGTTACAGTGATATAATCACATGGGGCCACTCAAGTAGATTACAGAGTCACAACACAGTGACAAATATCTCACATGCATACCGTCAATCAGGAAACATGTATATGTGGACTATGATAAGGCCAAACCTGTGTGTCATGACATAATGTTGACATTAGTTCTTTGGGATAAAATGCCACATAGCTCATACATTTGCATTTCCAGCGTCAGTGTGGGCAGTGTAAACGGCCAGTTCAGGTGCTATTTTCATGTCTTTCACATAGACACATTACTGTAATTAGCTTTTCTTGCTTTAACAGCCTATTGGTTTCTGAGTCACTATGAAATGTGAATAATGTCTCTTTATGTGTGTCTTTACAGAGTGAAGAACTTTGTGGCGATGAAGGTGGTGAAGAGCGCCCAGCATTACACAGAGACGGCCCTGGACGAGATCAAACTGCTGCGATGTGTGAGAATCTGAATCTGTTTGACTCTCTGGTGTTTCATTTTCTCTTGCTCTTTTTTGTGTGTTCCTTTTTTGTTTGTCTTTCCTTATGGCTTACTTGCCTTCTCTCTTCCATTTTTGCATCCTTCATCCTTCCATATCCCTTCCCTCCTTCTGTCCTCCCCTCTTTCCTTGGCTTCTTCTCTACCTCCTCGCTTCCCCTTCTCGAACCTTGCATCTCTCCCAGTTTGTCTTTCTGTTAATAAGAAACACTGACAATACGCTGGTCATTTATCTTGGATGGTTTTCGCAGAGGAGAGTCATCTTTGAATCAGTTTTTCAGCATCCTCATCTCCCACTTCGATCTCCATTGTCTTCATCCTTTTTCTCAGCTCTCTTCTTTTTGCTCCCTCTCCTCTCCAGAGTTTGCTTCATCCCATTGTCCTCTTGTCTTTCAGGTGAGAGAGAGTGACCCCATTGACCCCAACAAGGACATGGTAGTCCAGCTGATAGATGACTTCAAGATATCTGGAGTCAACGGCATACGTATCCTGATCAAGTGTGTGTGTGTGTGTGTGTGTGTGTGTGTGTGTGTGTGTGTGTGTGTGTGTGTGTGTGTGTGTGTGTGTGTGTGTGTGTGTGTGTGTGTGGCTGCGCTTTTGTGAGTTTTATATGTATGTTTGAGTGACAGCGATATGATAATGTGAGTCCTTGACTCTCCATCCCAGATGTGTGTATGGTGTTTGAGGTGCTGGGTCACCACCTGCTGAAGTGGATTATTAAATCCAACTACCAAGGTCTGCCTCTGCCGTGTGTCAAGAGCATCATCAGACAGGTGAGGAGTAACACACACACACACACACACACACACACACACACACACACACACACACAAAATCTGGATCAATTATGGATCTAACCACTGCAGTCCAGTATTTGTAAAATCAGACAGATTTCCATAAGAGTGACGGTGCATTAGAGGTCAAACTAGGTGACATATTTATTACATGAATGGAGTTGCATTCTTACTTCAGGATGATATTTTTACATTGGTAAAATGAATAAAGATAAAACTCACTCAGTATAGAAAAATATCATATACTGGCAACTTCACTGACTGTGCTGTATTTGTCATGTCAAACATGTAAACGGGTGAGTCATTTCAATAAATAGCAGGCGAACGAACTTTCATAATACGGTACTCTCCAAATAGAAGTTACAAAATGCTAAATGCTTAAAGGAGGCCATAGGTGCGTTTATTAACCGTCTCTGATATAAAAACAATTTAAACATGGGAATCAATGTTGCAGATCATTTGACATTACAGTAGCTATGTCAAATGGTTGAGCTGATGTTTTTGACAGGATTTATTTAGAAAAAGAAAAGATACACCTACATAGTTGGTAGTATTCCACTTCTTTTTACTTTATCTTTGAGAATTAGGAATTAGAAAAAGTAGGTTTGTGTTTCATGAAACAGGCATGTGCACTGTAGTACAGAGACATAAAGTATTTCCATCTATAATTCCTTGGAGTTGGAGGTTAAGAAAACATTTGCTTGCTAGAGATGGACTTTGAAAGACTAGGAGAAAAGAGAGGAAGAAGAAGGTGGATAAAGAAATAAAGAAATACATGTTAAGAGTAGAGGACAAACTCAAGAAAGCACTGTGCTAAGACCTTCTTATACAGTGCATGGCATTGTGCACTTCACACTTCACACTTCAGTACCACTGCCTTCCTAATAAGACGCAGGACTTTCAGGCATTTTCCCCTCAGCCACCTGATGAGCATGTGAACTCGCTGAGCTATTTCAGCGACTGCCAGCCTCTCGCTGCTCAAAAGACGAGCCGAAGATGAGTAGAAATTAAATGAGAGTGTTTTTCCGCTTCAATCTCAAAGCCTCTGGACAGAAACAAATGAGAGAAACAGTGAAACAAAAACATCAACAGCCTCTCCTCTCTGCCCTCACAGAATGGCAAGCATTGGAGGAACGGCTAATTTGGCTCTGAGAAGGAGAGCGAAGAATACGAACTGAGCAGACCATCTACGATTAAACAAGAAGTGTGCGTTTCTGTAATAAAATTGTGTCTGTTTATCTGATTGTGTTTGTAGGTCCTGCAGGGTCTGGACTACCTCCACACAAAGTGTAAAATCATCCACACGGACATAAAGCCAGAGAACATCCTGATGTGTGTAGATGATGCTTTTGTCAGGCGCATGGCGATGGAGGCAACCGAATGGCAGAAAGCTGGAGCCCCGCCGCCGTCCGGATCAGCAGGTAGGGACACGCCAACACTCGTGTTTAATATATTTTAAAGGCATAATTTGAAATTTGTTTTCTTGCTGAGAGTTATCATTGTCATGTCTGTTAGATGAATATGAAGCTGCAACTGGTTATCTTACCTTAGCTGGAAACAGGGGGGAACAGGGCGCCTGGCTGTGTTCACAGGTAACACAATCCAAAACAAGAAAACACTCTGGCACATAACCTCCGTAAAAACCCAGGTGGGGGTAACAAAGTAAGTAGAACCCCTGCAAAAGACTGACAGGCAATCTGGTGAAACATTTCCACTTTTCCAACTGGGATATTCTACTAAAATAAGAGGTTCTACAGGCATTTTTTCTCTGTTGGTGTGCCACCTTTTTCTACTTCTGAACTGATTTGATGTTTGAGGTTGAGCATCCAACTGGAATGCCGACTTGTTTTTCCATTTTTAAAAAAAATAATTTATGAAGGTTTTTCTCACAAACTTTGCTTCCAATTTACCATGTATCTTACCCTGTTAATTAAAAGTGAAATAAAGATAAAAAGTAGAAATGTTGGCAGCAGCATAGCTCCGCAAAAACCCAGTATGCAGTGAAGTCTGCTGGTTTGGTGCTAAGCTTTTTTGTCTAAATTTAGAGAAAGGAGAGGCTTATAATACATGTAGCTGGTAAACATATTTGATTTGAAATCTGTGTTTATAATAAATGGAATAAATTATGAGTCGTCAGTACTGTAGTACATTTTTTTTCCCCTCTAAACGATCATGTTTAATATTGAAATGCGCGGTAAAGAAAAAGGATTCTCACAGAAGCCTTTTGTGCGTCTCGCTGCTTGCCTTTTTTTCTTTATACTACACACAGACATTTTCTCGTCTTTTCATCTCCTGTCGCCAAGTTCTGCCACTGAAACAAATCAAGTTCTTAAAGAACAGTCTTGACGAACTCGACGTGAACCCTGTCCCCTTCGTGAACCCCTCCCCATCCTCCTCTTATGAGCTGTCAATTGCTTGCATCAGCCAATAAAGTGTTTTTGAGCCTTAGGGTAACCAATTATACTTCTTACATTTCTACACAATTAAAGTCAGGCACAAAACCATCAACTGTCAAAAGAGAGGGGTTCAAATATGTTTGTGACTGAAGAGACAAAATGAATAAAATGTTTTGTCATAAACACAAGAGCAGAGGTGGTTAATAGCAAAATGTCTTTTAATATATGCTTTTACCGTTTGAGAAGACAATATAAACAAGACTGAAGCCTCAAAGGTAACATATTTTGGGATGTTTGGATTAAAATGAGTTTATTCAGGAAGATTTTTGGTGAACAGAAAAGCTGAGCTGCTAAGATGAAAAATCTGGACTGCTGTAGTTGACACTAAAATCAATCAATCAGTCAAAATGTTTTTGTGCACCACCGTATCTGTGATTGTACATATTAAGAGACTATTTATATTAAATATTAAAGATTGATCATTTTTGGTCAGAAAATATGTTTGGAAATGGAAAGGTCTTATATTTATCTTAAAGGTCCAATATTTTACACTTTTACAGTGTTTTATTGGAAGTTTTGATATCTATATAAGAAGATATATTTGTGGTTTTTAGTAGCCTACAAAAACCATCTCAGTGTAGTTTCTCTGCTCTCAGGTTTCTCTTTGGAGCTGTAGTAACGAGAGCTCGGTGAGCCAATCAGAAAAGAGGAGGCTGTGAGCCTCTCTTCTGATTGCCTCACTGTTTTCAGACTGATCAAAGCTGATTGCAGTTTAACACTCAGGGAAACCAAAACCCTGCAAGGTTGGATGGTGGGCTGACTGCTTTGTTGTGACATCACAAAGTGACAGAAGTCCTCACGGCTCGTGTGCATTTCTCTGTGGACTGAGAACTTTGATACTTCCACAGTATTACTATAGAACCTAGACCTGCTTTATAATAAAAAAAAAAAGACATGGACATCTACCTTTATACAATGTGGGACCTTTAAGTATCACTCTACTGTTACTCTTTTGATGTTTCTTGATTCAACTGAAAGTGGTCTGGGAAGGATGATAATTAATATAATGGATCTGGAAAAAGCGTGAAGATGTATTTCTTCATTTGCTTACAATTTTCTCACCTCACCTATGGATTCTGTATGTATCAAGTCTTTAATGGGAGAGGGAATACATAACCTAATGATTTATCATCCAGGAGAGTAGGATATTGAACGTAGTGTTGAACTCCGTTGTATGACGCATTGACGTCGGTGAGACTTTGAAGCCCCTGATTGTTGTTGTTTTTCTTTCTGTCTGTCAGTTAGCACAGCCCCTCAGCTCAAACCGGTGAGTACAACAGATGTGAGTATGAAATAAGAGAAACGCAAACACACACAAACATAAACACGCACGCAGACACAGAAACACAAAAGTGAAAAACAAGACAGATGCCTGTAGAACATTTCAAACTGTTCGATATGTTTGTCACAATTGCTAGAGAGACAGGGAAGATACTGAGTGCACCACAATATTAAAATGTATAAATACTCACAATGCCTAATTAGCATTTTTTTGAATAGTACATAGAACGTCAAGAATATTGTATTACATGCAGTTTCTTTTTCCATTTCCCTATCAGACAAATTTTATGAAAATTAACTATGACATAAAATATAGTTGTTGTCCTGTGAAATCTATGTATCTCCAAGCTAGAAAAGAAGAGATATAGCCCTTTTTTCAGATTTTCTGCTTTAATCTACTGTTTCTGTAACATTAACTGTCTCTAATCAAATAAAAAGATGTCCTTTGTTGTTGTTTATTAAGTTTATCACTTCCAAAACTCAGCTTAAATGTGTCATCAGGACTGTGTGGGTGTGGTTTGATTGAATTTGATTGACAGTAGTCTAGCAACATAAGCAAACAGCCCCACAGCTCTCGGCAGAAGGTGATTCAGATGTTTCTAAATCCTGATTGGTGCAGGAAAGAATTAGACTTCACCTTTTTTGAACTGAATCCCAGCCACTTCAAACAAGTGAGAAGAGCAAAAACAAATACAGAAATCTCTCATGAAGTCTCTCAGAAAATGTGTGTTCATGCACAACTCTATCAGAGTAACAAGCAGATGAGCAACCAGGTTGTGGGTGCCTTTCAGAAGTAGAAGAATTTTCTGGAGCCATAAAGGAATCTTCTATCCTTTGGTTTAGCTGGAAAATTCAAAATTACCAAATTTTGAGCTGCATGGTTTTCATTGGACAGCGATGATATGCTCTATTTAAAATGTACAAATAGTCTATCAACATACAGTGGAAGTTTTAGTGGACAAATCGTATCCTACCATTCAAATAAGTATCAAAACCTTTTATTCCTTAAATGCCTCCTTTTCATGCTTTTGTTTTTTTGCCTCGCTTGTGACTCTCCCTCTCCGTCTTCTGCCCTTGGTTTGTCTCTTAGGTGGGGAAGATCTCCAAGAACAAGAAGAAGAAGCTGAAGAAGAAACAGAAGCGGCAGGCAGAGCTGCTGGAGAGGCGGATGCTGGAGATTGAAGCCCTGGAGAGAGAGGCCGAGAAGAAGGAAGAGAGAGCCAAAGAAGGGGGGGAGAAAGGGGCGCTTGAACACAACCGGTCTTCGCCGCTGCAGCCACCGCCACCGGGTCCCAGCATGGCCCTGGGAGAGAGCGACGAGGATGACGATGATGAGGAGGACGGGGAAGACGAGGAGGAGGAGGGAGGAGAGAGGGAGAGGCCCATTAGGTTGACTAATCATACATGTGAGTCATGTGATCCTGAGTTTTCTCTAATATGTTAAATACACGAGGCAGATGATTTGATAATTGACCAATTTATTTCAAGAATGATCAGTGCCACTGTGCTCGTCTGTGGGAATCCTTCAGACTGACTTAACTGAAATCACATGATCCCCTTAAATTTCTCTTGAAGAGATTTTTTCTCTAAACTGTACAGTGTAGTGTCCAGTACATATTCTGCATCACCATACTGCCGCCATGCTCAGGAGGCTTCAGACCCCTTAAAATAACCCTAGTTTCAGTGAAAATCAAACAACAATTCAGATTCAGGCTAGAAAAAAGTATCCTGTATTTCACAAGAAAAAAGATTCAGAAAAAAAAAAGGTTTCTCTTATTCCTTTAATCGTTTGATGATCCCGACCTCCAAGTTAGGAAACACTTTTCCAGAGCTTCATTGAAATTACATGCCACAAAATGTCCTGGACATTATTTTATACACATTTATTCCCAGCATTAAACCTGGCATATTTGTTTTTTTTTTTATTTTATTTCCTAACTATAATTTAAAATGAAGTCCTGTGGATTTACCCAGTATTTGGCACTGCAACATGTATCTGAATGATTCTACAGTAGGACTGAAGACACTAGTGCTGTTTTTTATCGGCCTTCACGCAAGTGTTTCATGTACATGTTTTATTATCATCATGTTCTGTTTCTTGTTTGGTCTAAATCCCGGTTCAGAAGGTTGTTCACCCTGCCAAGAATACAGTTTAGTACAAACTGAAATTGGAGTTGGGCACTTCATGAGCCTTTGGCTTTTTGACATTTCCTGTCACATCTATTTTACTTTTATACTGTTGTATAGGCACAGAAAACTAAAACTGCCATTTTCGGTGAATTTGCTATATTTCCTCCTTACGGCGTTGTTTCCGACCTCTGAGTCACCACCTCAGCTTTGATTTGTTTAGCAGAACTGGACTCAACTTTGTCTGAACTTCAGCTGTTTTGTCTCAGCTTCATTGAGACAAGTTTGCAATTCAGTCTGATTATCAGATTAACACTGAAGATTTAAAATCTTTTCTATTGGAAGCTTAAGGTGAAAAGTGGCGGTGTCAGCCTTAGGAAGCCGATTTGGTTGAATCCTGTCTTTGACTCGACTTCTTGCACTTTGCATTCACTGACAGGCACTAGTTTGTTCTTTTTAGTTTATTTAACCCTCTTGAAGCTGAGGCATTTATCATTAATTTAAACAGTGGTGTACAATAACTTCTTATGCATACCGTTGAATTTAAGATAAAGCAAACATCGGCTCAACCTGATCACGTGTTCTCGCAGAAGGTTGGTTGAAGCTTTTAATTCAAGTGGGATCCACTGTGAAGGAAAAGTGATCAACATATGTAGGTTAGCTTGTACTTTTTTTTACTGTATTCAGGTTGTCAACATTCAGAAAGATGATTTTTTTTTTCCAAATCAAAGCAGTGGCTTTTACAGATCTGCAGCATGAGTGAGCTTGCGAGTACGTGTATGCAGCTTTGTGCAGTCTCTCTGTGAATGAATAGGAGGTGGATTGGCTCCAACAGCTCATCCCACACTAGACCCACTGTGTATGGGAGGCTAGGCTGATTCACAAAAAAACACACAAAAAAAAACCAACACAGTGTCTCTCCGTCTCCCTCCTCCACCCTCTGTCTCTCCACCTTCTGTCTCTTTCATTCTTGTATTCTCTCCTTTAGCTCCTCTCTCGTCTTTATTCGCTTCTCATACTGTTTTCCTCTCTGCCTACAATGTCTTTGATTGCGCTTATATCTCCTTCCCACTCACTTCCTCTCTTAACTGTTTTTCCTTATCTCTCTCCATGTTAGGCGCAGCACCTCCCCAGGAGCAGAGCGAGGTACCCCACATCACTGATGGCGACCCCGACGAGGAGGAGGAGGAAGACGACGACGAGCCCACACCTGTCGCTGAAAAAGAAGCCCCCATTCCTCCCACCTCGGAGGAAGGTAGTGGAGAGCCAACACAAGCAGATGTGGAGGAAGAGGAGGGGGAGGAGGAGGACGAGGAGGAGGAGGAGGAAGAGGCGGCATTGAAAGGAACAGAGGATGAGAATGAGGAAGAGGAGGCGGAAGAGAAGGTAGAGCAGGAGGAAGAGGAAGAAGACGAGGAGGAGGAAGGGGAGGAGGAGAAAGAGACTGAAAGAGAGGAGAATGCAAAAGAGGAGCCAAAGAGTGAGAGAAAAACGGAGAAGGAGGCAGTGGTGGAAGAGGAGGAATCAAAGGAGCAGGAGCAGGGGGAGGATGAGGAGGACGAGGAGGAGGACGAGGAGGAGGAGGAGGAGGAGGATGAGGAGGATGAGGATGAGGAAGACGATGATGACGACACGACCACCGACCTCGTCACAGAAAACACGTCCCCTATCAAACCCCACAACAACAAAACCAATTTGGCCAAAACCAACGGTCACGTATTGTTGGGTTCTGAGGGACTGAAACCGAACCCTGGCACCCCTCCGCCCCCCTCGCCCACCCCCGAGCCCCTCCTCTGCCCCCTGGTGGAGTCTGAGCTCAGCTACACAGACAGGGACAACTCTCTCAGCTCTGGTTATGAGATGTATAATGGCGAGCTGTGTGAACCGGGGTTGACCAACGGCTCCAGCGATCGCCATCTGGGCACGATGCCCCTCTTCCCTGACTTGCCCCTTGATCCTGAGCCGGGAAACCCCATGCCAGTTGGGACGGCAGACATCGGAGCAGGACCGTCGCCCAACAGCCCCGCTGCTGACCGCAGTCGTACTGTGTCATCCTCGAGTACGGGAGACACCCCCAAAGGTGAGACATGGTTATACTGTCTACTGTCGAATGTTTTATATGTTGCTGGGTTTTATCATCCCACTTCTACTCATTATATTTATATATATATTCTTTTATTTAACTTTATTTAATTCGCTGATGTTTTATGATCCCTGATTTTATTTGCATTTGTTTTGCTTTTGATTTTTTTCTGTGCTTTGTAACTTTGTTAAGTGCTATATAAATAAAGTTTATTATTAGTTTTATGTTACTATGTATTCACACATAATTACAGATTTACATACTACATCAAAAACATTATGGAGCATTATGGAAGTGTTGAGTATAAAATAAATAATCACGTTAAATATATAAATGAACCAATAAATTGTGAAATATTATGTCACAATTTCTATTTTAATAATAAGAATTTTATTGGGCTACATTTTGATTTCATTAAAGACATTTTTGTATTTCAAAGCGCCAGTTTTTATTTCATAATGGCACTTTAAATTAAAAAAGAAAATTATATAGATAAATGTGAAATGATTTAATAGGAATGATTAAAAATGACATTTCATAGGATTTAATTTTTTTCTTTTATTTAATAATTTATAGGTTTATTTAGACAATACACAGTTTATTCCTGTGATTATTTATATGATAATGTCTTTTAGTTTATTTAATATCAAACAGTTTAGGGTTTCATATTCAGTCATATTCAATTGTACAAAAAGATACATTTATTAAAAAATATACACACAAATATGTTTTAAAATATGGACGCAATATAATATAATAATATAATAATAAATATGGAGGCAGCCCACAATATCGTTTGGATACCACCTATTGATTCTATTCATTTGTCATTTTTAAATCAGCTTTGATCAACAAATGATTTTAAGCAGCCTGAATTCTTCTGCCACCTTATCCCACGTCTCCATTGAAAATGAAATTTTACTGTAACTTGAATGGATAAAGAATAGAAAAAAACATAATGGTAAAAGTTAATTTTGATCTTAGGGGAGGTAACAGATCAATAGAGCATGAATAATTATCAGTATGTTTTGATTTTCTTTTGTCATCTTATACATTATAGCTGCCTGGTAAGCCGATCCAATTGCTCATTGTTACATTTTAGTGTCCAAATATCTCCCCTGGGTATTATTAAAGACTCACCACCAAAATTACTCGTCCACCCACAGCTTTCACTTTATTATCATCAACCTTCTAGCTCCAGGGTCACTTCTAGGATCACATCTCCACAGTTTAATAAGGATTTTTAAAAACAAAAACATGTCTCAGCAGGTACAAACACATTGTGAGATAATAAGACTTTACTTAATTATTAAGATAATTAAGTAAAAAGATGAACCTTGTTTTATCAACACATTTTCTCAACCAAGTTATTAATTTCAAGTCTGTTTTCCAGTTCAATAACACTCTGAATACATGTCATGATACCTGCAGTGGGTTCTCATATGACACGACGCCTGCAGAGTCCAAGGCTAAATTTCTCTTATTTGGATTCCTTGTTTAAAAAAGCTGAAGAGTCCCTGGTCTAGAATAAATGTCTATTAGGACATTAGAGTGTGTAAACTGTTCTTATTTGACTTATTCTATGCATTAACCCTTTATTCTTTCGCTCTTTTCCATCTCAGTCAGGGCCAGAGCTGCAGACCTGCTGATCAACCCATTAGACCCACGCAACGCTGAGTCTATTCGAGTCAAAATTGCTGATCTCGGAAATGCCTGTTGGGTGGTAAGACACAGTGTCTGGAATTTGATATTATGTGATTTGAAGAATATTTTTTTAGTACACAAGGTTGAAGGCTTTTTACATTTGGTTTAAAAACCTGCTGGGATTTAGCTGCAACCAGTGGGTCACAGGCCGGCACCACCGCAGGGGCAAAATAATCATTTATTTGAATAATTATTGACATTCAAACTCTTAGTTCCTGTAGTTTGTAAAGGTTGGTTTCACTTGTTTTGCAGAAATTATTTTATTTGGATATAGACATGGGCTATGTCAGATAATCTGTTTGGCCTGGAGGGTTTTATGGGGAGTTATTAACAAAAACATAAATGCAGTCATAACGGTACTATCTGGGAGATGTGGTTACTGTGGGTCTCACAGCTTCTGAAGTCCAGATGTTTGAAAGGAGAGTATCTTTAGGAGGAGGAGGAGGAGGAGAAGAAGAAAAAGCATAACAATAATGAAAATATTCCTGTTCAATATTTTGTGTTTGTTGCCCCCTGCTCAGGATCAATTTGCAGGCAATTCCTAAATGGGAAGCAGAATGGCACAAGGTTACATGTTGAAAGACAAAAGATAAATGAGATTTGATTAAACAAAAACTTTTGTCTCATTTCGTTCTTAATTTTAAAAAATAATAAAAGAGATTTAGAGAATTTTGTTTGACAATTGCCACTGACAATTTGTACACAAACTTACATAATCCTATCCTCTCCTCTCCTCTCTTCTCCTCTCCTCTCCTCTCCTCTCCTCTCTTCTCCTCTCCTCTCCTCTCCTCTCCTCTCCTCTCCTCTCCTCTCTTCTCCTCTCCTCTCCTCTCCTCTCCTCTTCTCCTCTCCTCTCTTCTCCTCTCCTCTCTTCTCCTCTCCTCTCCTCCTCTCCTCTCCTCTCCTCCTCTCCTCTCTTCCTCTCCTCCTCTCCTCTCCTCTCCTCTCTTCTCCTCTCCTCTCCTCTCCTCTCCTCTCCTCTCCTCTCCTCTCCTCTCTTCTCCTCTCCTCTCCTCTCCTCTCCTCTCCTCTCCTCTCCTCTCCTCTCTTCTCCTCTCCTCTCTTCTCCTCTCCTCTCCTCTCCTCTCCTCTCCTCTCCTCTCTTCTCTCTCCTCTCCTCTCCTCTCCTCTCCTCTCCTCTCCTCTCCTCTCCTCTCTTCTCCTCTCCTCTCTCTTCCTCTCCTCTCCTCTCCTCTCCTCTCTCTCCTCTTCTCTCCTCTCCTCTCCTCTCCTCTCCTCTCCTCTCCTCTCCTCTCCTCTCCTCTCTTCTCCTCTCCTCTCTTCTCCTCTCCTCTCCTCCTCTCCTCTCTCTCCTCTCCTCTCTCTCCTCTCTTCTCCTCTCCTCTCCTCTCCTCTCTTCTCCTCTCCTCTCTTCTCCTCTCCTCTCCTCTCCTCTCCTCTCATCTTCTCTCCTCTTCTCTCCTCTCCTCTCCTCTCCAGCACAAGCACTTTACAGAGGACATCCAGACGAGACAGTACCGTTCCATTGAAGTCCTGATAGGAGCCGGTTACAGCACTCCCGCAGATATCTGGAGTACTGCCTGCATGGTGAGGAGAATACATACATACTGTATATACATTGCATTACATACATAAACTATTCATTTTTTAATTAATCATACACACTCAGTATAGACTCAAGTACTGTACTGCTTCTCGTGTAGGCGTTTGAGCTGGCAACCGGAGATTACCTGTTTGAGCCCCACTCTGGAGAAGACTACTCCCGTGATGAGGGTGAGTATTTAAAATTACGGTTCTACACATGTAAAATTTAATTTCCAAATATGGAAACATAGAAAACTTGCCATTTGTTATATGTATGATGTATATAGTTGTGGACTGTAGGCTTATTATATTTGGGATATTGACTTGAAGATGAAAAATAACTAGTAATTAGGAAAAGTGATCAATATACCATGGGAATGCCAAAGCAAAGTGTCTTAAATGTTTAACGAACTGTTCTTATTAAACATTATAAGAAATTGAATGTATTTTCATGTGACGATTCGTGTTTTTGCGCTATTTAACCTCAACTCGCTTTGCAGATTTTCTCCATTGTTAAGATACAGTACATTTCTGCTAACTGTGCCCTAACATCACAAAGGAAGTGATGCATTTATCACCACTTTAAATGCATTTGCTTAACTTTTAATGATTGCACCATGGAGTCTAATGCTCACAATATTCCCAAGCTCATTCCCCAAACAAAAATACTAGCAGCATAAATACAGTACACAAAATAAATTAGTTTTTTTTATTTTTTTTATTTAGTTTTCAGTTTTGTGCATCACTCTGTGTGATCAACTCTGCTGAAAAGGAAGAATGTTCTTCTTTCTTGTGGAAAACCCAAAGATTAATAATCACTTTGGGTTGCAACACCAGTATGTGATTTTGTAAAAGTTTTGAGAACACAACACAAATTTAAGCATGTGTTTGTTGTTTTGCAAGTGTGTCACCTATTCTCAAAAGTGGGGCTATTGTTTCTTACAATGCATCTGGACAATGGACAAAAACTGTAAAAGATCAATCCTAATTGTGGTTTTAAATACAACGGCCTAGAGTGAGCTTAGTTAAAACTAGCCATCCCTCTCCCCAAATCCCCCTATCCACTGTCAACTGTAAATCCTGTCCTTTAATTCTGCTGCTATGCCTCCACTCATTTTCACCCCCTGTACACCTAAACCTGAACTGCTCAAATGTTATAGATACACAGAGATCTCACACAGCTCCCGTAACTGTGCTCAGTATCTGGACTTTTGCTGCATAACAGCAAATGGAAACATTTAATGGATTAAGCTTAAGAGCAACATGAGCCAGTTATCCTGTGAGTATATGTGTATCTATATTCCGGTCACATGTTACATTACAGTCCCTATATTTGCATGTAGACTCCCGTCATTAACCTCACTTATTCTCTTTACTCTGTCTTGTGAAATACAACACATTTCCAAACTGTGCACCCTCATCTTCATTTAACTTCTTGATCTCTTCATCCCCCACACATCTTTGATCTCAGCTAGCTCATTGGGTTATTTTTCTCATCGCATGTGGCACACAGTTAACCCAATTCTGCGTGTTTTGCACAGGCATTAAGCCAGTGTCAGTTTTGTCCTGACATCCTGATTCACAGGGAGACACCTTTGATCTCCCACCATTGAGGCCTAATTGAAAATCTAACGTTCTGCAATTCTGCATCTGAATACTTGTCACAAGTCTAAACATATCATTCCATCACCTCTGCTGTGGGGGCACAGCTCACTAACATGGATTTTTCTCCTTTACTGTCTGTGACTGTCTCTTTTTTTCCTTCCTTTCCCCTCTTTTCTCAACCTGTCTCTTCCCTTCCCTGTTTCCTTACATTTTACTTTCATCTCTCCTCCTTCAATTAATTCCTCTCTTCCTCGTCCTTACCCTTTCTTTCTCTGTCTTTCTTTGTCTGCTTTTTTTTTTTTTTGGCAACCTTGTTCCTTTTTCCTCCCCCCCTCTCCTCCCTCCCTCCCTCCCTCCCTCCCTCCCTCCCACCTCCCTCTCTCCTCCGTAGACCACATAGCCCACATCATAGAGCTGCTGGGCTGTATTCCGAGGCACTTTGCACTCTCCGGAAAATATTCCCGGGAGTTCTTCAACAGAAGAGGTAGCGCTGGACAGAGAGCTGGTGGGACTGAGACACACAGATATCTAAGGTGGACAAAAAATGGACACTAGAAGAAAGTTGAGACGCCATTAAATTTTGTTGATTTGAATTTGATGAAAATTGGATTCACTGATTGAATTTGTGACTGAAAACAATGAGAACGAATCCCCACCACTTCAAGGTGTTCCATTAGTCTGTGAGCGTGTCCATGCGGTGCCCCAAGGCAGCAGTGTGTGTCAGTCCCATACAGCCTGTCGTGTTGATGTGTGTGTGCATGCTGTAATGCTGAACCGTGCCTGTTCCCTCTGTGATGTATGTGGTGGTGGGCAGACCACATCGCTCTGATCATGGAGCTCCTTGGGAAGGTCCCACGCAAAGTGGTCGCTGCCGGGAAGTACAGCCGAGAGTTTTTCTCCAAGAAAGGTAAACGACCCCATGGTTAATGGTTGGTTAGGTGTCGGGTAGGCCTTATGGAATAGCTCTAGAACTTCATAATAGTCACAAGACCTGGATGAAGTAGTGTTTGTTGTGTAGTAACATTTGCAGCACTGCCAGTCATTCTACATCAAGGCAGTTCAGATTGATTTCAGGTAAGTTGTCAATCACAGCAACAATGAATAATGAATTGTACGGCTGGGCGATAATTCGTTATGATAGTTCATTGACTTTCATTGGTATATGGTATATGGTGTATATATTCATGGAATGATCTCTTATACTGTATTCACGGTTAAGGTTTAGTATACTTTTCCTTTTACTTCCTGTACGGGAAAATTTGGATTAAAATAATTGCTGTATAAAAGACAATAAAAGTAAAAGACACACCAGAAAACACTGGTCTGAACTAAAATACAAACACATGAATCATAAAACATGATCACAAACAAAAGAAAAAAGAAAAAATCTTTTTCTAAATTTTGTTGTCCAAAGTAATGAATCCTAGCAAATTGGGAAAAAAATCCAGGTTATTCAAGGTTTTGTTGTAACTGTGGCACACAGTTAATTGCTTTGAACATCCACTTAATTATTTTACATGTAATTTTGTTGTCCATCCTTACTTAATTGACATTCATATACTTTGTTGTGATTGTCTTAATTATCTGGCACTGGACTGAGGCAAAATAGTCTGTTTAAATCACTACAGACAGAGGCAAAAGAAGAAAATGATTTGTCTAAAAAATTAAAAAAAAAAAAAAAAAAAAAAAGTATTATCTTAATTTTGACTTGAGTAAACCAATAGATAGTTCTGCCTTATTATATTCTTATCAGCAATTGCATTTTGTGAAATAATGGCCAAAGGAGCCAATTAAACAAGAAGTAATTAGTCACCACAGACTGCATATCAAAGTTAATAATTCACCATTTTTTGTTGAGCAAAAGTCAAAACTTAAAGAACATGCTATTCTACTTTGAAAGCAACAATAGCAGTATTAATGATAGCAGTGATAGTGAAGTCATAATCTCGACCTAGAAGAGTAAGTCTTCACCTTACTGCATCTAAAGTCTTAAGTGTGTCATACACCTCACTGGTTCTGCTCATCTTTGAGCCTGGTAAGTGTATGGATCTGTGTCTGATACAGCTGATAACCCTTGCACTCTCTCATTTATTCTCTCTTTTCTTTCTCTCGATTTCCTTCCCTTTCTGCTCATATATTCTTCATAATGTGGCATGAGACCTGAATATTCTGCCTTTGATGTTGTCTCTCTATCTGAGGTCTGAGCCTGCACTTGATGTCTCAATGTTCTCCCTTTTATCTCTTAGCGCTCTGTTAATCTGGTCTGACTTTCTCGCTCTGTCTCACTGGGCTTCTCCTGTCTGCCATGCTGCCTTTAGCCGTGCGGAGCAATCGAGCGGCCTTGTTACCTTTTTTTTCCTTTGTGCACCCTGATTTTTATTGAACTTTCGGGAGGGAAAAGTTGGTACACTGATTGGAAAGAAAACAATTGAAACATGTTCATACATACTCAAAGATACTTTTTTAAGAATGCAGATAGAAAGATCATAAACAGGCACCAATTTGTATCAAGCAAAGCCTCCGCTGTAAAGGTTTATGCTGCTGTCAGAAGTCACCTTTCCTAATCAGTCTCTTGTACAATGCAGTATAGGGGAAGTCTTGATAAATGGTTTCTTTTCCCCCATATTGTGCTCTGCTCTCCAATCAGTGCATAGGAAGGAGAGGTTACCATGGCAGCCATGATTTGAAGTGGACCTTTGGTCTTGATCACTCCCACCATTAATCATTCTCTCATACTTTTTTTTTCTTCTCCGTCAGTCTTATACCCCCAGCCAATCATTTCCCTCCACTCTTTAATAATGAACACCTTCCTCTCCTTGTCTGTTTCTATTACCGTGCCACTTCTCTGCCTCTTTCTATCCATATCTTGTCCTTTTGTTTCTGTGGTTTTCAGCCAAGACTCTGCAGGTTTTCACTCCACCATTACAGCTCCTCACTGATTAGCACAACTTTGAGCAGAAAGAGGTGAACTAATTAGTGGAATCAGTTGCTGTAGTGATTGGTTGGAGTCTGCAGAATAACGGCATGTCAGTTCATCCAAATGACAAAGAACATATTTTCTCACTTACCTCTAATGGGATCCAGCCATGCAGACATTTTTGGCCAGATTTTGAGAAATTTGCCTCTAAGACTTCTGTCACCACCCCCTAACAAAATAGAAGTGAAGGGAATTTTCAACGGTACGACTACTTACCAAACAAAGAGTCCATGTTGAAACTGTTGACCGTGTGCTTTGATAACAAGGACCTTGGCAAGATAACAAGGACACTTGAAGCTGACGAATTTTTCTAAATGGAATTTTACAAAACTGTGGGAAAATTAAATTAAGTTTATTTCATCTTAATTGCACTTGGGTGGAGGCAGAAATCTAAGAGATGAATATCTTAGGGCCTCAGCAAAAAAAACCTAAAAAACTGTGTGCATGGCTAGATACCATTAGAATTTGAGTGTAAGCCTGTTGTTATTATTCTGTATTTTTACTTAATGTTAACAAATCCCTTGAAAAGACCAAAAATGTGTAAGTCTGTCTCATGACATTCCTTTGCATCCCAACCCTGTATGTGGCAATCAGCCCCAAGCCTGTTGGTTTCTACTGATTTAATGCAAAAATGTTTCACACATATATAGATTATTTTTTCTTTGAATGCTAAATCATTTCTAAAAACAAATTTTAGCTTTTGTCAAATGTCAAATGTGTCAAATAGTGCATTGTGTTGGGAACTATATTAAGCTGCTGATTGATATACATTTCTTGCTCTCCTGAATATTTAAAGGAGCAGTGTATGTGGGACTGACAGTGTCGATGTTCATCCTGTGTAACGGTGTGGCTCACTGATGAGTTTTCAATAGCTTATGGACAACAGTGGAGCTCTATGGCTCAGAGGAGTAAACTATAGCTAACATACAAGCTACAGATAATACTTTGTTTCTCTTGGGATTTGTTGACAATGAGGAAATATATAGAATATCACCAGCCTTATCCTTTTAAGGAAGAAAATATGTTTTTTTGTAATCTGGGTGAACTAACCCTTTAAGTATTTTCTTTTCTCCCCACATCCTCCTGTGCCCTTATTGATTCTGCTCCCTTTCGCCTTCTGCAGGTGAGCTGCGGCACATCACTAAGCTGAAGCCGTGGTCCCTGTTTGACGTGCTGGTGGAGAAGTACGGCTGGTCGCATGAAGACGCCGGACACTTCACTCACTTCCTTCTGCCGATGCTGGAGATGGTGCCCGAGAAGAGAGCCTCGGCCGGCGAATGCCTCAACCACCCCTGGCTCAACTCGTAGCCACAAACTCTGATCAAACATCCTCCTCCCCTTGTCCCCCAACAGTTAGCCCACACATCACCCCCTGGTGGCAGCCTGTGGAAAAACAGTACGGAGAGAAGCTGGAACAGTCAGAGTAGATGAGAAAGACTTCATCTTTCCTGCCCTATCTCACACATGCACCCTTACATGCTTATCTGACAATAGGTGTAACTCCTACACAGCTCCCTCCATCTCTTCCAAAAAGGAATGTAAAGACAAGCTTATGGAGATAAATTGACGTAGTAGCTGTGTCTTCCTAAACATCTCCCGAAAAAAGATTCAGATCATTTGAGGATGGATGCTGCTCACACCGTAAGAGGGAGAAGTCAGGCTCTGTCCAAAAGACATGTGCTATCTTCTTCTCTTCTGCCGTCAAGATGTCAGCCAGTCCTCTCCATCTACCCACCTATCTCCTCCAAATTTTCAGTTTAACTTGTTTGGATCCAGTCTGGGGCCACTGACAGCTGCTGATCTTTTCAGTGACGTGAAAGAAAAAGTCAACGAGAAACCCAGCTGCAGCGCAGACAGCCCAGAGCTCCATCTTCCATGACCTTTTACATAGCCAGGGCCTCAAAGACAGACAAATGTGTGTGTGCGTGCGTGTGTGTGTGTGTGTGTGTTATTGTGTGAGAGAATGAGCGTATGTGCCTGTGCACAAGATCTGCCTACACAGACCCTTTTTTCCTCTCTTTCTAGACCAGTAGCCCCGCCTTCCCTCCCTCACCCTGCTGTGGAAGAAGCACCCACATTGGACTAAATGTTTACACCCTCATTTCTTCCAAGAATCCAGTCCCAAAAACTTCTCTTTACCTGTTTGGTTCCCCACTTCCTCCCCCCTTAAATGAGCTGCATGCTCCTGCTGGGGGCCACCACAGAGAACTGGAGGGCAGCCAGTCCTCCAGGGGGCACCACACTGACAGTTGCCACTCTGACAGAGACAGATAGATGTCCGGGATGAGCAAAAAAAAAAACAAAAACAAAAATATAATCCATTTAATATGGAGGAGGACTGCTTGGTCTTTAAAGACTATTTTTAAAATGCATGGAGAGACTGATGGATCAGCATGAACGGATATGACAAATGGACGATGGATGCATTATTTTATTTGTGCATTTCGCTGTTTTTTTTTCCTGTTTCATCCCCTCTTTTGGACAATCTGTTAGACAGAATTAAGTTAGGATATTTTGGTGCCCCTCTGAGGAAGGTCACTGTGTTACAACCCCTTGCTCCTTCAGATTTTGACATTCCTAAATCTTGGTCCTCTGCCATCATTCCTGACTTTTAGTCCCCAGAACAATTCTGTTGAGTCCTGCTGTGGCACGTTTACCTGATTTGATTGGTACTATTCCCCCTTTTTTCCCCTTTAGAGGGACCCTTTGATCCCTGAGCTTCTCCAGAAAGGGGATGGTCACATGGAGGTTGCACTTGTCTTTGTAGATGTCCTTCAGGGATTTGAAACCTTTGTACATAGAACTGAGATCTGGCAACGCCGATAAGCGACCGTGGACAAAGTTTCAACACACAAGCATCATTCCAAAAACACAGAGGCTGTTGTTGGCAGAACTTGACTTCCTCTGGTACAGTGAGAGGGGGGGGGAGGTAACGGCCGCCATAGCTCGGTCCTGGAGGAATGTTCAGACTGAATCGTGCCACCCAGTGGCTGAATGAGAGTACTGCATCGCCACACACTGCTGCTGCTCTCAGTGCCAACGCTCCAAGACGTTCCACTATATCTCTCCACTTAATCTCTGTTTCTCTGTCACACACAGACACACAAAAACTCGCATCATCACGATTAGTCCAGTTGCCTATTTTTCGCAATAAATGAAAAAAAAGATGAGTATAAGTAAATGGTGAGATATTTTTAAAAACTATTTAATTCATTAAAAAAAGAGGAAAAAAAAAGAAAACAACTTTTCTCTGGTTGTTGTGACTGTGACAGAATCTCGTCTTATACTGAGGTGATTGTGTTTGTCTATTAGAGATGTTTTTATTTCTTTTGTCATTATTACTATTATTATTATTAATTATAATTATTATTATTATTGAAAAGATTTTTTTACACAGTTGTCACCTCTCCCCTCCCTCCTTACTTGAACAGTGCTGCTCTGTCTGGGCTCTGATGGTGATGAAAAAAAAATCAACAGTTTTGCAATAAAGGGTATGTGATGAGTTTTTTTGCACCAAAACCTCCTGATCTCACTCTTTCAGCCATGCTGACTGTTCTTCCTGATGACATTGACAGATTCGCGTCTCTTGTCTGTGTTTTTCATTGACAGATTTAATAAAATTGTAAATTAATGGATCCCGTTCCCTTGATGTAGTAAATTTTCTGCCTTGAAGTTGCGTCAGTCGACCTCACTAAAAGGGTTAGAAAATTTACAACTGGTCACCAGAAGCAGCAAAGGAAAGAAAACCTTCAATTAGCATTGAGTCCCTTTTTTATTGATATGTATCATTCAAGTGTTCCCACTATTTTGATGGAAAGTTATTAGACATGGGTCAGTCGTGAGTACATTTAGCTTCACAAGACTTCACTGTCAATGTGGTGTGTAAGAACAAATGTTACAGTACATTGTGATTCACACTAAAGCAAATATGGCTCATTAGACATTATCTAAGATGCAATAAAAGATGGAGTGATAGACATCCTGAGATCAATATTAGTCATTAAAAAGTAAAAATATGCTTTTAAGTATCAACTAGGGGTTTTGCAGTATTTTGTTTTACATCTTAAATCACTACAAATGGTCTCTGATGAAATCTGTGTCTGCCGTTGTGTCTGACTCATCCATTAGCACTCAATAAACTACAAGTGGTGCCTCATGTAAAGCGTACACGCTGTCATTCATTAGGCTCTGATAGAGGTACCTTGAAGTTCATTTCAGTGGGTGAAATGTTCATACTTCAACCAGACAGAAGATGACAAAATTCAAGTCAAAAGTAACAGTGATGAATGTGGAAATACCCACCAATGTAAAACTCACTGAGGTATTTATGGCATCAACATTGCTGAAATGTAGTGATGAGACTGTGATCTTGTGATCCACAGTGGAATCTTGCATTGTAACCTTGAAGACAACCCATCGTCATGGCATTAGGAGGATATACACATTTACTGTATCTATTGATGTACAATACAGTATAGGATTTACTACCTGTGTGTGCACCTACGAGTGCACAACACAGCTGATCAAGCACAGATAGTGTGCTTGATCTGTCATGTGTGTTTGTGAGAATGTCTCAGAGCAGTGAGGCACAGTTCTTTAGCAGCAGGGGTTTGGCCAAATCCAAGATGTCCAAGTTCGGATCGAGTGACCTGCCCAGACCCTCCAGCACCATGATGGCAAACACAATTGAGGCAAAATTACTCTCCAGCTTCACCTAGAAAAAACAATCAGTAGAAACATCAGTAAGCGGAAGCATCATTGTTCATGCAGCCAAGACATTCAGTCTAAGTTCAAGTCTGTTACTGGTTAAAACGGTAAAGTTTAGTACTAAAGTAGGACTATACGAACGGTGTTTATAAGGTTAATACATCAGCAACCACCTATTTGCAACAGAAGTATCACATCATGGTCTGTAAATGAGCTTTTATTCTTTTAACCAGGAAGTGACATACTTTATATCGCAACTGAGCTGACAAATGTGTTCTGGTCACCCGTTAGGGGAACTCCACTACAAAAAGCAGCGGATTCAGTCACTGACAATAATAGTGCACTATAGTCAGTTCAGCCTGAAGACTAAGACTTACAGACTTGTTCATACATATACCGAATACCTCTAATGACAAACTGAGTTTACAAACAATCAGTACACTGTTTCCTGCATAAGGCAGATTCAAAGACTTTTCACTACAACATTTCAAATACTTAGGTAAACTTCTCAGGTAATAGAGAAAAGAGACTTGACTTTCTTGTGGTCACTGTTGTTCTTTAAAGAATAAACCAGTGACCTCCACAAAACAGTATCCTAGCAACCTACACCATTTCTCTTGACCACTTCTTAAAGCTAAACCTTAATGACAAATCATGCTTATAGTAACAAGCTAAACTCAGAACTTGGTATTTGACTGCACACAAATCACTTTTCAGGCTTATTTTGTTTGAGAAAAACGACACACAATGAATATAACCTGCAGATATTTTACCTTGTGTTTGATGAGCAGACCAAAGACTCTGGAGAGCAAGTCAGCCACTTGGATCTATAAGCACAACAAAAACGCATTCAACAAAACACATCAATAGTAATTAGTGATCAATATTTCCTACAGTCACCAGCCACTGTCACCGGCCAATTAGACATTTTGAATACACAAATACCTGCGATAAATGATGGATGGTTATTTGCCAAAGTGGATATTGGGAGAGAGAAATCTATCAGCGTTATGTTGATTTTTTGAACCATCTATAGCCTATATAAACTAAAAAAAATGGTTGGGTCTTTGGAAAACAATATAAACATATAAATATATGAGGATGAGTAGTACTGAATCAAATTTGTCTAAATTTACACTTCAGTTTTCTATCTGCACAAGGACAGTGACGACAGGAAAACCAGTAAATGGCAATAATAAAGGAAGACAGCAATATTAAATCATAATAGAGAACACATGAACCACGACCACAATACAAGAATGAAACTAAAGGAAATGAATATCAAACAATGCTGTATTATTGTAAGAACAACCAGAAGGATGGCAAAAGACGATTTCTTTCCTCTACAGCTGCAAATAGTAACATTACAATCATGAGCATGATGGCAGCCATCCTCATGTGGCCCTGTATCAGAAACACAAACCAGACACAAAAAGAAAGCACAAATCTTGGTTTAATACCTTTCCCAGAGAGAGGGTATTACTGAGGGCATGGTCCACCAACTGGGCCATCTCCTTCTTAAACTGTGGCACGTCTTGGCACTCATTGGCTCGGGCATGATGCAAAATCAACTCTGCTACTCGCTCACCCTGAAGAAAGAAAATCAAAGACACAGTGGCAAGTACAGTTAGTCCAAGCTAGAGCGTTTGCTCAGATTTCAGATTCCATTCCTTACTTGTTCTATACATATATATTTTCTATCTGAGAGGCATTTTGAGGACTTAAAGATTGGATTTGCTATGGAAAAGTGGAAAATATACAAATGCGTAAACAAGCTGTAAAATATGCTCTGCTACATTCCTATGAAGTGAGATTGTTTTGGACCAGGTCTCTTTCAAAAACCACAAAATTTAGACTGGTCAAATCTGGACTAGATTACTGCAGAGAAGCCAGAGAGACTCTTAAAAACATAGTTTCAGATTTGTGAAACCTTTATTCTATTTGTGAAAATGCAAAAAAAGAAAGATTTCTCCGTTTTTTTTCACACCTAGACCACACTGGGCCAGGTCCAGATCAAAAACCAGTGTACGTAAACTAGTGAAATCTGACCTGTCTTTCTATTCACTGAACCATAGTACCAGCACAAACTCTTAATCTACTGTGTCGCCGTTCTCTCATTACCTGCCGCAGCACCACGGCTGTGAAGACAGCCTTGAAGTTTGCAAGGTCATGGTCACTGAGCTTTGCTACGATGCCGGCGTCCAGCAACACCAACTGGAGAGGACACGGGTCTGGTCTAACACTGACAACCACCGTATCCCACAAGTCAGTGAGGGTGGTCTTACCCTGGGGCTCCCCTGTGATACCAGTACTGTCCCTGGAATCAGCAAGAGGCCCCCGACACTGGACCAGAATGTTCCCAGGATGGAGGTCCCCGTGGACGAAGTTGTCCACAAAGACCTGGAAAACAGATGGATAAGTAAGGAAATAGTACATCTAATCATGTGATAACATTCAGGTAAATAGATAAATGTCTTTAGAAGTGTAGAAACAATCACAGTATTATTTCACAAATAGAACATTTACATGAACAAATGCCAAAAGTGGCCAGTGGATTATGTATCTCACCATTTTCAGCAAGGTGTCTACACCCATCCTGGCTATTCTCTGCTTCACACTCTGAGGAATCTCGGAGCTCAGGTAGTTAGAAATAGGCTCGCTCTCCTGAAAAAAAGGGCTGAATATAAATTGGAGAATGTTGGCCTTATTTATGATAATAAATTATAATAATAATAATATTATTATTTCAACCAGAACAATTGATATTTCCTAGGAATCCCAGGCACTGTGCCAGATAGGTGGAGTTTGCCAAACAAAACAGTAGTTCAATAGTTATTGAAGTAAGCATTTGTCATTCTGATGTGTATCTTGATAATACATTACATTTACAGTGTAGTTTATCACTCAATCATTCAGTCAACATTTTTCATAGATTTTAAATACTTCAGTGCTCACTTCAAAAGTTTCCACTAAAATTGTCCTGGTGATAAATGGTCGTAAGGGAGTTGGGAACTTGACATAATCCACATCACGGAAATTATCCCGGAAATGCTCGATGTTCCTGGCCTCAAAGCGGAGATCAATCTGCAATAAAAGTTAGATCAGTGACGTGATTAGACTGTTCATGCTGTCAATGTAATATATTTTTTTCTTTTCAGATGATTTATTGACATTTATCAAGACATAAAAAATAAAAATACATAAAAATAATAAAAAAAATAATAAAATACATATAAATATTTCATATATTAATAATAATCCCACCTGTTTGGTCATGAGCTTCTCAAACTCCTCCACTATCTCATACAGACTGAGCCATTTGAGTCCAGGGAGGCAGTGCAGAAGCCAACTGCCGGCTTTCATCAGCAACAGGTCTATCTCCACCTGCCTCCTGATGCCTGGATGAACCACCTTAAATGCACCAGACACAACTTATAAACATCTACTGCAGGATGTGAAAAAATACACTACAGCGTGCTCTACTTAAAATGGAGGCAATGTGAGATTTGGAGGGATTAAACAGGCTATCTTGCTACTGTCAGACTGACCTTGATAGCCACAGGTATCAGACGCTCCTTCTCTGTGCTGCACTCCTCATGCTGACCAGCTGGGTAGCTTCTCTCTTCATAGCCCTCCTCCTCACTACTCCCCCTCCAGAGCTGCCACAGAGATCTGACCATTCCTCTAAAACCAGGGATCTCCCAGGCTTCTAGCAAATCTTCTCTCTCCATTTCCTCCACCAGCAATTGGAAGTCTGGGTCCTCCACCTGGTCTGCCTTGGCCCATCCTCTGTACACCTGGGCCACACATCCCGAACCCACCGGCTCTTTGCTCTCAAAGACTAAAACCTTCCTCCAGCCTTCCCCAAAGGCCCTCTGGAGACACTGCTTGGTGTGGGCCCAGGAGTGGGGGCGTACCTTGACATGGAGTCTGGAGAAGCGTTCACAAAACTCTTGAGAGAAGATGTCACGTCTGGTGCTGGCCCACTGCCCCAGCTTGATGAAAGCCGGACCAGAATTCTCAGTCACCCACAGCAGAGCGTCCAGCCAGCGAGACGCCCAGCGTGTGGACATCAGAGCCAAGGGGGAGAGAAGGAGAAGGGGGCCAAATTTGAGGAATAGAACTAATGCACGGAGGCTGAGGCGAAGGAAAAATATGACTTTGTGCACTTGGACCTTGGCTAAAGACTTTCTGTCAGCATTCAGGGTTGGAAGAGTGGCTTCCTGGCACCTAACTGCACATGAACTTGCATTCACTGCACCCCAACATAGCAGTGTAACCTTGGGTATCTGGGATAAAATCCTCCCTCTTTTAACAAAACATGTCCTGGAGTTCTGGATAAGTCTGACTCTGGCAAAGGAGCTTGCTTTACTGAAAGTGTATCTCAGGTTGAGAAGAACTGCCCTTGCTCCAAAGGCCATCATGGTCATCAAGTCAAACGACTGTTAGCTCAGTCCAGGAGATGAATTGTTACACATGTGCCCGTCTTGTATTACGAAACTGCAAAATCATCAGTGAAGCATGACTCCAAAACATCCACAAGATTATGGCGGGGACTCCACTTTACAAGAAAGAGTCAACCTACTTATTTTTACTACAAATTAACTTAGCCTGAGTGTCAGTTACTGTAGATTCCTGTATACGAGAGGAAATTGGATTGCTTCTTCTCCCGCTGAGGACATATGGTCCATTTCATAGTCCAGCTGGCGTAATTGTACCAGCTAAAAATATCCATTTCTACTGAAAACAGAACATCCATGAAAACATTGCAACGATAGGCGCTTCTCTTCCGGGTCTGACGTCTCGCCGACCAGGTCACGTGGCTTCGTCTTAAAGGGGCGGCTGTGTAACGGTAACAAATATAAAAACAAAGATAATCACAAACGTTTAACGGTTGTTCATGAATTATTACAAGAAATGTTTGTGTGTTCACACACACGGCTTATACATGTTAATGTTTTCAGTCCTGTGATGAGTTTCCCTAATGGACGGAGCACACGGAGTCCGTTAAACGTATTTCTTACTACAAGGTATGTTCAAAGTCTTTCTAACCATAAAATAAATAAAAAATTCACTGACATATTAATGTAAATTAATTAAGTGGCAGTATACTCCCCCAAGTCACTGTAGAGATATTAAATGCCCCATAGGTGGCGACATATCACACATTACTCAGGGTGCTCGTCCTGTGTGTCTTTCCTCTTCTCCCTCTCCTCCTACCAGAAGAGAAGGAAGGGAGGAAAATGACTGCAAAAAACCCAAAACATAGTCCTGATAATCAAGACCGTTGTTGGCATAGATCCTTTTTTTCAGTTGCAACCACTGACATTAACAATGTCTCTGCTCAATTAAGGAAGCCTTTCCACAGGACCCTGAACGTAGCTCATCTGAATGGAATACAGCCTTCATTAAAGCTATTAATTACACCTGTGACAAATAGATTGGGTCAGGAAAGCATTACCCAGGGAGTTTGTCTGTTTTGTGCATAATCTTGTTGCTTACTCACCTTGGCCCTCCTTGCTGGTGTTGAAGGACACAGATCAAAACCCAGTGACTACATTTTTAATTCTATGCACTCAAATGCCTTTTTGAAGACATGTTTAATTGGTTACAGACAAGAATATTTTCCATTCCTCCATTAAACAGAAAAAATGTTGTCTTTGGTCCTATCAGTTGTGCAGTATTTGGCTGAATCTGAACAGATAGAATAGCCCTATAAACTTAAGAATTCATCCTGCTATTTCTTACAGCAACCACATCATCAATAAACACCAATGACCCAGTTCCATTGGCAGTAATACATGCCCATCCCATTAGACTGCCTCCACCATGTTTGACAGATGATGTGGTATGCTTTGGATCATGAGCCGTTCCTTTCATTCTCCATACTTCTCTCTTACCATCATTCAGACAGAACTTAATCTTGGTTTAATCTGTCCAAAGAATCTTGTTCCAGAAATGAGTAGGCTTTTTAAGATGTTTTAATGGCCAAATCCAATCTGGCCTTTCTGTTCTTGAGTGTTACTAGTGGTTTGCACTTTGTGGTGAATTCTCTTTATTTACAGTACATTCATTGATTACATTGTAGACAATGATACATCTACTTCCTTGACAATGCTCTTGACCAGGCTGGATGTTGTTAAGGGTTTTTTCTTCACCAAGGAAAGAATTCTGTGATAATATACTTTGGTTGTCTTCCATGGTCTCTTGGTGTTTTGCTCAGCGTGCTAGTGTGTTCCTTCTCTTAAAGAACGTACCGAATTGTTCATTTTTCCCCTCCTAAAGTTTCTTTCTTTGGATCAGATTTTGACAATTCCCATGAAGAACTGTCAAATGCAAATTCAACACTTGGAATCAACTCCAGACTCGACTCCTTTCATCTGCTTAATTTGTTACGAAAAAACAAAACTGATTGTCCGTCAGTTGTCCTTTCCTTGTTCCTTTCTTTTGAGCCTCTGAAAATGGAGGGGCTATGTATAAAATTGCTATAATCCCAAAGTTAATGAATTTTTGTTAAAATCCTTGAATTGAAGCTAAAGGTCAACACTTCTATCACATCTTAATGGATTTGTTTCATTTGTGTGGTGGTGTGCGGAGGTACAGTTACAAAAAAAAATGTTTAACTGTGCACCTGACTGTATCTGTGATATCAAATGTACTGAAATTTGTTTGATATGTGGACAACACTAATATTTTTTGTTATGGGCAGAACTTGCAGCAGCTTTCAGCGATGGTTACGACTGATGAGTCAATTAAAACGGTTTGACACAAATGATCATTTAATTTGAACAAAACCAAGCTTATGCTGTTAAGAAATTGTGAAAGATACATGTGTATTGTAAGTAATAATAGACAAGTTTAATATCGTATACTGTATAGGATATGAAAATTAATTAAATTACATTTTTGGGTGTGATATTGAACCACAAAATCTGCAGGAAACCTCATATTTGTGTGAGTAAAGTTCGCAAGGTGCATTGCAGTTCTGCAAAAAACAAGGCACATTCTGAATCATTAAGTGCTTTACACTGTATCGTTCACTGCTACATTAACATGCTGTTTTTAGAGACACACGATTTAAAGGGTGGATCTGGTGTGATTTTAAGACAGCACAAATAATGTACAATACAGGAAACAAATTCCTGCCTACATACAAAAAAGTTCAATCTCAAGAATATGAGTGTGTTCAATTCGTGGAGTCACTTTGTGAAATGGTGTTGATGTAGAACTCAAACAGAGATGTACAGAAGATTATTTTTGAGAGGCACAGGAATGAATTTGGCAGGTTGGAGGTCCACCTCCAAATTAAACCTCTTCTGTGACACAAGTCAGTTGTTGAACTGATGTAATTTGTGCTGTGGAAATACACATTATATTGAATTTATCATGTGTACAAGTACAGTACAGGTAAACCTGATTCATGCTTGGTGTGCTTTAAGGTTTTTACCAAACACTCTTAAAAATTAGAGAAAAAGTTTAAAAGGTAAGAATTAAAGATGTGTCTGTGCGAAACAAATACCGTGATACACACTTCATGTTAAGTTCAGCTCTGTTGAAAGGCATGAATCCCCATCACAGACAGGAACAATCAGAGCTGAACCTGCTTGTGATCCTTTTCTTAGAACTGTAACAATCACCACTCCAGCGCTGTCTGCCCCGGTTTATCCAGCAGCCTACGTAAAACAGGTTCAGACACTGTCCAAACAGACTGCAACTTCTTTTCTGGTGGGACACTCAAGAGCCCATGTCAGAAACCTGGAATCCTTGCTGGACCAAGACCTATAAATTGAGCAGGAAAAGCATGTGTTCAATAAAAATGTACTGTATGCATACATAATACTGTATACAGTACACGCACAAAAATATGTATGTATATTTATATTCTAATCAGTAATGACTAATGGTGAATGTTGGTGATCTGAGAAATTAGGTTACCAACCATCCCACCTGTGATTCATCGAACACAGTATGTGCATTTAGATTTTTTTGACTCACAGGTCAAAGTTTACAACCATTTCTTATTAGTTTTATACACACTGGCCATGGTCTATTAAAATTGGTTATACAGTGGACTGAACAAGAATAAAAGCACCATGGATCAAGCAATTAGTATCACTATTCTCTTCTTTTCTATTATACTACCAGGTGGACTGATGCTGCAGGTACATGAAGACTTTACCAGTTAGGTCAACATCTTGCTTCCAGACTTCTGTATTGTTTTCATCTTGGACCATTATAGTCGCTTGCTGTGTGCTTGCAGACAGGCGGATCTCAAACGTTGGGTGGTAATTTGGTCCAAAATCCAGGTCAAACTCTGACTTCTGAAAACCAGTAGGACCAGTGTCAGTATCTCAACAGTATCCAAAGTAAACTAAAACACGTTTTATGAATTGTTTCAGCAGGTAAAAACCTTTTATTTGAAATACTCACCTTTGGCTGTATTTTATGGGCCGTCGGCAGACACTGAACACTGTAATTTCGATCTTCAATGAATTTGCATTTGGAAGGTGCCGGAATGTTCACATGACCTGACTGTCTTGCGGTCACCTTAAAGAGACGTGGGGACATTTTAATTAGACAGTTTATCCTCAGTAGAGCTCAACTGATAATCAGCAGGCCGGTTTTATATCATCACAAATTTTTCATTCATTTGTACTCTTGCCTTCTTGGGTCGGCTGGCTCTGTCCGCTGGTGTCAGAGGAAAAAGATAAACCCACCACCACTGCATTCCTTCTCTGACAGTCCTTGTAATGTAATTCTTGTATATCTTTGTTAAATCACCTGGATTTTGTTTAGCTTCATCAATAAAATTATTATTTTATCAGGTGAGTAACTGATCTTTGAATATGTATCACGGAGTTCGGAGGAAAGTGAAGCTGTAACATTTCATAAGTCTTTACCTCTTCCAGAGGGACGTTGCTTGACACGAGATGCACATTGATGTATTGCATCTGTGTGTGTGGGTTTGTTGGTCGCAGGTACAGAAAAACATGGCCATTAACTGGATCCGGAGTCTCCAAAAATTTCCACAGAACTTCCAAAGACCGGACTACACCGAAGGCAGAGAGATGAGGGACTTTGATAATCACATGAGTGTCTGTGACCTCCAGCGGCTTGATGATACTCATTCCATCGTCACTGATGTGGACGACACACAGATGGTCTTTAGCTGTGTAAACACAGAGACATTCAACATTTGTTTTACTGATGACAGCCTCATTACAATGGTAGTGATCATTTCATTCTATATCTAGTAGGGGTGTCACGATTCTCCAAATCCATGATTCGATTTGACTTTTGATTTTAAGGTCATGATTCAATTCAGTTTTTGATTTAAACAATTTTTTTTTCAGCACTGACAGCTATTCCATTCTTAGACTATTGAGTCTTGATTTATAAAGATCAACAGATCATTGTTTTTATGCCCTGACAACTGTCATTTACATTTTTAAATTCTCCTTTAAATAGATGGTTTACACGGTACAAAATATAATACAACCACCATGTTTTTTGGAAGGTCAAAATTGATAGGTGCTGCAAGTCAAACTGCTTTTGGTCTGTCAGGTGAGCTCCAGAACGGATACATTTTGTACCTGGGGGATCTGGCTATTCCAATCGAGGAGGAAGGAAAAAATACAAACAAGGTACGATAAATGAAAAAGAACAATAATTGTTTTTAATATATTCAGGATGACAGGAGGATGTTAGCTAAGCTGACATCCATCATGAACAATAACTCTCACCCTCTGCATGACACTGTAGGGTCTCTGAGTAGCTTCTTCAGCAGCAGACTTTTACATCCTCGCTGTAAGAAGGAGAGGTTCCACAGGTCCTTCATTCCAGCAGCTGTCAGACTCCACAACTCCTGCTCTTCCTGACCATGTGCAAACTTGCACTTTTTCATGTACATATCGTGTGTATTGTGTATATTGTATTTATTAGTGTATATTTGGTGTATTTTTGTTGTTTATTTCCATAGATGTTTATTCTATAGATGTTTATTTTTCTGCTCTGGTAAATGAATTTCCCAGTTGTGGGATAAATAAAATTAATCTAATCTAATCTAATCTAATCTAATCCCGAGATGATAAATCCTGATGATTTTAGTGACCGCCTGATCTCTCCTCTTGCACTATCCTGAAACAAATTCCCAATAAAAATATAACAATTTGATGGGCAGATTGCCATGAAATGCTTAAGGAAAAAAAGAAAGACTACTCAGTTTGCCCTTTTACCATCGCAACTCTAAACCTGGACAAGTGCCGTGAAATGGACTGAATATTTAAATATGCTATTTAACATAGACACTACTGCATTAAAATGTAATTTCTTTCTGACAGTAAATAATACTTTACTATAGTGTGCCAGAGTACAAACATACAAAACTTCTGGGGGTATAATAATTCTCTATTATTGCAAGGCCACAATAATTTGTTATTAGCTTAATCAGTGCAATGTTGCTGTGCAAAACACAATGGGAGACAGCAGAAAAATATCTCTTTTCTGTTTGTTGCTTGTTGAACAGGTGGTTTGATTAAAAAACATGCTAGACATATGTCACAGTGTGGGTGTTGGCACAGATATTTGTTGAGACTGGGACTCTGCAGCCTACAGGGGACACTTGACTATAGAGTTTCATCATTGCTCTAACAAAGTACAATAATTTGCTCACCATCCTTTGTTTCACAGTGTGGTAGGTGGAGCTGACAGACAGCATCCTCAGGACACTGGAGTTTGAACAGTGGCCCTGCAGGAATCTTGCCAGCTGATTGGAGGAGACTGTCATCCCATTGGACAGTCCTGTAGTGCAGGTCGGCCTCCTGAGTCAGAACAAACACCAGTCCAGTTGTAGTACACTGGAACCCACCTGGTCCAGGAAACCTGAACCTTTAGGACACAGAGGACTGAATGACCACAATGAACCCGTTACATCTACACATAAAGTTAGAGAAGTTGTCGGCAACAGGCAGCCCCTGGGCCCAAACTGGCCCCTCCAGCAATAATATCTGGCCGGCCAGATTTCTTTGACATCAGACTGACGGTCCCACATTTAGCTATAATGTCCAAATAGAGAATCATGAAGAATGCTTGTTGTACTTTTATCCATTTTCAGAGTGGATGACAGACACATGCATTCATGAATCAGGCCGTGGCTGCACCGCAGTCTACTGAACAGAATCACTTCCTCTTTGGTGATTTTGCCTACAAAATAAAAGCATGAGAAAGTTCATTTGTAGCAAATGCTTTATTTCAAGCTAATTTAGAACTTTTATTCTGAAAATATCTGATCGAAGTTCAAAAGATTCTTTTGCTCAGTTCAGTTCAGTAACTGATTCAAATGTACTTATATCTGACTGTGGGCCACGGTGCCACACACATGAACAGTAACAACTTTCCTCTTTAGACTTTTTTTATAGGGATGTTTTTCTCTAGCTAACTAACTTAAAAGTTACGCTGACTGATTCTGCACACAACATAATACAATAAGTTAGGCTCGAGTGTGTAACAAAGAAGCTGTCAGTCATTCTCATAATTAAAATGATAAATATTTCTTATTCACAATATGGAAAGGGGAACTACAACAGAGTTTGGTATGAGCATTCATGTCTCAAATAGGCTATTAATAACTGAGTTATCTTTATACATTCTCTGTGTCTCCCACACATACATGTCTTATAAGGCGGTCTGTGTTGCAAGTTGGTGACTAAAGACACCAGCCAGTTTATGTGTCTGATTGTCAAAGTTTTTATCATCCCTGCCTGTCTCTTTACCAGCAATCTGTGTGTGTCATTTGGGGTGCGACTGAGAGTGTACTACATGTTTTTTTGGGGACTGTACCGAAGACCAACATGTGTAAGCAACAAACTGGTCAGTTAAGGGTCTCTTTATTATTACAGGACTGTGCATGTACGAAGTCCAAGCCATCAAAAGATGCAATAGAGCTGTTAAGGCCGACTGCTGGCTGATCCAGCTGTGCTGTCGTCATAAGACACTGATGTTGCTTCAGATGACAGTTCAGAGTAAAGGACTCATTTCTCTATGTGTTTTACTGGATTTCTCAAAAATAGGAAGGACCCAGAGAGCGGGACAAGAGCCATCCATGAGACCAGCAAAACTGCAGAGAGCACATTAGGAAATAGCTGTGGCTCAAAAGAGGAAAACTGTGCAGAAAGGAGGTACTTTGCCTAAAAGTGATTTTGATTACCTGTATGAGACTTTTGCAGATTCAGGTTGCAGCTCAGGTGTGAAGCTTGATAGGGGCTGTGATTCACAAAAAAACATCAGTTGTTTTACAATAAATAACCAGCTTGAGTTCAGTGAAGCAAACAAATATTCTTGCACAGTCCATACTGAGCTGAAGCACAGCGTACACATCAGTGAGAAAGTGGAGCCTGAGTGAACTGACACTGTGATACATTTTCTAAAGGTGCCATTGTAATTATTTACAGATTAAGTCTGAGTGGTTTGAAGCACAGCAGATTCGTCTGTAGGGAAAGGCTATTATGACATAAAACCGGAAAAAATGCAACAGACTAGAATTTCAACATCTTAAAAAGTACAAAAGACAGGTAATAGCTAAAACTAAAAAAGTTTATTGTTTATTCAAGCACAAAAGTCATAAAGAGGTAGCATTTAGCGCTCAGGAACATCTGAAGAGGATGTTTCTAGCTAAAACTATGTAACTGTAGTCCACATAACGTAAAGGTGAATAGTAAAAGCTAAAATCTATTCGTTGAGGTCACAAACATTTCAAACCCGGCAGTATGAAAAGATCCACAAATCAAGTGGATATTTTTAAGTTACAGACTAATTAATACCAAATTCCTCTTTTGTGATTCCCTGGAAAGATGGAAAGAGTTTCCTTGCTGAGCTGTGGTGGTAACATAAGTAGTAGTAACATAAAAAAGAGATTTTCATACTAAGAACACTGTAACTTTGGACAAAATACAACTGCAGTAATTTTAAAATCAGCTCACTGCAGTTTACAGATACTTTGACAGCAGCCATGCCGTCAGCCTGGGAAAGCTCAAACTGCAGACACAAGATCAACATTTCTGACCTGCCAAAAATTCAGCAGTTCATTTGAAAGCCAGATCGTTGATCATTGAGGTGATCGATCAGGCATCATGACCTCAAACTGACAGAAATTTGTCCAAATTCTAAAATTACTCAAGATGACAAATTAAGAGCAAAAATTGGGTTGAAGATCTAAAGAGGGACTCAATGCATTTCTCTTTCTCCACCTGTACTAAGGGGTAAAGACGTTCCCAGCAACAGGAGTTATCTGTTGAATTCTTTGAATATTTCTTTTCCATTGCCTGCTGTGTGTTAAGCCCTTAAATCATCTGTCTGGAGTATCAGGATACAATGTTTTTTCTCTCACCTTCATCAGCTTTGTGTCGTCCTCAGACATATCTGGCTTTGTGTCTGAGTCACCTGATGGGAGGAGAAGACACAACAGGCGTCAGAAGTCAGCGTTTACTGTTCCTCTCTTTGTCGGAGAATGTGAGTAGAGTCCAACAGCAGCAGCTTAAAGCCTCCTGTCATCACTTTCCTCTTTTTCTATTGGCTGTGTATCAACCTGAGCAGGCGTGTCTAAATATATACTACTGAGTCAACTATACTAAAATATGGATCTGCAAGCCGTTTAAAGCTGCTTTTGTTCAGTGAAATTTACCAGCTGCAGCCACATGCTACAATAGAAAGTCAGATCTTCTTCATGTCCTTCATGTCAGTAGTTCATTTGTTTTAGGCATCAGTGACTTGTTCTGGCAGAAGCTGCATTGACACAAGGATGCAGTCTGGCTTGTTTCAACACTCGCTTAAAGTGTGTTTTCTCTGAAGACACCACATACAATTCCCTCTAACACATGGGGGCACTATTAAAAAGGCATAATCATATTGATCAAACTCATGTGTGAACAGTTTTTCTTACCTTTATTTAATGGTGAAGGACGCTCTGAGTACAAATCTTTTTTTTCAGCTGCAGGCTGCACACTCTCTGGGAATATTTAGAAAGAATGAAAATAGCTCAGTTAAAATTCATGTTTTGTTTTGTTTTTTTTTTAAAACTATTTTATAGAAACCATGAAAATGATCTGCCTTACTCTGACCACATTTGCAGTTTCATATGCACCTGCTGACAAACATGACTTTCTTCAACTTTTAGCTGAATGTGTTTTTCTGAACGCAGCCATTTTAAGACCTCAACAAAGACATTTCTGACCACACCGCCGGTCTGAAGTCTGCTTCTGTACAATCTTCTTTTCACAAACTCTCTGGAAAATCAGTCAACCAAAGAGGAATAACAAAATCACTGATGGATTCTCTGAAGAAAGAAGTGAATCATGGCAAGTCACAGTCAGTAAACAGTGACAAATCACAACGTGATCCCCAATCAGTTGAAGATGAATATGCACATCACAAGGGAACATTTGAAGAGCGAGTCAACAAGCCACAGTCCATTGTGATGAAATAGCTCAGATTCAAGGATAAAGAAGAAACCTTGAAGAGAGGGAAAAACCTGGTGGCAAAGGGTTTTCACTAATGGGGATTTCACAGACAGTGAGACAGAAACAAATGGAGCTGCGACCTGAACAGCAGGTGACAAGGGACAGACGGATCAACTCATCGTTCCCAAGCCACATTCTTCGTGAATAGTTAGATTTGATTAGACACTTCTCACTTCCCCCTGGTGTGTCTGAGACACTTTACAGACTTGTTTCTCCATATGTCCACCAGATGTCCCCAGACTTTCCCACCAATACCACCCACCTGTTTACACTCCCACAGAGAAGAGTCCAGCTGCAGCCTTGCACCCTACAATCCACACCTGCTTCAAACCACACCCATTGTCATCTGCAGCGGCAAATTGTTAGTGGCGAAGGAGCGTCCAAACTATGCCTCACGCTAACCAGCTTCTTTCACGTTCAGTGATGCGGCTGCAGCTAAATATACTTGTTCTAATATCATCTCCACCTGCATCTCATTATCTCCTCAGTGTATATAAGCAGCTCACCAGCTCAACTCAATTAAGTCATACAAATTTGTAGACCAAAATGTAGTTTATAAATATTTTGGCAATGACATTAGCATACACTCATTTGACAGTCAGATTGTATTGAGGACAGATTGATGAATAGGACACAGTGTTTCACTACTCACTGTCTCTGGAAGCTTTAATCTCCTTGTAGGAACAAACATAATCACAACAGTTACAAAGTGAGTGGAAAATAATCTAGTAATAGTTAGTTTAATTAAACCCATCAGTGATAATCCCAGATCAGTCTCACCCAGGATATTAACTCATCCTGTATCAATGAGCCTTATTAGTGGGTCAGTGACCTTTAGGATCAAACTGAGCTTTAAGTCTCACTTTTAAGCAGGGTACCATGGTAACCAGCCAACCAAAATAAAAATAAACATTTTTTGCCTCCTCAATTTCTCAAGTTTTGGAAAACTGAAATATCAAGTATTCAAACCCTTTGCTATGACAGTTTTTAGCTGACAAATCTCAGGTGTCTCCTATTCCTCTTGATCATCTTTCTGTTTCTACACCTTGATTGGACTCCACCTGTGGTCAATTAAGTTGATTGGACATGATTTGGAAAGGCACACACCTGTCTATATAAGGTCTAACAGCTGGCAATGCATATCAGAGCAAAAACCAGGCCTTGAGGTGGATGGACGTGCCTGCAGAGTGCAGAGACAAGACTGTGTCGAGGCACAGATCTGGAGAAGGCTACAAAAAGATTTCTGCTGTATTGAAGGTTCCCAAGAGCACAGTGGCCTCCATATTTCTTAAATGGAAGAAGTTTGGAACAACTAGGACCCCTCCCAGACCTGGCTGCCTGGAAAAAATTAGCAGTCAGAGGAGAATCACCTTGCTAAGAGTAGTGATGAAGACCTCAATGGTCACTCTTTCTGAGCTCCAGAAATCTTGTCTGGAGATGGGAGAAACCTACAGAAGGACAAACTCCAAACTTTCTACTTAGAATAGAGGCTAAACAGGTCAGTTCAGCAGACCAGAGAATTTTGTTTCTCAGTCTGAGAGTCCCTTTGGTGCTTTTTTGAAAACTTTGACCGAGAAGAGGCTTCTGGCTGGTAGGTGCAGTGACGCAAGATGTTTTGCATCACTTTGTAGTCATTTTTCTTTATCAGCCAATGATAATAACTACAGTTTATGACAAAGTATAAAGAAATGTCAGAATCCTTATTGGATTCAGCTGTAGCACAAAGTGCTGCAACATATCAGAAATAGTTAGTGAGGCAGCGGCAGATGTTTGTTTGTGATTTGACTGCTCTGTGTGTGACTATAGTGAACACTGTGTTAACTGATGCTCAGAGTAATGCATCTTTTGGCTGCCAAGTGTCTTCATGAACCAATGAATAAGAGACTGTTGGGTAAGCCACAAGGCATAAATACAACAGATCAAAATCATCAAGTTATGAAGAAAATTCAAACATTAAAAATAACATGCCAGAATGTGGTATTTTTAGGCTAGATGACATTGAGTGAGTGCAAAGGAGAACCACAAACACAGCCACACCCCCTTCAGTCAGCAGGCCTGCTTGCATGGTATGAATAAGTCTTACTCATGAGCAACAGTTGTTTAAGTATAAACTAAGCATAAGAAAATTCTATTGAATACACAGTGAATGTTGGATCGTGATGTAGCAGGTGAAAAAGCATCAAATCAGATGTGTGTTGTTGGTTTCCTGTGGTTCTGATATCAAAACATCTCATTTTATAACTGTTTGTGGTTCTTAGTTGTAAACAGCTTGATAAACCATCAAGCTATTAATCTACACGGCTAGACCAATCACAAAAAGCAAAACTGAAACAAAGAAAAACCCCAGAAGCCTGTAAAACGAAGCAGAATATGAGGCTATTGACGTAACTTCAGTTTTAACTCTGGGTTTTCAGTCCTACGACGGGAGTTCACCTCTTATCGTGGGTAAATCCCCAATTTATGCTGAACTCCAAAACTCGAACTGAACTCGAGAGGATCAGCCCAAATACTGCAGCCTGACATTACGTTTATAAGAACACATCCTGAATATATTGAACCAGCTTCGTAGTACATATCAAAGTACGGTCAATGTTAGGCTCAGTAAAGCGAGAAATGAAAACGAGTCGCGCGTGTTTAACTTGCTTCGTAGTATGTAAGTATGTAGGACTTGCATACAAACAGAAACAATGTGTTTCCTGGACCTCTGAGCCGCCTGTCTTCACTGCGGTTCTGACACTTCTCAGTATGTCCGCTTCTCCAGTCACAGCTCGGTCACATAAACATAAAACAAGTTGGAAGAAACATGGCATCAACTCACCAGCTCCCTCTGACTGTACACTTCTGTTGTTCCGGTTCCGCGTTGTTCCGAGCCTCACCTGACCCTCGCGGGAGCGCGCACAACGAAAGCTGGAAAACACCCGACACTGTGATTTCTGAAGTAGTTGTTAAAAAACTTCTCATCTTTCTCCGGGGTTTTTTTTTTTTTTTTTTTTTAAAAACAACAAAAAAAAAAAAACAAGTAGACTAAAATAATTAAATGAATTAGTAAATAAATAAATAATTTTAGCCTTTGTTAATTTGGTCAAATCTTGCACATACATACCGGTAACTTATTATGCTGATGGTCTACTTCTGTTGAATGGTGGCATTATTCATTCACTCACCAGTGTCGATAGATTCTCATAAAGACTGAATCTCTATACACAGTCCGAATCACATTTTTTTTTTTTTTTTTTTTAAACGTGATTATCTTTCCAGCTCTTATCTGTGTTCCTGTGCAGGATGTCGCTGCAATGTCTAGGATTAGAAATGTCATCCTAAATGTAAAAACTGCCACTGAGAATCTGCGTGGTCAGACTGAAGAAAGGAACAAGAGCCTGAACTTGAAATAAACTATGTTCAACTATGCTACTGCCCTGCACTGAGAAGACATGAATAATTCTTCAGTTACTTGTGTTAAAATGACAGCAGTGTTGCTGATGTTCTGCTGTGCCTTAATAATCAATCAATAACCTTTGAACTCACAAATCCTTTGCACGTTTGGATGTCTAGTTCAATGGATCTGAACATTGCCAAACTCTGTTTGACTACTATGTCTTCCTATTGCTGGAATTTGGGAGAGTTAAAGTTAGAGTGCATAGCCACTATGGGTGGTTATTTCAGCAGTATCGGGTTAGTGAATGTGAGAACATTATCTCATTATCTGCTGCCATAGAGGATCTTTGCTGCTGCAGAGTGTTGCTGTACGTTACTCAAAGGCGACTCTCAGCCTCTACATAGCTCTTTAATCAAGAGTGGGTAAGTCAGTGTGTTGAAAAGTCATGCAGTTGTCCTCTGTAGGTTAGCTAGCAGTTTATAACTGCGCACATGCTAATGCTATAGGCTACCGATTATTGTCTATAACAAGCGCGCGTTGAGATAAATCAACTTACAATACATGGCTGAAATACATCCAGAGCATTAAGTCCATAAACATGCTCATTGTATATTCAACCGTTTTTGATTTTTATAAAAAAGCGCACTTTTTAGCACATGCATTGTAGTTCCTCTAGGCTTCTGTATTGATTCAACATTCAGCCAAACATGTACAAACACAACAGAGACTACATCATCCAGTGTTGTCATAAACTGCCTCACAATAAAATCAAATTGGATGATTATGGCCCCTTACCCACTTTAGAAAACCAGACATTTTTTGAAGTGACTAAGTAGCTAAGTGACTACTCAAGTTCTTGGCATATGCCTGAGGAAGCGATACAGCAAATGGAACAGAAGAAGGTAGTCATATAGGTAGGAAATGCTCAGTTTTAACAAATATAAAAAACAAAAAACAACCCACATAAAACCCAATGTTTGGAATAGCTTTAGAAATAATATCTGGTGCTGTATATGCTGGATATTGATTGTTATAATTTTATGCACTTGACCTAAGAATTTATATAATATCTCTAAGCAAGTGCTTAGCACCAGTATATATGTATGTGTAAGTGAAGTTTTCAGATTTGGCCTAGGCAGCTTCTCATATGTACATGACTGTCACCTGTCAGCTGTCATCTGGTCTGCCAGAGAGAGGGAAGCTCCACTAAGGAGAGAGTGAGGCTGCAGAATGAGGGAATGAGAAACAGGGACACCTAGTGCCCAGTTGGAGGGGCCGTCATGCTGTGACTTTTTTGTCCCTTACTATACCATGATATTTTCATGACTTGATATACTATGACAGTTATATGACACACTGTACTATGGTAGGCTATTGCTTTTGACTTCATATACCATGACATTCAGTATGACTTACTATATGACACAGTTTTTCTGGCATACTGTGCTATTTCAAATTTTGTATGACTTTTATACTATTAATTTTTGGGAAATTGTTGGGAAAGCTGCTTTAAAAGCAAAGAGCTGCAAGCTGCCAATTACTTTACAACTGAAGAAGTTGTAATATGCAAAGATACATTAGGGAGAAATCCAGTTTGGTCAACTGAAACAACTTAGAAAATGTAGTTCAAACTACTTTGTAAAAACTACAAGATCAAATTTACAATCTGCATATGATACAAAATTACAACAAAATATAGTACAAAAAAGTCACATGCCCGTTTATTGCAAAAAGTGCCTACTACTCCACAGGTCATAACATAAACCAAAAAACTAAAATACCCCTCTTTTAATACAATAACTGCATAAGTATGGCCATGGTGATTCTTTGATTAGGGAGGTGTATCCATGAATCCTTGAACTGCTATGCACATATAAATAAAGCTGAACTATAAGCAAGCTGCTGCAAAATGTAGTTAAACTACTAGTTTAACAATCTATGGACATATGTAGGTTGTAAAATTGCAGAACCTTCAATATAAATTGAGAAAAATGAATGCAACAACATTTTCTTGCCAGCTGTTGACCAGTTGTTGATATGAACATTGTTGGCCACAGCAAAGTTATGTGGTTTGGGCATTAATGGAAGTGGCATTAAAAAGTACTTCATGATAGGATACTCTGTTTTCCTGAGCAGAATTCCTAAAAAATACTTAGAAACTCCTTTATGATTTTTTTCTGCAGCATTGGTATGGTTGGCAAAATCTGCCTCTGGGTCATGGAAGGAAAGGAGGAGGCAGGGAACAAAACACACCCTGGGTTTGATTTCATTGTCAATTCCCCTGCTTAAACCAGAGGTCTTGCGAACAGCCGACCATGCACCATCAAGGACTGAGAACTTGTCCTAGCCATGTTCCCAGTCACGGTGTGTGTCCCCTGGACAGTGGGCTCAGTACGCTCTCAGGATCCCAGCTGTAGTCCTGATAGAGGACTCAGCAACACAATAAGGTGGGATAAACGCCAAACAG
The DNA here is from genome assembly GCF_021018895.1 of Seriola aureovittata. NCBI lineage: Eukaryota > Metazoa > Chordata > Actinopteri > Carangiformes > Carangidae > Seriola > Seriola aureovittata. Next base: position 7,590,497 of record NC_079373.1, on the reverse strand, counting down.
ATGTTACTATCCCCCACCTCTCACCCTGGTCCCCTCACAGCTATTGATGGACAAGCCTGGCTTTTTAGATCTCTCTTGCATTTCAAAGGCGAGGTCAGGGTTTGGGCTCAGAGGTCAGCTGGATAGTTGCTCTGCTGAGGTGATGCTATTAGACACTTTATGAAGGCTGTTCAGTGAAATTACTGTAGGAATGCAACTCAGGCCCCTTTATATGATTTGCACTTCTGAAAATTCAAAATAAATCACAATGCAACATGGATCCCTGATCATGTACAGTATTTATGCTTGTGCATGTTGGTGTATGTTTTGTCTGCGTACTATAAGTGTATTAACTCCATTGTTAATACTGTGAATGTACTCATTTACTCCAAGAACTTCAAAGTAAGATCAAAACATCTTCTACACTGCTGGATAGCATCAACATGGGGTGGACACAATATCATGAACACCTCTACAATGAATTACTGTATATTTAAATAGACTGCACTATAACAACCTTTGTAAAGCCCGAAAAACCTTAAGTATTTTGCATGTAAATACATCAATGTGCAGTATACGGCCCAGAGTTGACATGTCCTGTGCATCACTTGATACCCATATCTGTGTATGATATAGTATAAAAACTTGAGGCTTTGAACACAGTTTGTCTGCACAGCATGTGTTTGTAATAATGGACTTCCCAATGAGAGTCTGTGGGGGTGAACAGGTTAATTATTAATCACACTGGCCATCAGTATGCATGTCCAGCCTTGTTTCCTGCTCTCTCACTTTCTTTTTTCCGCTCTTTCCACAGGGCCGTTGTGTTACTCTGCAGCCCAGGGTCTGATTGTGAGCTGGACTCCCCACTTTGTATTTTGTCATTGAGAGGAGGTCAAAGGTAATCAACCCAAACACTGTCAAAGCATTTACTGTCTGTGAACACTCACCGCACACAACATTCACCTATTTGTTGTAGTTGTTGGTGTTGCTGGCACATGTGAATGGGACATGTGAACCAGTAAACAAAATCTAGAAAAGATAAAATAGATGAACATGTTGTCCCCTCACTGAGATAGGAAGAGTGGCCCTTGGGCTTCTTTAATATGCTCCCAGAGGAGGCTGTTATTTATGTATTCAGTCTTGCTCGGTGTTGCCCCTTCCTGCTCCATTCCTTTTTTTTTTTTTTCCTTTTTTTTTTTGAGCAGGACACTTAGTTTCCCCAGCAACTAGGGCTCCAATCGCCCAGCCAGCTGCAGATTAGTTCAGCAGTGGGGGGTTTAGGTGGGTGGGAGGGGATGTGGAGGGGGGTGATGATGGAAAATGGAGAGGGAGGAGAGAGAAGGGAGAAGGAGGGAGGGAGGAAGGGAGAAGGGGAGGGGGGTAGCATGAGGGAAGGAGGGGTGGGAAAAGTTTGAGAGGGGGAGAGGGAGAGAAGGAGAAGGAGCCATCGTCATTCAGAGATAGAGCCCGAGTGAGTGAGTGAGTGCGTGTGAGTGTGTGTGTGTGTGTTTGAGAGCTGAGAGTGGAGAAAGAGCTGTAAACATTTTACCCTGAAGTAGGCTGGACGGGAGGAGGGATTTCCCTGACTTTGTGCCTTTTTCAAACTTTTTGTGCGCTCGGAGCTGTGCTGTGTCTTTCTCTGTGTGTACAGGCAGGGACTATGCGAAGTGAGAGAAGTCGGAGGCAGGAGTAAGGGTGTAAAAACCAAAAGAGGAGAGAGAGAGAGAAGGGAGAAAGAGGCAAACTTCTCTGGAGGAAAGGAACCATGCATGTGGATGCTGTCTTCTGTGGGGTCAGGTTACGCAAAATGAGAAACTACTCCAAGAGCACTTCATCAGGGCTCACCAAGCTCAGAAAGGTAATGTGAGGAGTTAAAGATTGTCCATGTGTGTGTCTGTGTGTGACAGTGTGTAAGTGTGTGTTTTGTGTTTTTTTTTTTTCTTATTTTCTCAAAAACAAATTTAGTAAAGTTGTAGTAAGAAAACCTTATTTGTTTGTATACAGTATGTTGGATACATGTTGACTGACATTAATAGCAATGAATTAACTCAGGCTGAAAATCATTTATATTGCTTTAGGATCCGTCTTTATGCTTGTGCCTCCACTTGGCCTGCTCACATATTCTCTGCTTGAATGTGTGTCAGTGTACAGAATGTACATCTATGCTCATTTAAAGCAGTCTGGATGGTAAATGTTATGATGTGGTTTTGTCTGTGTTTATTTGAGCCGTATTTCATTGTGTACTGCTGTGGCTCCAGGTAAAGTATGCCTGACTGTTGCTCAAGTAGCCAGTTTGAAACTGTCTGCGTTAAGTCCATTACTGCTGCCCACAAGAGACTCATCTGTGCCTCACTGAAGTATTTGAGCACACGTGAGCACAAATGCACACACATGCACACTCAGGGGTTGTCAATTTTCATCTGCTTATCAAAGGAAAACAAGGTGCAGATAAAAAGTTTAGTAACCATCTGGACAGCAGTCTACTGCACACTAAAACCATCACATTCAGAACCAGAGCGTTGAGGGGTGAGAGAGAAAAGAGGACAGGATAAGTGAGATGAGCATTCTTCGCTGTGAACAAAGGCACCTCTTCATGCAGAGTCCCAGCGCCTGTATTGTTATGAGGAGGCAGGCCGGGGTGGAAACCTCCCCAGGGAGAGGAGTTCAGCTTCAGGTGGCTCCAAAAAGTCAGCTTTCCAAGTGATTAGGAATAACTTCTTGTTTGCAGATTCATGACCAGACACTTTGCATTTGGGTTTCAACTGTATTACATAGTACCTGAAATCTTGTACAAGTTTCATACAAGTCCAAATAGTTTCATGAATGATCAAACTAACGTCTGTAATTGAGTGTGTAATGATTGAACTTATGGCAGTCTGTTTGGAATAAATAGACAAATTAGGCAATTAGCATAAGCAGCAACAGCCACAATGCCTGAACAGACAGAGAAAACAACACAACATAACAACAGGATCAGTCTTTATCAACAGATGAATGAATGGAAATGACATCACAGGACCCCCACTATCTGATTGTCAAGTGATTAAAGGAAACAGCTGTAAAAAGCCACCAGGCCACTAATTAACAGAGACACCACCAGGATATAGATATGTGGTAAATCACTGTTCAATGTAAGTTACTGTAAGAAGTTGATATGTTCCAGGAGAAATAAATATGGCAATGATTCAAATCATTTAGTTACACAGAAAAGCCTGTTAAATTCACCTTGTGGAGTTTCATTGTGAACAAACACAACTTTGTTTATCTTTCTCAACAGAATGTGCCCTTAAGGCCTAAGACACATCTTGAAAACATTTGCTCCTTCATAAACTTCTGCAAATGTTTTTTTAATGTTTAGAAATATTGTGAAACTTGCAAGATCAACTTTGTCTCCTCTCAGTTGGTATATTGTTACCTTAGTGCCACCAACTGAAAATGTGTGGGACTGCAGCAAATAAGGCCAACTTTTACTGTTCTATTCTTGACCCTTTCCTTTGATAGACATGTCTGGTTTTTAAGGTAAAAGCCAGCTACATTTACCAATGTATTTAGTAAGTTAATATACAGGCCTGACTAGCAACTAATAAAATGTTTTCTAGCTGAGATAGGAATGTCTGCTGCATTACTGACATCAGATGAAATATGTATTATGTCACGCCTGTGCCTGTGGTGTGCATATACTCTGTGCACATGTTGGTAAAACTCATGATGCAAACAATAAAACAGGCCTTTTCATCAAAATATCGCTCTACAGTGTCAGTAGTGGTCAAAAACTCCACAAAGCATCTTTGAATTTGACACAAGAACAACCATTTCTTTTCATGTGAGATGGATGAGTGTCGCTCTGTTGCTGGTGTCATACCATAGTGCAACAGGAATGGCCTCCCTGTCTTCTAAGCCCCGACTCTTCAGAGATGGTTATCAATCAGCCTGCGTAATCCATCTCAGCGGTTTCCTCAGGCCTTTCAGTTCAGCCTGTTGTGGGGTGATTGTTAACTTCAAGAACAAGATCCATTGAAACATTTGATTTAATCTGCTTGACTGAAATAGCAGCTGAAGTTTTTTTTCTTTGATTTTTGGAGCAACTGTTTTGCCAATTACGTTTTTATTTTCATATTGACAGTTTTATTTTCAGCTTTGAAGTTTTATTGAGCACAAATCAACATTCCTCCTCTCTGTCTCCTGTTTCTGTCTGTCCTTGCATTGTATTTACTCAACTCGGTAAGTTTGAGAGTTTATTGAATTGGGACTGGCTGACTCTCCAGCCGGCGCTGCGGAGAGGTTTATGGAGTTGGAGATAAAGAGGCATGGACTGACTGTCTGCTGGTCAGTAAAGTTGTAATAAGTGGGTTGCAGTCTTGAAAAGGGGGCTGGTGTGGAGCCATTGCATGTGTTTGTGTGTGTGTGTTTCTAGTGGTACTATCACACACATAGAGGTCTGTCAGATTGGGTGAGTTGTTTACATTCTGAGTCAGGGGCAGAGGCTAAGTGTCTGCATGAATGCTGTTCAAGACAATGTGCACTGTGGTGGAGAAGTCAGAATTTGTGACCTTACATTCACCACTCAGGATATTCACGCTCAGAATGCCTCAGTCTTCCTCTGTCAGTGATTCATTTTACTCTCAAACACACGCACGCACGCACTCATTCACTCTCAGGGTATTTTTCTCTAATTCAACATTTCCCTCTGTTTCCCTGATTCATTTTCTTTCTTTTTTGTCCTTCACGCCAAAATATCGACACACTCATATTCATGGCATTATCACTCGATGCCCATTCATCTTCTCACTCTCAGTGACTCATGATTTCTACCATAAAGACACCCCCGCATGTCAACACATGCAACACACGAGGTCTCAAATCTACTCAGTGGAGGTTAAGAGAATGTTTCATCAGTATGCATCAAGTTGCTTTTTAAGGGGGGGGAAAAAAAGAAACACTCAAACACCAGATGTTTTGTGTCGTGACAAGTCTGTCGTCTCTCACAACTGAATCAGCTTGTTATTTTTTTCTTGGAAGCATGCTGAGGCGAAGAAATCAGTTTTGATGATTGGTATGAGTCACTGCAAATTCATCCAGGAAAACAATGTTTAGCTGTTTAGCACGTTGATGCTATTGGCTGAATATATAAGAAAGTTAACCATAAGATGTCTGGTTTAGCGCATTTTAATAGGTGTATGTGTTTATATGCACATCCTTGAGTGAGCATCATGTTACTGTTGTCATTTGATAACAAACCGTCTGTGCAGTCTTGCATGGTCTCGTATTGAATATGTGTGCTTGTGTGTGTATTTGTGTGTTAGCAGATGCCACCAGTGACATCTGTCTTCTCCATTCTTCTCTGCTTAGAGAAGTGACAGCAGGGCTTTAGGAGGTTACAGCCCGTCCACCCCTCCTCTTACAGGAACTGGCTTTTGACAGGCACTCTGCAGGGCGGCCTGCAACTTAAAGACCCCACTGGGCCAATCTCCTGCCGTCCCCGAGCTGCTGTTGTTACCACGGTGACACGCTCAGAAAAAATGTGTCCTGTGGTGATGGTGAAAGAATTCCTCTTGTTTCAAAGATATGGTGAGGGGAGGGGGTATTGTCTGTGATGTTGGTAGATGGCCATGGGTTTAGTTAGGATCAAAAACACCCCTAACCCCCCTCCTCACACACACACATATACATATACACATATACACAGATGCATGGATAATGCATACCATGTCAGACACCCATAACCCTGTCCTTGCAAGAGTCAAACCAACACAAATACATACATGCATGGATACTGGAGGCATTTATCCATTTGGCAGCTGGCCATGTTTTTTTCATTAGATGCACCCTTAACCCCGGCACACACATACGTACACACACTCTTTCTCAAGCAGCCTATCGCTTGCAAGCTGTCGCTCTGTCTGGCAGTTTCCCTCTGCTAAGTGTCTGAGTTGTATTAAAAAGAAATCAGACCATGGCTTGGGGGAAAAATGGTTGCTGCGACTCTAATTGGGACATTTAACAGGACATGGCAGGCTGAATCCCTGCCTGCTGCGTTGTCTACACAGACTACAGTACAAAATGTGAATGTCTAGCAGGGTCCAGACTGGAGAGAGGGGCGAATACAAAGTCAGTTACAGTTTGATGGCACGGTATTAGATGTGGGCTTGGAGGATTGTCCGATGCTGATCCAAGACCATCCACTAGTGTTGCCAGGTTGGTGCGGCTTTGCAGCTTGTGCCCACAGTGTGTGGCGGTGGCATCCATCTATCCAACTACACAGACACACACGCACACGTACAAGCACACACACACACACACACTCACACTCCCGAACACACACAAGTACAACTCAAACACAGATATGAAAATATAGACAAGAGCATGCTCAGTCACATGCGTACAGACGCATGCCCACACACACTTGAACATCCACTGACAGGCTGTATACATGCACGTGAACATGCATTTATCCATTTGCTTAACATTCCCAGCTTGGAAAAAAGAAGTTGTATGTGGGGAAGGCTGCCGTCTGGAAAGGAATGTGTCCATGTGGGTTCAAAGTGTAACTCTAATGTGGCTGTACAGCTCGTTGATTTAGGCTCGGGTTGCCATGTTATGATGAGCATTCCAAGCAAAATGGGAAAAGGTTACCGCATGCTTTGTTAGTTTGGTTATGTGCAGCTCGTCTGTGTAATATTTGAGATGGAAAAACTGTAAGACCAATGACCTCTAAATCATTTAAAGACCATTCCTATTCTCTTCTCTTCTCTTCTCTTCTCTTCTCTTCTCTTCTCTTCTCTTCTCTTCTCTTCTCTTCTCTTCTCTTCTCTTCTCTTCTCTTCTCTTCTCTTCTCTTCTCTTCTCTTCTCTTCTCTTCTCTTAGAGCCATCTCTGAGAATGAGAAGAATGCTGTTTACCTGTCAATTTAGGGATCCACTCTATAATGACAATTAAAACATTGTCTGGAGGTTCATCCAACTGTAACAACTTAATGAGTATATACTCCAGACTACTGCAGACACAGAGGAGCTTTGATCTTACCAAATCCTATCTAAACACTGTCTTGTTAAGGTCTAGAGCTGAGAAAGCAGTAGTTTTCTATTTGTCTGTCTCCAGTGTAATGATGGATACAATGACCTTATCCTTTATTATACTGCTGCGTGTTTGTATAGTTGTATCTGCTCAGCTTGCTGTCAATATTACATCAGTCTTTTGTATATGGGAGTCTTTCATGTCATGTCATGATCATATAATATGTTGGGATTTTTTCGACTGATCAGACTAAAATCTTGCTCGAATAACGTGTTACAGGTTTTTGAATGAAAAAATAATCAATAGATTCAATTTACAATAAGCGTTGTTGGTTAAAATGTTTTGCTCCTCGTGAATGTGAGAAAGTGAGCTAAAGCACTTTTCAAGATCAGATGTCACAAAGTGATTCACAACTAAAGTCACTATAAACAGACATAAAATGGACATACACTGTAAGAATGCAGAAAAACAAACAAGACTAATTAGATGATGCACAGCCTGCTCACTCATCGTTCCTCACACTTGTTGCAGTTGCTTTAGTCTTTTCGCTAACTGCCTAAAGAAAGCATATTTGCTATGTGTTGAGTACAATTTGTCCTGAGGTTCCTGAGGAGATGATGATGGAAACGCACATCTTTAGATCAGTTTAGTTTGGCTTGCTTCAGCTGTGCTAAACACCCCTCTCCATTTCACTCGGTTTTTGGTCCACTGGCGGTCTTGGCCCAGGCTCACAGTTGTCGGTCACGGGGTGTGTGGAGGTCAAAAACGTCAGCTCCGACTCTGACTGTGGAGTTTATACTCCGGAAGAGCACTTTCCCAAGCTCTCGCCTTGTTCGGCTCCCGCGGGGATCGGCGGGTGAATTATAAAAATCTGTTTCTGTGCAGGCGTGCAGCGGAGCAGGGGAGCAGGGATGGGATGGGGGAGCTCTGGTGGGAATTCTCAAGTGGAACCCTTAAAATGTGAAGGGGGGAAAAACAGGAAGGAGAAGGAGAGGAGAGGATTTTGGCTTTGGAGTTCAGCTCAGAGACTGTGGCTTGGAGGAGAAATTTGATCTGGGGCCCAGAGAATAATGTTAGTGTGCTAAAGAAGCCAGGTTATTGTTGAAAGGAACTGTAGGTCCACTCACTGCTGCACATTCACTGTGGCCGAGCCTGTTTTAGAGAGGAGAGGTTTTGCCATTACGCTCAGAAATCCCACGTTGTGTTTCAGCACAATGTAATATCAGATAGCTGTAAATACTGCTCACTGCAGGGAGCAGTATTATCCCTGTGAATCATGGTGTATTCAGTGATGCTTCCTCACGTGTCTGTGCGATCCAGTCCCTCTCTGTGTTGTTAACAGCAGAGACAGCTTTGCTGAGGTGGAGGCCATGCCTTGTCTGTCTCCTGCGTTTAAAGGGCGTGGTGAAAGGGTGACTACAGCTGTGGTTGCAGACGACAGAAGGCGTGTGTGTCTATCACCTGGCAATATTACCTGTGGCTGTTTATAAATGACCTCATCCATTGAGATTCATCACTGGCTGCCAAACAGCAAGGCTCATTGCCAGGAAGAGCTCCATGGCTTCTTTTGTTTGGAGAGCTTTCCTGTCAGTGGCCTTATTTACTCAGTCAGTGATGAGTTATGCTTGCTGCAACCACAGTGCTCCAACCGCAGGTGCATCTACACCAAGGTCTTGTCTCTTACTGCCGGATGAGCCCATGGTGTGCTCTAATTTTTCTCTGAAAGGAAGGGAGCTGAACACAGAAAATGTTAAAGGGTTAGCAGACATTTCAGATTCATAATAACTTTATTGTCCAACAGGAGTAGAGGAATATTTATCTTTGGCGCGGCTCAGAAAATAAGTAAAAGGCTCACAATACACATGAAAAACAAGGCTCACATTCTGTAGCCATGCTATAGCTGTGAGGCTGAGCTTAGGCACGGCGATGCTTTCAGCTAAAGGCAATAAATAAGGTCCGCATGCTAACACGCCCACAATAACAATGCTAATGCAGATGTTTAACAGGTACATTGTTTAAAGGCCACCATCTTAGTTTGGCATGCTAACAATTAGCAGTAAAGTACCACATGAAAGGATCACAATTCTACGGAACCCCTAAGGGGACATGGGGGAAAAAAAACTTTGGGGGGGGGGTCTTTAAGTTTCAGGTGCACACCAGAAACTTTCACACTTTCCCCATGTCCCATGACTAGCAATCTATCCAGTCGTTGTTGAGACATTTCATTCAAAACCACAAATGTCAACTTCATGGTGGCACTATAGGAAAAGTCAGGGCATCACCAAAGTCATTAGATTATATCCTTAAGAAAAGTTGGACATCTCAAGAAAATTTCACAGCAATCCATCCAATAGTTGTATAAATATTTCAGTCTGGCCCAAAGGGGTGGAACAACCGAGCACGTGACCATTTGACCAACTGAGCGACAGACATTGGCATCAATAGAGCCAGCATGGATAAAAACATTATGAAAACAATTGAATATGGCTGGGCAAGAAGTAGCAACGTTTAAAATATGTAAAATCATGCAAAAACATGTTTGTGTCTTAAGCAAAAGATGCTGGAATAAATGAAAACAATCTATCAAATGTCAAGCTTTAATTCAAGTTTAAAATTCTGTTATGTTTCAACAAAACCTGTCACCATGTCTGAAGACATTAGCTCTTGTTCCGAAGAGCAACACTCGAAGGCAAATGAAAAGACTTATGTCTTACTAATGAGAAAGATCAGTATCGTTCACAGAGTCTCTCCTTGAAAGCGTTCGAGTAGTTATGTGGCCAATGGAAAAAGAGAACTTAAAGTTTTAAGCCTGCTTACTTTCTCACCACTACACACCTGGCCAATCGCTGTGTGAAGTCCGTGTGACTATTGGGTTTTGGCTGAAGATGGAGTGGTGTTTCAGCTGCAGATGTACCAAATGTGGATTTTTGGATTTGACAGAGGCAGTGTTGGTTATGTAGGCCAAAGTGAGAGCTGTTTAAAAGCGGGTTCCTGGGATGAGTTGGCATGGACCCCTGGTCTTTGGAGCCAGCGGGGTAATTGGGAGCAGACCGGGGATGAGTCAGGAGCTCTGCTGATGGGAGCTTTCTGTCGGTGGGGAGGAGGAGCTGACATGTCTGTGGGAGGGAGTAGAGGGACAGATGCTCCACCTCTGCAAGGAGAGGAAACATGACACCGTTTCCCAGATGGGGGGATAGAGAGTGATTTGTTTGCTCTGCCTCCAAGACTGATTCACCCTCCTCCTCCGCTTCTCTCTCTCTTCTTATTGGGAAGATCTTGTCTTTTTCTCTAGTGGAGAGGCTTCTCTTTTCTACATTGAACTAACGAAGGCCTCTCTGTATTTGTCTGTGATAGGTAAAAGCAGAGATGGAAGAATTTATTTAAAATCCAGTTTTCCACCAGGTCAGTCCTGCTTCTTTTTTTTTTTTTAACTTCCTTGAGCTTAAAATGTTTTTGAATTATGCCCTTAATTTTTGCCTTTTATCAGGCCAACAGTGTCAAAGGCCCCACATTTCTATTTCTAGAAAGGGTTTATCACACTGAAGACTTTAGTGTATCATTAGCCTGGAAGCTGCACCATTTGCAGTCAGTGGAAAGTGGAATGGAAGCCACAAACTCCAAAGGGAAAAGGAGACCCTCCCCATTAAAAGCCTGTGGTTAAACTGTTAAACGGGACGGTCATTTGTAAACTCTGACAGGTGGAGCGAGAGAGAAGGACTTTTAGGAGGATTTTGCTGAGTTAGTCTGGAGTTTTCCTTCCGTTTGCTGCCATTTTGACCTTGTGGTAGTCAGAGCTGTCCCATTTATCAACAATGAACTCAAGAGCTTACCGTAAGCGTGGAATTTGCAAGCAAGAAAACTTGCTGTGCAAAAGCTTGGTGACTTAATTTCAGGAGACACAGGAGGTCAGTCTTAACCCCCCACTTCCTGCAAGTCACAACACATTTCCTGTCTGTTTGCATGCACAAGCACAAACAAGGGAAAGATAACTATTCTTTTCATGCATAAGATGCCTACTAAATGGTGTGTCTGTTGGTTGTGCTGTGCACCATAATTACATCCACAGTGGCTTTCTCTGTGGCCCCAATTATAATTAAGATTTGTTTATACATTGTCTGAGGTAATATTTTGGCTCATTCTTCCTGCTTCCCAGCGGGATAGTCTGCAGACACCCAGGCCGTCAAGAGTCTCAGTTATAAACGACAACCACAATAACAAGAAATGTTGTGTGTAAGAAATACAACAATGGATACTTGTGTTATATTTAGAGTGGATTGATAAGCAAAAAAAATATGCAGGGAGAAATTAATTGTTTGTGGTGTCCCCCTTCCTGTATTTCTGTCTGGTTCTGTGGCTATCCCAGTTTCAATGCTGTCTCACGTCCATCCTCTCCTAACAATAGACGGAGCAGGGGGAGAAGTGGAGGGGCAAGAGGACGCAGCACAGTAGGGGTTTGGACAGGGTGTGTGTGTGTGTGTGTGTGTGTGTGTGTGTGTGTGTGCTTGTCTTGTGCCCCTTAAGGCCAGCTGATAGGCATCTTTACCACTGTACATCATACAATGCAGATCCCCACGGTCTGTGTTCAAATATAGAACGGAAAGATAAGGAAAACCAGCTGAGAGCAAAGTAATGTGTGCAACAGAATGAGAAAACGGAGAGATTAGGAGATGAAGATGAGAGAGCGGTAAACATGAAATGCAGACAAAATGTTTCCAGGTTTTTTAACACACTCTCTGGCTGTCAGTCACATGCATAGGCAGTTACACACACAGATATAGGCAGACATACTGTAGTCAAAGGCTACATTCATGCAAATACATTTTAGCTTTAAAACGCATCATTTTTTGTACGTTTACACCTGGCGTCCATACTCCGCAGTTTTTGAGCCCATTTTAGTCTCGATGGGCATAAACTGAGACTTTTGGAAATGCTCCTGGTCCCATTTTAGTTTGAAAACTTCTAAGTTACGTTTTAGTCTGTATAGGCAGAAGAAACTGAGACTTTTGGAAAAGGTGACGCCCACATTCACTTCCTGATTGGGCCTCATCAGTCATGATATATCCTTGACCATCTTATACTCATGTGTTACCTTCAGTAACAGTTCCACCTCGTCATCGCTCAAAGCAAAGAAATCCCAGGCCTTACTTTTCGCCATTGCTGTTTCTCACCCGTAGCAGTTTCTGCAACTTAAGCAACCAACTGGAGAGTAGACAATCTGCTTCCTGCCGACATGGGCACACGCACGTCCAGTGTACGTGAATGGTCATGTGATATACATTTTCAGGCTTGTTAGTATGGACGGAGATTATTTCTGATATGGAGCTAAAAACGCTCGTCTGGAGATATTTTTCATTTTAAAACACTGTTTTAAAATGAAAATGTATTGGTGTGGACGTAGCCATAGAGTTGGCCTGTTTGGCTCATATCCAAGGCCTTGCTATGAAATCAGCTTGGGAAAGCAGCAGGGGCCCTGAACAGGACACAGAAACAGAAACAGAGAGAGAAAAAGAGTGAGGGAGACTGCCGAGTCCAGATAAAATTCCATTGTTTATTTGCCCGACCCTCTCCCTCCCTCCTGCCCTCCATACATCCCTTCCTTTACCATCAACCTTTCCTTTCCTACTTCAATGGGAACCAAGCAAAGCCCTTCCAAAGCCTACGAGGTCAAGGCAGCATGTCAGTCATTGTGAAATCCCCATATTGCTCAAACCAAACACTTCATGTCAGATCTGGCAACCCTACAGTGCTGGAAACAAATTGGCTGTACATGAATAATCTCTGCTCCACATCTGTAGAGCGCAAGACATGGATCAGTTCAGCAAGAAAGAGAAAGAGGGGCTAAGGATTAAAAACCAGTACCCCTCCGTCCTTGCTTCCTATCCTTCACTCGCTCCTCCATCATACTTTTCTCCCCGCAACTCCAGAGCTAAATGGGAATGAAAGAGAGAGAATGAAAGGGAGAAATAAAACAGTGAAGGACGTGGAGGAAGAAAGCAGCCAAGTTTGCCATTCCAGAAAGAGCTGACTAAATGTGCAGTGGTGCGTTAAATTGATTACAGGCAAGGCTTTGGCACATGCTATAGGGAGCCACATCTTGTAGGGGGGATAGGGTCCTCAACGCAACCAAGGCACAGAAAGAAAAAGAAGAAAACGAATAATCTTTGGGTTAGCTTAGCTATGCAGCATATAATTCTCATTTTGAGCTATCATGTTCTCTCCTTGTCCCGGTTTTACGTAAAACCTCACTCATAACGATGAGAAGCGGTATAGGAGCTGCCACTTTTCGTTTGCTTTCTGTATTTGACTCCCATGTCCTGATAACTGTGAAATGCAGCGTGGGCTGTGAGCGACTTTGCCCTTTTTAGGTATTTTTGAAATGACAGAGAGTAAAAGAGTGCAGTCTGGGGAAGAACAAGCGAGGGATGGTGGTGATGTCATGATGTTAGCTGTTGCTGGACAGAGGGACGGATGGATAGAGGGGAGGATGAAATCTTTATGAGAAGCAGCTGTTGGGGAGAGGCAGGCAGGCAGGCCTCCAGAGCACTATAGCAGCAGCCAGCCAACGGCTCGTGACAACAACCCAGAGGCCTGATAAAGCGAGCTACGAAACACTGACAGCACCACCTGCATACAGTGTGATAAAGCTAATTCAACCCCAACTGCAAAACTTTGTCTGATTATCACCACACATTTACACTTCAAGATAATGTTTGGAGCTCAACCAACACAAAGGCCAACTGACAATCTCACTGTCGGAGTTCATGTTGTCTACACTCGCATCGCATTGCACAATGAACATTTTACACTTCCTCACTGACGGTAGGAATTCACACAAGTCATGATAACAGAGCTGTTATAAACCGACTCCTAAGTGACACAGCCTGAAGAATATCTGGTGTGTGTGCAAGTGTGTGTCATCACATTGGCATTGAATGAGTCTAGGCTGATTCTTGGACGTACCTTTGTCTTCCAACACTGTGTGAGGTCAGTATGAGAAGAAAGCAGTGAGGAAAAGAGTCATCTCCAAAACAGCCTGTATGTGTGTGTGTGGTGTGTGTGTGTGTAGCGGAGTAATCGGCGTGCTGGCTAACATACTGTACACGAGTGTGCCAAGTCTTTGTGAATCCGGGATTCATTTACAACTCTATGACTAGACCAAGGTCAAATAGTATTTGAGTTACGCAGGGTGCCAGATGTGTTTGGAGTCAATGTGGGGATGTGTCCCATGGAGGAAGGTCCAACTGCAGACCTGATGTCTGAGGACCCCGATCCTGTGAGCCAATGGGAAGAGAGTATCCCTAGGCGTGATGTCTGACAGTGTCCATCTGGCCATCTGAAAAGTAGCAAAAACATTCATGGTCCTTTAAGGATGGATTTTAATACGTTGAGAATATCTTGACTCCTCATTTAACGGGTCAAATTTTCCAGTGCCAACACTTCAGTTCATCACTTTACTATGACAGAATACCTCTGAATGGAATGAATGAATTCAGTGAAGTACTGTTGACAAAGCCACTAAACCCAAAGCTGCTGTTATGTTTCATCAGAAGTACTTGTCAGATGGCCAAACAGATTTAGAAACTTACTCCCACCTTTCAGCCCAATGTAGGAAGTGGGAGAGGGGGCTGTGTCTGATGATTTCTGTAACTTTCCAAAACTGAAAATTCAATCTTCATATTCACTCCCCACAGTGACTGGCCAGGTGTGTGGTTTGAACTTCTCTCTGTGCCTCTCTTTATTTGTTATTTACACATCTTTTTTCTGCCACTCTTGTTGGGTATAAACATGTGCAACACTATGCATGTTCTCCAGAGATGTTCATTGTCAGGTGTTCAGACCTAATGTCGTACGAACTAAATCTTATCCTGACGCTAGGTCTGACAAACAACAGCATGGGCCAAAGGGTCAGAAAAAGCAGGGCTAAGATGTTCTATAGTTGCCACTGGACAGAGGATAACCACTTTGATAAAAAAAAACATTTATCATCTTTGTTTTCTGGTGGGTAGTGAAGTAGTAATAATATTTACTCACATATACAGATCCCCAGGGATTTGTTCTCTCCACTTTCATCTTTAGTTTACATTTTTAGAATAATCAGTGCTACTCGATAACTCAGATCCTATTTATCATAGCAACACAACACCATGCCTCAGCCATTAAAGCTGCACAACCAACACAAACAAGAACATCCCATGGTCAGTGGTATATGTAAGGGCATGTTTACAAGAATCTGTCCATTGCCAGATACCCAGTGTCCGTCTGCTGATAGAAATCTCCTGCATCTCCCTTGTTATGTAACTGATGCTCTGCTCTGATGCCCTGCCTCTGACCCAGACTGCTGCTATCTCTATCTAGTGAAGGCTTCAAGGCATCAATCCTTTTTCATCTTAGGCCAAGACAGGAGGCTATCCTTTATGAAATATATTTGTGTAATGTTTTTTATCTGAATAAACTCAAACTTACGACGGGTGAGTCTGAAAATAGAAGGTTAAAATTTTTTAAACCTGTCTTGTGTTTTTTTTTTTTTTTTAAATGTATAAATATCTCTTTGTATATCAAACAGAATTATCATGAGTCATATCCGTGCGCACTTTCTGCTGCCGTCTTCTCCACCCAGCACTCATCCACACAGCTGCTGATCAACAGCGCGGCTTCCTTTGCCGCAGCGTGCGCGGCCTGTCACACCTCGCAGGGCAGAGGCTGAAGGGGGGCGGAGCATGTAGAGGTCTTTTGGGTCGCCGTTTCTCATGATGTTTTTATTGGCTTCAGCAGATGGCTTCCCTCAGCCTCTGCATTGTTATGGTGGCCATCTTTCTCTGGGGGTTAGGGTTAACAATAGTTGCCAATAGCTGTAGGAGACAAAAGCCTTTCGCTGCTCCTGAAAAGAGTTGCTTCAGTAACCGAACACTGTTAAACTGGCAACGCTGTCGGATTTACTGCTTTTACGAGATGTGAAGACACCATTGCTTGTCCGGTTCAGGCGAGTGCTGCGAAGCACTGTGTTGCATGAGTCAAGTTTGAGACATGTTCAAACTCAATAAATCAGAAAAGTGTGAAAATACCAAATGACCTTTTAAGGTATTACTAGAATCTCCGCTGAGCAGCACTTTGTGCTATGGCCCTGGGCTCTAAACAATGAAGTGGGACAGCCTAAAAGCCTGCACTGTTTTCACAGCGCAACAGTACACTTATATTATTCTTTGCAATATCCACTTTCCTCTTTAGTTTTGACAACCCCTGTATCCCCAACCCCCCTCTCCTCTTCCATTTGCTCCCTCTGTTCATATCTCCCATCTTTCCTCTCCCCCCTGTGATATGCAACACCCTTCCCAACCCAGAAAAAAATCAAACTGTAAACCTAGGAGGCTCTATACATTCTTTACAGTCCCGCTTGCTCACCCCCCCCACCCCCCTTCTGTTCTTCATTTCTGTTTTGGTTTTTAGCGAGGAGAGAAAAAAATCAAGAGCGAGAGGAAGGAAAAAAATCGGTTGATGTTTCCCCTCAAACATGTGACCTCTGCTTGGCTCACAGCTGAAAATAATTTGAGGCTACAAGCTAGTGGATGGCTGACGCAAACCTTCCTCCTCCTTTTTCTCCTCTCTCTGGGGGGCTAGGCCTTGGACTGATTGAGGGGAGGGTGGGGGTAAAGACAAAGCAACAGAGGGCTGTAAGTTGAGCTGTGAGCAAAACTAGAAGCTAAAAGATGACATATTGTGCTTTTAGTTCTTGTCAGATGAGACCTCAACTTTTCTGTAGTGTCGTTTTGTTCTTTTATTCTGGAGGAGAAAGGCGTACAAGCCCAGATTCACTCCAAAACACTGGACCCGGAGGGCCAATTATGTTGTTAGCTCAGGGAAGAGTTCAGCTATTTGGCTGCAATTTTTTCTTTTTTTTTTACATAATCTAATGAAATTGGGGCTTTTTCTCTGTCTTGCCTCACTGCCAGTTGGGACAACAATTTGTGGAATTCAGCAGAATTGGGCTCACATTCCCTACATAGTCGGGGGTCAGGGGAGAAAAGTGTCAGTGTTAGCTAATACTGGTTTATAGGCAGAGGGATAGAGGGGGGGGGTTTGGGGCGTGCAGTACTCAGGAAATATTTAACGGCCTACGAATACCCTAAAGTATCCTAGCACATCTGGTAGAAGTCACTCATACACACACATCCATATGTTGGTGTGGAGTACACACTGTTTGGCTGGACGTGCAGGTCTATGTAGGTGTGTTTTCATATGAGGTTTTACAGCCGGGTGGCAAAGCGTGTATTAGTGTCTCTGTGAATTTACTTAAGAGCAAATGTGTGAAAATCTGCCAACAGGCCCTGACCTAGCCTCCTCTCTTATGTTAACCACATCTGTGCCAAGCAGAGGCCAGGCCCTTCTGCTCCGTGCCAGCCCCCCCACCAGCGTTTATAGACCAAGTCATGAGCAGCGCACACCACCGGCTCTAATTTGATGTTACATACGGATGGCCTTGCTACGCTCCAAGTGGATCTGGTTTCATTATTCTCTGACAAATGGACCAAGTAATAATTTCAAACCGGCCAAGCATGTCCTCTCCCCTCACACTCTCTTTGGCACAACTTGTCCGAAATAAAGAACGGAGGGGGAAATGTGTTGCTCTGGAAAGCATACAACACATTAAGGAAGTTAGTTTCTGGAATGAAAGGAGAGTTTGCAGAGAGGCTCCCAAGTGTGAAAGCAAAATGTGTGAGCAGTACTTGTCTTGAAATCACTCCAGAAATCTGTTAGGACAAGTGCAAAAAGACAAGATGGTGAGTGATAACCTCAAAGACTTTAATTCATTGCCCTTCTCTGGCTTCCAGCTGCCACTGATGTTTGCCCTAATGGAGCTTAATTATATTACAATGTTGAGTTTCCAGTATTTTCCATAGTGCCACATGGGTGCTGGAGCCTAATGTGTGTTTATGCCTGCTGGCTTGCCATTGTTCAAGCTTTGATTTCAGCTGTATCCTCCAATTACTAGTTAAAAGGGGACTGGCATTTTTGGGGGGGTGCCATGCAACCCGTGAGGTCTGCTTCTCTGCTGTTTGGTTCAGAAACTAGTTCTGCAAGCCACAAAGAGGTTTGAGCTGTTCAGTAGTGTACATTCACACACTGGAGTCTGAAGTTTCCCCATGGGAGTTCTGGGGAAGCAGCTCTTCTTTTGACCCGTCCGTCATTTGTCAGTCTATATGTCCGCCTATTTTTGTGTATCGTCTCCATATATTTAGTAAAAAACATACAAGCTGGAATATATTCAACTGTCTGGTCTGTAACACTTAGAAATGCTTTCCTTAGCAGCTTCCTGTCCTCTAAGCTCAAATATAAGCCTGTTTTGCCCTTGCATTATACAATTATATTCCTAACTCACTGTCTCTTTCTTTGTGTGACTATGCAGGATGCCAGCTGCTAGCACCATGACTGGTGGGAGGGCCCTGCTGCTCTGTACAAACACTGACAACTGTATCTACCAATCAGTCAACGGGTAGGTGAAGCCAATTTATTAATCCTATCAATCCTACTGTCCTCCCCAGCAAGGTATTCGTAGCAACCATTTAAAGGAGCTGTTGTAGCTAATGTTAGCATGAACAGCTGTTTACTTACCAGTCTAGAGGACACATGTGAGTTCAGCATCAAACTTCATTACTTTACTCACCAAGAGCTGTCTCCAGCGGTGGAAAGCAATGCCAACATTATTGATTATTGTAGTAAGAAACATCCAATTCAAATGTTCAACACTGGCTCCCACATGCTGGAAGGTGGAGCTTTTTGTAGAACATGTTAAATAACGGTTAGAACTGACAGATTTTCAGATTGTGGATAAATGCAGCATTTATGATGCAATGTCTTGCTTCCAAATGCCTGGATGATTGATGATTTTGTGGTTCTGGTTTCTGTCCTCTGCATAGTAACAGTCAATGAGGCTCATGAGTACTGTAGTATTGAGTGTCATTTTGGACAAGCTGATAAGCTGACAAAAAAAACGCATCTTGTCAGAAATGAAAATGGAAATACCTCTAAAACTAACAGATACACGATGTGATAAAATCTGTGAGCCTGCAGTAGTTCACTTTTCCTTTTCTTGACTTTACGTGTTGCTTGGGCCTGAGCTGCACTTTTCCAATAATCGTCAAAAAAATTCTGTATTGCCCTTAAGCAAGTGGTAGACGCCCCTTTCCATTAGGGTCAGCAGCATAACAATAGCGGGGCGAGAGAGCAGAGCAGGGCAGAGTTGGCCATCTGGCATCTGGATACTGTTACTGGCCCCCTGCTGCCACCGTCTAATGCTTCTGTGACCACTCTCTGTGGTCCCTTCTGTCATCTTTGTAATATTCATTAGTGCTATTTAGATTATAATGAAGGGATTTTGTTTTGTGCCGATGAGGGATTGTCTGGTGGAAGATTTAACCGTCTGTTGTTTTTAGGGTTTATCATGTTACCATTGCTCAGAAGTTCAATACGATTCTCTTGAGTAATTGTCAAAAGTTGGAATATCATTGAAAGAAGTTAGTTTTGTCTCTGTGTTCTTTCTTCTTGCCCATTTCAAACCCTTCCCCTTATCCGCTGGTCCTGTGTTAGCTCAGCTGGTCAGAGATGCTTTTGTGCCCTTGTACCCTCTTCCCTCCCTCCGCCCTCCATGACCCTCATCTCCATCCTCCACCCATCCATGGCCACGGATGATAGACAGGCTTCCGTAGTGTGTATTTCATAAGTATCTGCTCCTTAATCACCCTCTGTCTCTCTCCATCACAATCACAGTGGGAGTGGGAGGGGGTATTGATTTCCTCCTCTATCTGCTTCACTTTTTCTGTTACTCCTTCACTTGACCCCCCCTTGCCTATTCCTGTTCTCCTTTGCTTGGCTTTTCTATTTGACCTAGTTTTTCCCCTCTGTTGCTTCATGCTTAATAAAAAATGCTGTTTTCACCAAGAGACACAGAGGAAGAATGAAATGGGGGAGAGAGAGGGGGGGAGAGAGAGGGGGGGAGAGGGGCTAAACTAATAAAATAACTAATAAAACCAAGAGTAATTTGGAAGATAATTATTTGGTTTCCTCATTGGTCATAGTTACGACATGAATTTTTTTTTTTTCCTTTTCTTTAAAGGTCTCCGAGGAAAAAATTTGAATTAGTAATTTCCCCCTGAGATTTCCTCAAGATTGCATGACCGTTGGTTTTCACATCCAGCGTCATGTCATCAGAAGTCACCCAGCAAGGCCACATTTCCTCTGTTTGTTGGAAACACAATCATTTGAAGAATAGGCTCAGGCCAAAACAGAGTTTTTGCGGGTTTGGGAGTTGAAAAGAAAAGATGCACGTCTACACTTTGTCCTCTCGCTCCTCTGTGTATACTTTCGTCTCCTCTCCAGAAATAGCTGTGCGCGTAGCTTGTAAACTTTGACCCCCAAACCCAGAGTTCAAACAGTCATGACCCAGTAATCTTCCAGGATTGACTCACAGCTACAGCAGAGCCACCAAACAGACGTCTGAACTCTTTTAACAAGAATTCTTGTTTACCCCATAAACAAAGATCTATTTGGACATAATTGTAAGAGCTCACATTGTGTGGCCAATTTTAAGAGCCATGGGGAGAATTGATGCTTTGCTATGTTCACTGAAGGCAGAGACTGACATTTCTATGAAAATAATTGCACTATAAATTGTTAGAGTTGGCAACAGTGCAATGTACGTTCTCCCTCTGTTTATCTGGAATGAATTAAGTACACATCAGCAGTGGCCCAGTTGTTAATACTGGCCCCTAAACCAAGAGAAGACTGCATGCATGTTCTGTCTGGTTGTATGGGTTTTACAGTCTGTGTCCATCTTGTGTGTCATAGGTGGCCTTTCAGCCTGTTCATCGTGAAATACACTTCACCCTCTTACTGCAAAACTGACAGCTCACGAAAGTTATGATACCTTATTTTAGGACGATCAAATAATTTGTTTCCATAGCAAAGAAAATGTATTTTTAGCAGGTTCATAGATCCTTCCTTGTAGTCCTGGTTTGAAAAAGCCGAATTAAAAGACGACTAATCTCGTTTCAAGCACCTATGTTGTATCTATATATGTTGATGTCAGATATGTTGTCTGAATTTCTCAAGTTTTATTGTTTATATCAATTTGTTTTTACTAGTTTGATGGTCAGAGAGCATTTTCACAGGGGCCTGATTTGTATTCTACTTTCAAGAAATCTTTAAAGTAAATTTTAATTGATTTGCAATTTTTTGCTTAGTACCTTCGGTTTTTGTTAAAAAGGCTATTTGTAAGTATATATATCTGCGTATAATTGAAGTACAGTTGTGTATTGTAAATCCATGTAGGGGAACCTTTGAGTGTAAGACACATGAATAGAAAATTAATTAATTCATGTATTTATTTATTAGATTACAGAATATTTTGTTTATTTGTGGTTTGTTTACAACCCTTTAGAGGGTTAAACAAGTAGAGAAACATGACACATCATGCCAGTGTGTATGTTAACTGCTCTGTGTGTGTTTCTTTCCCAGGCTCCAGTGCTGTGGCTTGAAGGTTGGGGAGGCTCCCTCATCTTCGGTGCCCCAGCCCCAAGAGGTGTTCGGGTCACCGGGGAACAGAAACGGGAGGGACACTGTGTCTTCCAAGCGTCCCCTCTCACCCCTGCTCAGCCTGAGCGACAGCCCCGGTCCTCCTGACACCATGTTGGCTCACAGGAGAGCCAGCAACACCACCGACCCGCGGACATCCAACATGGAGAACGGACTGTGTGGCAAACTGAACCACAGCAAGAGCCCAGCAGCAGTCAAGAGTGCAAGCATCCGCGATAAGATCTCACAATGGGAGGGCAAAAAGGAACCTGCCCAACTTACCTCTACAGGGACATGTCCACTGAGCACGACACAAAAAGAAGTTGAGACAGTGAGGAAAAAGGAATCTAAAGTTTCAGAGGTCCAAAGGACAGATTCCAAGCGGTTTGTCAGCTGGGACAGACAAGACTCAGGGAAGGAGAATGTTGGAAAGCTTGGGGATTCAAGGCCGAAATCTCCAGAAGGCCCAACAAACAAAGACAGAGAAGTGATACTAGAGAGAGGGTTTCGGGCTTCTAAGCCAACAGAGCAACCCCTCGACAAGAAAACTGTTTTAACTCATGTTAAGAAACTGGAGAAGGCAACAAAGGAAGTTCCTGACAGACCTTCACTTGCATTTCCAGGGAATTACTTCTGTCCTCCTTCAAAGGAGGAGGTGGAAGAAACAGAAAAGAGGGCCGGCGAGCCCATTTTTGGGAGTTTTGACGTCCCTCGGCCGGGTGGGTCACGGAGGAGGAGGGAGGGGGATCCAGAGAACGTATACAGCGAGCCAGGTGCTCCATCTATAAACCCTCTACCTAAACCTCAGAGAACCTTCCAGCACCACACACCGCCCGCTACCCCAGCTTCAGGGGCCGGCTCGGGGAAGGGAAAGAGGAACTTGCCCCCTTTGCCCTCCATTCCTCCTCCACCTTTACCAACATGCCCACCACCTGGAGTGTGCAGGAGACCCTGGGCTGACAAACCCCGGGACAGCAGTAACAGGTAGGAGACTGAGAAGTAAGGAAGTTAGCATAGGCAGCCATGATTAGTTTTGACCATTCGTTCTGCAGCAGAAACCCAGCCTAGACCTAAACACCTTTACTGACGCCACCGAGACATGTTGTCTTCTCCGAACTCCAAAGCTAAATTTACAGAAATAAATTGTTTATAGAATCTTCTCCTGAAGTCACCGTTAACAAGTAATGGCCCTGTGTATCCTCTAACCCCTTCCTACTCCACCACCAACCAAACACTGAGGTGAACAACGTCTCCCACATCTGCTGTAAATCAAAACCACCGATGACATCATCCTGTTTCTAAATATCTCACAGAATGAGCTCATTGGTTGGATCAGAGGAATGCTCACTTCAACACAACTCATTCCTTCTCCCAAAACTCTACTGGAAAAGGAGAACAACATGCAGAGTGCATGCATTCATTTTTTGCAAGAATTTGATCTTGAGTTTTATCTAAATGTAAAAAATGAATGTTCTTCTAAGCGTAAAGTGTGATCCAGAATCTGAAACAGTTATTCTGACATGAGCAATTAACATGTTGGAATTTGCTAAAACTCCTTTAAGTAGCGCTTGAATTCAGATGGTTTCAATCAAACAAATAGGGCTCTGTATGGAAACCAGAAAATGTGAACTCTGCAGTATTGGACTACATCTATTGTTCGCTTTTTCCAGTGGTCTGAATTCTTGTTTGGAGCTTGGCTTGGATCGGTTACATTCCATACCATATGTGGAGGCCTCACTCCGCTCGAGTGTGCTGTGTCAAGCCCTTTTGTTTGGCCAGGCTGTCTGTCTGTGAGGGTCCATTGCAGTGGGCATTTCTGTGCATGGGCCTGTGAGTGAACAAATACACAGTTACCCAACTATTAGGTACACTGAGCTTCATCCAGTGCCATGCAGCATGTCTGCAATAAGTCCTACTTTTTTAAGGATTGCAATGTTGATGGTCAATTATTTTGTTCAACTTTATTTTGTATATCAGTGACCATGCACAGTAATTGACTGAATTATGATGTGTCAGATTAAGGGAAATGGCAAATTTCAATATGCACTAGGAAAGTTAAAGGAGCTATTTGTAAGTTTTGCTATTGCCACATGTCAGCCGCTAATGTTAGCATCAACAGCTGTTTACTTACCAGTCTAGAAGAAACATTTAGTTCAGGATCAAACTTCATTCCTTTACTCACCAATAGCTGTCTCCAGCAGTGGAAAGTAACAATGTTAACTCTCTATCGAATCTTTTCTTCTACTGAAGTTAGCATGCTAACCAGCTAACCCAGGCCTGGACTTGCTGTAGCCTCCGATCTACCTTGAAGACGTAGTGCTGCTCAGAGGGCGTATATAACCTTTTGTCTTGTAAACGCAATGATGGCCAAAGCTCTTGTCAAGCAACAATCACCACTACTTGCTCCTGGAAAGAAACCATGTTCGGAGGCAGAAAAAAAAAAACCCGACAAAATAAGACAAAAGGGAGACATATTTAAAAATAATATAGCAACATACAGCATAAAGGAAAAAGGCGTAGTCTGTGGTTGTATGACATTCTGTTATATTATGCTGTGTCAAATGAGAGCGAAGAAAACATTCACAATAATTCAATCCAACACAGCAACACCACAGAGGAGAAAACTGAATATAATAAGCTCCATAAACATAGGATTTATCGCAGGGCATTGTATTGCATTGGATGTAGCAAGCTGTATCTAATAAAGCGGCAACTTAGTTTAATTGTACGTATGTGCATGCATGCGGGGGCATGTGGGGATGCATGCAACCATAGATCCTTCTGTGCACTTTATTCTACTGGGCTTTAATCTTCAGCTGTGATGAAACACAGATGTACTCATTCAGATGTGGCAACTAGAAAAATGGTAACATCAGTTTTCCAGCTTGGCGTACAGTATCATTTTTAAAAGCATCAACATGAACACACATTCACTCCGGGATATCAGTCAGAAATCCTTCCTTCCTATCCTTTTGTATTTGGCGTGCAACTCTCCTAAAATTTTATGCTACTCTGTCCATCAGGAAGTCGTATGAATTCGAGGATCTGCTCCAGTCGTCTACAGAGAGCTGCAGGGTGGACTGGTACGCTCAGTCCAGACTGGGCCTAACACGCACTTTATCAGAAGAGAATGTCTACGAGGACATAATAGGTAAACATACGCTTTTATTTTTCCTTAAACAAGCTTTGCAAATACAAATCAGTTTATAGCATACAATGACTGAAACAATCTTGTTCTATACTGAACTGCAGGCGTATGTGGTCCTATTTTTAATGCCCTTCATATACTGCATGACCCCTGAAGTTTCATCTCTCATACCAGCGTGTGTGTCATAGAGTTCAGTAACAGAGGTGATGAGGAGGCCAAGCTGTCTTTACTCTGCTCTGTTTTTTCTGATCCACTTTTAATTTAGAGCAACGCTGCTTCACTTTTATTAAAAATTATACGTAGAAACCTGACCTTCCTTCCTACCTTATTGTCTGCTGGGTTATGCCAACCCCACCTAGAGCCTGTTTAATTTCATAAGGTACAATAGCGGCGTTGTGTGAGGTCGTAATGTAGCTTAAGTTGGCTACTGAAATTGTCAGTGCAGCAGGGGGGCATGTGAATGGCTCAGAGCCAAGGCATGTTACTGGCAATAGCTTCAATGTGTCTTTGGTTTTCATCCCTGAAGCTGGTGTGTGAATGCTGCGTGCTGGCAACAATCAAATTAAGTTTCATTATGTTCGAGCGATGCCGCAGCTTATTTTGGATCCTTTTTATAGTTTCCTCCTTTCATTACAGTCGCGTTGTTCTTTAAAATGTTGTTCACCAGGCACTCAGCAGTGTCCCATGGGTAAAGTAACTCCGACCCGCTATACTGTAGCTTTAGCTGCAGCTCGGGGAAGCAGAGATATGGATAGTGTAGACAGTCATCAACCCCCACATGCAAACCAAGTTTCATAAACACACTTTAAACAGACAATTTACATGACTGATAGTGTTTACAGATCCAGAGGAAAGCAACTGTCATCAGGACATGTACGCACATCTTGATGACTGACGCAAACTCACGAGTGAACACACACACAAACACACGTGGAGATTGGTGTCAGGTTCTCATCAGCCAACAATGTGAAAAACAGTACACTGATCCCTTGTTTTCCTCAGAGGGAGAAGGAGCAGGGAACTGAACGTCCCTTTTTATCCTCCTACTCCTACAGGTCACATCTGGTGGATGGATTGATGTAGCAGAGGAGAGATACAGACAGACAGACAGAGACAAAGAGAGAAAAGAGGCACAGATTTTGGAAAATGAAACTGCCTCGCTCGTTATCTGCAGGGGAGGGCGAGTGGCTATAGAGTTACATTTAGCTTTAGCTGTGCAAGCATCTTATCACAGTAAAATATGAGCTATATAAGCAGACCGGCCTCCTCTGGTAGCTCTCCGCACATCTGGAGTAGGAATCGTCTGGCAAAACAAACATGACTGATATGGAAAGAATACTTTATCTGCTCTTTCGAAAAAGCGTGTGTGAGGCTGTTGTGTAATCCAGGTGACACTGATCTATTCCTTCTTTTTTTCCTTTTGAAGATCCTCCATCCAAGGAGAACCCTTATGAAGATATAGAGCTGGAGAGAAGTTGTTTGGGAAGCAAATGTGTTTCACCTGCCTCCTCATCTCCTGTCCCTGACACGCCAACTAAGGTACCTGATCGCCATTACATCACTATAAAAACAAAGGAGATTTAATGGGACCATTTCTACATTAAAACTACTTTCTAAAGTGTGTATCTGCCCCCCCCCCCCCCCCCCCCCCCCCCCCCTCCCCCCACAAGCTCTCCTCCAAGCCCGGCTTCTTCAGACAAAACTCAGAACGGCGAAGTTTTAAGCTCCTCGAACTACGCAAGACTGGCCGGGACACTGGTGTCTCCTCACCCTCCCGTGTCAGCCCGCCCTCCACACCCAGCAGCCCCGATGACACCCCCTGCCTCTCAGGAGACCCGTACAATCGCAGACGGAGGAAAATCCCCAAGGTATGGGAGTCTGAGAGGCATCTCACCAAGCCCCTTCTACTCTGTCTGTCTGTTATTTACGGTCCAGCGTACTGCTCAGGGAGCTTCAGAGCTGGTCCACTCATGCTTCCGTCTGGGGATGAGTAAGGCAGAGAAAAACTTTCTGACAGATATTTCCTGTGAGAAGTGTGTCCAGAGGAAGGCCTCCCAGAAGCTGTACTGAAGTGATCTTGGTAGGAGCCTGGCAGATGTTTGTTTACTTGCTTAAGGATTTAAAGATGGACATTTCTTTCTCTTTACCTCCTCCAGATGGTGCTGAAAATCAATGGCATCTTTGAGGCACGAAGAGGGAAGAAACGCATGAAGAGGGTGTCTCAGTCGACCGAGTCCAGCTCAGGGAGAGGTGAGGCCTCAAATACGACAGCAGGGCCACAAGAAAGACCATTTATTTGTTTTGATCCTTTTTAACTTATAAAACCCTATCCACTTTCTCAATGTCTCCACAAAGGAGCTTGTGTTTGTGTTTCTTCATCTCAAACACTTATTTCAGTACAATTCGGTGAAAAAGTTAGGCCATGGGAACAAGTGATTAGTTTCTGGTGCAAAAACAGATCCAGGTGCAGATCCTGGTGCAGATCCAGGAATTCTTTTAAAAGCTTTCTTAACGCTGGTAGCCATGTCTTTCTAACATTTCCACATTTCTATCTTGTACTGCTGCACCGGCATTCTGTGATTGTCTGTTATTCTGTGTTAGTTGATGCAAGTCTGTCTTTTCTTGATATTATATCATAGTTTGTCATCAATACTATCAACACTCTACCCAATGCAGGCATTTTTCAGCATGTTTTCTTTCCTGCAGCCGTCAGTTTGACCAGAAAGACTTTACAGGTCTACCTCCATAAAAGCCATAATACCTCATCATATGTATTCACTTAGTTTTATGGGCAAGGTTACCTTTTTGGGTCAGTTGAGACTGACCCGTGTATCAGAGGACCGGGTGGTGTTGTGTGTGCCAGGACTGAAAGCAATGAGAGCGAATTCCATGTGCTCTGAGTTTCCTGTGATTGTTATTTGCAGTCTCCTCACACTGATTTTCTTTTCACCCTCTTTAATGTAGTGACAGATGAGAACAGTGAGTCGGAAAGTGACACGGAGGAGAAACTAAAAGGTGAGAAAAGAAAATAAATACTAACATATCCAGTAGCTTCATGCTACCTACTGTAGCAGTTATTTCATTACTTACAGATAATCGCAATAGTGGGATGTGAACTGATTCTGATCAGTTTTCTTTCTTTCCATTGTTCCACTGTATCGCTAAAATCAAAACATACACAGATGGAAATACAGATTACGCTGTGGCCACACATTGGCTCTCTGTGCATACATGCACAGATGGATGTGGATCTGTATGAAATGTGCGTCTCCCTCCCTCAGCCCACAGCCAGCGTCTGGTGTCGGTTCAGTCCATGCTGAGGCAGACGGGGCGGTACCGAACTTTGGAGAGGGATCTGATGGAGTTGCAGGAGAGGAAACTCTTTGAGTATTTCATAGTCGTTGCGCTTCACAAAACCAAGGCCGGAGTTCCATACCTGCCCGAGGTCACACAGCAGTTCCCTCTCAAGGTAAAAGAGGAGAGAAATGTTACTGAAGCGAAACGAGTCACTGGAAATTTTATGTTAAACAATGCTGGGAAGGAGCGAGCATTTGATGACTGCTTTCCTACATGGATAGTGATAATTCAAGCTATATATGTCAGTTTATGAACACATTTGGAGGAACAACAACAGCATGCGTACTAAACATACTAAAGGTAGTAACGCTGCAGTTTAAGGCTGGTGAAGAATGATTATTAGGAAGAGGTTGACACAAATCGATGCCTTTTACAGTTTCATATTTACCTCAGTTCCATATTAATCTCAATAGCAAAGCTGTGTGTAAAACACAAAGGCCTAATATTTTAAACAGCATGATCTTTCGGGCATCGTTAAATTAATTATTCATCGTCACATGTTCTCTTATTTTTACTAACCAGCTTGAGAGGAGCTTTAAGTTCATGCGGGAGACTGAGGACCAGCTGAAGGTCATCCCTCAGTTCTGTTTCCCTGACGCCAAAGACTGGGCACCTGTCGACAACTTCCCCAGGTGAGTCAGAGTCATAGAACATAAAAAAAAAAGTAAAAATAAACGGGGACGCAAGCATTTCTCGTCAGAGCGGTAATAGCTCAGCTGTTTTCCTTGCTAATAAGCACTTGTTAGTGGAGAAGATGAAAGCCCAGAATGGAAATGACCTTGTGGCTTGTGAAGACGACTCTCCTTTGTGTAACGATAAGCCACTGACAATGACAAACGATTATAGGGAAAGAGGATGGATTTAGCACCTTACACCTGGTTTGCTATTACAAAGGCACCTCTTTTTTTAATGCTGTTTATAATTGGCCCTATTACCCAAAACCTCTTGGCCTCTTGAGCGTCTGCATTGTTCCGAGAAGAGAGAATGTCTGTCTTGACAGTGATGGCTAATAATTACCTGGAGGCAAATGTTCGATGGTTGAGGGGCCACTAAAAACACACCTGCAGACTGAGTCATTGAACTGGCTGACGCTCTGGCCTGTCAAGAAGGTCGTCACTGCTCAATGACTACCTGTCAGGCAGAGCTGAGGAAGCTTTATGTTGCTATTTGCAGATTAAAAGTGTCTTGAGGGTCCTTCCCTCTCAAGTACAAAGTCAGGCTTTTGTTTGCAGAAGTCCAGTCCAGAGTGGGATTCTCTGTATCCACAACAGTCTTTTCTGTGTGATTTTTACAGCTCTAAATAGTTTCCAGCACGTCTCAATTATGTTGTTTTTTTCCTCTCACTCTCTCTCTCTCTTCTATCCTCAGTGAAACGTTCTCATTCGTCTTGACTGGTGAAGATGGAAGCAGGCGGTTCGGCTACTGTCGACGATTACTGGTAACAGAAACAATTTCCCTCATATTTCCTGAATTTGATGATAAAATGATGAGGAAAAACATTTGTTCCTGAATGTGGCCTTAAAATCTCTGTGAAACAAAGGGCATGGGTTTGCTTCACTGGTCTAATCATAGGTTGTATTTGGATGAGCAATCTTGTGTCACTCCGGTGTTTTGAAGCCGTCTGTCTTTTTCTCTCTGGCTGTTCATAGCCCAGTGGTAAAGGCCGAAGGCTCCCTGAGGTCTACTGCATCGTCAGCCGCCTGGGCTGCTTCGACCTCTTCTCCAAGGTACAGACAGTGACATAAACACGAGTTCGCTCAAATCTGTTACTTGCATCCAGTGAAATTGCATTGCTTGGAATTGCATGTGTTGCGCAAACACATACACACAAGTTCAACCCCAGTAAAAACGTACAGAGCGGTACCACCCTTGACGCCCGCAGAGCTCCACCCACCCGCTGGCTGCAGTACAGAGACGCATGTGAACTGCAGCTGATGTGGTTACTGCAGTGGAAAAAGGTTCCCTGTAATGAGCCTCAGATTTATGAGTGTGTTGATCTGTATACCTAAATGTCTTTGAAGTGTACATCTGCCACTGGTAATGTGGGGTTTGTGCGGATACACCCATCGGCATAGGAGGGTAAATTCAGTTTATTGATAAGATAGCAAATTGATTGATAGCTGCCTCTGCATTGAAAGGAGTAAGTGCTGATGATATTCTGTATGTGTTTTATCTGTATCAGATCAAGTTTAATATTATACAGATGTGTACAGTATGTGTGTAGAGGGGTACACATCATGGATGCAGGTTGTTAGCCATTTGATGTAGTGGCTTTAACGTGTTTGGCAGATGCTCCTGTATCTTATTCAGTCTCCTGGTGAGATTGAAAAAGTTTATGATGATAATAATAGCGAGTGTGGTGCCATTACCTTGTATTTATGATGGCACCTGAATACAATGCAGTTGTAACTGTCAGCTACCTGATTCATTTCAACAGGAATTCCACTGTACAATAAATAAATTTTACAATGATATTGACAAATACCATAAAGTGGGGGATGAAAAATATGGATAAAATAGTCTATCACATGTATTTACAAAATGATTTCACAGACAAGAAATGTCTGTTTTTGGTTGACCAAGAAACTAAAACACGTGACAGGTTAAGGCACTTCATGCTATAATACTATAAAAATCCAATGAAAGCCATAAAGCACTTCTGTTCTTTTAAGAGCCTATAGTATATATAGTGTCTGTGTGTGTGTGTGTATATATATGTATATATGTACATATACACACGTATTTTTGTATGTATGTATTTGTGATTGCCAGTATTCAAGTTGCAGAGCCTCCTTCTTTTCCTTTTCTCAGATCCTGGATGAAGTGGAAAAGAGGAGGGCTATCTCTCCTGCTCTGGTGCAGCCTTTTATGAGAGGGATCATGGAAGCTCCCTTCCCTGCTCCAGGAAGGACCATCACTGTCAAAAACTTCCTACCTGGCTCTGGGACAGAGGTAAAATGATGGTGGTGTCACTGTGGAAAGCAGCTTTCTTGGAGGCAAACTCCACATAATAAATCTGACTAAAAATGACATAAACTATCATATCAGTGGCTTTCTCTAGATGCATGTAGTATGTACATTATAATCTGATTGTCCTTTTTGTTTTCTCTGTCTTTCCTACAGGTGATAGAGTTGTGTCGGCCGTCAGATTCCCGTCTGGAGCATGTGGACTTTGAATGTCTCTTCTCCTCCTTGAGTCTGCGTCTCCTTCTGCGAGTGTTTGCCTCTCTGCTGCTGGAGCGCAGGGTCATCTTCACCGCCGACAAACTCAGGTTGGTCTCCCGCAACATATCGTTACAGAGCATGGTAGTTGGCTTTCATACCCGAAGATCAGATGTTAAGTCGTTTCAGATGGAGCCGTTGAAGTATTTTAATTCATTCGTTTAATTCATCCATCATGATCAGATCAGGGAAAGAAGGTTTATGATGCTGAAAAGACCAAGAGGAAAGAGTTTGAAGGACATGACAGGCAGACCTCAAGTTGACAAGCAGTCTGAGGATAAGAAGATCTTGACCAAGTGTGAGAGGAAGGAATGCTGTTGTGTTATACAGTCGCCTTGGGAACAATCACTTCTCTGGAAAACTGTCAGGGATGCCAGATAGAAGGAGTTAGGCTTTTAGAGCGAACACGAGTGCACAATGACGTCATCACACCCACGCAGTTCACTCAAAGCCTTTAACTCTAAAGCTATTATCGCTGTGGTCGGGGTCAAAGGGTTTTTTTTTTTTTTTTTTACTGTTGTAGAGCTGCTTCAACTTGTGGGCTCAGAGGACTAGTCGTTGTAACCTGATGTAGTTCAAGAAACACCCTGAGGTTTCAGGCAGTATTAATACATTACAATATGTATTTCTCAGAGTTCACTTATAGATAGATAGATAGATAGATAGATAGATAGATAGATAGATAGATAGATAGATAGATAGATAGATAGATAGATAGATAGATAGATAAATAAAGCATCTATCTATCTATCTATCTGGATGGGCAAAAAAAAAAAAAAGATACTGACAAAATGTTGAAGCATTTGAAACATTTCTCACCAAAGTTCACAAGCACATCACAAGTCATTTTACATTCTCCACCATGGTGTGGAAACTTGGCTTTGTCAATCAGTTTTTTAATGAATTAACTGTGAGCAGATGCACACGCGGGAGAGATTATCTTAACGGTGTGGGGCGAGTGTGTTTGCTGCCGCTGTATAGTTTTTATAAGTGTTACGTCACACTCCCCTAAAAGATGCGTTTGAACATTCCTCTCGGGGTAACAGTGGGTTTGTTGGGGCAACAGAAATTAACTTTCAATATTATTTTCTAGACTAAGAAATGGGTGGCAGGAGAGACAGTTTTTTGAGGGGGGGTATTTTAGCACCATCTTGTGGTAGAGATTAGACTCTTCATTAAAACATTACATTTGGTTTGCTTTGTTTGTTGGACGTCTTTTTGTGGTATATGTTCTAATTTCTTTGTATAACATTGAGTTTTTGAAAAAAATCTAACTATAACTTATTATAACTATAATTAGCTAAGATAGATTTTATTGAATTAACATTATTAAGAACAAGAACTTCATCTTTCTTTTCACACATGCGCCTCATTAGGTCCATGTGCATGCGTGTGGTTAAACGTAACCACAAGTCACAAGACTCTAGCGCTGTGTTGACAGTGAACTTAAAAAGCTTCTTGCTATTTAGGATTTGACAGAATTTTCTGCTCAATCATCAGCTTTTCTTTTCTTTCTTCCATGTCAACAGTCTTGTGCTGTTCTGAATAAATCTTTCCTAACTAAATCTTGGTAGTCTTGCGAACATCAAAGTCCTCTTGTTTCTTTATTTTTCTCAGATGAATCTGATTCATAGACGTTTTTAATAAAGAACATTTTGAATCATAACAGGAAAAGCACTGGACCTAATAACATCAACAATGGCTTTGTTCTGGCAAGTAATATTGGTATTTGTCATACCTCTGGCAGGTAAACATGTCTGCTGTAAAAAACATGATATATTGTATATATAATGTATTTAAGATATGCATTTTTTCAAAGGCTCTTTGTAAGATGGTTTTTCTACCATATTATTTCATCCAAAATGATAAAAATAAGTTGTATGAGCATTAACCTCCTCATCTCTCTCTCTCTTTCCGCAGCACATTGTCTCAGTGTTGTCATGCAGTCGTGGCTCTTCTCTACCCCTTCACCTGGCAGCATACGTACATCCCCGTGCTCCCGCCCTCCATGTTGGATATCGTCTGCACGCCTACACCCTTTATAGTCGGCCTCCTCTCCAGCTCTCTGCCTCGACTCAAAGAGCTGCCCATCGAAGAAGTAAGAACATTTTTATTGTTGTTTGTGACATATAGATGGTGGTGCCCTTGAATCTCAACATTTCCTCCCCCTGAACAATAGCTCCAGGAAATGACATCACGCTCCCTCTGCTCTCCCCTCAGGTCCTGGTGGTCGACCTCGGCAACAGCCGCTTCCTACGACAGGTAGAAACCATAGAAACACGCAGACAACAGTGAAAATCCATCTATCATAACAGACGTCGGCTCACCCTTTAACTCCGTTACATTTGTAGTGGCTCTACCAGATGTTATGTGAATAAAAAAAAATGTTAATTCACTGTAGTATGTTGACTGTGTTTACATCTGTGTTCTTGCCTCCACAGCTGGATGATGAGGACTCCATTCTTCCTCACAAGCTGCAGGCGGCTCTGGAGCACGTGCTGGACAAGAGGAGGGAGCTGGCATGTGAGAAAGGAGATCTGCCCAATGGTGACTCAGCACTCTTATGGCTGCTTCTGTTTAGATGCATTTATACAGTATTTTTATGTTTTTATTCAGAATACTAAATATACTAAAGACAGTGCTGTGAAACAATCAAGAGTGAGGAATTAAAATAATTTTTTCAGAACATTTCCAGACACTTTCACTGACCTACTGTATCTTAAATTGTCGTTACACTTTCAGTACACTGTACTGCTACAACACATTAGTGCTTGGTGTGGCCACGGGGACAACAGACCTGAAAGTTTTAATTCACAGAGGTCACATCACTACAGTGCATTTTTACCAGAAAAGATTTATTTGTTGCATCATCCTCATCACCCACTTAAGGTACAGAATCACAAGTTGGTGTGTTTGTACATGTTTTTGTTATACATATAGTAAGTCAGTGTTAAATGTATCAGATGGTTTGAACATAACCCATCTGGAGCTTCTTACACACTCTGGACAACACACAGATTTTACATTGACATGGTCATTTGAAAGCTCTGAAATCACACACTAACTGACATGAACATTAAAAGTGATACAACAAAACAGCTGGGGACTCACTCTAGCTACTGAGGACACTCTGTTCAAGAAGCAGTATACAGTTCCAAGTTGTGTAGTTTTTCAGCTTGAGAGCATAGCTTTTGTATATGAAATATCTTGCAATGGTGTAAACAGTTTATCTCTGAACAGCTGAAAATGTTTGCTGTGTTAGTTTCAGCAAGTGAAGAATTCATTTTTCAAAATAGTGAGTAAAATGATCGATTCGAACAAGATAATAATTTGAGATAATAATGATTTATTGTTGTTTATCAACCTCGTACGGGTACTGTATTTAATGACCTTTGTATACAATATAGCAGGCTATCAAACTTCATGTGATTCAATTTTTTCTCTTTTTCCCTGGTTCCTCCTGCCAGACTCCAGCTGCCTCAGCACGGTGGTATCGGAGGCCTTTGTGCGTTTCTTCGTGGAGATGGTGGGTCACTACTCCCTCTTCATGGGTGGAGCAGAGCGGGAGGATGAGTCCGTGGCCTCCCCCACCTTGCCCAGCCCCTCTTCTGCTGCCTCCTCATCCTTTCAGCGTGAGGCCTTTCGCAAAGCGGTCACTTCCAAGAGCTTGAGAAGGTTTCTGGAGGTGTTCATGGAGACACAGATGTTCACCGGCTTCATCCAGGAGAGGGAGCTGCGCAGGCAGGGTCTCAGAGGTACTGAGATTTGATTACCGGCAATTGTGTTAAAGTACAATACAGTACACCATTACACTAGATGTGCTAGTTGAACATCTATACCAACTGTATGTGCATATGAAAAATGTTAAAGTCCTATTAAATTAGATTAAATTAGTATTTTTGCTAAGTGACTGTGAGTGTTTTTTTTTTGTAGAGAATAGAGAAAGTTTTCCCATTGACCTCAAAGAAATGTTACGCTAATTGACATATGTCCATATGACTTTAATTGTTCCTCAGCATCCAACATTTTTCAAAGCATGTAATTATAGTTGAGAAGACAACCTCCACTCAAAGTCTGCTTACTCAGTTCTTGGAGCTTTTGACCTTTTCACATGGACAACGCAGAGGATGAATTTTGCCTAGTTGTCATGTTCAAGCTTTTATAATTCAGAGAGCTTAGAATAATGTAAAGTAAACTTCATCTGCTGATGAGGACCATGTGATTCAATTCAATTCAACTGAACTTTATTTGTCCCTGTAACGGCAATTGTAGGCAGCAGCTCAGCACCCACATCAATAGAAACACACACAATAGATAAATAGATAAAAGAAGATTACTATTAATCACAAAACTAAAAAAATTCAAAGAAATCTCACTCAAATTTTCTATTTTAATGGTCAGTATATTTATATATTTTTTTATTTTAAATCTAGTGGTGGTGAGGATGCTCTTTAAAACATTTGACTATAAATATTTGACCTGTTTTGTTTCCAGGTCTGTTTGAGGTGAGAGCACAAGAGTATCTGGATTCGCTGCCTGGAAGCGAGCAACGAGGAGTCAACAAGTTCCTCAAGGGCCTAGGTGAGATTTAGTGTGCATCTTCCATCAGTCAATCAATCAATCAATCAATCAATCAATCAATCAATCAATCAATCAATCAATCAATCAATCAAGCAATCAAGCAAACAAGCAATCAGTTAATCAGTTAAGAGACTTTAAAAACTGCACTTTTGTTAAATGTTTTTACATATTTTTTTAAGTGTGATTTACATCTGTTGCTTTTTTCAGGAAACAAGATGAAATTCCTTTCCAAGAAATGATGCTTGGAGTCAGGATGTCGTCTGTAAAAGCATCACGAAGAGGTGTGCAGTAAAAAAAAAAAAAAAGGAAGAGAAGAGAGGAACATGCTCCCTGGGCGTGGAGAACGTGGAACAAAGGAAGTGAACTGGACTCGCAGTTTAACATGAGGGAATCTGCGGAAAGTTAGGGTTTAGCTCCCAGCTTCATTAGCCAGTCATTCCATTAGTGTTGTGAAGGGTTCACTCACTCAGCTCGGACCAAAACTCACTTACAACACGATGAATCAATGTCTTAACGGTGTCTAGTTTCACAGTTCCCAAGGTTTTGATGTGTTAAAGTCAATCTCTACGGTGTGTTACTGTATAGCACAGCACAGTGTAAATGTTTTTAGGAACAGTGTTCTCCGTTTTTCGCTCACTGACTTCACCTGTAAACCTGTAAGGAGGAGTGTCACTGAAGATCCAGTTTTGTACAATACCTTCTCATACATTCCAAGTATTTTCTATAGAAGCTTTTATAAATGCAATAGTACAACTTCTTCTTCAACAGGAGGCTTTTAAGTTAATTTATATTCTTCTTAGACAAATTTAATCTCTTTTTAAAATTTCCTTTAAATGAGCGCAAAGAAATCTCCTGTAATTTGTAATAGACTTTATTTAACAGAGTCTAGTCCAGACTGTTTGTAGACCACTTTGGGTTGTTGGGTATATGTACCACTGTTTTAAGTAAGTGACCTTTTATTGGAAAAGGACAGAGGACCAAAAAGAAGACTGAGGAAAATGTAAAGACAAGAAAAAAAGAACAATGTGAATATGTGTCTCACTTGGGTTTCAATAGTTGAAGTTGATGTTGAGGAATGATGTGTATCTTAGGTCAATCAGTATCAATGTGTTTCACAAAAGCGACTAGATCTGCCTTAAACTTGATTGAGAATGCAATAAAACTTTATTAATAAAGTGATTTGAATTAGACAAATGACTTTTTTTTCATACAGTGTATTTTGTCAACTATGTTGCTTTTGCTGTTTCTGGTGAACAAGTGTGTTTACTTCTTGTTTTACCAATATGATAAAACTATCTATTCCTTACCTGTGACATGAAACACACGAGTAGAGAAGAATCATACATCACTAAATAAGACTTCTGTTGTTAATAGTGCATTTGTTAGGCTATTGTATCACACAGTAAATATACTCTCTTAATGATACTGACAGCTGTGTCTACTGGGAGTATTGTAGATATTTTGTATTTGTTTATCAGCTCTTTGACTGTGCCGGAGGGAAGCAGACTTGGACTCAGGTAATGGGGACTTGACTCGGACTCAACTTGGACTCTTCTTTGGTGACTTGGACTCGGACTCAGGACTCGACTCGACAACACTGACTGTAGTATTACTGCCCTGAGCCACAGGTCACATCAGGCCAAGTAAGGCTGCAGCAAGTTACACAGTCTCACTCTGATACATAATGTTGAATTTACAATGTCAGGACACATTAAGCTAATATATATATATATATATATATATATATATAGTGTGAGTGTGTGTGTGTGTGTGTGTGTGTGTGTGTGTGTGTGTGTGTAAGGTAGCTTTTTGATTGTAGAAACATTATGACCAGGATTGAAATTGCAAAGTTATAACAGGTGATTTAAAATGGGTTAGGTTAAAGTTGTTCAGTAGTCAGGGTTACAAACTGGTCAGACCTTATACTTAAAACTGTGATCTGCAGCTTGATGAGTCTTACAGGATTTGTTACATATTCGCACTTTTAGAGACAGATGAAAAAAGAAAGGTCAAGCTGTTGCAGCAGAGGCGGAGATATAATTAATTTTCATCTTTAGGCTGAGTCAAGCTCCAAAAACACCAGATGCTACGCTTCCCATAATGCAACTCAATCACATCTCAGTGTTGTCTTTCGTTGAGCCTTTAAAAAAAAAAGAAGAAAAAAAGGCAGGATTCCTGCAGTTATTTCACTTGAGTAATTTCCGTCTCCAGAGCCTCAAAAGACATTATACAACTTTGTACACAGGCAGAGTGTGGGACAAGTGAGATGACTGTGACATGTAAAATCAGCCTGTATGTTTCATAAGCAAGACACTTGAGTCCTTTTCAGCTCCAGGGGGCGCTGTTCCCTGCACTTTGTTTCCTCCTTCTTAAAGTTTCCTCACAGAGAAAATAAGAATAACGCCTGAGTTTATGGTCTCACTGATAAATGAATTACACATAATATAAACTATGAAGTACATGTTTGCATAAGTATTTACTCCCTTTGTTATGACACACCTAAATCATTGGTTTTAAAAGTCACATAATTAGCTTAATGGAGATCACAGGTGATACAACAACGCTTTCCAAGTCACTGAATATTGCTTCGAGTACAGTTAAAGTGTCTCAGATCTGTCTTGCTGGACAACCTGACTGTGACCAAGCAAATCATCTATGTGAGGACAGTGATTGCTCTTGAACAGGACAGCATGTCCAGCCGGGCGCAGCTGCTAATCTCAACAACTACTGAGTGAAATAAATAAGGTTTAGTGAGACAAATGTGGTACAGGGTCACACAGCTAATTATTTTTGAGAAACAAAGGACATTAATTAGTCATTTTAGAAGTCAGGTCATAACTATAGTAAAATTCTTGAACACGTTACCATTAGAAAAATAACTGTTAACCTTGTGTCCAATAGCATGTAATACCCATAATACCCACTAGAGGAGTCTGTTACCCAGTTTATGTTCTCCTGCACATGTTGCCTCACAGAGTCCAAAGTTCAGAATCACATCTCAGACAATTAGGCCTCCAGGCCTTTAATGACTTTAACAACATGCCCATGTCCAACAGTACGATCGATTGTGTTTTCTCATTTGAGAATGGGTGAAAACTTGGACTGGAAAAGAAAGACTGTTACAGCTGGACTCCCCACAAATGTTTCAAAAACTTCACTTTATTTAACTTACACCAAGCTTTAAAGAAAAACACATTACATCTGCTCTTTAAATATGAAATCACCTGACAAGAGGCAACAGGGATGTACTTTAAAAGAGAGCCGTTGAATCACATTCTAAATTTAACAGCATGTGGTGTAGAGGATAAACAAATTAATATCCAATGTGTTATGACATGAAGCTTGGAAAAAGCCATAGAGGCTGTAACATTACACGTGTGATAAAGAAAGTGGAACCATCCATTGTTCATTACAATTAATAACAATCAAAAAAGGAGAGAGTGAAGAACTTTATTGAGACATTATGGAAAAATGTAGGCTACTTTTCCTCACAGCATTAAAGACAATATGAGACGGCTGATGCGGCATTCACAAAAAACATGATTATAAATAAAATAATAATAATTTTAAATATTGCACATTTAGTAAATTAGTTCTGAGTTGAATAAATTTGGATGTAGGCCTTTGTTAATTAAATGAATCATTTTAGCTCTGGATTTTACTCAGTATAGAGTACAGTGTAATCCCCCACACACATCACCACCACCACCACCACCGCCCCTTCCTTTACTTTCCTTTCCTTTTCGGAGCCCTCCTCCCCCCTTCTCCTCCTCCACCCCCACGTCATTACGTGTTGACCGGTCAGACCTGCCTCCCTCCCCTCCCCTCCCCTCTCCTCCCTCCGTCCCCTCTGCTTCCCTCCTTCCCCTCCCCTCCCCTCCTTCTCTCCCTGGGTCTTTTTCTCTGGCTTTTTCCAGGCTTCATGTCATACCACGGCTAATTCCTGAAATTCCTGCCCTCCTCTCGCTTCAAACAAACGGCTTAAGGAAGGAGAAGAGGCAGCAGAAAACAAACAAAGAAAAAAAAAGAGAAAAACCCTACAGAGTCCACTCTTCATTTAAAAAAAAAAAAAAAAAAAATCAAATATTACTCTACCTGCCTGACTGTCTGCTAATAGAGTCTCACCAGGTAAGCTCTTACAAGTGTTTTATTTTTTTATTTTTTATTTTTTGAAAGTGTTGAACTCTTCTGACTTTAACTGCGTGT
Organism: Seriola aureovittata; assembly: GCF_021018895.1. Taxonomy (NCBI): domain Eukaryota; kingdom Metazoa; phylum Chordata; class Actinopteri; order Carangiformes; family Carangidae; genus Seriola; species Seriola aureovittata. Next base: position 7,550,425 of record NC_079373.1, on the reverse strand, counting down.
TCTGTCGGAGTGTAAACTTTGGCTGTTTAATATTGTGGATGTGAAGTCAGGAGCTATTTCACAACGCTTTCTCACTCACTGTCGGAGATAACATTCCTCAAATATCTCACATTTCTTCGCTCGGATTCCTACATTTTTCTCTTTAATTCCACTAGTGGAGTGCGCGGCTCCACTTCCTGTGGCTTCAGCCGGAACTTTTTTCTGTTTTTTGAAGGGGCTCGCGTCATGGTGGTGCAGTCAAACATTAGCGCCTGTCTGGGTAAAGTTTTACACCGGGAAACTGAGATCATTCAAACTGTGTATTTATTAACTCGCCCGTTAAATTCAGGGGTTTTTCCCCCCCCTCTCTCTCTCGTCTGTCAACAAGTGTGAGTAGACTGGAAGTGTCTTGACACAGCTGTGGTCTGACTGTGATTATTGCATTTGCGCTGTAGCTGTTTCTCCGTCTGTGACGTGATTTAATTGTCTTATAGATAATTAAAACACCTGCGCTTTAATTGCGCATTTTAGTCTTTAAGGTGAAGTTAGACGCAGCGTGAATGTCCTGCTCTCGAACATGCACTAAACGTACAAACAGATGTGGGACAAGTATCTCAGCCTTTACTTAAGTAAAGGTAGAAATACCACAGTGTAAAAATACTCTATTACAAGTAAAAGTCAGGCACTGGAAATTTTTACTGACGTGAAATAGTACCAGCAGAATTAACCAAGTGTGTAAAAGGACTCACTGTGCAGGTAAACGATCTCTGTCAGTTACATATTATAATATATACTGTACAGTTATTATTGCTGCATTAATATGTGAGCAGTATTGCAATATTGTAGGCGGCATGATTCTTGCGTTATCCTACGATGTGCTTATTATGTATGTTTAAACTCGAATAACTACAGCTGTCAGTGTCTTTCCCTCTGAAATACAGTGAGGTAGAAGTATAAAGCAGCAGCAGGTAGAAGGTGCAAGAAATGAAAATATTGTACTTAAGTGTAAATACTTCGGGAATTGTACTTACAGTGCTTGAGTAAATGTACTTGGTTACTGTCCATCACTGAGAACATGTGGAAATACTATCAGCAAAATGTACTTAAAGTATCAAAAGTAGGCTAATGTATGTAATGTACAATGCTCCCTTCCTAAATGTTCTGTTAGCTTGCATTGGATTAGTATTTGTGCATGAAGGTGTTGTAGTTGAATGAGGTGGAGTTAATTTGAACTATTAACTGTTCTGTAGTTTAATCTAATGCAACATATTGTCTGGGTTGACAACATGATTTGTTTTAACAGATTAATAAAGCAGACAAATATATATAGAGGAGTAAACAGTGCAACATCCTTAATGTTCCCTCCTAAATGTGGTTACTTTCAACCAGTGGATATCATGCATTGTTCAGTATATCCTGTATATTCTTGCTGTACTTGAATGGCATCATGTGATTCTCTCCTGCTATTTAAAAAAAAAAAAAAAAAATCTCATTACTATAGTTAGTATTATTAGTAGTACTGCTGCTGTTGCTGTTAAATGTTTTCCTGGCCTGTTACGTTTTAATTGTTTGTTAATTATTTTTGTGCCCCTAAAAACCATCTGTTATATTTTTGCATTCATCTACTACAAGATCACAGTCTATTCTATTACTTAATGTGGCAGACACTTCTGTCTGAAGTGATGTACAGTAAGAGTATTCAAACGTCACAGGAGACAGAGCTGCAGAATTGGAAATACATCCCTCCCAAACAAACGACTGACAGTGTTTCCAAGTGCGGTTCAGTACAATTTTGAGGTAATCACTTGTACTTTACTTGAGCTTTTTCATTTTATGCCACTTTATACTTGTACTCTGCTAGAGAGGCAAACATTGTACTTTTTGTACATTGCACATTATTCATTTGACAGCTATAGTTACAAGTTACTTTGCAAACCATTAACATATGATACGGTCGTTAAACATGATGCACTGCAATAAATTAGTATAGAGAGTGGTTAAAATGAACTCCACCTTCACCAACTACTTTAGCAAACTTCTGCATCATGAACCATATTCAGTTGTAATATAACACTCATGTCATTCTACTGCATAATACATACTTTAATTTTCCATACTTTAAGTGGATTTTGTTGATAATACTGCTGTACTTTAACTTAAGTAAGATACTAAATGCAGAATGTTTACTTGTAACAGAGTATATATTTATACATTATATTACTGCTATATTTGACTTAGAATCTGGATAATGGAAAATCAGAACACTTCTTCCTCTGCTGGAAATGAGACGTAAGTGATGGCGTGGCGTATCTGAGTCAGAGTCCATTAATATAGCTCATGCAGGTGTCTCCGAAAGCAGTGGTAGAAAGTTAGAAAGCCCCACCTGTAAGAAAAATGTTGCTGTATCCTGGTGATGTGTACTTAAAGGAAACTTGAATGGTTAGTATGGGTTTGAAGTGATGATTCAGACAAACCTTGTAAGGATTGTTAAAAATGAGGAAGAGCATGTGAGAAAGTATGTCTCATAGTTATCAGAGCGGTGTGGTTAACCGAATAGTCCTTTTTTGTGAAACACCCAAAAGACAGCTAAAAAAAAAAAAAAAGTGACTTACAGCTAAAGATTATTTTCATTATGAATGAATGTGCTGATTATTTTATAACACGTTATAAAAAAGTGAAATATTTGAACTAAGAAAAACAACAAATATTTACATTTTTGAAGAAAACCAGTGAATCTTTGGCAAAATGTGCTTGAAAAAATAGTTGTTATCAGTCGGCTAATCATGTCAGCTTTGAGATCTTGATAATCAACTTCACAGCATTCAAAATCCCAATCTGTGTATGAGTGTGTCAGTACTGTACGTCAGTGTGTGACAGACTTCGTATTGACCAGTGTATTTCAGTAGATTGTCTCTGAGCTACTGCAGAGCTGAGAAAGCAGCGAGCGAGTAGTGAATGTTTTCGGTCACGGTTCAAGATGGCCAACACAGGGCTCGCTGGGTTGTGTGTGTGCGCATGTGTCTCTCTCTCTGTGTGTTTGTGTGTGTGTGTGTTATGGTGTCCCGCAGGGCAGCTGAGAGGAGTGTGTTTTCCGATGGGGCAACAGGTGGAATGGAGCACGGTGACAGTGTGACAAGGGGGGTGGGGGGTGGGGGTGGAGGTGGGGGTTAAAAACACACCTGTCAAAGCCTCCTCTGAGGTCTCTGACAGTCAGAGGAGTTTGTGGTTTTTCCAGGCCTTGGCCCTTTTGTTTTCAAGGGTTCAGGTTCACTGTTGTGTCAGACAGATGAATTATGTAGTAATATGAACTCTAAGGTTGTATTGTTTGCACTGTGGTAGCATTTGTGCATCTGCATGTGGGGGTTGATGTGTGGGTGGATGCGACTGGGCCTGGAGGTGGATGTGTATGTGTTTGTGTGGGTGAATGAGTGGAACAAGCAAGACGGGAGGTAAAAAAAAAAAAAGTGTTTAAAAAGGTGTTTGAGCAAGCAGGGAAATTTGTGTGTTTCAACTTTGTTTTGCGAGTCAGAGTGTGTGTATGTTGAGTTGCCCTGAGACAGGTCCTCTCAGTAGCGGAGGAGTTATTTTTCTTTTTTCTGTGCTCATCCCACATAGCGATCATTCCTCCTCCGCTCGCACGAGAGAAACGAATAATGCCTCAGATATGAGCCTTATAGAACAAAGACTTTCTGCAACCCCCCCCCCCCCCCCCCCCCCCCCTCCCTTCTCCTTTTCTACCAACAGCACTCTGCACCCACAGCTCTGTGCCGTGTGTGTGACTGTGTTGTCTATTGATTCAGGGCAGTCTGATGGATCTTTCTGTTTGGATTATCTGGGACTGATCTGATAGACCCTCTGTCCTCTTTGGCTCCAACTCTTTAGGTAATGACTACCGAGTCTCGACCCTCTGTTCTCCCTGGATGTCATTAGATAAGGAGTTGGAGATGTGGGAATTGTATGATGGTGAAAACTGCACAAATTGCTGCTTATTAGGGCTTAATGATATGCAAAAAAAAAAATCTAATTGTGATTATTTTGGTAGATATTGCGATGACCATGGTCATGATTTCAATTGGATTGGTTGTTTTTTGCATTTCATCATCACTGCGAAAAATATGAAAATGATGATGATGTGATTTTTGTTGGCTCTTGTACCAAACAAGCATGTCCCTTTACATTTGGAGAATATGATTTGTAGGCCGAGGCATCTCTGTTACATCACAATGCTTCATTTATAGCATGTTGGGACACATTTGACCTTCATCAAAAAAAATTGCAGTTCTTACAATTTGGATATTTCACTTGGCCATGTTGCGATTTCGATAATATTTTCGATAAACTGTTCAGCCCTCCTGCTGATATAATGTGGCGTTTGTATGTATTTCTGACCACTGCCAGAGGGAAATATCTGGCTCTTTAGCTGCTAAATGCTCCACTATATTCACCAGCTAGTTGCTATCTCTGTCTGTCTTCTGTTTGCTACTGTCTGTAAAACCAAAACAATGAGCTGAAAGACACTAACACGAGAGCTGAGGGTAAGTGCAGAGCTGGTTGATAATTTGTCAGTACAAGCAACCCTTTTAATATTACATGTGGTCATTTAAATCATTTCTAATATGAAATATTGATTATAGCTGCTTTAATTTTAAAATATTTTTGTTTTATTTTTTTACACTGCTCAGAAAGATTGATGATTTAAATCTTTTTTTTTTTTTTTTTTTTTTAGCATTTTCTCTTAATGATTTAATTTCTTGTTAAGTTTACCACTCAGAAGTGTTTTTTATGTAATTAATGTAATCTTTGATTGATTCTATTAAATGAAATAAAAGTATTTTACATGCTGTATTTTTAGTGTTTGTAACCAAATGAAATGGATAAAAACTCAAAATGTTTCTGTTAAATGTTTGTGTAAAAAAGGAATATCAGTCAATTTGTAAAAACAGATTCTTATTATGTTTTTTACCTTCAAATAACAATATCAGCGTCCATCACGTATCAGAGCTGAAATGACCAACGGCTGAATCAATCAAGTGGCAGCTATTCTGACAATCAATTGATCATTTGAGTCTTTTTTCAAACACAATTTTTATAGTTTCTTTAATTCCATTCACTTATGAGGACTTCTTTGTCGTATGTGGAAATAAATTGAATATCTTTGGGTTTTGGACTATTAGTTGGGCAAAACTAGCAATTTGCATATTTCACCCTGGACTTTAGGAGAGTGTGGTGAACATCATTTTGCAACTTCTAGCATTTTATAGACCAATTGATTAACCAATTAATAAATTAATTAATTGGCATATTCATTTATAATGAAAATGATTGTTAGTTGTAGCACTATGCTGTCGTGTTTGTGTGTATGAAACATATATAGTGTGTGTTTTCATATCAGTGAGTGCATGTGTGTTTGAAGGAGGTGGTTCCTCTGCATGTTCATATGAACCTGACTCTTTAATATCTAAAATGCAAAACCCACAGCCTTGTATACACGTGTGTGTGTGTGTGTGTGTGTGTGTGTGTGTGTGTGTGTGTGTGTGTGTGTGTGTGTGTGTGTGTGTGTGTGTGTGTGTGTGTGTGTGTGTGTGTGTGTGTGGAACTCAGAGGCTCCCGCTGGTGCGGCCCTGTGGGACTCTGTGCCAGAGAACATGTCCTCTCAGCAAAAACCAGACAAAACAAACCCGTTTGTCTCCACTGGCTCTCACTGCGACTTTCCATCGCATAGCCTGATCCCATACTGCTGCCTTATTTTCAGACTGTGTTTCCTGCCTTTACATTCCCGGCCTGATTAGTAGAGATTGTGACCAGTTGAGTACACACACACACACACACACTCGCCCTCACCAAATACACACACAAATGCACGCTCAGACAGATATACATACTGTTCATACCATGAGTGTAAGCAGGTACTGTGGCAGTTTTTGAGACAAACACAAACTTACATAAACATACTTTTCTTTTTGCTATTTTTCACAGTAATATTGACCTACTAGAGCTGCAGTGATTAGTCAATTAATCAGTTCATTTATTGACAGAAAATTAATTGAATCAACTATTTTGATAATTGAATAATACCAAACATTTGATGGTTTCAGGTTATAATTGACCAGATTTCTTTGACTTTCTTGCTGTTGATAAGACAAAATGATTAATCGATTAATCAATTAATGAAAAAATAAACAACTGATTAACTGAGTTGTTGTTAGTTGCAACACTACCGTAAACTCCTAACCATTACAATTCCTCCTATTGATTACTAGAATCGACAGTGGTTGACTTGTTATTTAGTCATATTATGTTAAATGTGTCAGCTGAGTCTACAGCCATGCTAGCAGCTCTGTCAGGCTGTATGTAGGCACAGCAGTGAGCTAAATGTTAACATCATCATGCCAATGTGCTCACAATGACAATGCTAACATGCTCAGGTTTAGCAGACATAATGTTTACCACCTTAGTTTAGCGTGTTAGCATGTCAAATCTGATTACCGATTAGCACTAAATACAAAGTACAGCTGGGGATGCTGGGAACGTCGTTAGTTTTGCAGGTATTTGGTCACAAACCAAAATATTGAGCAAATAAAGATTTTGACTTGATGCTGCTAAATGAAAAGTCAGAGGTTCACCCAAGGGATAACAATTTCAATCCTGAATGAACAAAATTTCATGGCAGTCCATCCAGTGGTTTTTGAGACATTTCATGCATATGTCAACTTGCCAGTGGCGTTAAAGGAAAAGTCAGGGGATCAACAAATTCAGTCCGGTACATCATCTGGAAGCCATGAATGTCTGTGCAAATTGTCATGGGAATCCACTCAGTATAGTTGCTAAACTGCCAAAAATACCCCAAATATAAGGTATACTGACACAGAGTAATGAGATCAGGCATCAGTGCCCCATGTAGCCTAGCCTAGCTACCCGCCCACCTGGCTGGCACTGGGCCAGGGCAAAGGGGAACGGAGGCTCGGTTAACCTGCTGATTCTTGTGGTGTTTGTCAGTGCGTGTATTGAATGCTTTTTTGTTTGACTGCTACAGTGTGTGTGTGTGTGTGTGCGTGTGTGTGAGTGTGTGTGTGTTGATGTGTCTTTGAGCCTTCTGTATGAACCTGCTTGGCTTAATTTTGTGAGTATGTGTTAAAGCATCTGTGGCTTGCGTGTGATGTATATGTGAGCCAGTCTTTGTTCAAGTGTGTTTTGTCCTCTTAATACGTTGCCATGAATGTGTTTGTTGGTCAGTGTGTGTGTGTGTGCGTGTGCGTGCAGTTGTGTTGAGGTGTGCGGCAGTCGGGGGGTTACGTGGCCCCCTGTCCGCAGCACCAGCTGAGGGATTATCCCGTTGAGCGGATCCAGGGAAGAGGGGCCTAGCTGGGGGTGGATGGGAGACTGTGCAGGACGGGTGAGGGATGGGGGGGGGGGGGTTGATGGGGGCATAGGTGAAGGGGGCTCATTTTAAGGCGGGGCTTGGGATAATTAATATTCTGGACGGTTTGACTGAGGCTATGAGCGGCTCACTAATAGTTTATGGCCTCCACAACTCTCACAGTGACCTACAGCGGCTCTGGGCTGGATTTGCCGTCATCAGTTACACAAACAATTGAAATGTGAAATTTCAGTTATGTGTTGTGATTGATTTCATTAAGTTTTGTTGTGATTTTAGCGAAGCGAGTAGCTAGTCAGCTGGTGATGAATATTAAAGCTGAGTGGATTTTGATGAGTAGCTCTAATTGCTGTGGCTCATCTCCCACTTTTACACTGATAAAGATTTTTTGGATAAAATATACAACAACAAATTAGCACCATGAGGACAACTGTTACTACATATCGTCTCTATTTGATTTTATCTTGATGTTTGCTTTTTCATTTTATGTTTTATCTGCTTTCGATGATTTCTTTAGTGGTTGATGTCTGGGTTAATAATAGAATAGTATTAATATATTCAAATGGATATACAGCGGATATGAAGTCACTCTTTGTTTCAGATAAGTCTCACTTTCTTTTGCCATGCTGAATCACTTTTAACTGAAGCTGTAAAAGCAATCAGTTACTAAAACCTTCACAGCCTCACAAGAGAAGACCTGCTAACTAGATGATTATGAGCAATGTCACACTTCCTTCTGTTTGGTGTCGATTCAGATTTGTTTTTACTTAGTAAATGACTTAAAGGACTAATTGATCATCAAAATTTTAAAAGGAAATTTAAAAATGTATTCAAATGTGACATTTAAATTGGATTCCTCAAGGTCTGTATTAGTGCTATTAGTATTGATATTGAGGGTTTCAGTTACAGAAAGTTTAATTAAATATCTTTTCAAAACCCTAAGTATTGCCTCAACCGGACAGGGAGACATTTCTGAGGGAAACACTTTAGATTGAATGATGATTGAATTTGAGAGGCTGTAACTATAGATAACTAAATATCTAGTATTTTTTTCACAATTTTTGCTTGAAAAATGATTGAATGATTACTCGGTTAAATTTTTTTCTGGTCATGAATGAAACAATTAATCATACTTATTGCTTTGGCTCTGCACTGATATCAGCCTCAACACCCATATCATTCATGCCTATCATGTAGGTCTGTGGAGACTGTCTGGTGTTGGTCCAGTCTGCTCTCTAAGTGTGTCTGACTGTCTGTCAGTGTGTTGGAGTTTTATCCGTGTGTGTTTTTGTGTACACATCTGTGTATAACTGTGAGTGTGAGAGAGGAGAGAGATGGGGAGAGTGGCCAACTGGCCGGACGCTTTGCAGGAAGTATTGTGGAACATCAGGGGGCTCAGAGGAAGAGCGAGGGGGGGGGGGCTGGACTGGCTGGAGAGTCTTACTCACTCCCTACAACACACTGACTCAGATCACTGCGACCCTTTTTTAAGAACTTAGACCCATGTTCTGCCTCCACACGTAACACACGCATTCATGGTCGGGATTATCACTGACGTAATAGTCCCTGCTTTATCTCCTTGTTTCCCTATATGGACATGAAGGTCTCTTAGTTTCATGGTGGCAGGAAAACCGTTGATGACAAACACAAAGCTCTGTTTGTACCGACTCACGAGTGTGTGAGCTCTTTCATCACCGTGTCCTACCATCCGAGGCCAGCTCCATTTTTCTGCTGTACGTCCGCCCAGAGGAAGAGGCGGCGCTGATTTCTGTCTCATACTCTTCACCCAAATATATAAGCGCTGCGTGCACATCCTAAACAAACCGGTGTGCAGAGAAAACAGGATATGAATATGTCGGCAGTCACACATGCCTACGCTGTCACTTGCATGTGGATCTCATTCCTGTTTGGACATTTTTTTCTGTCACAAATAGCCAGAGGAATGTAAAAGTTAATCCTTTTAATTAGTCAGCTGGTTAATGTAATTCTCCCCCAACCAAAACAATGCACAAACACGTTAATTAGAATCTCAGCAGAGGATCTATAAGTTTAATAACAGTCAGTTATACTGCTGATGAAGAAATGAGCAACCTAAAACGCCCCCTGGCCTTAATATCCTGGTATGATCCTCCTTGGCATGTGGGTCTGAGGACAGTGATCCCACTTTAATGTGTCTCCTCATTTGTTTACTTTAGGCCCCTCCTGCTCGCCCCTTCCTGTCCTGTTGTTGTCTCAATGCTAGGTGCCACATCGCTATTCGTTTTCATGGTGGCACTAACCTAATTAATGATCTGAGGTGCTTTTTCCAAGTCGGGATTAGCAGCTGTGGGGCTGATGTGATCATGTAGTCCGCCACGACATTCATGTGACTGCCTCAATGTAGCAGCTAGGTCGCTATCCAGCCGAGGTGGGGACGTCAGCTCGTCTCAGCGGCATTTTCTTTACAAACCGCTTCTAGGATCGATTTGGTTTTCTGATTTTTGTGGCTTGTATGTTGCGCTTATGAGACCCTTCCTGAAAAGTTGACATTTTGTGATACATTATTGTGTGTGATCAATCATATTCATGATTCAATCAAAACAAATCAGCAACAATCAATTTAAATAATCCGTTAATTAAGTTAACTATCATAAATTGGTGGAAACCAGCTTCTTTATTGAGAGAATATATTGCTTTTCTCTGATGTTATTTTTGTTATTTATTTTTTCTCTGATTATTTATAATTCAGTATCTGTGGGACTATAACTGTTGTTTACACAAAACATAAAGGTTAAGGTAAATTTCTGAAATTTTATAGCCTGAACAATTTATTGATAAAACGAAAGATATGAACACATCAATTGGTAATGACAAATAAATATTAGTTGGAGCTCTTTTAATTACTTTTGAATGCTCATATGGGCTTTTTCTCTTTTCAAATTGAAGTTTTATTGTAGTTTTCTCTACAAAATGTGAGACTTGTGAGAGAGGAACCTAAGAAATCCTTCACCTGGATAATTCTGGATTTGAGAAACTTCCTCGTCACAAATCAATTTATCATCCTTTTTTCTTTCCTTTCCCAGGACTGTCCCGCCACATCCACACTCATCACCATCATCATCATCAACACACCTGTGGATTTCATACAGGCCGCTCCACTCCCTGCAGTCTCCTCCTTCTTCTTCCGCCCTCACCCCCCCCAACCCCTGACCCTCCACCCCCTGCTCTGTGGCCCCCTCTCCGTCTTCCCACCACGTCTGCGGAGTGGGTGCCGGCTCCCTCCCCCAGGGGCGGGAGCGAGGAGCTGGGGGACGGACTCGACAAGCCCCTGGAGAATGATGCAGAGGGCGTGTGGAGCCCCGACATCGAGCAGAGCTTCCAGGAGGCCCTGGCCATCTACCCTCCCTGTGGCCGCAGGAAGATCATCCTCTCTGATGAGGGCAAGATGTACGGTACGCCCACCTCATCGTCCTCTGTTTTCCTTTTTTTTCCTGAATTAGATGATAAACACAAGGCCTGGGGACCAGCTCACATGCAGGCCAGAGCTGGAGATAATCTTCCTTAAATTCAAGTTAGTCAGGAAGTGATAGTCCATAATCTTTCTCTATAGTATCCATGGTAAACAAAAAAAATCTCTTGCATGAGAACTCCTCCACTATGGAGAGGACAAACATACACACACTCCTACTTGCAAATAAGGTTGAAAGACATTAAACACACAAACGTCCCTGCTTGCTCGCACACATTGTCATACCTTTGGCTATATATAGGCTATATCGCTTACATACTGAACTCATGTCACACCCATATCAATGGCTACAAAAAAGTTTGACAATAAATAGCTTTTCCTGCTACTGTTAAAGCTGCGAATAATGGCTCCATTAAGCTGATTGTATTTAGTGCTTAAGATTTGATATGTCAATGAGAGGTTGATGACTAAAGATTCAGGTGCAGTGAAATAGTTCTTTCAGCAGCACCACATCTGCAGCATTGTGGGAATAAACAGATAAATACTGGTGCACACTCCCCACTATAAACTGTATTGCATATGGTCAGACAATTTGTTTCACAATCTCTCTCCCACACACACACACACACACACACACCCATTCACCACCAGTCCTTGTGTTCATGTTTCACATCACTCCTGTTTCCTGCACAGCTGTCAGCGCCACTTGGTCCAGTAACGTACAGTATGATGGCGTGATGTGTCAGAAACAGGCATGTGCGCACTCACATCACTCCTTCTTCTGCACATCTTCCACACTTTATACATTCATATATGCTCATCATGCAGAGTTTTTTCATCTCATGTCAGAAGCTGTGATATTTAGCTGAGTCATTTTGGCTGGACCCCTGCCTCATTGTATCTCTGGCTGTGAGAGTGGAAAGCACTTTACAGTATTCCTGTTACCAAAATTAATCGCTCACCACAAACACGTTCAGAGGAGCCATTCTCACTTCCTACCCAGAGTGCACTGCTTGTAATTAAATGGCATTGCTGCTTACTTTGTGTGTTGCCGCTTCAAGTAATCTATCAGAAATTATGCAGACTGGTTGATTTCTTCGAGTACCATCCTGAAATTTGTTTATTACCCTGCAGTTGAAAATTATTGGCGGTAAAGGAGCAAAAATAACTACACTGCAGGTATTTCCTCAGTGAATCTTTGGATAATGTCATTGCCAAACAGGTGTTGGGAAGGTGAAGTGACATTCCTCTACGACATCTTGATGAAAGATGTTTGGTAACAGATGGCTTGGCCGTAGTGTGTCCTCCTGCCTGACTGTGTGATAGTGGATCTGGTCGGTGGAAAACAGGGTGGATGGAGGTAGTGGCACTATCAGACAGCCTCTGTCATCGCCTTGTTTTGTCACTGTGCCAGACAGCTCCTTTAACTGTTAGGTCTGCCTAGCCTAGCTTAGCCACCTATTGAGGTCATGGCCATCCTCCGATCAACACTTAAATCCTTATAAAGCCTGTAATAATAGTTGGAGGGGGGTGGGGTGGGGGGGCAGAGGAGAGAGGGGCAGGTGGGTCATTCTGTGTCATGGGGATGGGTGGCTGGATGGACAAAGGTGGTGGTGGGGAGATTTTTGGCAAGGCAGGCACTGAGGTGCCCCTTCCTCCCTGTGGGGGTCAGGGGCAGGTGATGCGCGCCAGGGAGCGCGTTGGCCCGCCAGGAATGGCATGTGTGCTTGGGAGCCTGAGGGTTCAAGGCAGCTCGGCTGTAACCCTAAACCAGAATAGACGTTTACCCTTTGAACGCCTGGAGGGGAGGAGGGGGCTGGACAAATAAACACCAAGGTGGGCAGTAGTGTCTTGCATGGCCTCTGGGCCTCAGCAGACCGCTCTCACACCTGTCCGCCTTGTGTGTATATGTGTGTGTTTCAGATTGAGAAAGGTGGAGGTTGTGTCTTTGTGCTTAACTCCTCTGCTCTCTGCTATTTCTGTGATTTAACTCCTCACATCTCTTTGTCTCAGACTCCCTGTCTGTCTGTGTCTTTTATGTCCTTTAACAAGCTCTTCTCCCTCCTGCCAGTCAGTCCGTCTGCCTTTCAGTTCACCTCCAGCTGCTCTCTGAGTTCAACCTCACGGCCTCGCTGCAAATCCAGATTTATGACTTGAGAAATGAGTCAAGACTGAGCCCGTGCGTGGCCCACTTTGCCCCCATTGCCCCCTAAACAGCTCAACCAGTTCTTCCCTTACAGCCCCTGCAGCTCCACAGTCCTCCCCTTTTATCACCATCCCTGGGGTCACAAGTGGCCAACAACTCAAGTCATTCAAGCAACCACAATCAATGCAAAACCACTTTGAAGGTCTTTAGTGTTGTTAATGTTGTTAAAGCGCTGATGGGTGGTCTTAAATCACGTAGCCAAATCAAATATCAGCTGAGAATATCTCTAAAGGCATACATGAAATGGTGCAGCGACGATTTGATAGTTATTGAAATGTTATTTAGCCTCCTTGCACTGGCTAGATATGGACACACAGACAAAACAAACCCCTAGAAAAAAAGAAAATGCTGGCCGAGAGCGACATACTCTGAATTTCAGGTTGAATTCCCCTTTGAGGAATGAATGCCATTTTTTACCAAACAATATGATATTGAGTCTCTGAGCAGCGAGACAGAAGGAATGTGTTCGGATTGCCTTCTCCATTGTAAATTCCCAAATTGAATGGAATGTTTTTACCCCATATTCCGTGTACATTCACTGCATTTTTTTCCCATAATGCTGTGCATAGCGCTGGCCCTCGCGCCCATTACTCAATAGACCTATTAGCTCGCTTATTAGGGACGGTGTCACGGATATTGTGGCGGTTATGTGCTCCGGGGGTAATTTGACATGCATCTGCCAAAGAAAACATTTCCTGCCTTGTGTGGCTCTCAGCGAGAGACGTGCCCTGTAGTCTGACCGAAGGCCTCATGCTGCAATAATGGAAAAACAGTCCCAAACTTGTAGTGCAGTGGAAACCAATGTGCTGACAGCTCCCACTAGAAGAATGTGGCACTGGAAATATGATTATCTTCCCTGTTTATTTGCTGCCATATAACTGCCATATTAATTTATGTGCCACTTTTGCAATTGTAATTGTTTTATTTCATGATGCCTTTTGAATCATTTTTTTATTTAGCAGCATTAAATCTTGCACCGCATCGTGTTTTATGCAGCTGTTTGGTTCCTTCACACTTAATTTCCTCACATCTGTTAGAGGGGCACTTTTCTCACATTTGAATGTGTCTTAGTTCCTGTGGAAGAAGAAGAGAGTGCTTGTGTGGAGAAAAGTGGATCAAGTCAACAGAGCTTCACTCAGTAGTGGCATGTTTTTCTGTCAGTTCAGAACAAAGGATACCCACACAATGAATCAGGCTTCCACTGAGCCTCGCTTGTGCAACATGTCAACACATTTGTCGGTTTTTGTCAGGCGATGCAAATATGTTTTCGTCTCGAGCGCTCCTCATTAAGAATGTGATTATAAAGGTCAGCGGAAAGCAACAGCGAGTCCTCACCCAGGTCCAAACTTTGGCAGTAAAGTGAGAGATTCACCAGTGACCTTGACCCGTTGACCTTTTGAAGAGCCTGTGTTTTCAAGTGGTTTCCTTCCTTGTTACCACGTCTCGGCTCTCTGCCTGTAGACGTGCACTTGTGCATTACACAAGTACTTCATTTCTTTTGTTCATATCATCACGTGATTCCACTGAAAGCCAGTAGAGGCTAATATTAAATTAATGAAAGCATGTGAATGCTAATACATATTTTAACAGGTCTTAAGGCTGTCAATGTCTGTGGCAGCAATTATTAAAAACTGTTCACGTCGCTCTCTGGAGGGTTTTCGAGGAACTCCCCTGCTGATAATGAACTCCTGGAATCCAGACACTGCTCCCTCTCTATCTCTGTCACTCTCTGTCTTTATGTACTTCTCTTCCCTGTATCTCACAGTGTAACCAAAAAGGAAATGGTGAGCAATGAGAGCCGTGTAACCGAGCTGTCCTTGTCACTTTATCTGTCATCTCAGACCAGCAAGGTGGAAGGTAGAAGGCTCCTTACAGAGTAGACATCTGTTGATCTGTCTATGCGATTAACATACGCCGAGCCACGCGCAAACTACCTCGGCATAAATCTCTGTAATTGCAAAGACACTCGTAGCAGGTTGTGTTAAAATAACATGACATCTGTTAAATTTACTCCTCTGCTATAAATATTATACTTTGTCAGAAATCAAACTTTAGATTTGGCTCCTGACAGCAGGGCAACTGGTTACCATGCTGATGAGTGGAGGACTCTGCATGTCACTGCATATGACATTCAGCCAGAGAGGAAGCTGTGGCTTTTGCAAGCTTGAATGACACCGGTGAGAGACAGTCAGAGACCAACTCACAGAAACTGGGGTAATAAGAGACGGGAAATAAAACTTTAATTTACAGACCCTTGAAAGAGCTGTGTCATTTGGTGAAATAAGAACAGGGATTTTTAGAGGAATCTCTGTAAAGAACTCCTCTAATCCTCTAATTTGAAAAGAATATGTTGCAACAGTGCAAACCTAGGAGGAATTTTCTTGGTTGTATATGACAACGTAGCTTAAAATTTAGGCTTTATCAATTAAAACTTTAGTTAGTGTTGACGATGTAATTGTACACAGATTGCCCACCCACTTCTTTGAGCTCGCTTATGTCTCACACTATCTCCACATATCCCATCATGATGAGGTGAAGCACCTCCTTCACTTATTGCGTGTTTTACATTATTATATTCACACAGTCACCTTCATGTTTTGTGAATCTCTATATTATTGTTCTATTATTTTATTTTTGGGAATCTCTGTTTTGAGATCAGATCAGTTTATCATTCAGTATGTCAAAAGAGCAAACGGTTCAGTCATAAAGAGATGAACCAAAATGATTTTGTTGTCATTTTGATGACAGTTATCAATTTTCATTAATAGTATATTATTCTAATTATTGAAATGTTGAGTTAAACTAGACATGCTTAGTGACCCTGCGCCAGCAGGGCTGTTGCATCTGTATTAATGTAGTTCCTGACTTGTTGCTGGTATTGAGGCTTGAGAGAGGTCTTTTCAGGGCTCAGTAGGCTGCATCCAGGCTCTATCAGAGGGGAAATAACACCCAGCCAAGACATTCCTGCAGCCTAAATGTGACCTTTGTTTTCCTGAGCAGACAAAGTGGGGCATATGTGCTGCAGAGGGAAAACGTATGGCTGGCAGATGTGCCTTCAGAGAGGATGGCAGTTGGTGTACAGTTAGACATACATGCACAACTGTGCATGCACACACTGAAAAACATGAAATGATAATTAGCATAAATGATAAAAACGATAATTAGAAATGATAAATTTGGATAAATGATAATGAGCATACAAGTTAAATATGACCACAACAATAAAAACATTTCTGCCACATACCTAAACACAGCTGAGCACATACAAGGAAGAACGTTGTTCTCCAGAGATGGCTGTATCATTTGATTTAATCATGATTATAATATAAAACATAATTTAAGGTTTAAGTTCATTTTTAAATAGATTAGAGTATTTGTACATAGAGGTGTTGTTGTACACGCACAAACAGGACATGGACACATGGGGTGACGGTGGAGCAGCAGATGCAAGACCCGGTGCGGACCAATCAGTATATAGGAATGTCAGGAATGCACTGGGTTGAGAGAGAGACACTGAGAAGGAGGAAGAGAGAGAGAGATCAGACCCAGGCCAGTGATGACCGCAGCCACATTGGGCAAAAAGGCAGATTTATGACCAACCAGGCCCAGAGGTTGACTTTGGAAGGAGCACTGCAGGCCGCCTACACCAACCCCATCCACCTCTCTGTGACCTCCACCTCCAGGCCTGAGGAGGAGAAGGCAAGTTGCCAAAACAGTTTTTGTTATGCCCTTTAGCATCATCATAGTTTAGCATCATCATAGTTTTGATGTTCTTGATGTGGTTCAGAGATGTTTTTGTGGCTGTTTTACTCTATACTTGTATGGATTTTGGGTCAAATGTTAAGTTTTCTACTGCAGTTCCAAGGGTCCATTTCAAACCCACCTCCTGAAAGGATGTTGGATCGACATCGATATGACCTCATGAATCAGTGATTAAATACGGCTTCTATGTCAGTGTCATTATAAAATTTTGTGTTTCTGAAATCAGTTAGCCATACTCACATATTCTTGTGTCTGCTGCCAACACAGTTTTAGTGCCACAGCATAAAAATCATCTATGGAGTCTTATGCAGTGATGTATTTAGATTCACATTTAAGAAATTAAATTAAATTTAGGAAAATTAAATTAAATTTAAGAAAAGTTTTTTGGACCAAACAGATCTTTCTGTTGCAGTACTGGAAAAAAATTGGTAGCACACCTGACTCCACCACACTATATCCAGCTCTTATAATACATGCACGGCTCTAACTTGTACTTGCCATTCGTCATATTGTGGTGGCATTATTAAACCGACTCAGGAGAATCTTGGGAAATGTAGAGGGGTCAATGTGCCCTTATTTTGTCATTAGCACCTGTGGCTAGAGAAGCCGCTGTTCATCAAAAGTTACACAGGGTGGCTTTAAGTTAGAAAATACGTCAGAAAAGGTGTCCTTCAGGACACACTATCACTCAGCCAGAGCAACTTTTAAAAGTGTAGAGTCTCCTCATAGATAATTCTAACCCTGGCAGTGTGGAAACTGGACCAACATGTAACAGCCAGAGGAATATTCCCTATAAACTCACAAAATTTTAATCATTTCCAAGTCGCACAACCCAGCAGTATCCCCTGAACTCTGTAACACTCGACTTTGCTTCTGCTGCGGTCGGTCACTTTTCATGCCCTTAAGAAATTTTTCCAGAATCAGATTTCCCCCAGACAAGTCCATGACTGCAGGCAGTGTGATAAACAACATCAAACTGTGGACCAGTGGGTGATGGTATAATGTTCCTACTGACTTTCCTGTAGCCTCGGCTGGCACAGGTTCTCTGTCTGAGCTACTCCCATTGGATATCATGATCTCATCGCTGTGTGACTGAGTCCCCTCTCTGATCTCATGGGTGTGTTGGAGGGTATTTTTGATGGGCCCTTCCCCAAGCACTCACTCTAGGAGTGGTAGGGCATCTGATACAAGTACATGAAGCAAACCCGCTTCAACAGCCCATTAAGGAAGCTGTTTAATGCTTGCAATACATATCTGGCTAATTTTGAATGTGGATACGGTCGATAAAACTGCTTGTCGTTTGCACTGCTGGTGGTAGAATACCTTTTGAAATCATTATACACAAGAACGAACATACGTGTATGTATATAATAATAATAATAATAGAGATCTTTATTTGTAGAACATTTTTCAAAATCCATGTTACAAAGTTGCTTGACAAAGGCAGCAATAAAATAGATGAGACATAAAATCAATAGGTTTCAAAGAAAGGAAAAACATTTGAAACAATTAAAACAGTTAGGTGTATAAAAGCCCATACAGAGAAATAAAACACTTCAGGGAAAGTAGAACCAGGAAAAGCTCTCTGATAAAAGTAGAGACTCAAAGTTCCAGAGCCTCAGGGCCCCGACTGCAAACACTGTAGTTTTCAGGATGTCGCTCACTTTATTTTGCATCCTGCCAAACAGGTATGTTAGCATTTTCACAGAAGAACTTTACAACTCTAATGTCAGTATCTTCCATGCTTGTACTTGACTTGTGGTTAACTCGGTTCTTTACAGTTTTAAAGTTTGATAAGTCCATAACATTGCTTCACAGCTGTCTGGCCACCAAATGAAAAGAAGGAGCTGCTTTTCTGAATTCATGGGAAGTTTCTATTCATCTGTGCAGACATGCTCACGCATCTGTGTCTGCTACTTTGAAAATCCCTATTGGATTGGATACACCATGTACATCTTACTGTACACTGAGTGGAGTCTCCAGAAGATAAATTGCTGGGAACTGCAGGAACTTGCTGCTGTAATGTGAGGAACTCGATACAGGCAACTTAATGTTCATTTGAGGTCAAGTACTGTGAGGACTTTGACAAAGCTCTCTGTTCGTCTTTTCAAGAGTTTGATTGCGAGGAAATGTGGAACTCTTTCTTAATCCCCAGGGAATTAAAGAAATATGTATTTAGGGGCTCGAACAATCGGCCGGCGAGTGCACCTCCTGATAAACAGTAAACGGTTGAAGAGTTTCAGCCCTGAAAGGAAAATAAGATTGAGACGGAATGAATGTCTTAACTGGCGCTGAAGTGTGTGTGTCGGTTTATTTTCTATATCTCTGTGTGCGACTGTGTGTATAAACCGGAGTAGAAGAGCATTTGAGAGAGGGGTTTAGCCCACAAAAGCTTCAGACAAAGGCAGTTCTACAGCTGGGTAATATGTGTGTGCGTACATATATGTGTGTGTGTGTGTGTGTGTGTGTGTGTGTGTGTGTGTGTGTGTGTGTGTGTGTTTCAGGGATCTGGAGCTTTACAAGGACTAATATTGACCACTTTTTTTTTTCCTCTTTTGCTTTCCAAGCCAACACTGATTCATTCACTGATTCACAGATAACATCACTCTGTTGTATAATGTGAACATTTTTAACACCACTTTTGGAGCCGTCGACTGGTTTACTGGTTTGTTCCCTTGTTCCAGTTGATTTCATATAATGGCACTATAATACTGCAGGCGGCCTTTTTAGCTGGAACCAAAAACCTTTGCTGCTAGTCTTGTTTGGCCATTAAGATCAGACAGGGCAAGAAACACATGAAATTAGACAATCGGATTTTTCAAAGGATTTCTAAACTAATTTGGAAGAGAAAATTAAGAATTATTACTAAATATTACAATATACTATAATAATTATCCTCTACACTTTACAGACACACTTTCTGGTTCAATTTTTACCTACAACAGTTACTGTAGTGGTGAACTCACAGTTTCACCAAGCAATAAGAGTTAATTAGCAACATAATGGTTGCATTCACTTTCAGTTTTACCTCAGAATAAACTGTTTAGACAATCTGACTAAACTGTTGGCTTGTTTACATCCTATCTGATCATCTGACTGCGTGTGTTTCTTTCCCTGTCTGACTTCATGTAAAGTGTTGCTATGTTTCCAGATCTCAGCAGTTACGTTGGTGATTACAGTGGAAATGATGCAATCTCTGAAACCCAGAGCCAAAAGATAATAAAATGCAGTTGTGCTTTATATGATTGTGATTTTTTTTTTTTAAAGAACCCCCTCCGTCCAAATTGCAATTTACAGTAAAAATAAAAATATGACAGCAAATATAATGTGCAATAAGTTTAAAGAAGGTCACCCTAAAATGATGCCAGTCTCCATCAGTGCTTTCAGCAAACTGCAGGGGCCAGGCGACCGGTTCACATGAGCGCAGGGAAGAAACAGTGTTTTGCATTCCGCGCAGAATCTGATCACTTTTATTGGCTGACGAAATTTCTGATGGGGGTTCAGCTGGGCGTCGGGTTTCCTCTTTTCATTATGTGGGGTCACTCGATTGGCTGGTTTGTGGAGCGCTGTGAGGTCTGACCCAAGCGTCGCTATGTGAGGGAAAATCTGACGGGTTTGTACCGGTTGTGTGTCGTGACTGATCTGTGTGTTAATTCACATGGAGATGTGGTGCCAAGGGAAAAATGACCGTGTTTAAGAGGTGGTGCAAAGTCTAGCAAAGTCTTGTATGACTGTGTGCGTGTGTGTGTGTGTTTGTGTTTGTGTGTACGTGTGTGTGTGTTTGTGTTTGTGTGGGGGCCTGTGTGGGAGCGTGAGAGATCTCCTTTGAGTGTGATTCACTCTGTAACTGATCTTGTGTTTGTCTGCGTCCTCTCTTTTCTTAGTACCTCTTTGTAAATGTGCTGATCTCAATTATATGGCTGCTGTTAATGATTCATTTCATTTTTAATTAATTGATTATTGTATAGATTACTCTGAAATTGTGGCCATTTCATTCCGACAACGATTTCCCAGAGGGCAATATGTCTTATTTAAATAGCTTATTTTGTTCATCCAGCAGTTTAACACTCAGATATTCAACTGATCATGATAGAAAACAAAGAAAATCTGCAAATATTTCATTTTTGGAAGCTTTTTTAGCAATATTGACTCAAATGACTCAAAATAGCTGCTGAGGAACTATTCATCCAGTAATTGACTAATCTTTTCAGCAGAAGTGAGTATTCCCTATATAGTTGGTATAATAGCTATTAGCTTTTATACAGCCATATCATTTTACATCCAGAACACAATCTTACAACATCCTTGTACCCATGAAACCTTCTGTATGTTAACGTGCACACACGCCCATTTGTGTGTTCTCCATTTTAGCCCTTAAACGAGAGGTTTAGTTTTGGAGAAGAGGGTGAAAAAAGCCACATGACCGTTGCCCTCCACTGTAACTAGACACTGTGGTTGGGGGGGAACAAGCCCAAGATTTACTGTGGGCGTAAAGGCATATTCCATAAACATTGACACACACACCAGCTGCCTGGCAGCCTCACCAGACTGGGCCCCCTTTGGTCACTGGCCTGTGCCGTGTCTGTCCTGAGTCCGGTCGGAGGATCGCATGGCTGTGGCCTCCACCTGCTCTGCCAATGTGACCTGTCTGTCAGCAGTTCAGCAGTGGCAGCATACAGACACACACTCACTGTTAAGGCTCAGTGTACACTCAGAGGGGTCAGCATCAGACTGATGCAAGCTCTCACACAGACAGATGTATATACTTAGTGTTTTACTTGCACTACTTGCAGTTTTCAGCGTTGACACACTTGACAGCCTTGACTCTTGCTCCAAGCGTGTGTGTTTGCACATGCATCTCTATATGTGCATGCGCGCAAACTCTTCCGAATATGTGCACACACAGACAGATTTAAAGCAGTTAATTTAGCTAATTATACAGTGACTTCAGCACAAAGCTATTTGTGTAAAAAGATGCACAGAAATATACAGTGCACATATATATTTCCTCATTCCTCTGTCCCATGCTTTCTGGTTTGACTGGATGTGCAGAGCAAGCTCACTGATGATGAGTTAATATTTAGCTTTGGTGAACATTTTGTTTCCTCCACACTGAGATCATGCTCTTCCCATCCCCACAATTTCAAATACATCATGGTGAATATTTTTTCCTGTCTACTGCACTTTGTATCAGTGTACTGTAACAACAGCATAAGAACATTTACGTAAACAGTAAAAGAAACTGTAAAACTTAATCTGATTTTGGTTAAATGTTGGTATGTAGTGTTTTGTAGGTTGCTCCAATTTTTTTCTTTTGATTTAGATTTTTATAAGATTTAGGGCAGGTGGTTGAATATAGCAGATAAAAGCAACAAAAACATTTTGAAGCAAGAAATTCAAACTGAAACAAAAAAACCAAAAAACCAACTTGCTCTTTGCCTATTAATTCTCCCTTCACTTATTTTGTGAAACTACATTATTGCATGTTGTGTCATTTCTCTCAATATTTGACATATTAAAGACATTGTGCCCACTCTGTCAAATTTGAAAGAGATTAAGTATAAAATTTAATGTCAAATAAATTCAAAATGATGTTGAGCTTGAAGCTGGTTACAGGGTGGCTGAAAGCTCCGGAAGATTTCCACTTAGTGAACCTTGTGATAATTGTTTATCAAACTAAAACGACATTTTCTGGACTCTTACAGGACGAAATGAGTTGATTGCACGGTATATCAAACTTCGCACAGGGAAGACGCGGACCAGGAAGCAGGTGAGTCCTCTAGCCATTTGAATCAGCCGCTATTTTTGAACCCCTCCAGAAAGTCCTGTCCTGCTGAGTGATGCCCCAGCACCCCGGGTACCAGCCCCCCGCCCACTTCACACTACCCTCAGCTTGGAGGACTGGACATGACGATTGATTTAGGGCCAGGGCCCAATGCACAGATGCTATAGGATCAAGTGTCGGTGTTATTTCTTCACCACCTCATGGATCTGGTGCTTGTTAGAAGGGGAAAGAAGCTGGGGAATATGGAGATCTGTATGGGAGACCGAGGTGGGACACGCAAAGGATTTGGAACTCTATCCTCACTATGGTATCTGATATAGATGGACTGATGTATGGGCAGTGATAGATGTGGAGAGAAAGGGTCCCTGCGAAGTCATCTGGCAGAGACAGTGAGAGAATGAGAAGAGATGAGTGGAGATTAGAGGAGAGGATAAAGAGAAGGGGGTGAGGGGTAGGGGCAGGGACAGATCAGAGATGGATGGTGGGACAGGTTGGTGGAGAGATAGAGGGACACCTGCTGGTCCAACAGCAGTAAACTGACTCACTGCTGTGTTGCAGCAGGAAGTTCAATACAGATAAAGAAACAAATAAGATGTAGATCTTGCAAAAGAACAAATTCAATGCATATTGTTAAATGAAAAATATGAGATGGGGGGGGTAGATTCAGTAATATTTTACTTCTAAAAGTAAAATAAGTTAAAGTTAGTGTTGTTTATCAAACCAGTGCAACAGAGGCAGTTTACCCATATTACAAAAATCCATATTCCTCTGCTTGGCTTTATTGGTATTAAGCCATGTGTATAGTTTTGTTTTTTATCAGTTATAAGACATCCACCTCTGAACCTGTTCATCCATGGTCACTGGGGGCTGCTACGTAACCCAGTGAGCCTCAGGTGACACATCGTTCAGGTACATCGTGGACAGGTTGCCACACAAACATATTCACACTCATGCCCCCCCCCCCCCCCCCGGCCAATTTATAGCC
Source organism: Seriola aureovittata (assembly GCF_021018895.1). Lineage (NCBI taxonomy): Eukaryota > Metazoa > Chordata > Actinopteri > Carangiformes > Carangidae > Seriola > Seriola aureovittata. The sequence continues at coordinate 7,526,885 of NC_079373.1, read as the reverse complement.
TCAGATTCAACGGTGTGTTTTCGGACTGTGGAAGGAAACTGAAACATCGCTAAAACCCCGCCAGGTGGAGGTGTTAACTTTGAACTCAGGGTCCTTTTCGCTGTGAGGCACAAAAAAAAAAAATCCCTCATGCCACCTATTTCAGTTGGAAATATGGCGCATAAGTACAATGCTTAACTCTGCTGTTAAGCATTGTACTTATGTGCCAACATAAGTACATCTTCCACATCTTTCAGGTATCCAGTCACATCCAGGTTTTAGCCCGACGGAAGGCCAGAGAGATCCAGGTGAAGCTGAAGGTACGCTACGTGAGTCAACTTCTATCTGCTTTTCTACATTCAGTAAATGTTTTGGATGATTAAATACTGTATATGATTTGCAGGAAAATAAAGAAGAATTAACAATATGTGAACTCTATCAAATTCATAATTACAAATCAGATATTGTAACATAGCTTCTCTGTGTGCATGTTACCTGAGAGGAAAGTCTTGGCTGAATGAGTGTCATTAGTATGTTGCATTGTTATTTGAGATTGAGCCATACAGGGTTTTAGATCATAATCAAACCGTGGTTCCTGCATTCGCTGAGGTTATTATCATGATTTTAATCAAGTTGAGCAGCAGCAGATGGAAAGAAGTTGAAAACATTATTACCCTGTGTTATTTCCCCTCGTAATGAAGTTTCATGTTTTGTTAAAGGTATTTCAACATGCATGGCCCCTGCACTGCCATGCATTCACATTCCATTAACACAAAGGCACAAACCACTGGCTATTTTAATTGCACTCTCTAATTGATGCTAGTTTTAAATGGCATGCTGACACATTTCGATGAAATGTGAACATATTTCTGGGAGCCCGAGGCTTACTGTGCACAATTATGAACAAGATGAACCAAACGCAATTGTCAGGAAACAAATTAATCCCTGTATTATTCCTTCCAGGTATTACTTTTGGTAAGTACCTCAATAAAAGTTTTCCTGTGCGGTATACTGAGAGCTTACACATCCCTGTCCCCCCAGTACTTTCTCAGTTTACATTTCTCATCCGCATACCCGCACCCCACGGCAGGCAACAGGACTCTCCCCTCACCTTGGACGGTAGCCACGAGGGTTCAGCTGACAGAGCCCGGCATCGGTCACAGGGTTGGCCCCTGTCACAGGCCTTTTTAAATACGTCTTTGGTGTAACTGAGATCCCTACCACATGTACCCCCCATATTTCAGCTATGCCCTTGTGTTAGCCAGTTCTGGGAAGAAGAATGCACCGTGTGGCCTTGCCCATTAGGGCTGGGCGGCAAGTGCTTGTAGTCCTCTGTGGTTTGGAAACTGCTGAAGGAGTGGATTCAAAAACAAGAGGTGTATCACTTTTCAGTGTAGCACAGGAGAGCACAATTTTTGTAGCTATCACCTACTTTAAACAATTTTCAATGGCTTTAGCATGTTGCAATTTTGATACCATTGCGATGAGCATACTAACATATCACCCGGTTACCTACCCTGTCTTCCAATATGACCTCCAACAGAAGCTAGTTGTCATCACTGGCTTGCCCCCGCCAAAGCAATAAACTTAACTCTTGACCCAAAGGCCCTTGACTGTAATATCACCTTCTCTCCACCTCTCTGCCTGGCAGGGATTCACCGATGATGCAAGCTGGCCTCAGCCCTTCATTTCCCCTTTTAGGGCTCTGCTTGTGTTGCCGGTGAATATGGGGAGCTGACATAAATGGAGTCTGATGACTGCTCTCCATTTGCGTAGCTTTCTGTTTGTCTCACTCTCACTCTCTGTCCCTCTCTCTCTTTCTCTCTAGGACCAGGCTGCCAAAGACAAGGCCCTGCAGAGTATGGCCACCATGTCCTCAGCCCAGATCATCTCACCCACGGCTTTCCAGAACAAGATGGCTCTCCAAGGCCTGTCTAGGCCAGCTTATCCCACTACCGGTGGGGTGAGTCCCTAAACCAGTGACCCTTCCACCATATGTATATTATTCAGATTAACCTCAAAGGCTGAGCAGAGGCCACATTTATAGAATATTCCATCACCCTGTATAGTGATACATGTCCATCATTTCCCTGGATGTTGGTTAATTTTATCTTGTAATTTATGTCCCTCTTTGCATATTTAATTGTACAGATTTGAGACTTTGCACTATTTCAATTTATGAACCTACAGATGATTTGACCTTTTTACAACATCTGTGATTCAATTAATTCTGAATTAAAGTCCTTTTTAAAGAGGTGTTTACAGGGTTTCATTTAATCCATGTGTGTCAAATTATACTGAATGTAGAGAAACACATTTTTTCCTATTTGATGTGTCACATTTAAGCTGGATTTAATAGACACAATAACACAATAACACAATTGTTGCTTGAGAATTGGTGTCATGGTGAAACTGAGTAATTGCACTTTTTTGTTTTTCCGCAGTTTTGGCATGGGGCACTTCCAGGACAGCCAGGAGGCCATGAAGAGTGAGTAGCTATTCTTTCTATTCTCAAGTGCCACATTTTTCATGTGATCAGCTTAATAACCATTAGATAAATTTCAGTCAGGAAATGAATCTCAGAACAAATTAAAACACATCAGTGCAATTATAAGGAAAAGTCTTCAGCTGTCTGACATTCAGCATACCACTCTGCCCCCTGCATCTTTAGAGGTCAGCCAGTCCAATTAGTATGTGAGATGGGGTCATGAGGCCGAGACAGTGCATAACATGCCTCTCCCTCTCGTCTGTCTCGTCTCTCTAGCATTAAGCCCTTCTCCCAGCAGAGTTACACCATGCAAGCGTCCGGCCCGGCCCCCATAACAGGTGGGTGCCCCCCCCCCCCCCCCCCCCCCCCCCAGCTGTGTTGACAGAGGGCTGTCATGCCGGCAAAGTGATGAGACAACCCGGCTCGTGATGAAGAGATCGCAAAAATCTCAAAGCTGCCATATCGCTGCATTTTCAAGTTCGACTTTGTCACACTCAAACCACACGTTTACGCACTCACTGCCCTCTCGTTTGCAGGTTATGAAAGCACAGCAGGGCTGTCCATGTCTCCCGGTGCCCCCCCTTGGCAGGGTAGAAGCATTGCCAGCTCTAAACTGCGAATGCTGGAGTTCTCTGCCTTCCTGGAGCAACCTCAGGACCCAGAGACTGTGAGTAACAAGACTGGAGATAACTTTGTCTCACACATACTCCACCACACTAAAGTTTGTTTAATTTATTTATTTATTCCCTACTATGACAGGTGGATAAGACCAAAACTCACTTTATTCACAATTTTTAGATTTTTGTTGTTTTGTTTTCGCCTGCTTGTGGCAACAAGAGAACAATAGTCTTTATATTAAATATCTCGCTTCTCTCTATCAATGATAAAAACACACTTTCTTTTTAGATAACAAAATCTTTTTCATATGCTGTCTGAGACCTTTGTTGCAGCACATATTTTTCAGGGAAAAAGTAGTCTGGCACAGACTTTGGCACGGATCTGTTTGAAATAAAACAGATGAAGAACCCTGTAGTTAGTGTGAGCTGTGATTCAAAGAGTCAGGATTCAAAGATTCAAAACTTAATCATCTTATACACAGTGGCCAAGTTGTATTACACAATGAAAAGATAACGAGCAACATGAAAAAAGTAAACCTTCTAACAGAAATCTCTTGAAAAGGAGATCTGGATATTTGCTCTTAATTGTTTAATCCTTTGTGGTTTTTGATGTAGGGTGTGGCAGCAGCTCACAGAGATCCCAGGATGAACAGGATTAACACATAGATGTAGACACACACAGCAGCACATCACATGCTCATGAATGGTGCAAGAGGGGGAGAAAAGGGTGGAACCCTCGAGACAGGTGATGGGATATTACAATAAACATGATGCAATGGAACAGCAGGCCCAATGCGACAGATGTCCTGGATTGCGCAGTGCACTTGGCGTTAGTGGCAATTCAGGAAAGCGGACATTTGACATTTTTGGCTCCGTTCACCTCCTGATATGCACTTTTGTCTCTCTCCAGTTCAACAAGCACCTGTTTGTGCATATTGGCCAGTCCAACCCGAGCTACAGCGACCCCTATCTGGAGTCGGTGGACATCAGGCAGATCTACGACAAGTTCCCCGAGAAGAAAGGAGGCCTGAAGGAGCTGTTTGACAAAGGGCCACACAATGCTTTCTTTCTCGTCAAGTTCTGGGTAAAGAACTCCACATTAAATCCACTTCTTTTCAATTCATTTCAATTAGAAAGCCATTTTTATTCATGTAAAGCTCAGTCTGATGCTGTGCATGTTTCATACATCCTCAGACCACATTATCTTCCCCAAGTCATGAAGGTGAGGTGAGAGTACAGTGAATACTCTTGTTAATGTTTTGTAGCACCTGTTGGCTGTTAATGGCCTAGCGGTGTTAACGGTGTTGAGATAGCTTAATCATCGGAGTTAAATAAACTTAAGAGCGATTTAGGCCCAGAATGAATGGAAAGTCATCGCTCCCATGACCCCGATCGGTGGTTTACATGCAAGCAAAGAAGACACTGCGTCGCAACATGCATTTGGTGTGGGCACATTTGTATGTGTCTGTGATGTGTGTGTGTGTGTGTGTGTATTTGTGATTATGTGTGACAGCAGCCTTGGGGAGAGTGGCAGGCCTGATCTTTCACTAGGGGAAATGTGAGCCTAGGCACCTGTCTCTGCACTATTACACTGAGTCCAACCCTCATGCCCTCCCCCAATATATTTATTTATAGATAAGCCCCAGAAACACACACACACATACACACACACACACACATAGACAAACACATAACACCACCAGCTCACTATAACATACTGAGAGAGATAAGAGAGTCAGCCATGATGACAAAGTCGACTTAAGATGCAGACAGATGGAGGAGACTGATGTGACATCAGTGAAAAGACGAAGGGAAAAATGCAAGTTGAAGCCAAAGAAGAGAGCTCTGTAGAGGGAGAGGCAGACAGAGAAATGGGGAGTATGAGGGTGTAATTGAAGACGTCTACTTTGTTCATCTCTCTGATCTGACCACCTTGCTTTACCTCAGGACAAGACCTTTGGTATTTGTATCATGAACAACACGTACACAGTTACAAACCCTCCCTCTTCTTTACCTCAGGGCACCTCCCTCTACACATATGTGGAAGAAGTAAGATGTAAATACCAACTGTATTTAAAAGGACATTAACTTAATCACAAAAGTTTTGAAGCGATCAAATCATCTCTGGCGAAACATGTAACCAAAGTGACTTTAAGTAAGAATCTGTTATTCAGACTCTGCTCTTTGTTATGTGGGTGTGTTGGCTTTAAGCATGATTAGTGTGAGTGAAAGTACGTTTCTTTTGTAACTCCAAACTTCTCAATCCATAGCTCTGATTTGTTCAGGTATAGAATAGAATAAATGAAGTGAAATGAAATGGCAATCCAGTCTGGCCTGCACTTTAATGGCCCTTAACAAACTTTTCGTGTTTGTAACCATAGAGGGGATGTACAGTCTGACCGTGTGCAGCATCTCAGAGTCATGAGAGCCTCGTCTCATGAGAGGTTGTCTTAGGCTAAGCATCATGCCTGTCATTCTCTTTGTCTACTGTAACCCCCCCCCCCCCCCCCCCCAACACAGAGGGACTGACAGGGTTGTTCCAATAGCACAGAGATGTACCGCAGACCCAGGGGTCCCATACACATCCACCCAAAGGGGTGAGCTGTTGCTGGCAGAGGAAACCACAGCAGACAGTGGTTCTCCTGCTGTGGCAGATCAGCATCGACCTGCCACAGCAGAGTCCAAACCCACGGGGGACCACCTTTAGACTCAAAGTCGTCCACAGTGTTTTGCGGGGCTTTCAGAAGTTGTTTGGATCCTTTAGGTACCGTGGTTTGATTTTGGAGGTTGGATGTTGATAGTGGAGACACACTGTGCCGCCTCAGAAAAGAATGATGAAGAAACCATCATCTTCACAACTATGAGACATGATTGCCATTGTGATCCACTTGATCAAAACTGTGTTATGTCAAGGCCACTGGTGACTTGCAAAGCGGATGAATAATAAAACTGCTGTGGTTTGACGTGCCACCGAATGTCAAGTTCAAAGTGCTGTCTTGCAATCTTATGCCACCAGATGGCTTTGTATGTGTGGCATTACCCTTCACATATGTTTGACTGCCACATTATTTATTGTGGGCAGATAAAAGACATTGGTGAGTGACACCATATTGCAAGTAGTCTTCTCCAGTCCTTGGAAAGAGCAGCTGGTCGAGCCATGGCATTTGATTCAGGGGTGAGGGGAAGGAGGGGATGAGTCGCCCTGTCATATATCATAAAGAAAAAGAGAGCAAGACAGCAATAAAGAGCAGGAGATAGAAATAGGGACACAGACAGTGTGAACAAGGGATAGGGATGGCAGGAGAAATGGTGGGTGGCACGTAACCAACAAGTCATTCATCAGTGAAATATTACTCTGTTGATTCATGTCAGAGCGTGGTGGAGTCAACAGTTACAACACATGCAGCTCCACGCTTGAGCAAAACAAGCTCATAACACTGTCCCCTCTCAGTCTGTTCATCTTACTGTATCCCAAGGGGGTCCTCCAATTCTCAAGGCATCCATGACAAAACACAGAAATGCTACAAAACAGCTGGGCATTTCAACACCCATGCTGGAAAAAAAAAACAAAACAGCAAAGATGCTCTCGGCCATGAAAATAAGCAAAATGAAATCCTCAACACATCTGAAAATACGATAACCTTATTTACGCCATTGTAAAAGATGGGAAGGGCCCATTTGATGTCGCCGCAATGACACAGCCACGTGGCAGGTCATGACTCGGGGGTGTGCTGAGGCGCAGGTTGGCATGGTGACGGTGACAGGCGGCTGGCCCACCTCCAAAGCTATGGCATTCTAGATTGAATTTCCAGCAAACCCCCCTGTCGGCCGCTGGCTGCCCTGTCCCTTTCCCCACTTCCCTCCTCACCCCCTCAGCGCCCGTGGCCCTGTCCTAACGGATTGTCTCACGCCTTTGAAGTGCCGAGGGAATCCGATTTGAGCTGGCTCTGCTAAATTGTTACACAGCCAGCCTGCCCGCCATGATCTAATCAGCCAATTGCACACTGCTGATTGTAATTGGATGAATTCCCTCGCAGGCTGTTAGGGAAGCAGGGAATGGCGGTTCGGGGAGGGTCACTAGGCCCCAGGGATGAAGACAAATAGAGGAATTACATGAGCCAGGGATGAAGATGAACGGGTGATGAAGAGATGAGAGGAGGCTGAGCGGTGTCTCAATGGCCCATTAGGAGACAAGAGCCTGACAGGGGAAAAGGTAAAACAGCCCAGCTGTCTGATGGAGGAGACGGCACCGCAGTCTGATCCAAAATCAGATTATACCTGCCTCAATTCAAACTTGAACTAGTGGCTGGATCAGAGGGTAGATGAATCTGAGGATAAAGAAACTTTTAGATTTAACTTGTGGAGTTGTATATTCAGCATAGGAAGTCCAGTACACAGATATTGCCCTGTTTCCTTTCTTTTTATTTACTACAATTTAAATCTCACGTTTAGGAATGAAAAATTAGTTTAATTATGTAGAAACTAACATTGGCTCGATCAGAAAAGTTCCAGTGGATTATTATTCAAATGGACCCTTGAATTCACCTTCGATCAAAGAATGAAAATCTTACAGTATGTATCTTATGTATAATCGACATAGAACAAAACACACACTCACAGTCAGAGATACACAGCACCTTGGGAATCTTGGGGCTGGATTTGACAGTGTTACACTAGGTCAACAAGGATCTGGCCATTGGATGCCTCTTGGCTTTACAGAGAATCACTCGCAAGCTTTGTTGAGCTGTAACACTCTGCGTCAGACACACACGTGTTCCTTTAAGATCCATATGAGCAGAGAAGTAGGACTTGATATTTTGCTGTAGATTATGGAGCTGGTACTGTATATCCTTAAGATTTTGGATGCTCAGCACATGTCTTCAGTTAAAGAAGGGGGATGTCTTCATGTGAGGAGCAGCGAATCCTCATACACCTACGCCTAACTAACTGTGGTTCCTTCTGGGTCAGACTGACGTGTCATATGTGTCTTCTCTCCAGGCGGATCTTAGTGTAAACCTGCAGGATGACAGCAGCTTCTTCTACGGTGTTTCCAGCCAGTACGAGAGCTCTGAGAACATGATTATCACCTCATCCACCAAAGTCTGCTCCTTTGGCAAACAGGTGGTGGAGAAAGTGGAGGTAAGACCAGGGGTATCAAGGGTCATTAAGAATCTTTTTTTTTTTTTTTTAAAGGGTTAACTTAAACTAGAGTATGAGGCATTTACCCTGCATTCATTATGAAATATGACTATTTTTCCAGCTAAAGAGCAGCAACATTTCCTTACAATGTACTCTTACAGCTACTGCTTTCAATTTCCTGGGGACAAGGGGGCACATGTCCCTTTCACTTTCTTTTCAAAATTCCAATTTTGTCTCCCACACTTTCACATTTTTACGAGGTCACCTTTTTATTTTGAGCTCACTTTTTTTTTTGCCTTCCTAACCATGTGATTGGTTGAGCTTGTTGAGGCCGTAGCATGGATGTATAAAGGGAACTGGATACTTTGTTTGCTTTGTTCACCAGGCTGAAAAAGGCTTCCTTGGGCTTTGGCTTTTTAGGGCCCTTAATTATCCTTAGCCCTGACAGGTCAAGTTCTTTATTTTTATTGTTTATTATGGATTTATTTCAGAATGTTTGTGACACAAACAGAACAAACATTTAGTCAGTCATTTTACAGCTGTTCATTTTTTTAAGAACTGTGTACAGACAAAAAGTCTTTTTGGGGCAGTAGGCATCACATAACTTTCGATTCCAGCTGTGACCACCGTGCCTAAATGGCCTGACAGCAGACAGGGAGTTATGTAGATTCTGCTCAGGGCTAAAAAATGTCCTCCTTTGCAATATTTTTATGAGAAATATTATGTCATTTGTGTTTTGATTTAGAGATGACAGCGCATAATTAGAATTTCCTCCTGAAAAGATGCAAAAAATGAGCATGAATCAAAGCTAAGGCAATGAATATTAGTTAAATTTTCAGTGGGTTTAAGCCATTATTAATACAGAAAGTAATTAATTCTATTAGATCATTACAATGGAAGCTTTATTTGCTGTTTTTTTCTGTTATTTTCCCATAAATGCAGCAACTAGCCTCATAGTTTGAGTTCATGAATTTATCTGTTTTTTAGATCTCACTTAGATCTAGCACATTGTGTTGAAAACCCAACGTTTGGGGATGATCAACAACAGTAGCCTTTACAGTATATGTGGCTACAATTCAAGAAGTTTGCATCACTGATCGCTGGATAGATTAGTGATATTTCCACATTAAAAGTTCATGACCACGTCAAAAACCATATTTATCAGCCAGGGGAGTGAATAAGTGCTACTGGTGCAGATGGATTCCAGTCACTCAGCGCTGATCTGTGGTCAGGAAACTGACGTGGTTCACAAATCTCCCCTGCATGACTAACTGCTGTGCTTCCCGTTAACTAGACACAATAGTGGCCCTGCCCCCACCCAGTGCTGATGGATTGTACAATATAAACACATACACACACTTCCCTAGGTAGAGCCATCTGCCTCAATAGGCCACATGATGATATTTAATGGCTTCATCATTTGATTATGGTCCTCACGAGAAATATGTTTATTGTCATATCTGACATGCCATATGCTGCATTAGGTGTATTATATTACACATATTGCACCTTATCACATAGATGTTCATATCTAATGTATCCAATTGGCTTTCAATGAAAGATGTATCCCTGTTTTTTTCCCCCAAATTATTTCACATTTTATCCTTTAATGTGTTTTAAATTCTCCTTCCACACGCTATACCACATGCTATGCTGTTTGTTCTCATATATTGGACTGTATGCCTTTATAGTATATTGCATCTGTTTCTCTAGACGGAGTATGCACGTTTTGAGAATGGGCGCTACATGTTTCGGATCCACCGCTCCCCGTTATGTGAATACATGATCAACTTCATCCACAAGCTTAAACACCTGCCAGAGAAGTACATGATGAACAGCGTACTGGAGAACTTCACTATTCTACAGGTACACACAGGAATCAGCGGTGTACAGTATATGAGTGCATAGAGGCTGGGGATTTTATTTCATATAAGATATTCAGGTATTCTGTGACATATTGAAGGAATAGAGCCAGTATAAGAAAACTAAGGAATGTCAACACTCACTACTGGTTTGAGCAGACTGTGTTAGCATAAACAGGTTGTCCTGATTTGAAATGAATTTGGATATGACTCATTGCCTGCAACGCACTCATGGACACTAATTGTCCTTCATCATTCATGTGATTCCATTCATGCTATGCTGGGGCGATAAAGCGCTCAGGGCCATGTGGAGGTTCAGTATGTGTGCAGGTACTTTCTTTCAAATCAAAGAATGTTTTTTGCAGGTATCCCAGTGCTGTAAAGAGTGTGACACAGGAAAACTGTTTTGTCTTTAAATGACCGTAGTTGTGATGTGATGTTTCCTATGTGTGGTAGACCATTAACAGCTGGTAGCATTTTTTTTAAACTGCCTGTGAGCAGTAATGTTTTCATGGTTTCTTGCAGAGTTAAAACATTATTTTTTTGTTTCTGGATGGACTTTTCTGAATGAGCCGCTGTGCTCCTCAGAGAGCCAAGTGACTAGAGTCACCATAGTAACAAAGTGGTTCCCGATACCAGGGTTCAAAGACATTGGTGTCCCTTCCACTGGTGGCTGCATTCCTACTGGACAAGGGACAATGACCATATTGAGCCCACACTGACGACTACATGGCAGCATGTCATTAGGTTTCTCAATGGGCTGATTTAGCTCATATTAACCATGAACAGATGTGCATACACACACACACACACACACACACAGACATGCACACACATACACGCAGACAACAGATGCATGCATGCACTGCATGGCCGAGAACAATGGATCAATATGCCTCATGTAGCGAGTTATGTATTCAATGCAATGCAATTACAATAACGAATCAATGATGTTGTGTTTGTTTTATGCTTGTTGCATTGCCACACTTCTCCTGTGTTTTAGATACAAACTAGTCTTGCATATAGAAAAACAGAGAGAGAGAGAGAGAGATCATGTATAATTTATGATTCATTATTAGTTAGTACTTTGTTATTATGTAGTGTTTTACTAGACTATCACCTTTAGTGATTGTCAATTTCTTATATAAATACATTTGTTGGCCTAGTATGTTCATATACATAATGTATGTGGTGAAGGGCTATGTCAAACATTTAAGTATGATTATGTAGTGATTGTTTAAAAGGAACAACAATCTTAGAAGTAAAGGATCATGATGGAAAAGCAGCTGCTGTTAAAGAAGTAACTGCATTATGTTTGAGAAAAGTGGAACCATTTGCTGCTGCCATTAGATTTATAGACAACATACTTCTATTTTTGCTTGATATTCATTGTTTTTTTTGTTTTTTTTAAACATTTGAATACAATTTAAAGGCGTACATAAACATACATCATGGTAATAATGCTTTGGCATTGGAAAGCCATGGCTCTACCAAAACCATGCATAGAGTGGTAAATAACGAGAATTAATTTATTTTATTTTCTGTAACTTAATTTTTAAACTAACTTAAATAACTGTGATTTAAACTCAAATGTTGGACTTATATTAGGATTTTACTAATGTTAAATATTTATATTTATATTAATAATATAGGTTGATCATGTCGTGCACTGCCGATATGATGGAGGTTTCTACTACATAAGGAATACATAAAAGCAGTTTTAAAAAACTTGCAATCCTGAGATCACATGATGTCTTTACACATTATCTGAATAAATGTATTTACTTTGTCTTTTGTAAAACTCTTCTACAGTTTGTCTTACCCAATCCCATTAGAGTTTGTTTGGATTTCAGCAGACTGTCTTGATGATTGTGTGAATACTATCAGAGGGTCTTCCACTCCGCAAAGGACCCAGTGTACATTTCAATGGGAGAGTGAATACATCAAATTAATATCAGCGGTAACATTGCTGTATGTGTGGTAGAGTCACTTTAAAAACATGGGTAACAAAGGTTTGGTAGGATTTTAGCCCAGCGTGACTGATCCGGACCCTTCTGTGTTTGTCTACAGGTGGTGACTAACAGGGACACACTGGAGACCCTGCTGTGCGTAGCCTACGTCTTTGAAGTGTCCACTAGCGAGCACGGTGCACAGCATCATATTTACAGGCTAGTGAAAGATTGACACAGTCACACAGTTGGAACTTACCTGCTATAGACCCACTGTAGCACCTCAGTGAGCAACAACACTAAACAATGGACTACTTCCTCCGTGAGCTTAGAGCTGAAACCATACAACTCGGTCAGGAGCCCAGAGAAACACTGGCTTTGTCAGCGCGCCCAGGAACACTTCTACTGCTGAGGAGGAGCTGGATTTGAGACTGTGGAAGCTGAAAGAGGCTTTGTGTGAAAAGTGACAAGAAGAAGAAGAAGAAGAAGAAAAGGACCATGACACACTGTGGTCTCTATACCAAAGGAGCCAAACCTAGCCAACAAGACCTGCATGAGAGAGTTGTCATTGGTGGTGTTTTCATCTCATTTTATTAGTGCTTGTTTTTGATTTAGATTCTTTTACACACATGCATGTGCAGGAGACGTTTGCTACAGAGGAGTTTGGCTGCCGCAGCGCGCCACCTAGTGGCTTAAATATGAATAACAATGGGGAAAAGTAATTGAAATTAGATCCCTCCTTTGCACATCCATAAGATATCACTGTTTTTGGTGCCAATCTTTTGTGTTATTTGAGCAATTGAGTAATTATGTACAGTGCCACACCCATCTCCTCTAAACAGAGTTATGAAAAAAAAAGAGGCTAAAATGATTTAAAAGAAAGAGCTATTGTATTCACTTTGTTTGATGTTGTCATATGTTTCTTGTATTGTCTTACTGTTTTTGATTGAAAACTATCTGACTACAACAACAGGCACATAATAACACTGCTAACTTGAACCAGATTTGGATCTGTAAGCTGATTACAGAAGCTGTCTGTAACTGTAACCTGCCTTGAAGTGTCAGATGAAAATACAAGTGTTTCTTACATAACTCCTCCCTGTTGCCGAGTTTTGAATTCTGTGAAAACTGTGGCCACACACTGCGACATGTTGTGTGAACCTACAGATATATATAAGTCAATGTGAAGGGTTTTATTCTATATACATATCTATACACATGTAATTTGTACATCCTGTAAATATCTCAGAGCAAATCTTTCACGTTTTCTGATACCCTCAAACATCTTGGCAGTCTTCAGGTGACATTACTGAGGTAACAGATCACTGAATAAATTTGGCTAACCAAACATGGTTTAACAAAACAGCCTGCCTCTGAGATGATAGATAGCAGACTGGACAAACTGGATCATGTTAGCTCCTTCCTAATTCCACACTACATGCCAATGCAAAGCAGGTTTTCCACTCTGACAGAGCGCTGACAGAAGTGAATACAGCAAAAGATATCAGGCTCCATATGAAATCAGCTTGAATTTTTGAGTGTGATGTTTGTGGTTTCCCACAATGCAATGCACAAGGTAGTAGAGGAGCTGTCTGCACCTGCAAAAAATTACAACTAATTGCAGATGGTGGTGATACAGCTCCAAAGACCTAAGAGGTAAGTAGCAAAAAAAAAAGGTTACAGTTTTTTCAGTATTGATTAATCTGTTATTCAGTCTGAGGGATCAGTTAATTATTAGTCTTCACAATGCCAAAACATAGTAAAAATGAATTCCAGTTCCCACAGTCCGAGGTGACTCCTTCGGGTTGCTTATTTTGTATGACAGTCCAGATCTTAAAGACGTTCCATTTACAAGGATAGAAAGTAGCAATGACAAATACAACTGTTGGAGCTGTAAATGTATCAGTTTAAATTCAGTATGAAAAGTATATTGATTTCTTGATTGCAAAAATATATAAGTATAAGTAGTGATTGTTTAATGGAAGTGACCATTGCCATCTGGTGGTGTTGAGACATCATTACATTTTTCCTCTCCTCAGTTTAACGTGGTGAAACTCATCAGGCTGAGTTGAGTAACACGGTACACTGAGTACATGAAAACCAAATTGTGTTTCCTGATCTAGTTTCCATGTTAATCCACCTGTGGCTGTTCCAAACCAAATAATAAGTTTTGGCTTAAAGTTCCCACTGCTATGAAAAAAAAAATCTAACTGGGACACAGGCCAGATACTTTACTAATAAGAAGGTTTAGCTGCTTTTCTAAGGCCACTATACCCACAAGGGTTAAAACATCTGTACCTTATGCATTCAGTAAAGACTTTTTAGCGAGTTGTGTAACCCTTTTGGTAAAAAAATATTAAAGACTATCCATTTTTAAGAGGTTAACATAGGATATGGAATCTAACACCACAGAAGTAAGTTTTTGCTGTCGATTAAACCTGATAAATGCTATGGTATCCTCTCAGTTTCAGTTAATTTCTATTTAAAATAGTCATACAGAGTTTTAAGTTGTAGCCTGTACACCTTGCACTCCTTTAGCTTCTTTATCCCAAAGAGGTGCCGTTGACTCCCAGGTGTAAACTGAGTACGTGGCACTGTGAAGGAGAGACAAGCTCACAAAGGGTGAGAGAAACAGCCCAACAGATGCAGCGACTCCAAAACCACGGAGCAAAAGGCTTATTCTGATAATCCCATTTGAAAGAATTCAGGCAGATTGCTACAATTATGGCAATCCACTCTCAGATTTCTGACCTCGCTGAGAACACACAGCTTGTTTTCCCCTGCAGAGAACACAGGTTACCGGTATTTTTAGCCTTGTTCCTACTGAAACTAGAGCAAGTTTTACTTTACGGTGTGATGTGGTGCTGTGAGGTAATACCTGCACTGTGGAGATTCATCTAAACCTCAGCAACAAGAATAACCGCAGGCCTAAATAATGACTGAGTTGCACATTGTGCTATATTTACAGTCTAGAAACTTAAATGAGATTTTAGATTAAAAGTCTAAAGAACAAATCTAGTTTCCTTTTAACCTTAATCTAATTTACATTGTAACTGTGCAGCTCCATTTGCAGAGTGAGCCTGTGTGATGTGTTTTTCACAAACACTTCTTGCAGTGATGTTGTATTTGATTATATTATAGCCTATTGTGTGTTTTAAGGTGCTTCTGTGTCCAGCCCTGTATATAATATTCTCACACTTGTATGAATATGATTGACTTGCGTTGTTACAGCTTTGTAGATTTCTTACAGTATACTTATGTTTTATATATTGTTATTAAAGCAGGTAGTAGTAGGTACCAACCTGTCTGAAAGGTGTCCTCTTACAATGCTCAACAGGTCCACACTCACTGAACACTTTATTGGGAACACAGGCATATTTGTGTGATTATACAATCAACCAATCACGAGGCAGCAGTGCAATGCATGAGGTCAGGAGCTTCAGTTAATGTTCACAAAATGTGATCTAGTGACTTTGACCGTGGCATGATTGTTAGTGCCACATGGATTGGTTTGAGTGTTCCTCTTTTTTTTTCCCCCACATACAACGGTCTCTAGTGTTTTTACTCAGAATGGTGCAAATGACAAAACAAAAACAAAACAAAACAAACATCGAGTGAGCAGCAGTTGAGCGGGACAGAAATGCTTTGTTGAGAGGTCAGAGGATGGTCGAACACATGAGAAATGATGTGATGCAATCATGTCAACATGGACCAGGATCTCGCAGGAATGTTTACATCTTGTGGAAGAATTGAGTCTGCTTTGAGAGCAACTGCCCAGAATTAGTGTGGTGTTCCTAATAAAGTGCTCAGTGAGTGTCTGTGTCTAAATGCTGCGGCACAGCCTGGACACTTTACGCACGGCTGGGTCTCCACCTCCTCCAGGTGCGTAGCTCTGAGTCACCTGGGGAAGAGAGACTGGTATCAGTAAAAACCAGACCACTAACTCCACTTCATGCCTGTCATCTCCAAGCAATCAGCCTCCCAGACAATGTCGATGCTTCGTAATTTAACATGGTCTGATTTACATTACGCGCAATGAACGTCACATGGGGTTTGCTGACGGTTTTTAGCGTGGTGTGCCACACAGAGTCGAGGTGCTCACCGACCTCTTATTATAAGAACTGCTGGATCCGACGCTTCCCGGGTATTTTCATCGACATCGAGGAGTCTCAGAGGAGAGGAGCGCAGCTTCTCAAGTATTACCAGGAGGAGACGGCGCTGAAATGCAGCCGCACCTGCTGCCTGACGAGGAACTGTGAGTAATGCTTCTTTACTAGAGAAGTAGACGCACAGATGTTGAACTGTGCATTTCATTTGTAACGGTACACTATCCCTCCACCTTTCCTCCTACAGTTTCCTGTAATCTGGCCATATTTCACTATGATACTACTCAAGAAAACGTCAACTGCGTCCACCTGCACTGCCCAACACTGGAGAGCTGCATCCTCAGTCACAGAGGCAACGTTGTTCTGTACAATATCACAAAGGGTAAGTCACCACTGTCCAACCAGTAATAACATGCTGAAGGTTTTTTTTTTTCAGTACTCTAATTCAAATATATATATATATACTCCCTAAGATTGTATAATACAACACCTTATGTGCATATCAACTAAAACCAGAGCCTGCTACACACTCGAGGTCTCTTATATTTGACTGCAAAAAGCATATCATATTTTCTTTTTTTTTTTACTTATTATTTATTCCACACAGTTGAAATACATGAAGATGTACATAAAATCATATTATCATATTCATCTCAGTCACAGCCCATTCAAATAATCCACATACACACAATAACACCTGTATAAGTCTTGACATTTTACATACATATAAAGACTATTTGTTCAATACTCAAACTTCTTCCTGTGTAGTCTAATACATATAAGTGCACTCTACAACTCAGAAACAGTGTTTGCAACTGAGAATAAATATGCATATACAAAGAAAAATAATAAAAGTAAATTAATAAATAAATAAAAATAATTTCAAAAGAGATAAATGATTAAAATAAATAAAGAAAATAAATTAAAATTAACAGAGGTGCTTAGATTCCTGATATCCTTTGTAGTATTGGTTCCCATCTGTTCTCAAATGTTTCTAGTTTCAGTTGTAGTCTGGCTGTAGTTTTTTCCATAATGGTCACCTTCCTTACTCTCTCTATTGTTTTATATTGGGGGGTTGTGGTTTCAACCAAGAGGTTGTGATGGTTTTCTTTGCTATTAGGAGCAAGACTCTCAGCAGCTGCATTCATTGTCCATCAGATCTTCAGGTATTATAGTATATATGAGGATGGATCAAGATGTAGGTTGATACCCAGAACTCCTCTTAATTCCCTTTGAACAGATTTCCAAAAATCTAGGATTTTAGGGCAATCCCAAAATATATGAGTAAAATCACCCACTTTCCCACGGTTCCTCCAGCATAAATCAGATGTGTTACTATATTAAGAAGTGATAGATGGGGTGTTAAAATACCGCATCTTCACCTTCCAATCAAACTCCCTCCTGTTGGTTAATTTATGTCCAGATTCGAAGCATATCAATTCTATATTACTACCTCTAGACCCTAGTTGTAGCGGGAAGTAAAGTAACTGGTACATTTAATGGATGACTTAAGTATGCCTACTATCTTGAGGTACTTGTAGTTGGCTTGAGTATTCCTATTATCTGCCCTTTTATGCTTTTATTTCCACTGCATTGCAGAGGGAAATACTTTACTTTTCACTGCCCTACATTTATTTAACAACTACAGTTATTGTTAGTTTGCAGATTGACATTTTGCAAACAAAACACATGTTTTCATCCTATAAAATATGTTATTACCCAGCAGTAGTTAAAATTATCACAACTTTGACCAACTACAATTAAATGCTACTGATACAAAAAGGCATCAGTGACAATGACATAATATGATATATAATATTGGTCGATTTTTTTGTGCATCTCAAGTACTTTTACTTCTGATACTTCAAGTACATTTTTCTACAAATACTTTAACTTAATTGAGATTTATTGGTAGTACTTTCCCAGGTAAAGTAAGACCCACCACCCCTACTATTACTACTACTAGTAATAATAGCAAAAGCTGTTTTTAAGTCTTTAAATTATTTGTTTATTCAAAGTTAAAAACAAATTTTTTTTAGAAAAGTAAAAATTGATTGATTATTCATAATTAATATTCATGATAAAAATTAAAATGACACTCATAAATCTCTTCATGTCTCAGGGGTGGATCCTGACCTGCTGGTGTTTGGAAAATACTTCACCTCCAATGTGCGCGTGTTACCCCACCACTACGGTCGAGTCAACGCCTCAGAGCCACTGCCCTCAGACAAACGCCAGTTCATACATCCACCTCCACCCGCTGTCCTGCCTCTGACCTCTGCACCGACCGTTAAACCCCCCACCACAACAAGCAGAGCGTTCACAACCGCTGCTGCCACTACGCTGCCGAGCACCAGTCAGCCTGCAACCGTTTCCACAACTACAGCCACATTTTCTTCCACTCCATCTGCTCCTCTGACAGTCCTGGGGAACCATGCACAAACAACAGCCCCGACCACCTCCTCCGTTTCTCCTGCGCCCAGCTTTACTACACCTCACTCATCCACAGCCACCACTCCTGTCTTTTCTACCACAACTGCACAGCCCTCCACGTTCACCCCTATCCAGCGGCACATCACCACCTTCTCTCAATCGACCACCAGCCCTCCAACCTCCACAGCCCTTATGGGTAACACAGAGAGCAGCAAGCAATACCCCAATGACACCGAGGGCAGCCTGGGGAGGAACCACACCACAGGCGCTGAGGGAGGTCAGGGAGTCAGCGGGGAGGACACTTTAGGGGGGTTGGGACCTGGGTGGCACGTAGCCGCTCACACCTTGCTGGTTGCAGTGGCCATCTGTATCACAGTGCTGCTGAGCTGCTGTTGCTCCATCCTGCTGGTGGTGAGCTGGAGAGGTCAGAGGAAAAGGATGGGACGCTACCGAACATCATGGCGAGGGAAGAGAGGCTCCATGCGTCTCATAAAGTACGTGCTGGTCAGAGAGAGTTCCTGAAAGAGAAGCCAAGAGAAATAAACACTGAACCGACATTTCTCTTTTGTTTACAGCAGCGTTTTAATGAATGAATCCAGGATGAAAAGACATTTGATAAGTCATTTTTACTGTTATATTTTTCTAAAACACATTTTTACATACTGGTTTCTTCAAATAGCAAAGATATATCTTCATATTGCTTTATTTGAAACAGATAGGGATGGAAATGTAGTTGCTGTCAACTGATGCATTGAGGCAGAAATACTGTATATTTAAACTGAACAGGCAGAGGTATTTTATGGCTTAGATGAGATTATCAAAACACCGTTACCATGATTTTGGTTTCACTTGTGACTTGATGACTTCTGACAGATGATCCAAATTCAGCCAATGTATTTGACCACAGCAATTTGCCTCGAGAAAGACGATATATAGTGTACATTTGGCTGACCTATATTTTGATGTGCTTCAATGAGTTTAAACTGATGTTGATGCCAAACCTCGAGGACATTTGCCAGTTGTCTGCACTGGTCTTAAGTGGGACTTGGGCGCTTCCAAGCAAAAAAAAAAACAAAAAAACAAAAACTGCTACAATTCAAGGTTTGTTCAGATTGTCAACAATGTGTTGTCCTTTGTGGAGCTGAAAGAGGATTCCTTTTTGCTTTGTGGTCTTCAGTGTTTAACCCTCCCACAGTTGAGGACATCTCAGTGCATTGGGTTTCTTCTGACCTAAAAGTACACGGACCACAGACCAAAACTCTTTAAGAAGGGTGAGGCGCTTTTCAAGAGCCTGCTGCTGAAAGCATCCTTTCACTGTGGTGCCGCTCCTCGACCTGATAGTGACCAGAGTGGGATTGGAGCTCAAGCTGAGCCAGCAACCGACTGAAAGGAGCTTTTAAAAAAATAAAAAAATAAAAGCTTTACCCATCATTCACATGAACTTCATACAACATCAAGACAGAACACTGATTGACAATAGAATACATCAGACTTTTATTTCTGTATTAGACAAGAAGAAAGATCACACACCTGATATGACAGCAGATCTATTTTAGAAAATAAATACATTAGTTGGGACTCATGAGGCTGTAATTATCTACACTGATCTCGTTTGTGTTACTGGTATGTAGACGGAGTCCGTTTATGTAGATCCCATTACAGGCCCCTGTTGCTCTTGGTCACTGTCTTCATGTAAATACATTTTTACATTAAGCCGGATCACAGGTTGAGTACTTTCTTGACAGCCTCCTTGTACTGAAGCATGGTGCTCTCGTTCTCTCCTTCGTTCTTCAGCCTTGTGACTGAGTCCTTATACTCCTGCACCTCACTTCTTCCCAGCAGCTGCTCTCGCACTTCCTCGTCTTCTCCTTCCCCGGCCGTTTTCATGCGCACTAGCATATCCAAGATATTCTTTTGGGACGGGCTGTCCTCCCAGCTATATTCCTCCATGTCTGCCACAGTCTTCTCCGCCTCCCAGGCTTCTGTTTTCTGAAGAATGAGAAAAACAGAGCATCTGTTAACTTCGCATACAGATGGAACATTGACTCAACTTGACTGAAAACAGGGCTGTCCATAGCATTGGGTTTAAGAGCTGTGTATGTTTTATTATATACAGTTTTATTTTTATGTTATGTATTTGTAGCAACTTAAAAGATATTAAGAAGCACGTTTATAGTATTCAATTGAGGTCCAAGCTAGGCCTCTAGCTTGGAACACAGTATGGCAGCAGATGTAAAATATGAAGGTCCTTGGCCACCCCTCACCCCGTCTTTGATGCTCCTCTCACAGAGATAGTATTTCTCCATATGTAGCGTTCTGTCCGCTGCCTGTCTAGCTGTCATCACATTCCCTGGAGAACAATAGGCTCCAGTGTGCAGCAGCTTAAAGCAGGGCAGCGACAGAGCCTCAGCTCTGCAGCTCTCCAGGTGTTTGAGGTTAATGACCATCATTACTGTTATACATATCTGATCCACATAACATCCCATCTGGATCGAGTCCAGGTCCTAGTGAGTTGGTATCTATACTTGGGGATAGATCAGTAGCTTTCTTTGAAATCATGAAAACTTACTGAGCTGAGTAGTTTTGGTTTTAGATCAAAACATTTGCAGTGTGTCTCGCTGAAATGAAGGATCTGCATTATCCGCTCACAATGAGGTTATAACGTTTGATTTTACAAGGGAAATCCATTCATCAAAGTAGTTTAGTCATTAGACATGATATCTGATAATGTGGCACGAGACAAATAGCCACCTGTTTTCTCGGTTGAGTTTATGTACCTGTCAAATAGCGTTTTGATTTTCAGTTGGGGGGAAAAGGGACAGGTGTTAGGCACGAAGGCCTCTAGTGGTAAACGTTCCCCCACGATAAGAGGCAGCTTTGAGCAGTCAGCCCCAGCACTGGCC
This sequence comes from Seriola aureovittata, assembly GCF_021018895.1. Lineage (NCBI taxonomy): Eukaryota > Metazoa > Chordata > Actinopteri > Carangiformes > Carangidae > Seriola > Seriola aureovittata. The sequence continues at coordinate 7,505,409 of NC_079373.1, read as the reverse complement.
TGGATTAGCACACACTGGAATTAGCAGGGAAGCTCCGTCTCTCTTAGTGGGGAGATAAAATCACCTCGGTGGCTGCGAACAATCGGTCTCTTTGTGGGATAGCGTTACGACCTGAACGCTACGCCACTCTCACAGCTTCCACAAGCCTGCTGGACAAGCACTGTGCCTTCCATTGTGTGTCCAAAAGGGCAGCGGACAGTGTTCTGCCTCCTGGCTCGGACACCTTTCCCAACTGAGAGATTTTCTTTTAATGTGACTAAGCCGTGATGGGAAAAGCTCCTAAAGGCAGAGGTTGCACAATATGAGGAGTCATTTTCTTTTATGTGGCTGGCTGCACATTCATGCGATCAGCGCCTGGGCTAATGACCCGGTGGCAGACTTCTCTGATGTGGCATGGTTGGCTTAATGCAAATGAGTATCAGGGTCAACACCTGATAGGGGGAGTCTGTTTTCTCCTTATCTGTGGGGAAATGTCAGCTGGACAATGCTGCTGTTTGCCATCCTTTTGCCCATTCAACTCCAATACCTCCCTAATGGGCCCAGTCTCTCAGATCACAGAGCAAGATGGACAAGAATTCCTCTGTTAAAAGGTACTGTGCCATGGCGCTAGCAGGACGTAAATGTCACCAAAGATGCAGATGAAGGAATAAAAATATTTCACAAAATTGCCCTAAAAAAATGCAGAAATGCACTGATGCTAACACCACCCTTAAACATTACAGCTTGGCCATGAATTACACTACAAAATACAGTTGCTGCAATACATGAGATCAGCCATTATCCTTGCATCTGATCTCAAACGAACCTCTCAAAAAAGATAAACACACTGAAGGAAAGTGACAGCAGGTCATCAGTACAAGTAATGCCAGAGCGCAAACGGCATTTAAATGAATGGATACTTGTTGAAAGAGGATGAAAGGTCAGTAAACAAGAAGAGCGACTGAGGAGAAGGCCAAATTCACAGGAGACCGACAGACACAGCTGTCTGAGCTAAAACCTGGTAGAGCTGGTTAGGGGTCGGGTAGGGGCTGAAGATGGATCTGTTGAATTGCCTGGCTGAAACTGAGTGACATGTAGACTAAACTGGCATTTTGTTAATACTCGATTAATCTGTGACAATTGCTGCTTCTTAATTTTGGCGAGGAGCTTATTTTTCCCTCCCCGGTCACTCTTAGGGTTGCATTTGTGTGCTCACTCTTCAGTTAACACACAAAGTGGCGGACAGAGCTGAAGAAAAACAAATATTTCTTACTCACCCAAGACTCGTGGTAAAGGACGGTCAACAGGTACATGGCATAGTCGTAATTCTGTCGTCTCAGTGGGCAGCTTGTACAGAGAGGGAGGAAAAGACAAAATTGTTTTTTATTTCCTCACTTTATTATTATGTATACTAGACTATTAAAGAAGCAGTGTCTACCTTTCAGTTTTGATGGTGAGGACATCAGTTTTTTTGCAGTATCTGTCCCCAACAAGTTTCAGCATTTTCTTGCGTGCATGGTCATCCAGATTCAAACTGGACAGCTTTACCTTTGTGGGCAATGACACCAAAGATTATCGTTTGAGAAACACAAATAATATGAAATCGTTTAAGCAGCAGTTTTCTACATAAGCCTTTTGGGATGGATACATTATCAGAATGTAAAGATAAATAGACAAAAAGATTAGTGCACATGTGATTTCATCGTAAACCGTCTCTCTCGGCTGTATCCCTATCTCTTTAAATACGCAAACAAAGAACAATGTTTGAATTTTTACCTGCACAGAGCTTTCACTGTGTTGATTAAAATGCTATACTTTTTACAGATGAAATCACAGCATGTATGCTGTGTCCCAGAATAACCTCTAAGCCCCTTGCAGAGATGATAGATGGAAAACAACAGAGATTATTCCTTGATTACATTCTCTTTCATGGCTCTGATTTATGTAATTTATACAATGCAACAAAAGTGCATTTATAGGTAATACAAGGTTCATGTGTGCACGTGTTCTGTGTACTAGACCTTATGTACTGACAACACAAAGGTGAAATCAGTTGGAAGTGGCTCGACAAACATGCACAGAGACAGCATTAAAGTCTGTTTCCTTTTGAGCCACGTCTGTTTCCGGATCAATCCCTGCCACGGATTTTGTTTCTAACCCTGTCTAAATAAACATCAGAAGAACTAAAGGCAAACTTACTGTGTATGCTCCTCATTCAAACTCTGACTCAATTTTTATTAAAGTGAAAATGGGGGTTTGTTCCACTTATTCTGTACTTGGAACCTAACTGTGAGAGATTAGCTCTCCAATCTATCTCCCTGCTTAATCCACTAGGATTAATGTTTGAATAATTCCTACCTTGCTGATATAATCTAAGACAAAGTGTCAGTGGAGCAGATGGCTGGTGATTAATGGTAAAAAATGGCACATTTCCACCTTTTACAAAAGACAGTTTAAGTTCCTGAGTATCTGGGTTGTAAGACAGGGTTTCTCTTGACATTTTTTAGAGTGATAAAATCCATATGATGTAGCCAGATCCAAGAAACAGAAATATTATTCAGATATGGAAAACAATATATGCAACAGAGAACAATACTAAACTTTAAAATTTTTTTTGCCATAGTCCAGCCAAATGATGGACTTTTCAGCCATTAAGAAAATATTTTTTTGAAAAACAAGGTCAACACCTTGTTTATGACTGATGTGGAGAATCTCTGAATTTACTTGCCATTTTCTAGGTCTGTTATATTGTTTGTAAACATATACCACTTTGTCTAAGTTGTCAGATGGATCTTTAGTGTGTTTCTTCTTTGTTATGGACTGTGGTTGTTACATGTTTTGAAGTGTTTACATGAATGACTCTGGTCTGTGGGGAGGACTGCATATCTGTGGATTAGTGGTGGTGGTGGTGGGGATTAAGAGGAATATTAAAATGTCTCAACAAATATGTCACTAGCAAAATGTTTTGGTACTTCTTTTTGTGAAAATATGAAACTATTAAAAAAAAAAACTAAGAATTAAGAACTAAAACAAAACAACAACTGAGCCCCAGCACATGCTTATATGTAAAATAATTCTGCAGCACTAATCTCTGTAGACTTGATGGCAAAATTTCTTAGGTTTGAGGTCAACAGACAATGAGCGTCTCTCCAGGATAAGTCACAGGGACATGATGTCAGCCAGTGATTACGCATCTCTGTAAATCTCTAATTTCATTTTACATGTCGGGTTTCTCCACACTTGACTTCCTGTACATTGACAGAACCCATTTAAAAGTCAATATCATCAAGTAAAAAATTCAAGTCTCAATTCAAGAAAAAATGGAACAGCAGGGAAACTCACTTTTAGATGAACAACACGAGCTGAAGGGTTTCTGACAGACGGGCCAGCAGACACATAGTCGGTGCTTGTTACTTTAAGAGGGAAGTGCTCATCACATTTGGCATCAGTGTTCAAGACAGACGGCCACTCTGTACAGAATGCTGATGGTATAGAAAGACAATTTAAATAACATTTAATTAATTTAAAAGTCCATAATATCATACTACAACTGCTGCTGACTAACGCCACAGCATACATAAAAAGACTTAAATGAAGAACTTACGTTTCAGAGCTTCACAGTGTTTCTTTATGGCTGCTGGTGTCAAATGCAGAAAGTTTGGTATCTGAAAGAGAATGGGACAGAAACATGAAAATATGCAGCAGCTTTAACATCTGAGAATCAATCCCAGAAAGCGTAAGCAAAACACACTGCGGCAGTCCACAAAAATTATTTAATGCTGGCTTTCAGAGTTTACTGTTTTTAAAAGGGCAAGCTAACCAAATATCTATCCTTTTCATCCTTTGAGTAAAGGATATTATATAATACATATGGTTATATAATAGATTCTATTCTATAACAACGTCAAAATAAACTTGTCATAAGTCCCATTATTGGCTTGTGTATGGACAAAAGCACAACATCTATGAGTTATGATTAAAAAAAAAAACAATGTACATATATTTCATGCAAATATATGTAGTGATTGCAGTGGTTTAGCCCTTCGTAGCAGAGCGAATGACTGACACTAATACAGTTAGTCTGCACGGCACAGTTCCAGCTGTGGCGGGTGAGAGTAGTGGATCTGCAAGTGGCTCAAGTCCAGATGGAGCAGCTGGTGTTTGGACACAGCAGCTCAGTAATCCGGGCACAGAGACACGGCCATCAGAGCCATGCAGCAGAGCAAAGAGCGCTCCCTGGCTTGCTGGTTACAATGAATGCTGGGGGGTAAATGCTAAGATATACAGATGGCTCACATACAGATAAAGCCCACAGCCAACTATAGAAGAACGTAATCACTTTGAACAATGTGCAAATAGCCCTACAACTTAATTCAATGGATGCACAGCATCCTAATACACAAGCATTTGTAGTCCTAACGAGAACTTAGTGCACATTTATCATTGTTATTTGAGTAAGTAATCACCTGTTTTTCTTGTTTCTTCTTTAATCTCTAAAACTGTAACCAGCCCTGTCTGTTCACCATTAATCCTCATCATATGGTCCAAAGTAACTTATGAGGTCTGACCTTGATCAACTCCAGGTTGCCTTGCTTCTCTGGAGGAACGCCTCCCTTCACAGGGTAGCCCATCCTCACAGGTAGGGGGACAGCATTCGGTTTAAAGGGTGCTGCTGCTGGATAAACTGCAGTCCAGTCCTGATCCACCGGCATCTTTTCTGTCCTGGGCTCCCCTACCTGGTCCCCCAAAGCACGGATGAAAGAGACAGCTTTATCAATGGCAAACTCCATTTATGTATAACATCATCCGTTCCAGTCATTTTATGAAAGGTCTTAATCAGTTTCCCGTTTCATCACAAAATGTGTGCATCTTGTTATATTTACCCTTAAAAACAGACACAAATACAGTACACTTACCTCTCTCCTGGCTTTTTTGGTGAAGGTTCCTCTACCGCCTTTATTAGGAGGGCCTAAAATTCATAACAATACCAATTTAGCCACACAAACACTTTTTTTTTTATGTGAAAATGTCATAGCATTTCATTTCACACTGCTAACACTGCCATAAGACAAAGGACACCTTTATCACCACACAAATACTATACATCAAGTGCAGATTTTGTATTTATTATATTTATTTTGTTTGTGATTATTTTTACATTCAACAATACACTTACTGATAAACAATGTATGTATGGTGTATCGACAGGTGTCTACTGTATGATGTAGCACCTCTGTTTAATTGATGGAAAATAAATTGATTTTTTGTCATTAAACTGTCATCAAGTTAGTTTTCACACTACCTCTTATTCCATCTTTTTAAACAAGAGCATTTGAAAGAAATCAGTGAATTTGATACCATCACCTTGAGCTTTAAAATTGTAATCGATTATAATGTTTTTCCTCAAACAATCAAATGATTAAACAAGAGAATAAACATAAGATTATTTGATATGAAACTAGTCCAAGTCTGGGAAGACACTTTATTGGTGCATCCTTGTCAAAGGACAGGAGGTGGCTAACAGCATTTCAGTTAGCTTAGCGTGCAGCTGTGCTTCTGGTCAGGTAGTGTGAACTATTGTACAGCGACAATAAAACTCACCTGTATTTCCAGCAGAAGAATTTGTGGACAAAGCCGTCGCGTACGTGACCCTGCTTATTGATTTGTGAAGTCCGAGACCACGAACATTTATTCGACCTAGGCACAGAAGTGCCTTGCTTGTGTGTGAAGCCATGTTTTCCCAATGACTGCGGAAACCTAGCTACCTCATTGGACGCTGCTCTGTGTCGCTGCTATGCGCCTGCGCGGTCGCCATATTGGAGCGTTCAAGACCCCCCGGTAAACAAATAGAGAGAGGCAAACTACAAATTAGACTGTAAGTCAATAAATTCTAAACGGTTTTCATCGAATTTTATTTGTTATAAACGTCATAAATTGTGTGAATAAAGTTCATTTACTGGATGCGGATCTAATCAGCTATATTATATTAACTGGATTTTGGATTGACAAACTTAATACCTGCTACATCTTTACAGTGTGGATATTAGTAACAGGTAAGTTATGTTTGATGAATGAAAAAATACACAAAGAACAAACAGAATTATATTTTGTCTGTGCTTTCTGTACAGTTTTCTTAGATAAGTTAACGCTATAAAGTTAGTCGTGGTTAGGGAGTTTATTGTGTCGATGATACTGATAACTTACATTCTAAAGTAACCATTATTCATTTTAAAGTTAGCGTTAATGTGGGTTTATCCACGTTTTTGTTTTGATAATGCGCGGGAATCAGCCTGGGTTCCTTACGTGTACGTAAGTTAACGTTAACGTTAATTTATAATGTAGTGTTAACTGCTAGCTGTTAGCTTGTTAACTTTAGTTATACTCTAGATGTGATACAAGCATCACAAAAATAATGAATGAACATGCTTCATTTGAATGACAATGGGTGAATGCTCATGTCTCTGAGGGGTCTATATACCTCATGTCATTGCTTTATTTTGCGAAATCACAGTCGTTTCTATATATTGTTAAATGGATGTCAGTATGGAGTCTGTAGGAGCAAACAGATAGATTCAGTGACTATATGGTGACAGTAAAAGGGCTGCTTGTGATATTTATTTAGACTTCCTAATTCCTGCTCCCCATTGGGCCCATATCTATCAACATCTGCTGGGTTAACATTGCCTATCTATAATGTATAAAAACACTAACATTATTTGACTGATGCAACCAGACTGGTAAAGCCAACCTGTCTCGACAGCACAGGACTGCACCCATGAAGTAAGAGCTGGTCCGACAAGTTGCCCTCACTGTGGTCTGTCAGAGTGGAGGGGACAACTCAGACAAAACAGCTGCCTGGAGAATATATTCTGCATTTTGGAAAATACAAGGAGATGTTCCGCTTGCTCCTTGAGAATGATATGGGGTATACCATCTACCTAATCAAGAATCAGCAAAAAGAGGAGGCTGCAGGAGTCTTTTTGGCAGAGGGGCACAGCAAGAACACTGTCACTGAGTTGTGAGTTATGTCCTCAGCTTTAAAGAAATCCAGTCTCTCCTTAACTATGAGTTAAAAAAAAAGCCAGTTTCTACAACAGCAGCAGGATCAGAGGACGACCAGCTGGATGTTTCTGGCTCTCGTGCCAACAACACCTGTGCGAGAGATTTGGGACAGCAGGGACATGCAGCCTTTGTACTTAAGTAAAGCTGTGTTCTAGGGACAAAGATGCACAAGCTACAAAAATACCTGCTTAAGAAGCAGCACCATCTTTGTCTCCTTTCTGATGACGCATGCCTCACATGCACCTGCTAAAGCCACATGTGAGTCTTGATGTGGAAGCAGAGTATTTTAGTATACCAAAGGGGGAAACTTATAAGATAATTTCAGTGGTGACTTTATTCATACAAACCTAAGTACTAGTCAAGACATATTTTTTGGACTGTTGTAATTCTTTTGTGAGCTGACAGAGCGATGCTGAGTATCTCTCCTACCAAGCAATATCTGCGGAGCTGTGGGTAAACATTTCTTGTCCTTATTTTCATTCAAAAATCTTTTACAATTTATGATGCTATGGTGTGGAAATTATCCCACCAGGTAATAAACTCATAACCTAACAAAACTGGTATTACCAATAACTATACAGTTTTATATAATATACATAGTAAAAAAAAATGAGCTAACACTATGGAACCAAATAAATAAGAAATGAATAAACAAACAGAGCATTCCACATGGAAGCATAATGAAACATAAACAGTAAAAGTCATCAGGCTTTTCAAAATGAAAAAAAGAAAATTTAAAGAAAATTGGCAATTATTGAGTGCGACAGTGCTTTACATGTTCTTTGCAGGACAGGAAGTAGAGATGATGCTGTGATGTAATTCTCGCTGGACAGAATTTGATGCTCACATTGGCTTTACAGTCACCTGCAAGGATTATATTGATGGCCTGTCTCTGCTCTAGCATCCTCTCCACCATTTCCTGGTTGGAGCCCCAGCAAGTTGCACGGTCCTGTTGGGCGAAAATACACAATTTTGCCAACCTTATTTTAAAATATGCTTAGGGTGTGTGTACAGTTATAAATGCCATATTCATACAACGAAGTGGAAAGGCATTAAACTCACTTTTTTTTTTGTTTAGGATTGATTTGGTGAATTATTTAAAATCACTTAAATGTGTCAAATAAGAACGAATAAATCTGTCCTCTTTGACACCTGTTGGGAAGAATATCACATGTCAAACTTCGTCACCTTACAATTGCGTATTGTAAAAAAAGTTTTTTTTAAGAGGTAAAAGGTGATGAAAAAATGAGGCTCTATATTCTCATGAACTGCTGTCTTGTCTTAAATGATCATTTGCGCCCTGTGGTTTTCACAGCCACTAAATTTGAACTGTAATCACCCAGTCAGTAAAGAAGCAGGGGCAGGCCACACCAATGGATCACTGATTGTTGTTTAGGTAGCCTAAAGAGTTTTATTTTATTCCCCCTTCCAAATTTACTGATTAGGCAATGTCATGGAAATCAAGTAAATAAGCACTCTAGTATGAACTGATGGGTTGCTCACCATGGTGGTAGAACAGAGTGGATGGTGTAGTAGTGAAGACACAGGGCTAGGAATGGCCAGGTTGAGGGTTTGTCAATTTGCCAACCTGTACTGATATTTTTCCTGGTCCTTTGTTGGTAAAACTGATGAGTTTACATGCACTTTTCCTTTGCCATCTGTAGTCAGCAGTTCAGATAGACGGAATCCTTTTTGTAATAAACCTCAGTCAACTGTGCTGTTGTCACTTGCACAGCAAAAAATTAAATAAGCACTTTGGTATTGTCATCTTACTTATTGTACACATTACATTTTTGGGTTGTACACTACCTTATGAAGCCTATGAAGCTAACATTAGCCTTGTTATGCAGTGTATCCATGCTACTTAAACACTTGCAGATGCAGCTGCTGCACAAATTGAAATATAAAAACAATATCAGATTGTAGAAGTTAGACTATCACTGTGGAGGTGATAAGCTGAGATGTCCCCTCCCTGGCCCAGTTAAATGCATAGTGTGTGTGAGTCAGGAGGAATTGTGGTGCTATAAATTTTTCTGTGCTCCAGCAGCTCAGTGATGTATGATCTGAGCTGATTCGTTAAAATCCCTCTTTTCCCTCTCCTGTAGTGATGAAGTGGTCATCCTGCTCCCTGACTGCGCAGCTCCTCCCTGCAGCAGTAACGCCAAGCCTCTCATCTCAACAGGACAAATCCTCAGTCACCCCTCTGCAAAAAACACTCAGCATTTACAACTGTCTTTCTAAACATGTTTCATCTTTCAGTCCAAGTTTGTCCATCATTTAGCAGGTAACCAATGAATTGTATCCTTTGACAGCATAGTAATGCTACAGTGTTAGACATCTCATGGTCTAAGTCTAGTTCAAAAGCAGCTGTGTATGACTCTTGGTGAGTGTTACTAGCCAGGTAGTTGCAGACCAAAGCCCCATTTCCTAAAACCTGAGACAATCTTAGTCTGATCATAACTTCATGGTCGAAGATCATTTTAGCCCCAAAATGAGACTAATGTTGGTGATGGGATTAATGTTGCAAATTATTTTGTGTCACACACAGGAGTCATGTCTTGCAGTAAATGTGTTTAATTCTAAACAATCTGGGGCAATAATCCTCTTAAACATCTCATCATATGCTTCTGCCATATACTCAACAGTATGTGCAACAGCATATTCAAGTAATTAACAGCAGAGGATCCACTCCTGGTAATGTGTTGCTAAAGCCTGGTTAAATCATCCTCACTTCATCACTTCTGGGATATGGCCGTAAAGAATTAGTACAATCATGCATTACGAAACACAAAGAGCACATTTAGTCCTCAGTTAATCTTCAGGTCTCTGGAAACTTTGGGCAAAAAAAAGAAGTCAACTGTATTTATCTTTTTCACAGCAGATTTGTGGTCAACATCCAAACAAGTATAAGAGAATAATGCCAAGGTCGAAAAGCCTACATTACATTTACACATACAAATAAAAGTTACTTTTAAAAAAAAAATGTTTTTTTAACCAAACACAATAATAACACATTGCTGCTAAACACAGACCAATGTGTTATTTAAATATATAAATTTAATATATAAATATATTTATTATTTATCTTGGAGGCCATAGTATTTCTTTCAGGGGCAGAGAATAACAACTGTTGTTCCCACAGAAAAAAACATTTTAGAGATTTGTCAGTTTTAAAGGTAGTGTTAAGTTTTCCAAGTAAGTATTTTAAAGCCATTGCAGTTCTTGTAATATGCTGCACAAAAGAAATGGTATGTTGTTGAGTGAATAATAATAAATTTAAAAAAGAATCAATGAGTGGTGGTGTAATTTAAGTTTGTATTCTGAAATATTGTTATAATGTTGCTACAGGCAACTGCTGCAAAATTTCCCCCATTTCAAAGTGATTTTAAAGTATGCAGACAAATCTTATACTTCAACAAGAACATTATCTTCTTTTTACAGTTATTTTTTTAATGAATTACACAATGTAAAAGTAAAGTTAATGTACAATTGGAGAATGCATTCATTTTGACAGTTTGTTAATGTGTTTTTGACAGATTTCCTTCACAACATTGGCCTTTAGCAAAGTGAAATTATATGTTTTTTGTGTTTTGTGTGAAAATGATCTTAGATCTATTTTTAATAAAAATATTATCTGCATTTAGAATTTTAAATTTGAATTTTGATTTGCCTGTTCAAACTTTATCAAGTCTTAACGTTATGCATAATTGGGGGTGTGGCCGCTTTAAGTGACAGGTGGTTGCCTTCACAGTTGATTAGCCCAGTGCCTAGCTGTTAGCTGTCTGCTGGGTGTTACCTCATCTAAGCTACTTCGAATCACTAAACGTGACCTTTCGGCACTCAACTTATAAAACTGTGAGCATAGGGTTAGGGTTTGGCCTATTCAAAATGAATCAGCTCTCTTGATGATATTCACTTAGGTACTGATTATATCTTCAAGCCCTTTAAAATGTATATGAATTTCAACTGGATAATGTGAATAATCTATTTCTTGGACAAAAAAAGGGGTGGAGCGTCATTCTGGTGTGCTCTTGCAGTGTTACACCTATGAGATGTGGTATCTAAAAAAAAAAAATATATGTGCTAACCTGGCCTACATCCTCAGCTGCCAAAACATCATGTATGCGGAGGCAGGAAAGTAAATCAGAAACCCATAGTTAGACAGGAAACCAAGACAGCTCCCTTTGGAGAATATGGTGATTCAGATGGCTGGAATGGGATTTATATGTCTCCACACTACCTGACTCACTGTCTACTACATAACTACCAGCACCAGGAGGGAGCCATCAAAAAAACTGCTGCAGGGTGCTTTCGGACAGGCTTTCCGCTCAGACCACAGTTTCCTGGAAGGTCACCTTTTCATCTGGGACCATGTCATCATATGCAGTGATGAATGAAAACTGGGTGATCCTTTCATGGATGATGGTGCAATCTGAGATACAGAAGTCACTGAAGCCTCGGTACAAGGGACTTGCTAGCCGCTAAATCACTGAAGATGGAGAGGGCCCAATAGTAGTGGTTTGACAGGTAACCCTAACCCTCCAATAACTACAATTTACATTACTGTTCATGTTCCATATTGAATTCATGTTGCACACAAAAATATTTCATAATTTTTAGTGATTGATATGACTGCGTTGACATTCATGGGTGTACTTTTTTCTTAATGTTCTCTTTCAGGGATTGCTATGCAGCATTTAAGGTGGAAGAATCTCTTGCAGGAGGGGATCTGAAATGGGATGCTTGAACTAGTGCTACCATTGATGCTGAGTCCAGCTCTGGTAATCTGCTGAACACGTGTATCAAAATCCCAATACAACACAGACATTGTATGAGGCGGTTCCCCTGTGAGTGTGTGTCAGAGCATCGTCTCCCCTGTACAGTTCTTTTGTCAAGTTCCTGTCTGTAGCCTTCTCTGTGATGGATCAGGAAGACCAGCATTGGTTTTAAAGATGCCAATACCCTGTGCCATTGAACCCAAATGATGTTCCTCTCTCTAATCCCTCTATGATGAAGGCATGGCAGATTCAGTGGGTTTACATCCTGGGTGGTTGCCTTAGTGATCCTAAGGTGGAAGGTGGGATCTTGTACAGGCATGGAGGAATGGTGCAGTTGAACCATGTTCAGGGTAAAGGAGCTGAAGTTCCTGTTTGGATCCCCATCAGAGAGACGTCTCAGCATGAAGGTTACTACTTCCATCAGGCTCAGTGAGTCACTAGAACAAGGGCTTCCTCAGAGCTGTTTCAAACTCAAGGGATGACAGGGGTGGCGAGCTAGAATTACCCTGTCTGGTGGATCTGAAGCAGCCAGGTGTTTGACTTCCAGCTATCTTTCAGCTTTGATTCTAGACCTCAATGCAGTCTTGGAATAGGTGCAGGGGGGTGAGAAGTATCCTGCTCTTCATCTTTCTAGCAGAGGCACTGTAGAGAAGTTTGATCTGGAATATGTTCAGCCTGGTTGCCATCAAGTTCCTATAGACTGGTTTAAGCACAGGACCAGGACAGGCTTTACCCGAGTCCACATCCCTGAAGCAGCCACCTGCACCCCATTATGAGCTTCCTCAGTCAACCTCCATGGCTCCAACCTGCAGCTCTTGAGCCTCAGACCAAGCAAGGTAAATATTTGACATGCTTAACATTCAGGACTATTCCAGTCCCATACAATTTTCTGTCAAAGGACCAACAAGACCTGTACCTGTTCTAATTTTCCAATATATTGTAGATTTTATTTTTGTGTCTGTGTGTCTTGTACACACCGAGACACATGATAACTAGCCTGGATAGTAGTGACCAGTATACATTGTGACAAATATTGTAGATCTCAAATATTATATTTTCAACTTTATTAGTTCATGTTAGGCACTGACGCATACAAAAGTGTAATATAGCTTTTTAGATCCACCCCAGTAATTGAATTTAACTCCAACTCATGTTCAGTTCTACATGGGAACCAGTGAAGGGTCAAATGGTAAGCAGAGCAAAGGGTTTGACTTGGTGTGGAGTGAGTGAATGTTTAGTGCCTCCTGCAGGTGAACAGGTCGCAGCTCATCAAGGCAGAATTACCGACCGGATAAAGGGGTCAACTGCACAGAGGTCATAGACTTCCAGGGGGGCCCCGGAAAGCACCAGGTTTACTCAATATCATTTGGGTTTCTCTAAGTTCATAATTGAAAATGAGTTGGAAATTTGTACCACAGGTACAATATCAACAATATCGATCCCTCCGTCGCCCATCTCATGTCCATTCTCTTGTCAAAATCTAGTTTTGAGCCCTGAATTGTTTTAGATTATATTGTATATTATATATTTATTGTACATAATATACATTATGTTTATTATAAATCACTTTGTGATTATTAAATTGATTTGCGTTTTATTAAATTGCATTTTTTTTCTTTGTAAAGTAATTAACACACAGAAAGCCTTGGTTAAAACACAAACATGTTGAGTTTATTGGCACAGAAAACTTAAATATTTAATCTTTTATCGAATTTGTTGCTGAGTCAACTAATAAATGAATCAACTAATCATCTTAGCTAGAGCATGATTTAATTAAGATAAGATGATAAAACTGGAAGATGGGATATCATTCAGAATACTTTAATAAATAAGTATAGAAAAAATATTGAAGAATTAATGGCAACAACCCTTCATCCTTTATTTACACTAGTGTATTATCTGTATCCACATGTGACCAGCGGATGTCCCTCTGCCAGCTGCTGCTTTTTGAAAATGTGGTACGTTCAAATACCCTCGTAAAAACTTTTTTTTCGGTGTTTGAAACAAACATTGCCCTATGGCTATAACCTTTCGCACGAAAACACTCCCACAGTAGCCTAACAGCAAGAATGAGGCATAAGCGAGGTCTTTTTTCCGGTTTCAACCGGTTTCAACACACTTAAGGATAAGGTAAGGTATGGAAGGTGTGTTACTGTTCTGTATTATTATTATTACAGTAACAATAGGCCGATTAGCATACACAGTTCATTATATTTTAAGTAATGGTGGGAATATTGGAAGTGTTGCAGAGATAAAAATGGCATGAACTGAACCTATAGCCTAAAAAGAGCAGAGTCTGCGTGTGGGATAAATCTGCATAGGAGTTTGTCTTATTTTTTGTGTTGTGATTTTCCAGCAGCCTGCTTGTACAGAAACTTCCTAACATAGATAGTTTCAGGTGGGGATAAAACTACTTGGTGTTGTTTACTCTATCAATTACATTACATCACATTAAGTGGCTACAATAATAGAATATTGTCAGGATACCACTTTGCTGTTTACTTATGTTGTGATTAAAAATTTTCCGTTACCCTTGAACGCAGCATTTGTCCAGGCACAAGCTGCGATGCACTTCAAAGGGACAGGTCCTGCAGGCAGCAGCCGACTTGTGCTTACACTGTGTGTTACCTGTTTTTGAACGCTGGAAGATAATTTCTAACTTAAGTAATTAAGTTTTTTCTTTTTGCCTATGACTGGATCTTGTTTTCATAAAAAGCAAAAACGACGAACTTGTTGCCTGGCTTCAGAGATAATTGCATATTATTTGGCGCCGATAACAACTTGAGATGTGTTTTTGGAGACAGGTAAGATTTGACACAGTGGTTTGACATATATATTTTTTGTTTAGTTGTTTAAGGTCTAACAGCGAACAGCAGCGTACAGCATTAATTGATGCAAATATTGACTCAACATTTGCGTGAATTTGCAGCTTCATTAAACATGCACTTTTTTGTGTTTTTTTGTTTTACTGATTTCTGGAGTTCAGTTTAGCAGATGAAAAGGAGGAAAAGTGAGTTTTTTTGTTAAGGAACGCAATCTAAAGGTTTTTAATTTATTTTAGCCCACATGCGGTTATTTAATTTGAGTTATGGGCCCCCTGCCAGGGTCGGTTCAGTTTAACGGAAAGTCACACAATAAGCTGTAACTGTAGAGTCCCACAGCAGCCTGTGCATACATGACAGTTCATTGTATGTCTCATGACAGTGTGGTTTTAAAGGTAGAAACTCTATCTACGGGGGTACTGCAGCGCATGTGGCTCTTGTCATCAGTCCATCCGTAGTTGAGGACAGATATGGACGGGGCTGGCTGCCTCCAATTAGCCTGCCTCTCTTGTCCCATGAGACTATTTTCCGATCCATTTAGGAAACATCCGGCCATGTATCACACTACCTGGCTCAGTGTCTTTCCACAGAAGACACTAAACCAACTACTTACCGTTGATACACTAATTAAGTGAATTTAAGAGCCAAAGGACATGGATATGGACATTGCAGATGGAAAATGTTTTTTTCAAGTTGTCATGCTGCCCAGACTTTGTTACATTCTCAGTTCAGTGCCATTTGCAGACGTAAGTCGTTTATATTGCACCCAATATTTAGGATGTGTCTGATTTGCAGCTTTGCACAATTTGCACAGTAAACTACCTTCTTCTCTGTATCTGCTGTGCATCCTCGCCTCTTACCGTCAGGATACATTGAATTAGTGAACTCAATAATGGCTCATAATCCCATGGACTCATATTATTAAAATACCACTTGTAGGTGAGGTTGTGACAGTTTAGGCTCATAATAATTAACTTGTAATGTTTTTTGTGGACACTTGAATTAGTGTGCATCCTTAAATAAGTGCTTGACTTTAACCTTGATCTGACTGTGACTGTAAAGATCAAACAATTACTCACATGGCTTCAACTATCTACTGCTTTAATCAGTCTAATTTCTGTCTGGTTGCACGGTGATTAAGCTTCTGCGATGTGACATGCTTTGTGAAATGTAGGGAAGGTCACATTGTTGCTGTAGTGGTTTAAAGTGTGTTGTAGGATTGTATAAATTCTGTATTATTTTCTCTAAATGTAAACAGAATGCATGATGTACATTTTTTTTTATCTTCCTAGATGGGAAACTAGGCAGGTCTTGACATCCAACAAGGACGACGCAACAGGATGCTATTTTTACAGTAGAAAATCCTCAGAGAGAAAGCTGTCGGAAATGGACTTGTGTGCCGACCTATTGCTGCCACATTAACTCACATATGATTCTATTCTGGGAATATTACGTGGCTGTTACGCTTTTATTATGTTCACAGGTCATAAGTCACAGTGTCAGAGCCTATAACCATTTGCAAAAGTTCATAGAAATGTCACTATGATTTCTTCCTCACAAATGGAAATCCCCTCGTTTTTCCTTCTCTTCTTTTAGCTTCAGCAACATACCATGGTGCAATACACTCTGTAGATACAGGTTAGAGTCAGAAGTAGGACTGTTACACAATGAAAAGCTGTAATTGGCATCACTGACCTAAGAACAACAGGTCTTTGATCCACGTATGTTTTCAGTTCAAAAGTAACATGCTGCAGGACAGCACCTTTAGTATTTGCGGGATTCTAATCTGATGACATTTGTGAAGTAACTCATGAAGACAGCAAGTCACTTTCTGTCAAAAACCTTTAACTTTTGAATGTCTTTTTTGGCATTCACCACTCCATGCACATTAAAACATTAAGAATTATGTGGAAATACCTTTTGCTGTAAAGAAAAGAAATGCAAACACAACACAATTATTTGTATAATAGCAGAGCAGTGGTGGTTCAGCAAACAAAGCTTTACAATGTTCAAGTCTTGGGTTTTTCATGAGAGATGTTAATTTAACAGGGTCACTGTTGGTAGAGGGGAAGGCTTTCTTCCTGTCATACTATCTCCATGACTCATGTCACTTCTTCCACTGCAGGTAAGGACACACATGCAGCTCAGCAGAGAGAGCTCTTGTCTGCAGCAGGTAGGTAGCCATGCCTAGCTAGGTGTCTTATCCTACTGGGCTCTACCTCTCTACCTGGACCTTGGTCACAATCTCCAGAACCTTCCAGAACTTTCAAGTCTCCTTCGGCCCTCTCTGAACTGGACCATCCTGCGGGGCGACATGGGGGAAAGACGGGCGCGCTCCTTCCACATGACGTGCCACGTGCAGCGCGACTATGGCAGCAGGATGGGGAGCTCCTTCATAAGTTGCAGTCCCAATGGATATGCCAGCACGAGCCTCAGCCTCAGCTTGGACCAGGAGATGGATGCTGACCTTGCAGCCTCCACTGGCACTACAACCAATAGCACTGCTGTACAGGCTCCTGCATCTGACAGAAGCCACTACTCTCCTGTTTCACTGGAACTGGACCCCACAGCGGTGAATAATGGATCAGGCATTCCCTGCTGTCCGCCAGCAGACACAAAGGACCCAGCGCTGCAGACGATACACAGCCAGCCCTCTATCACCTCTGTCCAACCACCTCTCCCTCGTTCGAGCTGGCTGCATCATCACCACAAGGATTTCCAGAGCCCTTACATCAAGACTAGCATGCAGGGGGATGTTTACAACTTCCTAGAGAGACCTGCTGGACTGAAATGCTTCCTCTACCACTTCCTTGTGTGAGTACCTGTCTAGTTCTACAGTACAGTACAGACTTCAGGTCAGTTTGGCAGAATGAGTAGATATCCTGACCATAGAGGTTGACAAGTTTGCGTTAAGCTCAAATGACTCAGTTATAATAAATAAACTTTATAAGAATTATAGGTGCGCGTAGGGAAAACAATCTCCCTGAAGACACTGCAATATAAAATTTATAGCACATAATTAAAGAAACAAAAACCTGTTATGTACAAACTTTGAGAAACGGAATAAAACTAATCGTAATGAGGCTTAACTTTTATACCAGTGCAAAAAGCTGTTAAAAATTCGGTGTCTGACTCAAGTGACACGGGTCTGTGCGGTGTCTCTTTGCTCTAGTCCCTCTCTCGTTAATTACATCTAGTGCGGCTCCTTTCCAGTATTAGGTTCTGGTTCCCAGTAACAAAAGTAGACGTGTCTGTGGCCTGTCGGCTGTCTGTGGTTGTTTTAAGATAGCCCAACAGAAGCGGGTCAGTGTGATCTGTTCAACCACACCTCTGGCCTCGGTCTTCTCTGCTCTTCCTTACCGTCAACAATTCAGCAACCTCATGCATGAAACATGGAGCTTCCTTCTTGATGCTGCTAAGCTGACCCGCTAGAGGAGCACACTGACCCGCAGCTGAAACATAACTTGGATGAGTCATTTTATTAACTGCTACTTAGGAACGCTGTCTCTCCTTTGTTGGTGCTCGGACTGTGATAAAGCCGGAGTGTTTTAGCATGATGTAAAGATGGGAAAAGATTGTGCTGCAGAATTTGGATGGGAGAATTTTTTTTTTTCGTGTTAGTTACATAAATTTAAGTGTATATTGTATTATATCACTGGTAGAAACCATGTTCACTTCAGTCAAATATTCTGGAAAATAATCCTTTAGCTTTATTTATACAGCACCTTTTGTGTAAAGACTGCAATACAAAAATTTAAGATTTAGTGTAAATATGTTAAATAAGTAGCTGAAATAATAATAAGAAAATAGGTAAAAAAATACAAAGCTCATAGATTTAATCCCACCAATTTGTTCCCAGTGAGCAACTGTTTGATATCTAAGTAATATGAGAAATCAAAGGTAAATAGCGACCCTTTAAACTCTACCCTATGCTAGTTTAGGCTTTCATTCAAACTGAGAGTTTCCAGTTCAATAACTTATGAGTGTCTAGGGTGACTAAAATGATGGAGAGACACATTTTTAATTGTAATAGGGAAAAACAATTCCGTGTTATGATTAGTGCACTGTAGCAGTTAGCTTAGCTTTATGCAAAAATATAAACAAAACTCTTCGAAATTAATTTCAAGGCCAAGAATATCCCCTAACATGTGACTAAAGGATCTTGTATGATCTCCCAAGTATCCCACAATTTAGTTCCAGACGTCATAGTAAACCCTGAGCCCATGGATTTAGACCAGATTAGATGAAAATATGAATGATAATAATAGAAGTTCAGTTGAAGCGCCTCCAATGAACTCTCCTGTTTCCATTCAGCTGCATCACACAGTGAGCTGAAAGAGATTTCATTTTTTTTAGAAAGAAGTTCATTTCAACTCTCCCACAGTATGAATGCTACAAAGTTTTGTGTTTTAAGGAATTATTTAGCTGTACTGCACAGTGGACTTTATTAGCCTGTTTTATTTTCCTCATACAGTATATACAGTTGGGGCACAGTAAAAACATACAGCACAAACAGCATCCTATCCTGTTACCAACTCACTGTAAAAGGGTGTTAGGAGGATTGTTGCTGCTGCTGCTGCTGCTATAGTTACACATGCATGCTAAACTATATCATTAATTGACTGAGAGGCAGATGCCATATAGCGTGTTGTGTCTGAGTGTCCTGGGCTCAGGACAGTGTAGTAAATAATCATAATCTGAGAGCCAGAGGACTACAGTGCATTTGCTTAAATGATGTTTATCATGGTCACTGAGTTTTAAGGAAAATGCTTTTATGTTCAAACTATGAATGAAACAAAAAACCACAGACACATACCATATAAAGACCATTTTGGCATGTAAAAACACCACAGTAGCCACTACAGCAGAGTAGGTAGTTTCCATGTAGGTTTATCCACATTAATCTCCCTGTTTATTATCCTATAAGTAATTGTGGCCATACCCTATAGTGTAGGTCCATAAATGACTGATTGTTACCACCTGCAAAGTTAAATTGTTTAAACTTAATTTTTGAGATGTGCTTCATATAACAAAGCTTGCGAATTAGGCTTAAAATTGTGTGACCTTTTGCAAGAACACAAGTTTGACTGTGGCATCTTTTTACGTCCTGTTTGCATTTGCTTTTTTGTATGCAGAAACATATAAGTTGTGGTCACAATATGGGTACAAAATATATTTTCTTAAAGATTACAGTTACAGTACATAAGTTAGTTTGGTTATGACTCAGTGGTTTGGCAGCTCTGACTAAGAATACGGATGATTTTGTTTGACCTGCTGTGCAACTTTTGGCAACAATCTTAAAATCTTCAAACGCTCAAATGTCCCAGTCCTACCAAATCATCCATGATACAAACACATGTTCTTTAGATCATTTGTCTTGCGAACCGTTTATTTATTTAAACATCTAAGACTAATGTTTAGTCATTAAAAATAGCAAGCACACCTAACACTTTTCAGCTGTCTGTGTGAAATTGTGCATGAAGAGAAGCCGAATCAGTCTCTCCCTCTCATTCAAATGTTACCTTTGTCAGTCACAGATGGATGGAAACACTGCAGAGATTCTCCATTCTACTGGTTGTTTGTGTGTTTTGTGTGCCATGCATTGCTGATAATCCGTCCCAGCAGTAATTGAGGCTCTAATGTTCTCCCCTCACAGAGGAGAGAGAACGCGAGCCTGTCCTTCAATTAATATTAAACCCTTATGACTGATCCCCCACTGACACTCCTTTAAGTAACTCTTACTTGTTGATGGCTATTGCTGGTGGCCATCTATTCTCCTGGCCTCTTTAGAGATTGGCAGGGGAGAAGAGTCGCATAAAGGGCCGTATGCAGCACTCATGACAGCCCTAATAAGCTTGCTCTACAATAGGATGACACACACACACACACACACACACACAGGTGGCTGCTGTATTCATTGCTGCCTTTATTGTGCGAGGATCAACAACAGTTCCAAAAC
The DNA here is from genome assembly GCF_021018895.1 of Seriola aureovittata. Taxonomy (NCBI): domain Eukaryota; kingdom Metazoa; phylum Chordata; class Actinopteri; order Carangiformes; family Carangidae; genus Seriola; species Seriola aureovittata. The sequence goes on along the minus strand of NC_079373.1, from coordinate 7,484,809 downwards.
CGCCAGCAATTTCAGCGCACACAAACGCATACATGTTTGCATGCAGACACAGGCATGCATCTAACATCACGCATACACAGATGTGAAAATAAGGTTGGATTGCGCAAAACAGTGAAGGGAGACACTCAAAACATATTGGCTCATAAAGGCTTATCTGAAAATGCAGCCATCAACACTCCATCTGGCTGTTTCAGAACATCTGTCCAATCAACAGGTACCATAATAGGATAACACACACCGTCTACAGAATAGACATTTAACAACACAGATGAATCCATGGACAATGTACACATACTATATTGGATATATGTGTGTTGAACAGATATCCTTTAAAGGAGCTATTTGTAAGTTTTGCTATCGCTACATAATCCGCGTTAGCATTAAAAGCTGTTTACTTATCAGTCTAGAAGAAATGTTGCAAGTTCAGCAACAAACTTCATTCCTTTACTCAACAACAGCCGTCTCCAGTGGTGGAGAGCAACACCAATGTTAACTCTCCGCTGCTAACCAGCTAGCCCTGACCCGTCTCGTCACTTTCCAATAGTGCCTCACTATAGCCTAAAGTGCTATTCAAAAAGCCTCATTATTATTTAATGAAGGATTAATCTCACAAAAGTGATGAAACAGTAAATAATTTATTTGCATTTAAGAAGAGACAGTTCTGTTTCAATTTAAACATTATGAAACAAAATTCATATCATATATTAAATGTCATATTTGTCCAACCCCAGAGTAGACAGACTGAAGCACAAACATTCAAGCACATAATAATGAAGACAGTTAGTCAGGGCGGGTAGAAATCCCTTGGAGTTGGGGCAGCATACGTGGACATGTGTCCGAAAAGAGTCTTATGCAATTGCATGCAGACTCACCAGCACACAGACAACCTGGGGCAATGATCCCCTTCACGATTAGGCCACTCCATCTGAGTCTTTTACATAACCAAAGGGAATAAACATTTATGTCCTCATGAGTTCCAAATGTCCTTCTCAGACTGCAAGCAGATTACAAACATACCTCTCGGTCTTCTTATCTTAAGTCTCACAGATCACTTTCTTACAGTAGAAAACATATAAGTGCATTTGAAACAAAAATGTTGAAGGTAAAACAAAAGAAGAGCTCAACTTGCTATCTTTTAAAAACATCCCTTAATTTTCTGATTTTCAGTGTTTGTAATCAAAAATGTCATTATCTGATAATAGTCATATTCACTGTAATGTCACTACACCACAACCAGTTTGCCGTGGAGAAAGCATTGCACCTGTTTATCCTCGTGAAAATGCAGCGGGCCAGATGTTGTTTGGAATACTTGGTTCTGTTGTGTATTTTTATATCTGGGCAGATTATGGATATGGCTATAGTGAATCCTCCGCTTCCAGGCTTTCCCCTCCATCTATGCGGAAAGGGCAGAAAGGAAACCTCTTGTTGGATATCTGCTTACAAGAGATTACTGACTGTATGAAGTGTACTGTATGGGTCACTTCCATTTCTCTGTAGTAAGTTATTTGCACTGGGGGGAATATTGTTTTAATACTACTTCTTCAGTTAAAGAATTTGACCCCAGTTTAGCTTTTTCCAGTGTCTTGCGACTAAATGTGCACCTGTCTGCTGCACATGGTCATTAACATGCCAACAACTTTAGCTTTCCCTACATGTTAAAAAGTTATTTAATGTAGAATTGAACTGCGACCAACAGTTATTTTCATTGTTGATTAATATGCCTATCATTTTCTCAATTAATAGTTTAGTCAATAAAATCTTAATAATTAAAACTGTTCATCTCAGTTTTTTCAGAGTTCAGTTTCAGTTTAATATGATATTAAATCTTTTTATTTGAGGGAATGAAAACAGCATTTTTGGCCATTTTTGCATAAAAATACTTTAATGATCATCAAAATAGTAGCAGATATTTTTGCTCTCCGTTGACTAATCATTGCAGCCTTAATCTGAAATAAGAATGTTTTTGACTTGACTTATTAATGCACCGGCATTTCAATTTTAAACAACTTGACCCACGTTACCCTGAGGTCAACCTTGAGCCAGATGATCGTGTAACCCTACCGTCACTACATTGTCTTGGCCTTTGAATTTCTTAGTGGTGGTTTGAGGTTTGAACAGGTTTTTAAAGTCATAACACTGTCCCCTTTTTACAATGGTGTGTAAATCTACAACAGGGTATTACCTTTTGGCTATGCATGTTGCTGAATCAGCCATGTATATTTGTTGAGGTTACTTGTTATGAATGATTTCATTCATCTTGTCCTCCAACCTGTGAGGAGATTTACATCTATTTTCCAAGTATTTGGTGGACAAGCTGATAGCTAAGCCAGGATGGAATATCCATGTTTGTGGCCGATGGCTGATGTGGTGTAATCCACCCTAAGCTCTTCCATGGATGGGATTGGGGGGTGCGGGGGTGGGGTGGTGGGAGGTTGTTGGTAAAGAGCTAGCAGTCATGTCGAGGGCAAGTGGCATGCTTTTGGCTTGAAGTTTGTGCCAAAGTGTGTGTGTGTCAAAGTCACAAGCTCTTTTTAGCATGTCATGTCCCAAGAAGCAACCTCAGAATAGAGAGGTGTTTAACTGAGAGAAATCTCAGGGTTTTACAAATAAAGAAACATTATGGAAGTTAAATCACAAGACCTGCAAGGAACAGATTTATTACAGACATGCATCCACCTGCGCTGTGTTTAAGGTCAAATCAAATTGACCTTAGACTCAGTGCAGGTGGATGCTGAACCGTATCAGCTGCAAACTTAGCAGTACTGCAGCAGCATATGAATAGCATCACTGATTTAAACAGACCGCTTTATTGTAAAACAGCAAGGTGTTTTAATTTTTCAAACAACTTTTTATTCAAAATTGAGAGGCAAGTGACAGGTTTAAATGTAAAGGTGAGAAGATCAGATTTGATTTATGTCAGTCTCATTATGTATATTGTTGTATATTATATACTTTATATTGAAATAAGTGAATAAAAAAGAAACTATGAGAAAAACATTTATTTATTAGCTGTAAACTAGGCGGGGCTTTGGCTCACTGTTTGAGGGTGAAACCTTAATCAAGTGTAACTGGTTTAAATTGTGAAAAAAAACATGGCTGACACCATATAGCCAGTGCCAGTGAATGGCTCTGTCTTAGAAAAGTGGGTGGTTTGGGTAAAGGTAAGTAGATGTAAGATCGTAATGTTGGAGTGGTAATGTTTTAAGATGCTGTAGAGATAGCTTGTTTGATGGTTTGCAGGAGTAGGCTAGTGCTTACACTGACAGCTGAAAGCACAGTTGGACAGTGGTAATAAGCTTTCCTAGTCCAAAATATTATCCTTTTATCAGCTGATTGTGGAACTGTATGACCTTTGGGTTTAGTTTTGTGGTAATTTTGGCCCGGAGACTGAAATGAGCAAATTGCTAGTTAGTGTAAGTAACACATGCTAATTCCCTTGTGAGGCCTGGTTGGTTTGAAGGTACGCTTGGTGATTTTGGATATGTCTCCATTGTTTGATGGAGAAGGTTTTTTGATGAGAAGCAAAGAGGGGCATTTCAGGTTCCAAAGAGCTGTTTGCCACACAGCGATAGTTATGTCTTATTTTGGAGGGCAGTGTTAAATGTGTTGGTCGCTGGGTTCTGGGTCACTAATGGTCCAACTCAACAAAACACCAGGTGAAGGTGCACACGTGATGACACTACTGACTTACCTTCATTCATACACTCATCTACATAAAAGAGTCGCTTAAGGCAAATCTAGGGATATGATACTACTTACCGCAGTCACTCTTAGACTTTTTCCATCCTAAAAAGCCTTTGATACAAGAAGTTTGAGTTGGAGTTTGTCATGGATCTTGACAAACTGTGATAGCTGGACGCCTGAGGGATCGCTCTCTAGTAAAAAATGTGGCAGCAGCCGAATGTACCTCAGCCTGAGCAGACACAATGTGGATATGTGGCTTAAAGACTATCCTTTCTTTGCATGGATCTTGTGCAGTGCAAAGGTTTAAAAGTAGGTCAAAGGTAGAGTAAGGTAGGGATGAGGAAAGGTGCTACCTCTGGGACAGTTCAGTAGACTTATGATGGCACAACCTGATATCCACTGCTGAGTGTAATGAGATGAAGAGACCTTAAGGTTGAGACATCATTAACATTTGGATTGGGCGTCTTTATGGAGAGATTGCTAACCCAACCTTTGGTATACATAGCACCGTCTTTATTGATAAATTATATGTAAACACAAGCAGCAAATGTTGAGCCACAAGCTCAAAGTGTAATATTAGCATGCTGGTGCTACTATCAGTTGGCTAACTTGTGAGGTCAGGCATGCCCTAAAGCCACATTAGCTCTTATTAGGGCACTCTCAGGTATCCTAGAGTGAGACCTGAGATCAGAATTAAGTACAGCTGAAATGATTAGTTGATGAATTAATTAGATTTGTGTTTGTGTAATCCGGTCTGGGAGCAGTGTAGAAAGTGTGTGTTTTGCATACTTGTACATTAATGTTCATGTATTAATCTGCAAGTGTAAACATGTCTCTTTCTTGTCACCCGCACTTTGAGGCCAGTGTCCCTGCTGTCTGGATTTAGGTGATGTTTACTAAGCTTATATTGCCTTAGTTTCACAGTTGATTGAGTAGAGGGTTTGGTGTGGCTCTACGTTGTACTTATTTTAGTGAAGCTGGATCTGCAGTCAGTAATTCTCACTAAAGCCCCAGCTGTTTTGTTTTAATCAGATCCCAGGGGTTTGGCCTGGCTAAATAAGGTTGGCTAATGGTTGTGAGTGACCCAGTCCTGTCTGCAGCAGACACGTCCCTGGGGTGTCAATGCAGGAAGCTTTAGGATATGACATTAGGAAAATGCTAAATCATGCTGTCTAGCTACTATCTGTATGCAGCCTGAATAAATACAGCACCTTAAAACATTACAGTCAATTCAGTGGTTTTTATCAGGGCTGTATGTTTTGTGTTGTTTAATCCTGGGAGGTTTTTGTGTGTGAAGAGACATTGGTTGCAAACTTGAAGTCATGTCATGTTTGTTTTTACATAAATGATTACTGCAATATAAAGTCTAATCTATATTACATTTTTTGCGCACAAATCTTTAGACAGGTTTTGAACCGCTTGTTTTAATTCCAAGCATGAACAAAAATGCAGTTTTCAAGCAACTGGAGGGTTGTACAACAGAATACATCAACAGGTGTTGTACCCCTGCTGTCGTTTAAATGATTAGATATGGATTGGGCCCTACAGTATATGGTCAATATGATCCATCAGAAAAAAAAACAAACAAACAAACAAACAAACAAAAAAAAAACTATCTGATTCTGATCATGCTGATCTGCTTGGGACATCCGTAATGTGAAGTTGAAGTTGTGTGAACCAGTAAACCATCTGCTATGTAGACTCCATGTTTGCTTGGAAAATTGCATTTTGCTCTCTTTAGTGCCAATCAAAACTTTGAAGACATACTATGCTGCTTGTGCTGCTTGACAATATATTACAGTAATCTATTCCTCTAATTAGCTTCATTAAATACAGAATTGGCTGCTGCCTTGTGCTTGATGGTCTGTCCAGTGAATTATGGCATTTATCCCACCGCTGGGACAGTATTATATTATTGCAGTCCACTCTTATCCATCCAAAACAAAACAAAGGCCATAGTCCCATACGCTGAAGGGAAACACACAGATTACATGACCTTGTCAGTGACTTACATGGCTGTGACATCATATTCATGCTTATCCTAATAAAATGATCTCATTTCAACACAAGGGAAACGGGTTTTGAGTTGGCTTTACCTGCCCTTGTTTGACCTGCTCTCTCTGCCTGGTCACTGGTAATGCCACTGCCTGAGAGCCTAGCAACAACATATAACAAATAGTTATTCCCAATGACCAGACACATCAAATCAGTGAATGTACAAAGGCCAAGATTACCACAGCAAAATGCATACCACAATTGTTTTTCATATTACATTCCCCCTCTGTGTCTCATACATGTGGTCTGAATGCATTGTATCTGCTTTTTGTTGGAGTTGATTTGCACTGAGAATTAAGAATGTCAGTGTTATTAATTGCATGGGGAATTTTGTTTTCATACCTGAGCAACATATTATTTTTTTTAATAGCCAGCGGAACTAAACAGTTCTGTCAGAGATATTTTTTACATCAAGGAATTTGACATTTTGTTATATAGTTCAGTTTGCCCGTTGTGCAAGCTCCCAAAACTCAGACAGATGTAAACAGACATTAACATTAGATGTTTAAAACAATTTCAATAGATTGGTGAGGGAGCTGCAGCAGGAAGTACGGTATCTTTGGAGGCTAAGGCTGTAGTCTGCCATCAGCCACTGATGATGAAGTTTAAAACTAATAGTTGATCATCTGATGCAAGTGCGACTCACAGTGTTTTGGTGACTTTTCCTTTTTTTAGTTTACTACAGATGGTTTATTTACTTTTGTTTATTACTATTAATCTGACAAGAAAAGTAAGTCAGTCAAGTAAGACAACACAGGATAACACAGCAAAGTCCCACACTTCAGTTTCCACAAGTGTGGAAAGTGTGCTAAGCAGCAATAAAACATTAATTCATTAAAATTGTGGTGTAGAATCTTGCAGGCAAATGGGAGCTGATCAATTTTCAAATGCGATAAGAATTATCCATAATTTCTTGACATCTTATTCAGCCCTTATTTTTGAAGTTACAGTTTTAAATTGAGCAGTAAGACTGCTTTAATACAACTGGTTCATTCCTCATTTGCATGACCTCTTCTGCGCCTGCTTTTACGCAATGTCCTGCATGTGGAATCATTTGCTTTTAGTGAAAATGCACACTCTACAGGGGGTTGGATTGGCTCTAAGCCTAGATTTTAGTTGTCATACACATCTCAAATCCTTCACTCCCATATGTCAAGGACCCCCGCACCAAGGGGCGTGTCTAACCATGAAATATCATTGGCTAGCCCAGCTGGCACTCGCAATATCCCAAGATGTGACTGGCTGCTTTCAAAGGCTTTTCGAAGGCTGAAGGCCTGTCCAGTAATGTGGAGCAAAGAGGGGACCAAACCGAAATCCTCACTATCATACTGGGATGAGTACTGTACTAAGTCGGAGGGGATGATGTCACCTCAGCTCAACCTCTTGTTGATGACTGGTTTCATCATAGGTCTGGGAATACACTAAGAACACTGTGCTCCCAAGCTTCTGCATTTTTCTTGTATTTGTGTTTTAAAACACAATCCAAGGGGAGGATGGGGGTGTGTGGGTGGGTGGAGGGGTGGAGGGGTGGAGGGGTGGGGGGATTGTGAGAACTAATCCTCCGAATAAAATCACCGTCCCATCTGGCCAATGTGTTATAGACTGTGTGTGAGGGAATCCTCCTTTAGGAATCTTGCCCTCTATCACCACACTCTGTCTTACACTTATCCCACCACCTGACAGACCAGGAATGAGTAAGATCTTTGAAGTATATCACACATTCTACTTCTTTTCCTTAAATTAACTGGATTGTGTGTGTGTATATACAGGTGGGTCTAGAATGGGTGTCTCATTTAATAAAATGCTTCTCTTTTGGGGATACTTTGATCAATAATTAAGAAATTATAGATTAAACCTCCAGTGTGGTGGCCTCTGTGAAATCAGCATTCAGCAATATATACAAATATATACGTCTCTGCATTATTTTGTATGTTACATGAATAATATTAAACAACAGACCCCGCCTACATAACTCTTCCAGCATATGGCATGTAATCCTGCTTGTGGTACGCAGCATCATAATGCAGTGCTATATGTTTGTGATGATGGTGCATGCAAAGACTTATGGTATGTCATGGAAAAGCACTTAAAAGATATGTTCCACAGATTACTTCTGGGATGGTGAAAACACACACAACTGATTCTGCTCTTAGTTCCTATACGGTCAGGAAAGACCCGGCGAAGCCCGTCATGGGCCTCTTTAAAAACTTAGAATGAACAAATGAATAATTAAATCAACAGTGCCGTGGTTTAAGAGGTAAATACAGTTTTTAATAAAGTTGGTAAATGTCTCGAGTGAAAGTTATAGTTACCATTCAAAAAACTTAATTTAAAGTTTTTAAGTAGCTTGAATGAAGTGTACTGCAGTAGCAAAAGAAAATGCAAATGCTCAGTTTAAAAAAAAAAGGAAACGATCTAATTTTTGATTAGAAAGCCAATGAACCAATAAATGCTATGAGGTACCATGAATAAAATAAGCAAATAAAAGAAATAATGAAATAGGTTTTTAAGTCTCTGTAATTATTGTTATTATGGTGTATTTAAAAAAATAAAATAAATCGAATCTATCTATTTATCGTGGATAATCTGGCTCCCTGGTCAGCAGGATATTTGTCAATTTTCAAGCTGAGATGCCAAACCATCTCTTGTTTTTAGCTTCTCCAATATGAGGATGTGCTCCTATGGTGGTAAACTCAATATCTTTGGACTGTTGCTCAGGCAAAACAAGCTAATTTAGTGCAGACACCATTGCGGTTTGGGGAAATTATATAGGCATGATCTAAGACCACATTCTCTTTCTTTCCATGTTTGTGTGTGTGTAAATGTATGTGAAGATGTAAGTTTATGTATGTGGGATGAATTAATGTGACAACTTGGGCTCTGGGAGGATACGTAAAAAAGAAGATAAAACAGTAAATCGAGAAAATGAACCGACAAATGAATCAATACTGAAAATAACTGTTAGTTGCAGCCTTACCTTCCTCCCCCAACTTCACTTCTTCTTCTCCCTCCTTCCTTTTCCTTGCCCCCTACCTTCATGTAGGTGTGCTGGTGGTGGATGTCACACTCGCACGGCTATATTTGTAGACTATGTATATACACTGACAGATGGACGGTCTCGTCGGAATGTTTTACTGTTGCTAGGAGACGTGGAAACATCCTGCTCGCTGTTAATACAAGCAGATTGATGACAAAAAGAAAAACAGACAAAGTACCTTGACATTTATGCAGGAAAACTGGCTTGTAAACAGCTTGTTTCTTTTCATTTGTAGCTAATATTATAATTTTGAGTTGCATCTCTCAGTGTGTATCAGAAACATACGCTCACTCAGGTGGTTTGTCTGCAGCAAAAATGCTATTCGGCAGAAAAACCTGCCCGTTTTGTAAAACAGTCGACTCTTCAAGAAAGCAGGCTCCATTCTGTGTGACGCCTCCCGTCCCCTACACCCAGAGCGACACTCCTATGATTCCCCTTTTTAAAATCTCATTTGTCCCATTCCTGTAAAAACTGCCTGAACACTGACAGGAACAGCGAAAGAGGTAAAAAGGGGGTGCATTTATTTCAAGTGTAAAAAGTGACACTGTGAAAAAATGTGAATAAAAGTGAAGGTTGTAGTCAAAGGATAAGCACAATTTACAGAGCAGTTAATACAGCCATAAATAGGATATCAGACTATACAAAATCTGATACCCTCTGCCATTTCTAGGTGTAAACTAATATAAGCCCCTACAGTTAGTTATATGATGTATTTTACCCTGAGTTTCTGTGTCACTGCTGCCCAACCAAATGCTCTTTGGAAACAATTAAAGTGATTGATTCATTGATTATCTTTAAAAATAAAATAATGATAATAGATAATAAAATGTAGTGAAAGATAAATACTAGAACAAGACTTACATACAATGATGAAGTATCTCTAGTTTGTTACATTTCATTAGTGGAACAGTGGGTGATATGTGGTGAGTGGGAGATGACTGACTCAAAACACTATGTCTCTTTCTACAGCTTCCTCATGGTCCTGGTGTGTCTAATCTTCAGCGTCTTGTCAACTATAGAGCAATATGCAGACTTTGCCACTGGAACCCTCTTCTGGATGGTGAGTAGTTTCACTGTACTGATACTCAAACAAACCAAAGCTAATAATTCACTCATGGATTATTGTAGGTACAAGGTTGCACCAATAATTAAAAAAACTTCCTCTGAAATGATGTAAATGGACGAGCTGACAGAAAATTGGCAACAGTTTTTGGAAAGTGATTAAGAACCAAGTCATTTATGAAGCAAAAAGGCCAAAACATTCTCTAGTTTCAGCTTTTCAATTGTGAGGATTTGCTTTTCTCTGTATTGTACCATTGTAAATCAAATATTCTTGGACTTTGCTGGGCATAAACAAACATTCTCTAAGATGCCACCCTGTGCTCTGAGAACTTAACAATTTTTATTGTGTGGATTTAACATTTAATCAAATCTAAAATGAAAAGGATCATCAGTTGCAGCTCACATAATGCTCTCTTGTTGATGTGGGTGTTATCGCTTGTCTGCTGAGAGAATTCACTGCAGTAGAACATTTGACATTTGCCTGTTGCGTGTGACCAAATCATTTTTTCTTGATAGCAAAAGTGATATTTTTCCAGAGAAAGCTGCAGACGCAGAGACACATGACTAGTCTTTAGCTGCACTGCAGTACCCTCCTGTATCCACATGATGGAGACAGAAGATCTTGGCTGGGAAGGATCTCAACCCGCCATCTTACACCTCAGCCCAAAGATATTACAAAGCTCAAACAGATGAATCACTTGTAGTTACTGCAAGCCGGTCCACACCTGACAGCTTGTTTTACATGCACCCAAAGCACTTAACAACAAGTAACATGTGTACAGAGATTATGAGCATGGGTATGTTCAGGAGCCATTGTTTTTACACGATTGTGATGACACCAGTTATGCGGAACCATTTGGCTCCACACAGACTGTACTTGCTGATACTTGCTGCTAAATTGACTTTTTTGTGGCTTATTAGGCCATTAAGGCTGCTAAGTGATGCAATAAATCCAGGGCTTACAGGTAGAGAAAATTACGACTGCCGTTTGGAAACTCTACAAAGAGCTTGCATCATCTGTCTCTTGCCAGCACACTGTGAATATAAATACACACGTAGCTACCGCATACTCGCGCACAGTTTACACAGACACTTACACAAAGGCTGCACACACACACACACACACACACACACAAACAGACATGGGCAGACACACACACTCTCACAAGAACACACACACACACACACGTACCACCTCCTGAGTCCTGGGGGCAATCAGAGGACAGAGTGGACACTGTGTTCTGTAAACTTTTGGCCAGTGCCCTTTGAAGACCCACTATCACGGTTATTCATTTATTTATACGCAAGAAGAGCCAAATACTCTCTGTCATTATCTCCAACTCTCTTTCTCCCTGACTTTCTCTTTTTCTGTCTCTCTCCTCCCTCCACCTTCCTCTCTCCTTACACCTTTTTTTCTGTTGCCTCATTACTCAAGATACTAGCAGTTTTCAGCTCCATAAAGACATAGAGAGAAAACAAACACATACATTTTTTACTTCGTAGTGTTTTCTTTTGTACGGTTTATTTTTACACCTGGCTGTGTTTCAGTGTGTGTGTGTATGCATGTGTATATACAGTGGGGTCCGAAAGTCTGAGACCACTTTCCAATTTACTCGAATGGGTAAGTAACTCAGACATTTGGACCCCACTGCATGCGTGTATGTGTGTGTGTTTGAGGGGGTGGAGCTGTGTGAGTGGTGTCATGGTGGCATATACTGGTGGTAGCAGCTATACTTAGAAAGTTCAGGGTTAGCTGACATCCGTGATTCGCAGGCTGCTTGTTTTGGATGGCAGAGGGGACATTAGGCCTTGAGGAGATTTGGCCTTCAGGGCAGCTGCCAGAGTAAAGCTATCTAGGCTGGGCAGAGGCATAGAGGAACACATTTGTCACATGGATCTCTTCTTTGTCCTCTCTTTTGCCCAGGTCATGTTCATCAGTTCCCTGTATTAAAATTTTAATACATACTACAGAACTATTCTTCTCCCCTCACCATGTGTGTAGGTGTACAAGTATGCAGCAGGTTAAACACACATTAAAGCAGGATAGCTGAAGAACCATTAAGTCTAAATTTGATTTTCTTTTTCTTTCTTTTTGTAATTTGAGGCCATAAAATATCTTAAAATCTTCTTTTTGATCATGATGAATGAGTTGATAAAGTCACAGAAGTAAAGGGTTTGTTTCCTGTAATGCATAACAGTGGGGCACATTAAATATTTTGAATATTATAATTCAATAAATGTATTTGTAATTTTTCATCTGTTTGTTATATTGAGATAAATATCAGTAGTTGAAAAATATCCATATCAGTATCATGATTGATTTAAAACATGTTGCCTGATCTATGTTCATTTGTTCTATACGTATTACATTTTCTTTGTTGATTTCAAAGAATTGGAAGCACTGGATTACACAATTACACTGGAAACAGTTGTGAAACTGTGGATTGGATTTGATGACAAATTCAGTGACAGTGTTTAGAAATCAGGAAGTGATGACGATTGCAGTAACAGACAGGCCAGATTTACTGTAAAACGGGTTAGTACAGTTACGAGGAAACTGGATTCACAAAAGTAGAGACTGTCGTACTTTAGTTCAGGAAGAAACAATGTATCATCAAAGATTCCCCATAGGAAGTACATTAAATAATTTGCCAAACATGTACCTGCTCACAGTATAAGAGTAAAAGGAAAAACAGTTGAAGACACAAGTTATCCCAACAGTAATTACACAGTTACTAAGAACGCTGCACACTGAGCTAGTATAAGGCTTAGATTTAACAGTAAGCTGATCATAGAAAAACTCTAGTTCTACTGAATGACAAATCAACAGATATTGCTCCGACAAGTCAATAAAAGATGCCTGGATGTAACAATGTCAGTTAAGAACCAGCAGCTGTTGCTACTAGCAACAGAACATCCAACTGAAACAAACTGTTAACGATCTTCCAACAATTTACTCTACTTTTTTTTACCTCATACTCTTCTCACTCAAATGTTTGTTGGTCTGTTCATCCACCCAACACTTTAGTTGCCACACTAATTTCATTCATTCATTCTGTTTGGATATTGATGGTTTTTAGATGATGCCTAATGATGGTAATGACGTCAATTTAGCACCACTGTCAATAAAAAATTTCAATGTTGTGTTGAATATGAACCCTCAAGGTTTTTTTGGTGACCTGATGTAAATCTTTTGGTTGTTTCGATTACAATTGCTATGCCATTGAACCAGAAGTAATTGAACACTGTTCTGATGTTTAAAGGCCATGAGAATGAGATCATATTCAGATCATCTACCTGCTAGGGGGAAGGGAAAACTAAACTGGCCACATGATTATAAAGAGTATTCATGAGTGAATCTTATGAATTAGAAAAAAAAAGAAGAAAAAGGTAATATCTTTAATTCTGAGATTTTAATTTACTCTCCTCTGAAGCATGTGCAGTTTAAATGGGATTGACATTATTGTCTGAAATCCAACATGAGTAACAAGGCAATTACTTTGGATGGTGTCCCATCCATGAGTTGCAAAAGCTTCCTAAAGCTTAGGTTAATATAGATGTAATTATGAGCGACTTTATGTGTCTGTGTGCGCATACGTGCTCATCCCTTGTAGTGGGACACACAGATGAAGCAATCTAATCACATTTTCATGTGATACCGTAATTCCCAAGCAGCTCTTCAAATGAGCTTCATCCGCATCTGGCTTGACGAGATTATCATTGCGCGAACAGGCGGCTGTTTTCAGCAAACATGTAGTTGCCATTTTCTGATACAGATGCAAAAACACCCCAACATCTGGGTGACCCATTTTATGGAATTATTATGACTAATCCCTTCACATGCCCCAAATTCATGTCTACCTTTGACTTTGAAATGTAACCCAGATGTCCCAATTACTGAGCTTGATGAACTGGGATTCTTTGGCCATTTTGTGCTGGTGCTGATGTTTTGGTTTGGGCTGTGTGGCAATGTTAGTAAAAGCTTATTAGTTTTTTTTCTAAAAACATATACACACAATGAAAATTATTATCCTCCCATAATAAGGTAACCAGAGCTTTTGTAAATAGGATGGAAGTATCAAAAGTTCCCACCTTGTTGGTCAGTAACAGATTCAACTTTGTATAGTCCAGATTCAATGAACTGTTTAGATATTTGTGCAGATATAACCTCACCTGTCAGCAAAATGAACTACTTTCAGTCAGAACTGTCCATAGAATATAAAGTGTTATATAGAGACAGCATCAGGGGTAACAAACATGTGCCTCTTATGAACTAATTAAGCGTGTCTGGTGGAGATCTCTCTCCTGGCCACCGTGTATCCATCATATTTAGCCACCATACTGTCTGTTGAAATCTAAGGCCATGTGGGTGGCCATCTAGTTGATTGCTTGAACTGGCTGCTCCCTGACCACCCCTTATATGAAACGTAATACCATGAGCCCTGCTGCAATAACACAGCACCACAGAGCCCCAAAACAATGACCTGTCAATCACGCCAGACACTATCCTGGCAGGCAACAGTGTCACTCAAGTATAGAAAATGCACTGACAAATTTGTGATACTTTAGCAGCATCAGTGTGGAAATCAATTTTATTTGAATACTAACTTAAGACCCTTATAAGGGTCGTCATACTGATGAGGCAGACAGATGGACACATCCTTTTTGCTGCTTTCTAAATTTTCAGTTTGCCTATATTCATTAATTAACCATGTTTACAGCTTTAGATTTTGCACTTGAGTTGTCTGGGGTTCCTTTTCTCCTTGTCAGGCCTCATCATTTGCTCATTTTCTGTTATTGAGTTAAAGACAAAGAGAGAGGGAGAAAAGGAGGCAGAATTGGTTCAGTAAATCCCTATAACATAGCCTGATAATCAGGCTGAATGACCACGTGGTTTCATTTCATTCATTCATACTCGAATGGCAGAACAAATCGGAGATGTTGGCAGCGATTCAAAGGTTTGGAACCAGGCTACCTATAACATCCATTTCAGTTGAACCCACCGAGCCGCCATAGCCTTATTGTTTGTGCATGAGAGTAGCAGACTCTGTTTGTTACCCCCATTGCTATGTCTGTATACCACTTCATAATCTATGGACAGGTCTGACTGAAAGGTGTTCATTTTGTTGACAGGTGAGGTTATATCTGCACAAATATCTAAACAATTCATTGACTCTGGACTATACAAGTTTGAATCTGTTTTCCTCATTTTTTCATAACAAGTATATTTATCTGTCTTCAGGTGCAACAGAAAGGTTTACATTTACATCACAATCTCAACATTCAAGATGATTATTTATCATTCTTATCTGTTCGTAGGCAGCGTGGTGGCATTTCATCCTGTGGCTCCAATCACTTAGCCATTGACCCTGTCTCAATATGAGCTGTCATCAGCCATGTTATCAACCTCCATCTTTTCTCCTGGGTGGTTTCGTGGTCTCGGCCCTACTAGACCACCTCAGTGTCTCTCTTTCTCTATGTCACACACTTGTCATTGCCCACTCATATCATATCGTAAACCGTGATGATTGATTATAATGGCCTTAATGCTTTTAGATTAGTGTTAATGCATGGCAGTGTGTTATCGTTGCTTTCAGAAATGATACCTTATCTACTTCCACATCCTCTTGATCTGTATGTGTTTTTCGCAATTATTGTCTCTGTACCAATGGTTTAATGTAACCCTTGCTCTGTGTTTGCATTGTGCTCCACAGGAGATTGTGCTGGTGCTGTTCTTTGGCACAGAGTATGTGGTCCGGCTGTGGTCGGCAGGCTGTCGCAGCAAATATGCGGGCATCAAAGGACGCCTCCGCTTTATCAGGAAGCCCATATCAATCATAGGTGCACCTGGCATTTTCCTTTGTTCCCATTTAATGCAACGGATGCATGATTTGTTCTTGTAGATCAACAACTTAGATCATTCAAGCAATGTAAGGCTTTATTTTAGTAGAAGCTTTCATTGAAACTGAACAGATTCCACCCCTGATTTGATGACAATTAATTAGATTTTTTTTTTTTTTTTTTTTGTCTGTCTTTGTCTCTTTTCTCCTTCTCACAGATTTGATAGTGGTCATTGCCTCAATCATTGTGCTGGGTGTAGGGTCCAATGGCCAAGTGTTTGCTACATCTGCCATCAGGTAGAAAAATTATTCAGTTCTGCATTATATTCTTTACTCATAGCTGGAGTGGACTCAGAAGATAATGATACAGATGAGGCGGTGTTGTGTGTTGCAGGGGCATCCGTTTCCTCCAAATCTTGCGCATGCTACATGTGGATCGACAGGGGGGAACATGGAGGCTTCTAGGATCTGTAGTCTTCATTCATCGACAGGTGGGTTTAAATGTCCCATATTTTACACTTTTCCAGTGCTTTATTTGAAGTGTGGATCCATAAGAAGATACATTTGTGGTATTAAGTGCCAAAAACCATCTGAATGTATTTTTACATCAACTCTCTCAGGCTTCTCTCTGGAGCTCTAGTAACAGCAGGTCAGTGAGCCAATCAAGAGAGAGGGGGCTCTGAGCCTCTCTTCTGATTAGCTGACTGTTTTCTGAGTAATTGAATGAAAATATAGCTGATTTCAGGTAAACACTCAGAGGAACCAAATCCTGCAAGGTTGGATGATAGGTTCAGGTAAGTGGGGCTTGGGGCATGGCTGAGAGCGGTTGTTGCTTTGTTGTGACATCACAAAGTTACGGAAGTCCTGACGGCTCATTTTAAGGGGCTGTGTGCAGATCTCCACTGATTGAGCACATTGATATTTTCACAGTATTAATATAGAACCTAGACCTGCTTTATAATCAATCACTTTATACAATATGGCACCTTTAGAGTATTCAGGCTGATACTGTCTTTTGTTGGCCTGTGTCACACTAAGAACACAGCCTGGTTCAAATATCTGCACACATCAGACAGATAAGAAGAGTTAAAAGAAAATGCCATTTACCCTTGTGTTGTGTCCTTCAGCAGCAGTTTCTTCCATCGGCTGCTTATACAGCAGGCAGACAGCAGGCAGAAGCTGTAATCCATACCATAGCTTTAGTTTATTATAACAAATCCAGTGTACACAGTCAGACATACATGCACACGTGCACAAATAAGCCACAGCAGACCTGGCTATATAAGGAGAAGAGAGGTAGTCAAGGTTGCCTCTCCTTTTTTCTTCATTGTATCCTGGTACACTTGTTTTAGTACTTTCTCAGGCTGATACACAATGAAGTCAGAGGTTCTTTTCTTAATCCTTGAAGTAGACAGTGTTCTTTGGTTATAGTCAAATCTGACATTCATGTCTCTTTGATGCATTAAGAACAGGACCGATTACTGAGGATTGCGTGCAAAGGTCAAGAAAATAAATGTTCAGATGAATCCAGGATGAGCCTAATGTGATTTGTTGCCATCTCCCTTTTGTCAGATGACCACTTTATCAAATTATCTGCTCTGTTTAGTGGAAATGTATTGTATTGCTGGAGGTCTCCATCTCTTTTCATAGAACTATGGTCCTAATTCATCTGGGTTTTAGCCTCAAACACAGCTCAGTAGGTAAAGGGGACAAAGGCCAGAAACTGTGCTCACTCTCTGCCATGACACTTTCAAAGAAGCATCCAATGTATAAATGGTCACTTGTAACTGACCGACTCTCCATGTAAGTGCAGCGTCAGTGTCCTTTTCAATGCCATAATCCTGACTGATTGTAGACCTACTAACCTACTAACTACTAGACCTACCAACTACTTTATAGTAGTTAGCTATAATAACTACCACATCCTATTTATCCTTCCTGCTTTGCAGAAGGTGGTGGGTGACCTATCTGACACAAGACCGGTCTCTTAAATCTTAAGCCTAAGAGGCCTGAGAGCATCAATAAAACTCAGGAAGCTTACAAGTCTTGCGTGTGCAAAAAACACTCTCATGGCTCCAGTAATAATGACGCTACAAGCTAGTCTCTTCAGCACACATGGACAGGGGGAAGACCCAGACAGGGATAAGCCGACCTGACAGCCTTTGCTTTAAACACTAGGAGAAAGCTTGGCATCAGTTAGGGGCAGCACGCAGCATGTCATTCACAGGTCATTTGAAACTTCTGTGTTGTTTTGAAGTGATGCTGATGTGTGCTGTCACCAACCTGGCTCTTTAACACCTAGAAAAAAGATCAGGGCACATTGTCCCAGTACATTTTGTATAATGTTTCTTGCCCTTAGAAGCAATTTTAATACTGTTTATGTAATTTTACAGCTCAAAATTGATTTGGAATGTAAATTTGCCGTTGTCAGTTACAACTTTGTCAGCGAGCAAAGCAGAGTAAAATAGTACAATTAGTACAGTGTACAAATGGCCTCAGTACATTCTTCATACCTGTATAATCTCTCACACAACATTTTCACAGTAGTGCTTTTAGTTGACTTCAGGTGTATTTTTTTCAGGAGCTGATCACCACTCTGTACATTGGATTCCTGGGCCTGATCTTTTCCTCCTACTTTGTCTACTTGGCGGAGAAGGATGCTGTAGATGAGGAGGGCAAGACGGGCTTCTCCAGCTACGCCGATGCCCTGTGGTGGGGCGTGGTAAGGCAGAAAATCTAGAAAAAGAAATGCATTGTATAATAGCAGTTTTTGTAGGTATTTCCACGTTTGTATGAGTACGTTTTCTGAAAATTGTTTTTTTGCAATGCATATATTACTGGGATCCCTGAATGCTACTTGAAGCTTACATACTTGAAAAGCCACGCCACATGCATATCAAAAAAGATACTTCTTTCTGAAGAGCTTTAACAAATTATCTGTACAATGTACTCTGAAGTGGAGTCTTAACTGGAAAAATGGAGATGGCTGGCCACTATAGCTAGACCTATAATGAACCTCCTTTTTCTCCGTTTTTTTTTTTTTTATTGTCTCCATTGGTTCTTCATGTCGCATGTATGCGTTGGTGCAACACTTGACACAGAGGCAGGTGTGTTGATGTTTCTTCGTGAGTAGAGCTGGTTTTCCTATTTCCCTCTGTGCGGAGGCTCGGGTTTCCAGAGCAGTTAATTAAACATTTGAATTGAAGCCGCAGAGTAATGAGAAACCTATGGCAGCCTTGTGCAGGGGATCAGTGTGCCACAAAGAAACGGTAATAAACCATTCACCTCTGGGCTCTTTGGCTCAAAGATCTTTTAAAGCACCAATATAAAGTGTCAGTTCCCTTAATTAAAACTTTAATTGTGGGATTACTACCTTTATGTAACGAAGGTTAGAGCGGTCACAGTTCTCCTTGCTTCTCTATGGAAAGTTGAAGAAAAGCTGTTATTTGTGTTGCTCTGTTCACAACGTGCAGAAAAGAATCGCGGTTGGCGATCGGCACCTTTTTGTTTTTCAGAGACTGTAAGCTTGATATGGTGTCACAATAGGTTTGCTCAGGTTTGTGTGTGTGTGCTTATTGAAATGAGATTGTGCTGATTGGACAGCGCTAAGCTCTCCCAGCGCGTATTCCTTCTCCTGGCATGATTTCCTCATTCGGATGTGCAGGTGCAGGGCACAGCTGGAGGACAAGCCAAGGCCATGATTCATATCCCCTTCTCTCTCTCTCTCTCTCTCTCCCCCCCCCCCCCGAGCTTCCCTGCTTCTCTTCGTCTTTTGCCAAATGCTGATGGTTAGGTAATGGCTGTTTGATATTAACAACCTTTCAAACTTCAAAAAGGACACAGTGTGATGGGGAAAATGAGGAAAGCTGTTCCAAACTTGCAATTTTGTGGGTGGTGCTCATGCACAATTTGAATCTGGTGTAATCACACATACAGTTCATTGTTTATGCAGATCAGCACAGCGATCAGGTCTGTGACCTTTGTGTAGATATGAAGAGGTTTTTGCCACACACCCTACAGTCTGAATGAAAAGGGTGTTTTTGAGTAGACCATTCCACTCTGATGGTCAGGAGGACATTGTTTAGTCATCGGATTTGTGGATGAGGGATTAAATCCCCCTCTACTCCACCCGCCGCCCCAGCCACTGCCACCCTTCCCGCCCCTGCTCCTTCTTTTTTACTCCCAAAGCCCTTTTAAGTATCTCACCTTACATCAGCCGCTTTGTGTTAGCGCACAGCAGTGGCTCACGAGGTGATACCCCATAGACACCCACAGTAAGCCAAGTGTGTTCTGAATGTGTCAGAATTGGCTCGGCTTTCAGAGTGGGTGTACATGCAAATGCAAGAGGTATTTGTTTTCCCCCCTCACCCCAGCAAATTCCTACACTCACTGAGGATTAGTGGTTGGGAATCTTATTCCCTTTGAGGAGCAAAAACCTGAAATGCCCCGGCCATCGCTGACAGTTGTGGAGCAAGGCCAGGATTGCTGATGAACTTTTTCTTTATTGTCTAACTCCTGTTATAGACTGCTGTGGTAAGAGCTCTGCACTGACTGACATTTTTATTAACAGTGAGAGGGAATTTTTATCTTTCTCACTCAAGTTTTATTTAAAACCAAAAGACAATGGCGCTTTCAAGGTCAAATTATTTACGTGTATATTTCATGTTTATATGGGGACATTTATCATAACTGACATATCTTGAGATGAACTCACCTTTGATAAAACACATGAGTAGCCATTGAATTAAAGATTCCTACTTGGCTCCTTTTATCAAGTGTTTTTAAGATACTTAATCTGCTGACAGGCTTTGTATGAAATGCATAAAGAATGGATTCACTCTGGTTTCCCCCAAATGTGCAGTGGTGTAGCTTTTCTGAACTCTTTTTTTTTTTTTTTTTTTTTTTAAAGTATATTTTTGGGGCTTTTTATGCCTTTATTTGATAGTATAGTGGAGAGAGACAGGAAACGGGGAATGACATGCAGCGAAAGGCCGTCCGATGCGAGATTCGAGCCGGGGCCAACTGCAGCGAGGACTGTAGCCTCTACACATGGGGCGCCTGCTTAGACCACTACGCTACACGACGCCCCAGCTTTTCTGAACTCTTAAGTTTCCTGACATTTCTTACATCAGTAAAGGGCCCTGAATATTATGGGATTTAGATGTTTGCATTTTTTTTTTTTTTTTTTACAATCTGCTCCTGTTAATCTTAATACCTGTAATAGGAACTTCATTCCCTCTCTGTCTCTAGGTGACTGTCACCACCATTGGCTACGGAGACAAAATCCCTCAAACATGGATAGGCAAGGCCATTGCCTCCTGCTTCAGTGTCTTCGCCATCTCTTTCTTCGCTCTGCCTGCTGTAAATATACATTTAATCTAAATCATATTCATGAGCAGTAAGGAAAGACTTCATTTTTATTAAACTTATTTTGTTTCATTTAGTCCCAACCTTATTACAACCTTATGACTGCTGTTTTTCATTTTAGTTCCTTTTTTAGTAATATTCTACTGATGTAATGATAAAACATGA
Organism: Seriola aureovittata; assembly: GCF_021018895.1. Taxonomy (NCBI): domain Eukaryota; kingdom Metazoa; phylum Chordata; class Actinopteri; order Carangiformes; family Carangidae; genus Seriola; species Seriola aureovittata. The sequence goes on along the minus strand of NC_079373.1, from coordinate 7,463,599 downwards.
ATTTACCTACCTACATCTTTAATGCGATATAAATGTATCTGATTGAAGTGGATAAATGGATATAACACAATGCAAAACCTAATTTTTCCCCAATTAGGGCATCCTGGGCTCAGGGTTTGCTCTTAAGGTCCAACAGAAGCAGAGACAGAAGCATTTCAACAGACAGATCCCTGCTGCAGCCTCTCTCATTCAGGTAAATGTTAGCATGGTGCATCTAGATTTGTTTTACTGTGAAATAATAGAAACGATTTTGAATTCGCCATTATATTGATATACTGTATACCAAAATGAAATTCGGAGCCTGGTGTGGTATGTGATATGCTGGTGCATGCATTCAAGCTTTGTTTAATGTGAATACACATTTGAAACCAGGTCTGACACAGTCTATCAGTGATTTAATAGACGCATTTCCTCTCCACCATAGTTTGTATTGGGTCATGAACGTGGCTCCAAAACCTTCTCGGTCTCATTCTTATTTTTTGAAAAGGTGCAAACTTAGACTTTGCAGATCTTGCCAGTGCAAGCTTCAGCAAACACTGGAAACTGAACAGAGAAAAAAAAAGTAATAGTGTTTGTTGTCTGGAAATCCCCACTGAGCCATGGAAAAGGTGAGCTGCATACCACTTGCCAAGAGTGAAATGGTAGATGACCAAGTAGCTATTTTGTGCCAAAGCTAACCATTACAAGGATTACAGTTACCCCGAATACACTGAGACACAACCACACACAGTTTAGACACCTGCGACACAAAGGCACCTGAATGTCTGCAGAACTCTCGACGTAAAGAATTAAGTATCAATTAATCAAACATAATTTACATAGCACAGAATTATAAAAATGTTAAACCAAAAACCATCAGCACTTAAAGCAATTTACACATGTGCCTGAATTTGTGGCTAAATATTGCTGCATCACTGACATAGTCCTGTGGTTGGTTTAAAACTTTTATTGTGGGAGGAAGGAAGAAAAAAGGACAATGGTCGCAGCGTTTGTGGATCAGCGTGGTGGCTAACACTATTTCTATGTTTTAACCTGCCCCCCTTCAGACACTGTGGAGGTGCTATGCAGCAGAGAAACCAGGTGGCTGTGCTGCTACGTGGAAAATGTACGTCCTAACTTCAGAGGCCGTCACCACAGTGGAATCTGACAACTCCAGTCCTAATGTTAGGAAACTGAACATATCGGTAATTATTCAATTTAACTTAAATTTCGAGCCAAGGGAATTGTGTGGCTCTTGATTTGTAGAGTTTTCAGCTGTGATTGATTTGCTCTTCTCAGTTATTACCTCCGCCAAGGAGGTTATGTTTTCACCCGTATCTGTTTGTTAGTTGGTTTGTTTATTTGTCAGCAGGATTACGCAAAAAGTACTGAACTGATTTGCACCAAACTTGCTGGAGGGATGGGGCATGGTCCAGGGAGGAACCCATTAAATTTTAGGTGCAAAGATGATTATAGGGGAGGTTCCAGGATTTTTATCATCGCTTTCCTTAAAATTGCGAGATAACAATAACAATAGCAGTTGCGACATAGCAGTGAGACAATTCATGCAGCTGTAGAGCTGTATGACTTGTATAATGCTGATGTCATCATTTCGCACAACAGATAATAAAACCATACAGCTGTCTTGTGTAAGGATTAAAGACAATAAATAAATAGAGCTATCCATGAGAACAAAAGACATGTAGGATTCTTTGGCCTCTACTGAGAGCAATTCTAGTTTCCCTTTGAAACAGCTCTATATCCCTAAAATATTAAGTATGTCTTTGATGCTGTGGGCTAAGGCGCTAACCTTGTGACACCCTTAGTTTAAATCCAAGCAGAGACTCTTTCTTGTCTCTCTCTCTCTTCCACTGTTGATTGTGTCTCTTTACTTTTGCCATTGAGGTGAAACACCTAGAAAAATAACAGCAGTCAGTCTTTAAACTTTGGACATGTGACCGTTTATTTGTTTTTCCTCTGATTTTTAGATATCTCATTTAGATATGACATTGCACGTATTTCTCATACTGCATATGAAAAAAAAAAAAAAACATTTTTCTTTTTCAGTAAACATTTGGAATGATCCTTTGAACCTGAGCTGTGGAACGTCAAGAACTCTTCAAAAGCGTCAGAAAAAGCCATCAGACTGTGATACTGCAGGGTTGTTTTGCATACGTCTGGCCCACACCATATTGTCTCCTTGTGCAGTTCACCTTTCACAACAATATTAGCTATGTTGCGTCCGGGCCATACGGCATAAAAGGGCAAGTTTAGTTCCCACAAGCGTACACACACGTGGAAGGACACACAACACAACACAAAACACACAAAACTCGTACACACACAGGACCCCCCCACCACCACCGCCACCACTCCCCCTCCCCTCGAAGGCCTGACTCCACCAGGATGACTCGAGGCCTTTGTCTCCGCCGCACAAAGACTCAGTCAGTTGAGATGATGTCACCGCCGCCTTTCTCATGGGAGTAAACCTTTGTCTAGTAGAACAACAACAAAAAAATCTTTGTGTAGCATTGAACCCACATATATTGGGGAGAATGAAGGCTGCTTCCGCTCCTTTCTGTTTCAGCATGTGACTCTCTCCTCTGACTTTCCTCTCTCCCCTTTCTCTGTCTTTCAAGACTCTCTCTCTCCCCTGTTTCTTCTCCGTTTAACAGACTTTATTTCCCCCTCTCTTTCTCCTGTCTCCTCTCTTTCTGAGTATTTTTCTCTGCCCCTCTCTGCCTTGTCTCTTTCTTGCTCATTCACAATTCACAATGGTCTTTCTCCCTCATCTCTCTCTCTATCTGACTCCACCAGTCTGTTTTCTTTTAATCTTCCTTTCTCTTAAACTCAGTGTATATGTTACAGTTTCTTCCTGTCTTTCCATCATTCTCTCTCTTTTCTCTCTTTGAGTCACCACCCCTCCTCTCTCTCACTCTCTTTCCTAATGAGTCATTCAAACTTTGGGTATTTGGATTGAACTGCTGGCCACTTGTCAATGCCAAAGTCTGACCCACTGAGTCCAGATAATTGAGTTTTCTACAAAGGCCACGTCCATGACGTTGGTGTGGGTTAGTCTAAGGATTGGACTGGGGGACCATTGAGGTCCAGAAACTCACTGACACATAACACATAGCTGTGAAAAACTATGTGTTAAAATGAGATTAAACAGCTACCGCTTATGTCAGCAGCGTGCAAGCAGAGAATTTGGGAAGATTGTGATGTATAACAACAGTATGAACTAGGCAGGTAATAAAAGAAAATGATGTGTCTTGGTATGTCAGTGTTTTTGGCATAGCGTGGGTTTTTAACACTCGTTTGGAATGGCTGGATAAGTCGATTCATTGTTCCGAGAATAATGTTTCCTGGACAATTTTGCACGCCTGAACTGTATTCAAATGTGCTGTGCTACTACCAGGCTATCACTTTGCACAAAATTAATGTTCAGTTACAGTGTTACAGTCGTAGTGTTTATCTTAAATGGAGTATAAATGATTTACAGTAAGACTAATTGTCACCACTATTTCTAACATACAGCATTGGAAGCGACCCAACAGAAAAAAAACCCCCAGCATTTTCATGTATTCAGTGAAGATAAGATCCACACAGACAACATGCATTAGTTAGCAAAGCGCAGAGGGGGCTGCTTTGGGTTACAAAAATCTCTCCAGTCTATATTAGAAAATTTTGCTGGTGGATCAAACCTTTACAGTAACACAAGAGCTGGAGCTTCAGTTGGAATGGTTTAATCTATGAGACCAAACTCCTGGAGCCCTGTTGCAGAGAATGAAACAATCATTTATATACAGCCGCACAGAAACAACCTCCATGCAGCAAACTGCTGTCCAGAATACAGAGTGGGCCGTGTTCAAAGCCTCTATGGTGCCAGTGGCTTGTCGATATGGCAGATATGTCAATAAGTCAAGCGTTTATCTTGTGAGCTTTGGGCTCCACCCAGGTTCAACTTTGTCACTGATTCTGTTTGTGATCTTCATGGACAGAATCTTTTTGTGCAGGCACGGAGTGGAGAGTGTTGCGTTTGGTGACGACAGAATCACACCTCTGCTTTTTTTTTTTTTTTTTACTGATCTTTTATTTCCATTTGCTTCATCAACCGCGAGTGTTCGGTTTCCAGCTGAACGCGAATTAGCTGGGATGAGATTCAGAATTTGAAGTCTGAGGTCACGATAAAAGGAAAATGTCGCATTTGCCTCCTTCAGGTTGGAGGTGAGTTTTTTGCCCAAAGTGAAGCTGTTGATGAACCTTCGGGCCACGTTCACCAGCAGAGATGCAGTTTAATGTCAGACATCAAGACTGGTGCAGTGTCGGCAGCAATGTTGCCTTTGTGAACTATAACTAGGCAATGCTTTGATAGACGGCTTAACTTATTTTCAAAGGGAAAGTGTGAAGGAAGGCACAAAAGCACCCTGTATACAGCATCAGGACAATGTGTCACTTTGTATTTATTCATTTGCTGTACGTCAGGAGCAGTTGTAATTCTGTTGATTATTTCCAGCTATTTACACTATGGATTTACAAAGCTCATTCAACTCTACAGATCAGTATGGTTTTGCTGATTATAAGTACACTTGTGTATTAACGGGGCTGATGTTTCCTCTGTCTGTCAGAAAAGGGGGACCAAGAGGAGGTTGAAGTCCAGAGGTAATGGCTCCATGGGTGTGGCCTCAGAGAGGGCTGTATCAATCCCCCAGATCACCTACGATCACATCGATGACTCAGTGGACAAGAAGGATGTCTCATTTTTCTCGGAGGAGCCGAGGGGCAGTGTCGAAGGTAATAGAGCGAAAAGAACACTGCTCAGTGACAGTGACAGTTTGATATGAAATAGATATCAAGGGTTATTGTCACTCAATTTTTCATATGTTCACTCTGAGGTCCTCTAAGTCTAACACGTTTTTCTTCCAGCAACTCTCAGACAAGTCAACCAGCCAAGATTACACATGAAAGATCTAAGCCCTTTTTTATTACTGCTTAATCCAACTGACTTCATTTTGGATGTCCTCATAACAGAGTTTTTATTCAGAACCTGACACCTCAGAACGCCATGTTCTCTGAAGGTGTTTTTGAAGAAGGTGTTTCTCAATTGCATTGGTTATTGTTGTGTAGATATCTTTGCAGCTTTTAATACAGTTTAAGGCCAGCTGGCAATGAGGCCTGTGTCATGTGGAGCACATTCGACGAACTGAGTTACTGCAGTAATGAAACCAACCTTTTTCTGTTCCTTTTAATACAGTTTTGTTTGATGAAATAATGCGTGTTGAGGGATGTGAAATGAGGTCATGCTGCCTTAAAGGCCTTGGAAATCCATTATTTCAGTAAAAGTTTGATGTGTTTTTTGCATTCAGGGAATTCAAATGGCCAAAACAACTCCATGGGAATGACATTTGTTATGGCAGTTGCTTTAGAAATATTAGCTGTCAGCTAATATTTCTGTTTGTCATTCTGATTTTAAAAGTCTGCAGATATAATACAAACAATACACTTATACGAGTGGAGTTACCACAAAAGCTAGAAAGTATAAAGCCAACATCGATAGATTTGATATTCGACTGTCATTTTTAGAGCTAAACTCTTGCAAAAGGTTGCAGTTTTATTCTCTCAGTTCATACAAACTGTGTAGACCATTACACATTATTGGAGGAGTTGTTATGTGCTGGTTTCTCATTCTCACACAGTAAACAGAGGCCCTATCCTGATCCCCTTAGAGCCAAGATGGCTGCCAGGTGTCTCTAGCAGGCCAGATGGAAGCCATTACAGTCTCAGTGGTGATTAGAGGTCATGGTTACAAGCTCTTTACTGCTTCACTTGTCCCCTTTTCTGGCCACAGACACTCACATTGGGCTTAGGTAGAAAAAAATATGGACTTGTCAAGGTTACAAGTGGGATTTCTTTTTATACCATTTGCAGTTTACCAATATTGCTATAATCTTGCCAAAGCCCAGTTGTGTAATCTTTGTGTCATGAGTCTGAGAAAAGCTCGACCAGACTGATTATGTTTATTTCAGATAATTCCACGTGCAGATAATTATAAAATTTTACCTATAGTGATTCCTAATTGTTGCCAGCACTCATACATTGCCATAGAAACTATGTTTTTGTTTTAAATGCAGGTCTGCACAAGCAGTATATCATCGATGGCTGATTGGTGAAGGGGGCGGTTGGTTGACTTCCTGTGTTAAAAGCCAACCCTGCCAAATGAATTGACCTAGACTCCGGGTTAATAAATGCACTTAATGAGTTTTTCCTGTCAAAGCGTGCAGTCATAAAAGGAGCTGGAGCAACATAAACTTGACATAAAGGCACACCATCACAAGAAGATCAACCACTTATGAGGGGAAAAGTTGTTTAAGATCCACCCAATTAAGCAGGAAACTACGAAGGAGAACATGTGCTTCGTGGAACGTGTGTGTGGAAAAAACTCAAAGTTAATGCAAAAATCTAATCAGTTAAACATCACATTTTATCCAGCATCCATTCACATATTTACACAACAACATGCACCATAATAAGCTGTCAACAGGTACAATCATTTTGTTCTAATAATACATTTTTTTTCTTATATATTCACACAAGGTCAGACAGGTTGAGACTATGGAGTGGAAAAATGAATTGGACAAGCTGGTGATGGTATAAAACCTTGTGAAGGAGCCAAAGTCTGCAGCCTGCTGTCACTAATGATAATGGGTAGAGCTGAAACAGCCTGAGACTGTATGATCTTTGCTTCAGAACCAAGCCATAAAACAGGCATCTGCGATGTAAACTGTCTACACCAGGGCTCCTGCTTTTTTTAGTTTATTGTTTTAAACATCGCTGTTTCAACCTGGCACCAGGCTCATGGATTTCTTAAAAAAATACTTCGAGAGATGCAAATGTTTTCTTAACAATTGCTATTAAGACAGGTCACACAGCTGCTGAAAGAGTCATGTAAACACAACATGCGATAGGTTGTATAGGTTTTATAAACCACTTGTCCTATTTAGCAAGCTGGTTTCATTTCGATTTTGCTGTACGGAGTTGATGAGTCAGCATAATATTCTAATGCAGTTTGATTGTTTCAGACCAGTAGGGTTACTGCAGGGCAGGAGGGAGCAGCAGGGTCTGAAATGTCAAGAGAGTTAGTAAAATGGCAAATGTGGGCAGAGAATGAATGAATGCATGAATGAACTGCGACACACTGTTGGATTAAAAGAATGTATGAATGGATAGACAGTGTTATCTGTGCTTCCATCTTTTCCCATACTGTGTATCTGGCCCAGAAGTTGCATATTAACAATATTTTCTGGCTTTCTTCGCAGGTATCACTCGGATGTTCAGACAGACAGGTGAGTCTTTCTGACTCCCCCATCACAGCTGAGTTGCACTGAACGGGACTCCAGAGATTAGGTTTTCCGTTTACCAATATTTTAGTGCACTCAAGTTTCCATTCCATAATCTTATGTTTCAAGACACAAACTGGACCAAAATCCAAGTGACAAGAAGACAACAATGAAGCCTCTTTTATATGCCTGTTATTCTTTGTCCAAACGACAGACACAAAGACTGATTATATGGTGTGTGTGTGTGTGTGTGTGTGTGTGTGTGTGATCACTGCACTGTCTAACCAGCAGCCCCTTCCACTGGTTAAGTACTCCTTTTTCTCCTATTAAAAACTCCTCTCTGTTAATCATTAGCTAGGCTGCCTTTTTAATGTGGCCCAGACAGTATTTTAATTAGACTCGCTGGCTGGCTGGGCCTTTGTCCCCAACTGGACCAAACCAGAGCCAAGCAGAGAGAATTTAGACACTGGTCCTGGGTTGACCTGGCCTGTTTTCTTTACTGGGTGCCCTGCCAACACCACGGGTGAGGAACAGGGCTGGCCTGGCTAGGAATGGGCATGGGCCTAGGGGACCGTGGGGACCTAGACAGGGACACCGGAGAGAGGGAGGGGGTCGGGAGTTGATAAGCGGCCATTGTGGAGCACCAGTGGTCAGAAATAAACTGGTCATTGTTTGATTTAGTCAATGTCCGGCTTATCGCTCCACTTATCTGTCTGGCCCCACCTACCTCCCTGTCTGTGAGAATCTCTCAATGGAGCGCCCTCTCTCTCTCTCTCTCTCTCTCTCTCTCTCTCTCTCTCTCTCTCTCTCTCTCTCTCTCTCTCTCTCTCTCTCTCGCTCTCTCTCTATCTCTATCTCACTGACTTTTTTTCACCGCACTTATTTTCTTTCTTTCTCTCTCTACTGCCCTTGGCTCATTCTCTCTCAACCAAACACGTTTGCACTGATGGGCTAGATAAACTACATAATGTTAATAAACCCTTATCCTGTTTGTGTAGCTGATAAGCCGGTTCACGTCTCCTTCAGTGAGCTAAAGTTGGGGCTAAAGGTGGCTCTGGTTAGCTCTAGTTACCCCCCCGCCCCCCATCCCCTTTCTCTTTCTCCCACTTTCTCTCCCTTCCTCCGGCCATGTTTCTCTCTCTATTGCTGTCTATGCTTCCGGATTGGACAATGTTAAACAAACTCGATGATGGAATACAAGAGAGGCTGAATGGCTTTTACTTGAATTGGAATGGTCACTCTGTTCTCGGACACAGATTTGCCTCTCCATTCTTTGTCACAATGGAGGCCTGGTGGTTTGGAGGAGAGACTTGTCAAACGCTGCTGACAGTCTGACTGCAGGTCAAGACCCTGCTACACATGTTGTTCTTTGCTGTTGTTTTTAGCCGCGCCAGCAGCCATCCAGCTGCACTGTTGAACTGGAGCACTGCAATTTCTGCTTCTGCACATGTTGTTTCCTGATATGAATTGTCAAATTAAAAAAACTTCCTCTCATATGTACAGGTTTTTGAAAACCTCCATGTTAATTTACAATTGTAACACTTATATTTTACACTAAGTGGTTGAACACTGAAGGAACCCATTGATATAAGATGTGTATATTTCAACTTTTTTTCCTTTTTTCTTTTTTCTTTCTCCTGTCTTTCTTTCCTCCTATTTTAATCATTTTTGCATGGCATCAGGCCCTCCTCATTATTCTTGGTCGTCTTTCACTCTGAGCTGCCCTGGCTCTCCAGGTATCTTTGTTTCTTTGTGTCTGCTTTTGTGTTACGCATACTCACAATTATAGCAGCTTATTTTGGAAACTATGTCCATTAATAGTTACCTAAAGGTCCCATATTGTACAAAGATAGGTGTCATGTCTCTATTGATTATGAAGCAGGTCTAGGCTCTTTATAAATACTGTGAAAGGTACACTCGTTCAGTCCACAGAGAAATGCACACATCCTGTATTCAGAAAACTGAGCCTTGAAATGAGCTGTCAGGACTTCTGTAACTTTGTGATGTCACAACAAAGCAGCCACTGCTCTCAGCCGTGCCCCAAGCCCCGCCCACCTGAACCCATCATCCAGCCTAGCAGGATTTGGTTTCTCTGAACTTTTACCTAAAATCTGCTGTATTTTTTATTTAATCACTCAGAAAGAAGTCATGAGTGAACGACCTGCTGTTACTATAATCCTGAGAGAGGAGAGGATCCTGAGAGAGGAGATGTAAAACTACATTGAGATGGTTTTGGTACTTCAAATAAAGCACTGGAAAAGTGTAAAATATGGGACCTTTAACTCTTTTGTATCTTGTAGCTTCAGTTCTATACATTGCAACTATCCATTTTTTTTCTTTCCAATCAAAATTATTTAATTGAAAAACACTTTCTCAATATAAATGAAGCAGATTCTAACTTATGTACAGTTCACAAGCTCAATATGAGTGTACTAAAATGTTATATCTGTTATTTTTGTGCTTTGCAGTAAGGCGGAATCATGACAACAGCACCTCCATCGACATCTCCCGCGCCAACAGCTTAACCGATGAGCTGGACTACATGAGTGAAGACATTCCCCTGCCAGTGGTGACACACAAAGCTCAGTAAGTCCCAGAAAGTTTCCCCTCAGCTCTTCTCTGGAGCCCTCCCACCCCCCCACCCCCATTTCCCTCCCATCCATCACCCTGCACTGACCTCCATTCTCTGATCCATATTATACTGATTTCCCTACTCGTCATCGTACCTAAAGGCCTTTTGTGAGACCACAGAGCCCCTCTAGCTGCTGTCTAAATGAAGCTGTTTTGTTGAACTCTCTTGAGGGTTAAAGAGACTCTCAAGGGCCAAGGCCATATCAGGTACAGAGAGTTATAAAGGGGATTATCCCTTTAGTCTTGAGGGAAATGTCAAAGAAATCCTTCTCAATAGGTTGTAGGACATGTAAAGGTACTGAAAGCTTGTCGCCACATGCCCTCTTAAGGTTGGGAATTCTCCGCTGTTGGTTGCTGTGTGAATTGCAAATGCGTTGCGATGACGTTGATTCCTCCCGCTTATCCACTCATATAAATGAGTTGCATTAATGTGAACCAAAATGTCATTCTGATGTAATTAGATTTTCTTTGCTTCCTGTATTAACATGCTGTAGCAAAGAATGAAATGTTGAACACAACAACAATTCGAACCCTTCATTTCTCTGTTAATTCCTTCTGTCTTTACACCAGTATCAACAGATCACATGGTGTTTTCACATGTTTACACCATGAGCATTTACTACAAGTGTTCACATAGAAGCAGAGTGGACAGACACCATGTCAACACTAGTGTTTAGCTTAATCCCTGCAGTGGGAGACTGTTTGAGTGCCTTTCCCACTGGGATGGAGTCATGTAGCAACCAGATGCATCTAGATTAGGTGATTACGTACTTGGCTTTGGAAAAGCTTGAGTGCTGCACGGGGTTATCATGTAGTTGATGTTATGTATATATGGTTGTTCTTGGTCATGAATAATGGATACGGTTAATCCATAGTGTACATCTGCCACAGTGAGCCGCAACACTCTTTAATGCTCGAGTGACAGCTCATGTGCACTGAAGGCTGTGAGATGCAGTTTGAGTGTTGTGATGTGGCACTGTGACATGTTGACATGTAGTAGTCCTTTGCTTTACATTTAGTCCTTTGTATGTGCATATTTTGGTTGATTTGTTACTTTTATTACTTGGTATTCCCATAATGCTTTGTAGCTGATGTTTAAAGTCATTTTTTGATGGTTCCATTTTCTGACCAATGTGTTGATTCTCATAGATGTGTGTTTGTGAATGTTGTTTATAACCACATACTGTCTAATGCCTAACAGGCATTCCTTTCCCTCTGCTAGCCCTGCTAATATACAGTCACCCCTGTCACCCAACTCCATCTCTGGCCTCTGGCTTTTCTTTCACACTCTACATTCTCCTCCTCTCTGTGCCCTCTTGAAAACAAAAAGCTTAGTGCACCTTTTGTACAGAGTTATTACCATATAGGGCAAAAATCTTACGCAATATCTGATATTTCTTGTTTTTAATTTACTAATATTGAAATGGTGATAAAATGCTCTCCAACCATCCAGCCCTTTTAATTCAAATGAAGACATTAACAAAACAAACTTGAACAGTAAAATGAGAGTTATGAGCAGTGGAATGCTTCTTCTCTCTCTTGCAGTCTTTTGACCTGCCCGTTTGTGGCATTGGTCCAGGACTCTTTCTCCACACAGCACTTGAATTCCACAAGGTACTGTACTGGCTCTCCTGCTATTCTTCTTTTTCTCTTTCTCTTCCTTTTCCCCCACCTCTCGATCCCTCCATCTACCCTGATCTTATCTGAGGGTCCAAAGAACACCATGGAAAATGTCAATGTTGAGTTTACACAGCACAGAAACCGCGACTAGCCACCACCCAAACTCCTATTAATCATTTAAAATGTGATATATCTGCGCCACTCCTGGAAAATGTGATTATAGCATATTTTACTTTTTGGGTGGTTTTTTCCTCAATAGAAACCTATTGTTTTTTTAAATTAATGCTTAAGAAAAAGTCTGCATCATTCTTGAAACTTCCTGTCATAGCCAGACTCTTGCAGTGTCTATGCTAGTGTCCATCCTTGAATCAAATAGTGTGACGATACTTTAACAGTAACTGATAACTGTGCTGATATTTAAAGAAGAAGGTAAGAAACATAAGCAAAGACCTGGTTGTCTATGCATAGATTGTGCCAATATATTATTGACTGCCGTCTAAGCTGCATCATCGTCTCTATCACATATTATTGTACTATAATATATATTATATATATATATAATAGACGCAAGACATACATGTGCAAATTCATGTTTTGGAAATTTTTTAATGGCATTTTTTCTGTTCAGTCATTCGTCTGGCTGTGAATCCTGATGTTTTTTTAAAAACTGTTACATAACTGCAGGGGCATAGGTTGCATCTCCATTGCAGCTACCAAGTTTATTACTGTTAAAAGTAGCAGACTCTGAATCCCAAAGTGCTCCCAAAGTTTCACTGAATACTCCAAGCATATGCAAAGAACACACGTCATGTCTACTAATCCAGCCCTTGTTCTCCTAACAGAAGATGGCGCTCCTCTGTTACAGTAAACGGGCAACATGCTGGTACAATATAGTATAGAACAGCCCATAGCGTGTTGTTTTAGGGCCCTGTTTGCTCATGACAGTCCCAGTATCATTATACATTATACAAAGACTGCAGCCTGTGTTACAGTCAGCTTGAATTGTCATTTTACGTTACGATGGCTCTTGCACAGTTAATCTCAATAAAAGCATGTTGTCAGATTCGCTGCTTAGTTCATTAATCTGTAGTCCTTTAATAAAAAAAGACTTTAATATTAATCTATCAAAGAAAATTCAATAAGTCTCATCTCATGGCCTGGACACGTGTACATGGTTTTATCTTTTTCATATCTATCTATGTGTGTGACTATTTGTGTGTGCATGTGTGTGTTAGAGCGCTAGCTGTTAATGCCCAAGTGTGTGAGAGCGAGTCTTCCAGCTGCAGAGACAGACAGTGTCTATTTGTATCCATTGCAGTGCTGCCGTGCCCATAACTCAGCTGTAACAGCCAAGCTCAGAGTTGAGCCATGCTGGGCACTCCCATAACAGCTGGTTTGTTTTGCCCCTAGTGTCACGCCACTAAGGACAGCACTGTCATTTGGCATCCTTATCTGGATTTCTGCAGACAGCTACCAGATCCACCCTTACTGCCTGAGGCGACTTAAACACGCACATACACACACACACACACACACACACACACACACACACACACACACACACAAACATGTATCAGTTTTCTGTTATTTTATATTCAGGAATTGGAGCTTCTCTACACCCATCAATATAGCTGGCTGTGACGTCTCTGGGCTTCTGAAGAGGAAGTGGTGCAGGGCAGCATCTACACGCAATCATGTCTTTTTCTCCTCTAGACCCAAAACACACTCACACACACACACACACACACACACACACACACACACTGATAAGATAAATCTTTGTGATGACTTTGTTTGTTTGTTTAAAACCAGCTTACGACTGTGATTGTTGGATTTTATGAAATGTCTCAAATAGAAAAAAATTCAAACAAACCATACACTTGTTCCACAGCCGTCAACATAGCTCTTCCCTCTTTACTGTAAACACTTCCTTCATTATTTGTTTACTTGGCCCTGTGTAAATGAGGCTTGATTTTGTTACAGTTCAGACAAACACTGATTTCCGTTGATTGTGTACATGCGTTAGAAAGTGTGAGAACCAAGTGGCTTAGTGGTTTGATATGATACAGTGTGTGTGTACAGCTGTACGCTTTGAGGATGTACATTTCTGAGATTTACTGGTTAACTGTTGAATGAAATCATAACAAACCCCAGTGAGGCTGCTGATCCTAAATCCACTCCAAAGCAGGTTGACTTTTACCCTCTTGAAGAATGAGTAAATGTTTCCAAGTACACTTCTTAGGCCCCAAACAGAGGAAGGTCTTGTTTAGCTGATTGCAGTGATTGTGTCCTATCTTTCTCTCTCTGCTCTCTGCTGTGATTCCCTTTTTTCTCTCTGTTCTCTATAACTGCCTCATCTCTCAGCCACGCCGTGCACCCAAAAAACCCATCCCCTGGTTCTTTACTTTGTCAAGCAGCACCAGATCAGTAATGTCTGTCATCTCGTGACCTGAGGCAGTCGTCTCTTTTCTCTTGCGGGGTGTGGCCAGGTTCCCTGCCCTCCTCCTCCTCCTCCTCCTCCTTGTCTCCTTTCAGACCTGTAAAAGCTTGCATTGGCCACCTACAGGCAGCTCTTAATTAGTTCCCCTCTTACAAGCTAGCTGGAGATAAACAATGAAAACCCACTGCAGCGCCACAGGAGGGACTGCAGGCGGAGACACATGCATCATGGCCCGTCGTCTTCAAGTAGGGGCCTCTCTCTGCTGAGCAACTGGCGTCTTTTGTGCAGAGCTCTGAACAAATTGACTTTTTGTCTGTGAGGCTTCTGTATGCCTGTCTTGTACACTGTACCCTGATATTAATGACATAGAGGGGCGTTTCAAACATATGGTGTTTAGTCAAGAGGAAAAATCTAAAATACATTCATGGTTAATGTCGCAGGAGTCTTTTTAAACCTTGAATATTGTCCCTTTGACAAATGTTTGTGATATAAGCTCCTACCACGGCAGCCCCCCCCCCCCTTCTTTTCCTCAACCTTGTGCCTGAAGACCTTTGCCAAGAAGTTATTTTATAGGGCTTCATGCAAGATTCAGCAGTGAATCTAATGTGAAAATATCCAATAAATCCTCTTAATATTTTTGGCTTTACTGCCAAGTATTAAAATGACAAACTAGACTCGGCAAGGGCCCCACTTTAGGCACATGCACAAGACACAAATGCACACATATGCACACGGACAAACGGATGGGGTAAGATCTGTGGCCTCCTGCCCTGCAGCAAGAAAAGCTGCCCGGGTGCTGTTGCCTTATGAAAAGATAGAGAAAGGAACTAAGAAAGAAAAGAACAAATTGTGCCCCAGTTTCTTGACTTTCTGCCAATTTCTAGAGCATTAAAAAGACAGAAAATAGTCTTGGGGCAGTAAAACAGCCACGCACTGATTCATATTCTCTGTGCATGGAGGGATTCAGAAGTTAATCTCATTACTGACTCTGGGCTTTTTATGTGGTTGCTGACCTCCACTCTACCTTTACTCACTTGGACGTATTAGAAATAGTTTAATTGCTCTCACTTGGCCAAAATGTAACCAGCATAAATGCTACACTTAGGCTGGCAGTATAGTGCAATTAAAATAGAAATTGGCTTGTTCTTACAGGCAATAAGTTGGCTGGGGGTGTTGGGGTTTGAGAGTATACAGGCATCTAGTCAAAACCTTTCAAAACTTCACCACAAACAATCACTACCCCCATTACGCCGTGTCTTCATTTGGTAAACAGTGTCATGCGATTACTGTCAACAATTTACAGGTGGGCTTACCTGCATGTGAACCGGCTGACTTGTTATTGTTTATATTAGATGGAAGGATTGTGACAATAAGATTAATGCAATTTCAGGCAAATCCATCCTTTGAATAAGCTTCCTGACTGAACATCAGTCTATCCTACCAAGACAGTGTTTCCTGCAGTGGGCTTCGGGGATCATGATAGATCGCTAACATTATTGACACGTATGTAGAAAAATCCAGCTTTCTGAATATGCTAAACTTATTAGTACCCCACTACCACCTCTCACTGCCTTCCGTTTGAAACTCAAGAAGCCAAGAAGGCTTGGGGGCAACATCAAACTGAACCGCAGGTTGTCCTCAGAATTCAGTCAGTGACTGTTGGATGCCTTAAGTCGCAGTTTTTAGTGTGTTTAATGCATTTATATAGTTACATGTCGAAGCATCAACAGTGCCCAACAATGCAGCCGCAGATTACTTTGTCTTTGTCTCCAATTATGCCAAGGTGTCCTTTGCTATTGAGCGGTTGTTACCTGTTGCAGTAACTGTGTTACACCTCATAGTGTGTATTTCTTGTGATCTTGTTGATGTGAGTCATTCAGAACTAAAGCATTTTTCAGAAAGACTGAAACTGAATAAGTTTTACATCTGCAGTTGAGGGTTCTTCGTCACCAACAATCTTGGTGAGAATATTTTGTTTGAGTAGACCACTATTCCTTTATGCTTTATGTTATTGCAGGTCAAAAGTGGGCTTTCTGGTATGAGATTACTTGCGGATGCACAAGGTGGGGAATATCCAGTGTTAACAGCACAGCCTACTGCAGTAAAAGTCATCAGGCTTTTTTCTAAACTAGTTATTTTTGAGTGTTATATAGTTCACGTGGATGAGATACTGTAAGAAATACTTAGGTACTTGTGAAAAAAAAGTTACTTAAATTTAATATTCCTTGTAAAACAACTTCCTGATTGGATCAGGGCACACTAATCTAAAACACATACGAAGATGATACGGTGAGATCACTGGCTGCTGGAGCAAATTCTCCTACCAGGGCCAAAAGAGAACCGGCAGGCTATCTTTTATAGCGTATACGTCACACCCAGGGCAATAAAAAGCATTTTCATGAAGTACTTAATTAAAGAGTTCATTTTCTCAGGCTTGACACTGGCCATCCCGCATTAATGAAGGCCCTCGTGCTGCTGTTTTAAGGGGTGAGAGTGTTTACTCCTCCTCAGTGGTGCTGGTGGTTCTGGGAGGCTTTTTATGGCGAGAGACCATCAGTGACGGGGAGGAATGGCCCACTTTATGGCCTCTCACCGCTTGTTGGAAAATCCAGAGACTCAGCAAGCAAGATCTGCATAAATAAACCGGCAAAAGGCAAAATTAAAAGATACTCTCACCACCATGAATTGCTGCATCCACATGATTGCCCGGTCTGGGTGCAGTGGTTGGAAATTATATGAGCGCCATTTTTGGTTCTATTAGCATGAATGAAATCTGCCTGGAGTGCACACAGTGGTAGATTGAAGTGAGCCTCTCACTGTACGCTGGTTTGGTGATTATCCTGATGTGGTGCAGTGTATCAGAGTTCAGTCCAAAATCAGCATGAAGCAGGCCAGACCGTGTAGCATAGCAAGATGCAGCAAGACAAAAACAGACAGGCCAACAAGAGGTGGGTTCATAACCTGTAGTTCAGTATCAGTTTCTCTCTTTCTGAGTTATTTGACGTTATGTTCTGTGTAAAAGATGATACTGTAGAGAGGTGTGTTGTTGTTTTCCACGTCTTTTCCCTCCAAAATCTGAAGTGGGGTCGCTTGGAGATTCTTGCAGTGTACAGTAGCAACTCATGATGATTTTACTGTTGGACTTCTAGTTAGTTGCTCTGGTCAATAATCATATAATATACTCACAGTTAGAGCTTAACAGACACTCTAATAATGAGGGTTATTTCTGTTGGTATGCTGCTTCAAATGCTCACAAATCATGACTGTTGCGCATATGTGCGTCTGGTCATCTTAATACTGCCTGATAAAATAAAGAGGTCAGATATGTGTCTGGAGCAGAAATGTACAGTATGTTTTGAATGTGTGTGGTGTGTGTGTGTGTGTGTATATGCGTGCGTGGCCTCAGGAGTGCATTTAAAACCTGCAAATATCTTACAGCCCTACCCCTAGGTTTCCCCTGTGCCCTGCGTTGCTTTGTTCAGTATCAGTTTGTCTTCATTCCCCCAGCTAGACCCCATCACCTGTAGCACTGTACATGTAGAGCCAGGTGAAACAAAAAAGACAAACATAGATAACGATAATGATAATGATAATGATAATAATAATAATGATAATAGTAATAATGATAAGAGGAAATAAAAACAAACGGATCATGGAAAAAGAAAATCGACTCAGGAAATTGCTGTTTTCACATGACTCACTGAGCCGCTTCGTGTCACAGCTGCACTTTCTTTTGTTTAGGGGCAAGACAATTTCAGACTGGAAAAAGTATTGCTGTTTTGATTAGACCTAAGTACTGTTAACAATTACACACTCACAGGACAAATTTAATGACAATTAGTGTTTTTGTTAGCTGCCTTCAGAATTTAATTGTTTCCATGCAGGACTTTATTTGGCTATTTGGAATTTGTTTTATTTAATAACGTTTGTCCTAATGGATTGTAGCATTACAATAATGAGGTTAAATATACACATTAAACAAATTTACCAACATAATTACCCAAAATTAAATTATTAAGATGCCAGTAATGGAAGTCAGAACAAGGTAGCTTGAGGATATTTTTTCCCCACACAAACACAGCCATAAACGAACTGATGATAAACTCTGGAGGACATGGAAATGGTTTTCATTAACCTTGATTAATTGTCGCACAATTAAATTCACATAATCACATTAATTACTGAACAGGAAGTAACAAAAATCACACATTAATTACTAAAGCGGAGGTTTTGACAAGAATTTGACGTATGCAATTTTGTATCCATTCTATTAAATGTTTTGATTAATGGTAGTTACAATTATAGAAACTTTATATTAAATATTTCATTTTTATTAAATATTATAGACAATAGAAGAAAAAGAAAATGCCAGAAATAGCAGGTTATTCATCTTAAGCCTTTTCTTTTCTGTAATTAATTAATGTATATAGGAATATAGGTAATTGTCCCTTCTAGTTTTCCATGAAATTATCAAACTCCATTCTACAGTGCATTCAGAAAGTATTCAGACCCCTTCACGTTTTCATATTTTGCTATGCTGCAGCCTTATGTTTAAATCATTTAAATAAATTGATTGCTGTAGTACAGGTTTTTATTAAGGATATCACTGTACTTTGCTCAGTTCAGCTTTCCCTCAACCCTGACCAGCCTCCCTGTCTCTTCCCCTTAACCCCCACCCCCCACAGCATGATGCTGCCACAACCATTGGTTAGCATTGGGATGGTATTGGGCAGGCCAGACACGATGCTGTCGGGGGGTGCCCCGGTGGCTCACCTCGTAGAGCCATTGTGGTTAAGTCCTTATCGCAGCAGCTCGGGTTCAAGTCCTTTGCTGTATGTTACCCCCCCCCAACTTTCCTGAATTTCTCGCACTGTAACTATGGTAAAAGCAGAAAGCCCAAAAACTAAAAAAAACTAAAATAAAAATAAAATAAAAAAAGGACATGATGCGTAGAATTGAGGTCAAACAGTTCAATCTTAGTTTGATCAGACTAGAGGATCTTGTTCCTCACGGTTTGAGATTCCTGTAGTTGTTTTTTTGTGCAAACGCCAACCAGCTTGTACTGAGCAGGAGCTTCTGTCTGGCAACTCTGACATAACCCCCAGATCGGTAGAGTGCTGCAGTGATGCTCGTCCTTCTGGAAGTTTCTCTGATCTCCGCACAGGATCTCTGGAGCTCAGTGAGAGTGACGGTCGGGTTCTTGGTCGTCTCTCTTACCAAGGCCCTTCTCCACTGATTACTCAGTTTGGCTAGGCCGTGAGCTCTGGGTAGAGTCCTGGTTGCTATGGAGGCCACTGTGCTCTTTGGAACCTTCAATACAGCAGAAATCTTTTTGTAGCCTTCTCCAGATCTCAACACAATCCTGTCTGCGCTCTGCAGGCACCTCCATCCACCTCAAGGCCTGGGTTTTGCTCTGATATGCGTTGCCAGCTGTGAGACCTTCTATAGACAGGTGTGTGCCTTTCCAAATCATCTCCAATCAACTTAATTGACCACAGGTGGAGTCCAATCAAGGTGTAGAAACAGAAAGGTGATCAAGAGGAATAGGAGACACCTGAGCTAAATTTCAAGTGTCATAGCAAAGGGTGTGAATAATGTGATATTTCAGTTTTTCCTTTTTAATAAATTTGCAAAAAATTCTAAAATTCTGTTTTCACTTTGTCATTATGATGTCCTGAGTGAAGATTGATGAGGTGGGGGGAGGATTAATTTAAATCGTTTTAGCATAAGGCTGCAGCATAGCAAAATATGAAAAAAGTAAAGGGGTCTGAATACTTTCTGAATGTACTGTATGTCGTATTAAACAGGTCTTTAATTTGATGAACAATGCATTGACCCTGATTTTACACTTGTTGCTGACTGTCATGAATAAAACAAAGGCAACAATTCAAAGTTACCTGACAATGAGTTATCAGTGCTGCTTTCTTTGAGAATCAGTGGTTTGAACTTCTTGGTAGTAACGGGTAGCAGGGTTTGTTCAAAGTTGAGTTCTCTGAAATAAAGTTTCAATTGAAGTCCCATCCTCAGAACTTTTCTTATCACTCTGACCACTGTGAAAAACAACAAGGTGCGAGACTCATTTGCCTCTATCACGGTGCCATCACTAGGCTTTGCATGAGTTTTATAGGCGACACCCCTCACAGCCCCACACATTTGCAGCTTCACCACAGAGAGTGCGCTGGAATTTGGCGCGCTCTTTGCTTCTCAGAGAAACCCAACCGCAGTGTTTTTGTGGTTGTGGGATTGGAAGTTTATCTTACATGTGACAGCTTGGCAGTACGAAGAAAAAGATAAGCAATGCAGAGAATTAAAGCGACGAGAAAAATACTTTTCTTGTACATTCACTGTAGTCTTATGATAAAGTAGTCCGCAGGTTATCAGTCACAACCTTAAATGCCTCTGAAACCAGATGTTTTAAAGCCTCTCTGTCACCTCCACCCCCACAATTAAGCACACGCACATACACACATATACACACTTCTTTCTACTCCCCAAGTGTATTTTTTCCACTGCTGTTAATAGGAGCCATATAGAGTCCAGTTCATAATGAAAGACCCCCCAGGGGCCATGGTAGTAAATGAAACTAATAACCCTCTAAATAAGTCTTTTCTAGTGTTGAAAGGCCGGTCTCTTTATACTGAAAGTGTATATGTGCTGTAAAGTCTTTTCCAGCCTACTACTGTAATTTTATGGCTCTGTTTTATCCTTTTCTTTTAAAGCCTGTCAGAGAAATTGGGAGGGAAGTCAGGGAGGGTGTCAGTGGATCAAAGTGCTGCAGGCTCTCCTAGTTTCAGGCTCTGAGATGTAGTAAAAAATGCATAAAATTACATCATATAAATATCTGGCATGTTGTTATCTTTTTTATGAATTGAGTACAACAATTCCTAGCTTTATACATATGGCACATGTCATGATAAAGAGTGGTCAGAAAAGTCATGCAGTAAAGAGTGACATAATAAGACAGTATAATTCAGGATTTCCATGCTTTGAGTGAGAATTTGTCTGCAGTTGGACAGAAAGTGTTGGTTGCGTGTGAATGGACTTGACTAGCTGCTGAAGGCCTCTGCTGTATAATAAAAAAGAGGAGAGTAGTATTAGATGGTAGAAAAAATTGTAAAATTGAAATATAAATATTAAAGTCCTAAACATTATATCTATCAAATTCAGCTAATGATTAGTCAAAGTTGAAATGGATGGACTGTAATTTTAAATCTACCAGACCAAACCACTTATCGTGTTTTGGATGTGTAATATAGATACAACAATATACCATCATAATAATAAAACCACAAAAATGGTACAACAGGATATACACTATAAAAAATAAAAAAAAAAAGATCAAACAAATGCAAATAAAAGAAGGCCTTCAAAATGCATGTGTTTGAAAAGCAGGACAACACTAAAATGAGGAGTGTGACCTCATCAGAGATATTTTGATGGTGACAGAGATGATGACAATGTTCCACAGTTAGCTCATAGAAACACTGTATACACCACGTGCTGGTGTTTGTCAGAGCAGGGCACTGTGGTGTAGCTACAGTTAAAGTTAAAGGGTGGGGATGGAACAAACTGTGAAACATCATCGCAGAGCCCGATTCACACTGAACACATCTACAGGATTTAAAAACAACAAAAAAAATCATCCACATTTGGATCTAATTAAAATGGCTATAGCAACGATTTTACAAATACTAGAACTGTATTATATTTTTATAAGCTTTTCTATATTTCTGTACTATAATCTAAATAATGTTATACTGTATATATTCCATACTATATTATACTATATTATCATAGTTATACTATTATTATTATTACACTATATTGTATTATTGTCATATTTCTATATTAATACCAATAAGTGGGTATCATTCTTAATCATATTACTGCATATACTATTCTGGTGTATGCTTTTTTATAGTGGTAGATATCATATTACATACTATACTATACTTTTCTACTACTAAGCACACCACTTTCACCTCACTTGAGATGGTGCTGCATGATTAGTGCAACACTGGTTGTGGGTACTCCATGTGTATTATGTGCCTTCTGATTTTTGAGTTGAATTACACTGTGTGGTTTCTATTTTTATTTCAGTTCTTATTTTTTATTTTATATTCTTGTAAGTATAATTTACTTTTCTCATTTATCAAAATTTATTTGTACTTATTTCTGTAGTTCTGTTGCTGCAACAACTGAATTTTCCCTCTGAGAAATGTCTTCTTATTTATCCTACACTACTAATACAGTAATATTTTAGCACAAAAATGTATTTAAAAAATATATACTTTTAATAGAATTTAGATAAAATATTTTTTAGTTATTTTCTATGAGTTCTATTAGGTATTCAAAGGCACAATTTGAGTGCAGTCACAAAACTGCTAGGAATAAAAGTCAGACTGTGAAATAATGAATCCCCTTTACTCCCTTTGTTTAGTCTAAAAATGAGCTCATCTAAAGCCTAAAAATATCTGTAAGAGCCTTTAAAAGAACAGCTTGTGTGACCTTTAACTGTAGAGAGTAAAATGTAACTCTGGTGCTAAACAAGTAAAAATTCCCAACAACAAAACTGCAGTTTCCTTAATGGTGGCTGCAGCTCTGGTAATCACATCTGCTTTTAGAACTGTTGGAAGGTTTTATTTTTACCCATTGTAAAAAGAAAAATAAGTGTAAAAAGAGTCCTTGTACATGAAGGTGAGACAGATAATTTAACAGTGAGAATGTGTTTCATCAGTAAACAAAGCTACTGGGAGGTCGACAGTATTTCAACAAGAGGTTTAATCTTTCAAACTCTTGAGCACACCATGTGTGTTTATGAGTTCTGAGTAACAGTATCTGTAAGTGAAAAGGCGAACATGCTCATGCTGTACATGACTCAGTCTTGTCAAATGCAGAGTTTTTTTTTTGTTTGAGCTTGTTTTGTTTGGGCTATAGATGCTTCTTTAGACTGTAGTCCTGAAATAACACAGCAGCGTAAAAAAGCCAAACGTCAGCAGTAGTACAGCGAGTGGAGGAGGGGAGCTGAGGAGGACTTATCGTCCCCTCTGTGACCAGCAGGCTGTGCTGTAGCAACATCACTGCTCCACTTCCTCTTCTCTTCACTGACAGGCAGCCTACAATCACTCAACTCTTTTTCTTTTTTTCTTTTCAATTTTTTTTTTCAATTTTTTTTTGTGTAGATTTAATAATTCGGCCTCTGCTTGGTTTTCCACAGAGAGTAAGAAGGAAATGGTAAGTGCAGGGTTGAGCTCAAGTGGAAATGTCCTTGTCGGGGTGTTTTCATGAGTTTGGTGTCTACAGTCGGGTGTGCCCATTACCAAAACCATCAACACCACCACCACCACCACCACCATCATTGCTGCTACCCCGGTCAACCTCTCTGCCTGCAACTCATTATGTTTCTATCCCACTTTTCCGATCTGTAGCAAGAAAAGAAAGAGAGAGAGAAGTTGAGATGCATGAAAATAATTGACAAAACCACACTTTCCCTCCTCTGTTTTTCTTGTTGCGGTCCAGCAGTGCTCAGGTTTTTTGTGTCAGACATTCTGCTCTGGTCGAGCTGTGAACAATAGCTGTGGTGTGCCAGTTCCAAAACAGTTGATAACACTTTGGTTTGAGATAAAGATTCTGCGCAGGCACTTTTATCTTTGAATATGGAGCTATCTTAGTCTGGGCAAAGGACTGATCAAAAGCTACAAGTGTGTGTGTCTGTGTTTGTGTGTGTGTGTGGTTGTCTGTGTGTGTCTGTGTATGTGTATGTGTGTGTGTGTGTGTGTGTGTGTTTGCATGTGCATGTATGCAGTGGGTGTTACTGTGAATTTGCAAGCTCCATTTGGTGTGTCACTCCAGTATTTACAACATTCTTCCTGACTGTAGGTCAAGTCACCCACTCTCTTTCTCTCTTTTTCTTCCCCTCCTTTTCTCTCTCCCTTTCCTCTCTCTCTCTCTCTCGCTCTCTCTCTCTCGCTCTCTCTCTCTCTCTCTCCCCCCCTCTGTCTGTCTCTTTCACGTTTGGCCTGGCCTTAGTACAACTCCTAGCAGTTGTCAGTTTCAGGAAATGCACTGCGCTCTGTTGGGAAGTGAGGTATCTGCCTCTGGGCCAGCCTTTTTTTTTTTTTTTTTGGTAATTTTTATCGGCTGCTTACGGGAAGCAAAGCTCCTCCGTGCACACAGGACCGCTCACTCAGCCTCACTCTCTCCTCTTTTTCATGATTGCATTCAGACTGATACACTTACTGGCCGGATGAGTAGATAGGTATTTAAATGAATGGATAGCTGGATGGATAGATGCCTCCCTATTAATGAATATGGGGGTGGTGTGTTTGTATGCAGTGAAGAATTTAAGCACTTATTGTACATGTGCACACACACACACACACACACACACACACACTTGCCTGCAAACAGTGTATCAGATTAAAACAGAACCAGCCTCACATGATCTGCAGAGCAGTGCTGCAGAAAGGTGTGCAGAAAAGCAACGAAAACAAAGTTGTATATTTTTGGCCGGTGGCTTGACTGTGATATATGAGCAAGGCAAGTGTGGGTGTGCGTGTGTGTATGTGTGAGTGTGTGTAAGAGTGGGGAGAGCGGCATGAGTCCAAACAGGATATTGTAGTACACGGGAGCACAGATTCTTCCTGCGGCATTTTGGCTCTGTGGGTTCAGGACAGCCTCGACGACAAGCAGACAGCACCCCCTACGTTGTCACACACACACACACACACACACACACACACATATACACACACACTCACACACACAGACACAGACACACTGAATATCCTAGCCTCCTATCAGATAGCTGACTCAATAGCCAGCCTCCCTTTCTAAAAGGAAAACAATATTATTGGACTCAGTGACAGTTTCCTGCAGGAGAGAAACAGAATAAAAGAACAATCAGTGAGTTTCATGTGAAGTGTTGGGCAACCATGAGGAAAATAATCATGTTTGAATGCAACTATTTTACACTAAACACATCACCTCATACCACACATTTTTAACTGTGCACTTAAATAATTAGATAAATGCAATTTAACATTTTTAAAGTAAACAACAAGTTGGCCTCGGACATTTATGGCGTTTCAGTCAGTCAGCTCCATATAAACATTTGTCACATGTTACACTTCAGTCAAGAAAACCTCAGCTGAAGAGATGTTATTAAAGAATAAATTCAGGGCGGTGCACTAGAGTGACTAGTCAGCTCTTAGTGCTGTTTGATTCAACTGACTGTAGTGCATTCTCCACACTTATTCAAACGGAGGCATCCCCAGACTTTCTCCTTAAGATAGTTTGCCCTGTGTGCACAAACTTCAGATCGGAGTGGAAGTGAAAGAAAAAGTGTGAGCGAGAGCAGAGGGAGGGAGGGAGGGAAGGAGGGAGGGAGGGATGAATGGATTCACCTCGTGTTTGAGAGTTGGAGAGGAAAGACGATGGTGAGCACAGCAGAGTGCAGTGTGTGTTGGTGTAAGCAGGGCTTCGTCTCACAGACCTGTCAGGAGCGTTAAAACAAGCTGTTTATCAAGTGCCAAAGCCAGCAGCACCCATCCACTTGCTCCATCCTGGGTGCTCCATCCATTGCAGTGGTAGCAAAAGTGTGTGCGTGTGGTTGCTTGTGTGTGTGTGTGTAACTATGTGGGTTTTCTTGTGTCCTAGTCTTGATAAATAGAAAGACAGACAGATAGAGAGGTAGCTGGATAGTTGAATATAGAGAGAAAAGCATTTCTGTGCACCATATGGACATACTGTAAAAAAAAAAAAAAAAAAGACCAGATTTTGAATCTAAACACTGAAACAATTTGAGCAGAATGTGAGTCAGGGCTAACTAAACTATTAGTTTTGGGTAAAGACCAACAATTCCCGTTTTCCTCCATTCCCCTGTGTTTCGTGCTGTTACTCAGTAGCTCCATAAAATGTTGTTTGGACAAGAAAGCAGACATTGTTATTTGCCTAAATTTTATTAGTAAATATGACTTTATGAGCTCTGAGTTTCCATCATTTTTGAGCCATTTGCATTTGGTCATTTGTGTGCTATGAAATCTAAATCAAGTCCTCATTTGTTATTAAACGCACAGTATTTTGTATTGAAACAAAAACAGCCATAATGGTGTTATTCATTTTGTTTCCAAACAAAATCGCTTATGAAACGATCAGTAATGATCATCAATTTGTTCCATGGAAATCTGGAAAGAGTTTTCATTCACAGTTTTATGTAAAAACTTGGCAAAAGAAATAGTCTGCCTGATAAAGCATGTACACCATGGGAACAGGCACCTAGTTTTAAATTCGTTCTGGCCACATTTTAAAAGTTGTTGTAGATTGTTGTCATTTTTTTTTTTGTTTTTGTTTTGTTTGAACATCATGAACTATCAGCATGCACACAGCAAAATGTTATTTCATTCAAAATAAAGAGGACTTGGAAACATTTCAGCATGTATACACAAGGCTGATTAATAAAACAACTTGGCCTCACAAAACAATCCCTGACCCTTTTCTTTTAATCTTGGGTCATTCCTCATGTGTGCCTTCTTAATTGGCAATGTTATGACTGATAAAAGATGAACCCATCCCTCTGCCTTTGCTGGGAGTAGATTCATATTAACCCCCAAGCAGGGAAAAGCAATAGGAAGCCAAAGCAATAAAAGGCTTTGACATTGATGGGCCTGTTTCCCAAACACTTAGACGACCTTAAGTCGTCTCCTCTCAAGTCTGGCTGGAGGGGCCAGGGCTCCGCTTCTTATTGCTGTGTCTGACCAGAGTCGCCATGCCCCAGAGAGGGTCGACGTTTGGTCTTGGCCCCTTAGTTCCTGTCTGTCTGTCTGTCTGTCTGTCTGTCTGTCTGTCTTCTGAACATGCTACAGAACTCGGGGCGGCGGCGGCGGCGGTGGGGTAAGTGGGTGAGGAATTTCTGTGTGTGTTTAAGGCCTCCAGCAAACAGTCCTCACAGTGTCAAAGCAAATACAGAGACCAGTTCTCTTGTGCATAAAAAGCACTATGTCTGTCTGTCTACTGATGAGACACAAGTGAAAAAGAGAACAAGGGGTGGACTGGTGATAATAACCAGAAAATTTGGTGTGTTTCAAACACAGATGCTTTTGATTGTACAGTGAATTTTCCACGGAAGAGTCTCATGACGAAACACCAAGGCAGAGATGGAAATGGCTGAACTAATTTTTTCTTTGAACTCTGTGGTTTAGAAAAACACAAACAAAGTTACATACACTTAGAGGAGTTAGCTATGGAGAGAGAATCTTTATTCAGCGTAAGAAAAATGACTTGGCTTCATTTTCATGTTACACTGAGAGGATTAAAAGCCCACACAACCTTCTCCTTTTCGGGTTGCTGTTGAACAACTTCTTAACCCCCTCCGTCCGTCCGTTTGGCTTTACTGGCTGGATTAGGTTCATGCACAAGGCCCCTACTCATGCCAGTGGATTGCTTATGACAGGCCCTTATGCAGACACCTTGACTGCCATGAGCAATTACTTTAAATACACAGGAGAGGGCCAGAGCTGGGCTGACCTGTGGGAGGGTGAGAGGTAGAGAGAGAGAGAGGGGTAGAGAGACAGAAGGAGAGAGAGAGAGAGGGAGAGGTGAAGAGGGAGGAAAGAGAAACACCCCGCAGCTAATTCTAGATTAGGTAATATACTGTGTTTTTCTCCTGAACAACACTTTGAGCCACTTTATGGGTGTCACAAGTGAAGGGTATTAATACTCGCAAGTTAAGTGGAGGAAGAAAGAATACATGCTTTTGTTTTAACTCTTGAAATGACACGTAGTTCTGTGAAACGTCTATAAAACCCACGGCTGTCATTTGCAATCAGATAGCATTCACATCGCCATCATGCCGCCGAATCTGTTTCTACCCCCGTGGTTCCTACAACCTGTTGTGTTGGCGTTACTGAAATCCATCCACGTCTCTGTTCATTGCTACAGTTCAGATAGATTTACGTGTCTGTGCGCCTGACAGTTGCAGAACTGACAGCAGACCCTATCCCTCCCAGTCTCCTCGAGCCCAGTCTGTCTGTCGATCAGGTTTCACACAGATCTGGACTAGCTCTGTTACACTACAGGCCTTGTCCCTGCTGCTGCTGCTGTTGCTGCTGCTGCTGTGTTTCTGCTGGCTCTGCTCTGTTTCACCTAAACCAAGGGTGGGTCCTCAGACACTGACTGAGCATGAGGAGTGCAAAGAGTTCCTAGGGCTGTTGATGTTGAGGCTTAGTTTGCAATTTATATAAAAGAGAGGGACTTGTTTCTTATGCTTAAGGACGTGAAAGGCAGTGGTGCCTTGGGTTTGGTTTGAAGTCCAGGTTGTGGTTGTAAGATTCAGAAAAAAAAAGAAGAAAAAATTCAGGGGAAGAAAGAGGGAAATCACATTTATTATATCATTATATTCATTTTTACATTTTCTCCAGCTGCTAAACTTGGGCAACTGCTGCTGAATGGGAAGAAATATTGAGCTTAAAGGGAAATTCCAGTTTCTTACTTTCATAGTTTTGACCATCATTTCCATCAGTAGAATAATGAAACTCTTAAAGTTCACTGTGGAGATCTTGGAACATTGTGACATTGCTAAAAGAAATCAGACCGGGCAGGAAACATATGTGATCAGGTGATCAGACAGGTTTTAATCAAACCTAATATTAGCCATATCTATTTTGGAGAGAAAACAAAAGGTAAATTGTGAAATTATTACCCAAACCGTGAGTTATAAACATCCATCACAGTTTACAGACCAACTTACGCCTTCAACTTTGACCTACCTTTTTTTTTTTGTTGTTTTTTTTTTAGTTTTAGTGTTCCTGACATTCTGGTTGTGCTCACTTTCAGTTTTTTGCCTTTCAAGTTCACTTGTTTACAACCTCTCCAACCTCCGCTGGTTTCCCTCTGGTCTTTGTTGCTTGTGATGGTTCTGTGTTTCCACATCTCTGCAATTACTTTGCTCTGCACTGTGTTGACTTAACCAATAGAAGTTATGGCCAAAACAACACAAAGAAAAACTGTTGTAAAAAAAAAAAAATATTACAAATCATAATTTTCCTTTAGCTTCATGTCCCTCTGTGAGAGAGTGAGTGTGTGTGTTGTGAGTGGAGGTGGTGTGTGTGGACAGCAGCACAAGAGAATAGTTGATGAGAGTGTTAGATCTGTGAGAGAATGAAGAAGTGGTGAAGGCCAGAGTTTGTGTGAGGTGAACCAGAGCTCTTGCACTTTGCTTTGCTTCACTTCTTTCTCTCTCTACCTCCTTCCCTGCATCGTCTCTTCTCCTCCTGACACACACACACACGCATACGCACACACGCTGTAATGACTAGAAGTGTGTGGAGCTGCTGAGCTGTTCCACATGTGTAGGGTGCGTCAGATCAAATTAGGCCTCGCTGACAAAGGGCCTTTTACACACAGGTGGATGATGGGGGAGCAGGGGGTGGGCGGCAGCCAGCCAATCAGTCCAAAAGCCAGTCAGTCAGCAAACCAGCCAGTCAGTAAGTTAATCAGTCAACCTGCCACTCAGCCGGCAGAGACTTCAGCTGCGCCGTGTGTGATGTTTGGACCGCTGGAGTGTGACTTGACAGCTTTTCCTTCCACTCATGCGGCCGCTCCAGAAGAACGCAAAGAAACGTCTGCGGATGTCTGGATTTTTCTTAAACTGTCTCACCACCACCATCATCATCGTTGTGGAACATCGTGACCTTTGACACTAACATACTTTCGTGAAACTCTGGCCCTGTGGATTGCACTTTTTGAGCAGAATATCAACAAGCATAGCCTTGACATACGCAGTTCACCCCATCTAATCACAACACACAACCAAAATCACAACAGCATGTCAACTGGCTGCATTTGTGGGATGAAAAGTACAATTTCCAAATGTTTGGGACTGTGTTTACTTCTCCTTCCCAAAGTTTATTACATTCTCTCTCCAAGTTGTCACTTTTCATATGTGAACATAAATACCCCCATGGCACACACACACATTGACAGACACACACACACACACAAACGCACACACACAGCAACCCCCTGGGTGCCGGGGTAACCATAATGCTGCTGCGGTAGTGCAGGCTGAGTTATTACGTTTAATCCGTCTAATTGTTGAGTTTCATAGAATGGGACCCAGTCTGCCTTGGAACTAATTCTGTCTGGGCATTCTATTTAATTCGCCACACTGGGCCCTAAGCTCTTCTAAAGGCAGGCTGCCCCCTCCGCTGCCTCCACCCCACCCTTTAAGAATATAAACCCCTTATCTTCTTCTCCCTCCTCCCTTGCTTGCATGGCAGAACACTGGGTGACTTGTGCTGGAGAGTGATTTCTCAACAGTCCATAAAACATTCTTCTGACATTTTGGACATCCACTCTAATGAGGCAGGATAATGGGCGCAGAGCTATCATGAGCAGCAAAAAAGGCCCAGCAACACCAGCTTTGCCACAGCAGACATTTTTAAACAACAACAATGTGCAAGTTGCATGAGTCCGTGGGGCAAGGCATGAAATGAATGGAAATTGAGATGCACGTCTGGAGATGGCTAAAGAGAAGCGTATTGACAGCATCACGTGTACGCCCCAAACCGCAAAAATACCCGTGTTATGACACAAAAGCTTTCTAAAAAATAAATCCAGACTGAAAACCAGTTGCGGATGTTGCATGTGTGCATGGGAGTGTGCGTTCCAGCTGGTGCTTAATTGTTGCCACTGTACCAAAGTAAAACAATGAACTCAGCGTAGCTTAGCTGACGTGGTTGCAGTCTCACCCAAAGACAATGCTGCTTTAACTGGTCAGGCTGGTGGGGGGTTGATTGGTTGCTTGCTTGCTTGCGTGGCTGAACGGTGATAATCCGCGCTCACAAATCCCATGCGTTTAGTCAAATTATTCCAGGCCTTAAGGCTCCCATTGTGGCCGCTGGCTGGTGCGCTGCTGTCTGAGTCCCCCACGGGGACAACAATGCCACCATTCAAGGCCACTCGCTGCTGCTGACGGGCAATTTCAGGTGTGAATTGGCTGCGTAGCCAGTGGCTTATATTAAATGACCTGAGGCATGACCTCCAAGAGTAGGAGAGGATAGAGAGGGAGGGGAGAGAGGGGAAGAGACAGAGTAAGCATTTGGAAAAGAAAGAGAGATTATGTGGAAGAGGGGTTGCCCGCAATCTTGTCAAGTTCTGTCATCTTTTCGCTTTGATGGTCTTAAAAAACTGGCAAGAGCCGCATTATTTGGAAAAGAAAATGAAGAATGAGAGGGAGAGCGAGAGAATGAGAGAGAGGTAAAGAACGATCCCTTCGGCCTGATATACTGTCCTCTTTTCCCTCCACTCTGTTCCTGCAAAACCTCTCCTCTGTCCTCCCTCCTTCCCCCAATAATGTGCTTTTAATCATATCTCCTTGGCTGGCTTGCTTGCGTGGGTGAGCGCTGCGTCCAGGCCCTTTGATGGGAATCTGCGATGCGCCCAAAAGTCTTTTGAAGTGGCCGACCAGGGAGCTACAGGGGGGCTAGCTATGGGGCCGGGAGCTTTGATGTGCCAGGGCCTGGAGAGGCCGGCTGCATGCTGCCCTGCACCGATCTGTCAGTAGCACAGCTGCACTGCTCGCTGGGGAGCCCCTGCCTCCAACCCTGGCTGACTGGTTGGCTGGCTGACTGACTTACTCACCTAGTTGACTGTATACACTGTGTACCTGCAAAAAATCAGCGCCAGCAGTCAGAGGAATGTTGACTTTGGTTTAGTTTGTTCTTTGTCCTGTGACAATGTGGGTCAACTTCATACATACAATGTAACTGCTCTGTATAAGCATTTATTAATATGTTGTTTTGAGTGAATATATCCCCAGAGATCATACGAATCCAAGTCCCGCTGCAGAGCGTTGAGTTTCATTCCTTCTCTGCTTCTCCTGCTATTTCCTTTATTTTCTGTCAAGCAGCTCGCAGAGAAAAAACACTTAGTGGACGACTGTTTTCTGCTCAAAGTCTATGTAAATGTGCCATTGGGAATTTTTTTTTTAGGTTGACTATTGCCAAATGGAATCTGTTTTCTCTGCAGCTGCACGAAACCATTAAAAAGAGACCATGTGTTCTAACCTGTTAGGTTTCAGTCGAGCTCAACCTTGGCTCAACCCTCCACCTGGAGAGGAGAGCAGTTTCCAAGGCTGAAGCTATTGACACTTAGCTCACTGCGCAGATTTTCTCCCCTCTAGAAGGAAGATGCATTAATTGCTTGACTGAAACTGAGAACATTATTCAACGGCACAGATATTTCTTTTATGTGCACCACCACCCCACATTTCTTTTTAGTGTGATTTATTTCAGTCTTTCATATTATTACATACAAGCGTTAAATGATGATGAATGGTACAGAGGGTACAGCAGTATGACAGCCGTGTACTTAAGCGTATAGTTAAATAAAGGGTGAGTCTTGTCAGGGAAATTCTCATTTATTTCCCCTTCACAGAAGTCAGATAATACAGCCAGAGGAAATTAATAAGGTGTGTGTACCATACTTTATTTTAGGGAGACACATTCGGTTTAATTATATATGTATTTTTGACTTTTATTGGCTTACTCTGCTTTTTAAGGGCCAAGTTATGTGTTTGCTGATTTATTCATACTTACTAATAGCAGTGTGTGTGTGTGTGTGTGTGTGTGTGTGTGTGTGTGTGTGTGTTTTTAAATTTATTTATTGAGCACAGCCCTGCGTGAGGGATGCTGTGTGACAAGCAACACATTCACATACCAGAAAGCACCACATTTTCTAACTGTATTGGCAAAGTCAGACTTTGTAATAAATGTTTTTCAGTGTCGGTGTAGTTTCACTCACCGCAGTCATTCATATCCATCACCTCACTCCCCTTTCTCAAGCACCTATGAAGTGCTAGCATATTTGTTCAGCCCAGAAAAGTTGACCGAACATATACAGTAGGTATGCTCTTTTTCAGCGGCACCCTGCTTCACACTTACGCACTTTACACACGTTCACGCCTGGGAGTTGTCCAGTGTAACCGTACAGGGTGTTCCGTACCGTTAGCCACTGAGCATTTTACTTTTAGTTGCCTACTGTAACGTCAGTAGTTGCTGAGGCAGGGGAGAGGGTTTTTCTTGTACATTCACTTTTTCTTTCTGGTTTTCCCAGCCAGTCAAGATTTCAAACCTGCAGAAAAATGGCCACGAACCAAAAAAATAACTGGCTTTAGTAACTACTGCGGTAGTAATGGTGTATGGACAGGAGGGTAGATAAATGATGAGTAGTTTGAGTAGTACCCCTGTAGGAGTCATTCATTCCTGAAGGATTAGCTCGACTGTAATGAAAAATGACAATGGTGAATGGCTCTCCAGTGGCAGTTTGTTTGTTGACATTGCCTCTGGATCCTTCCGTCCTCTGGAGGATGGATCATCCTCAGTTAACCTCAGCTTCAGTAAACATCACTTAGATTTATGGCTCTCCTCCTTTCACCTGTGGTAGCAATCCACTACAGCAGGACTACAGGCAGACACGACACAGTCACCAATTTTAGCTTCGGTCAGTCAGTTTTTGGGAGTAATTGCAAATGTTTTCAAGAGTAATTTTTGAGCATATTAATCATCTTAAAACACGTAGTCTTCCTGGGGTTGTGTTTCATTTGCTTGCTTAAGTAACTTTGAGGTTGGAAAATTAATTCCATTCCTCATGGTCTGACAGCATCGTTTACACTGAGCTTGTTCCAGAAGCTCTTTGTTGAAGCTATATGATGTTTACACAATACTCCATGCTTTTTATGGCTGCGCTATTCCATTACATGGGAATTTTCTAGATGGCTCGTGCATCATTTTATACGTTTCCCCCCAAATTCAGTCTGACATATTTTGTATATATGAAAACTTTGGGATCTCCTTGTGGCCAAGGTTCACCCTTCAGTGGGTCAGTGAGGTTTAAGGTGTTCCCGCAACGAGGTCAGAGGAAAACAGAACTGCAGAAATCTGCCTACTCACCTTAATTTATGTTTAATATACACGTAGCCGCAGAGCCAACCAACTTTAGTCTGAGATCGCTTCACAATCTTTACAAAGGGTCCTGGCGCGGCTCCGACTCACCTTAGGCCAGAGGCAGAGAATGAAATCTGGACACTGCTCTTCACAGTTGTTGGGTAAAACTGGACTCCTTTGGTGCTGGGCTCATCAGATGCCCTCAGCATGACCTGTGAATGCAAACCCGCTATCTCCAACACATCTGTGCCTAGTTAAATGAAGGTTGTATTTTAGGCCTATTATAGTCAAGGAGACAACGCGGCCTGACTGCTAGTTTGACCACTCACCCCTATCTGACTTGCACATGTGGTCAGTCGCTATAGCAACGTGCTGAAAAGACTGCTTCCTGAGACTTTGTTGTGTTTGTGGGCTTGGCAGGGCATTGTAACCTAGATATTATTTTTAGTCCGTCAGCAAAGGCCCAGTGTGTGTTGATTTAGGATGTGAGCTGACCGCCTGTTAGTGCGCACACACACATGAACACACAACCCTTTGAGTACACAAATTCACTGACCTCCAGAGCCAGACAATATCAGGCACTCTTTTTTTTTTTTTTTTGAAACTTTGCAATATACTACTGCAAAATCATCTTTCGACATTTTGCATTTCTGAAAGCGCAGACATCTGCCAGCCAATCTCAGGTCATTGAAGTCATCATCGGCAGTGACGGTATGTGAAAAGCTCTCTGTTTCTCTGCTCCTCAGCTGTGTTGTCCCACACCCATCTGTGGCCTTTTATTGCTTTTCTCTCTCTCTTTTCTTTCTCTGAGTCTCTCTCTCTCTCTCTGTGGCAGGCAGTAATAAAGGTCTGACAGGCAGAGCGTGAAGGTCATGGTTATTAGATGGTAAAGGCGAGAGCCACAGCTGGGCTGGGCAGGCCTCCTCTCTGGCAAAAGTGATGAGTTGTGTGCATTGGGGCAGGAGGGGGTGGGGGGGCGTTCTTATTTGACACAAAGTTTTTTTTCTTTCCTTAAGGCCACCTGGTTTGGTGAGGGGAAAGGCCCCGGGGTCTTTTGATAAAGTGCGAGGTGTGAGTGAGAAGAAGGGGTGGTGATTATGAGCAAGCCAACAAGTGAAAATACTGTCCAAGTGATGTGTGTGATGTGTGTGATGTGTGTTTGTGTGTGTGTGTATGTGTGTGTGTGTGTGCGCGTGTGTGTGCGTGTGTGTGTGGGTGTGTGTGTGTGTGTGTGCGTGCGTGCGTGCGTGCGTGCGTGCGTGTGTGCGTGCGTGTGTTTGTGTGACTGAGCTTGGTCTGACAGCCCCAGGGGATGTTCACACCTGCTGCTTCTCCAGCTCTATTTGAGCTTCTGGTGGCCAAGGTTGCAAGAGCTCAGCTGTGACACATGTAGAAACACACACACTTCAATCCCTTTTTGATGAGATGGTAGCTTTTTTTTTTAATCCCTTAGTAGCTGAGATAAATAAAACCGAGCGCAAAGATCTATAAGCGGCAGTAAAACAAGGCACTGAGTTCAGCTGAGGTTGATGTCTTTCGAAAGTGGGAAAACAGCGAGGCGGGCGCGGCATCTATAAACCCACTGAAATGAATTTTCCATGACAGCAAAGTGAAATGAATACATTCATTAAAAATACAACCATCATAATACATTAGAACAGCTCTGAACTGTCATATGTTTGCATTGTTTTGCTCCTCTGTAGAAAAAAAAAAAAAATGTATTAAATGTTTAATGACAAAATACCATTAACATTTACACCATTGTTTATTTAACTAAGGAGAAACTATAAAGTAGCAGACACTGTAATGTGACTACATAGACAGGGAATTTGATCTGTGCTCGCCAGGATAAGGCAATTAGATTGTTAACCTAATCCCAGGATGTTAAGAGCCAAAGTTAATGTCAGATCATGTTTCACCCAGTAACTCCAAAATAAATTTCACTAACCTAAGGGTACAGATGATATTAGCTTATGTTTGAAGCCCTCCCTTTGACAACCTTGCAAATGGTTGGAGGTCTGTACTTTCTTATCAAGGATCATTGCCAAGCTCTTGTGCATCTTCGTCTCGAACAGGGTTACGGGTTCTTCATCTTGGCTGCTGCTGGATTCTTTGATTAAAGAATTTCTGAGAATGTAGTTCTAGCTAGTGTAATTTTACACAAAGTACACAGTTTGTGCTTTTACATGCAAGCGGGAGTAAACCTTATTAATGAGGAATTGCTTGTTATTGACCAATGAACTTATTGAGTTTGAGCCATGGGTAAAGGAATATAAAACCACTGTGCTGAAAATTCATCAACATAGCAGGTTGTAGATCTGCCTGAAACATTTAAAACCTCTGTTTTCAGGTTTTTGGAAAAGACGTGTGTTGATTTATCACAAAGCAAAACAATAGCTATAACTTGATACCCATATAAGTGATCCTCACTTGAGAGCAAAAGCACAGAGAATCAAACAGAAATGTAATAAGTATAGATGGTTTGTGTTATGTCCTCTTTTTATCAAAAATATTGTCTTTGGGTGGCATCCAACTTTTCTCATAGCCCCTGCCAAAATCTGAGTCTTCCAAACCTCAAGTATTCTCAAGTGGGCTTAGTGCTGTTTTGGAAAAATAGTGCAGAGAGAGAGAGAGAGAGAGAGAGAGAGAGCAAAGTAGAGTAGCTCCACGTTGTAGTGATGCATTCAGCAGAGCCTGAATCAGCCTGCTTTTATCTACCCCATACACAAATCTCATCTGCAAAATACCTCATCTCCCAAAGCGTTCTAGGATGAACTCCTCTCCAACCTCATTTGCATTGATATGAATTTTGGACAAAAATCTGATAAAGGGGGGACACCCCTGGGTGATTACGAGGTCACTAGCCAACCATAAAGGAGGATCCCTGCAAGCCGCCGCCACCAAGGCCAAGAAAAGAAGCGCAGCGTCGGGTGAAAACAGGACTCAGACTAGGGCTCATTGTGTCTGCTATCTGTTGCTACACAATGAGCTGTCTCATTCTTTGGGACGGGTGTCAGGAGTTCAGCCTTTATCGCCGCGACCTGCGTTTGACCTCACGGGAGGGTAGAGATGCAGCTGAAGAGGCCTCGTCTAAGCTGTTGAGACAGAGACACACACCCCTGGGTGCTTCTATTAGGCTCATCACTCAGGAGGAGCTAGGAAAACAACACTGACACACAGACACACACTCGCACATATTCCTAAACACACATACATTTCACAGATGAGTGACTGAGAATACTATGAAAAAAAATATCTAGAACATGTCAACCCTCCCTCTGCTGATAGGCGGATAGAGAGTTTAAGTAAACATCAACAGCCACATAGTGATGTGCGGCGTTATGGGCCCCCTGACAACAATGTTTATTGTTTTCTAAAGAGAGAAGAGGTGAGGGAGAGGATCAAGATGGGAGACGAGTTAGGAATGACAAGGTTTTAACCACATCTGCAGCTGGAGAGCAGGTTGAACTGGATGTTACTGAAGTTCAAGGTCAAATGACAGTCATCTGAGTAGACAAACATCTGCTCACATGCACACACGGTACACACACACACACACACACATTACACACACACACACACACACACACACACACACATGCATGGGTTACACTAACACCTACTCTACATCAGTGAAATTCAGTATTTTGGTTTATGGAATTTCAGTCTTTCTACAATTTATGGTTTTCCACTTTGATGACTGTAACCAGTTTTAGTTTTACAAAATGTACACATAAGGACACGAGTGACAATTTAATCTGTGACTTCATGCATTTGTTGTGTTAGGATTTCAGTAAGGCTTCCATCATTTGAAATTTTCATGTACTAGTGGTGATGCAATAACCTGAGTTTTCTTACCCACATGAAATAAAAGAAATCAAACTACTGTAATATTGAACGCAACATGTCTTAGCACGAGCAGCTGTACAGATACTTTTTACATGAGTCAATATTATTATATAATACTGGCAAAATTTTCTTTTAAAGCTGCAATATTTCTATATGAACAGTGGATCAAATGACTGTTTGTAATGTCAAAGGCGTCACCTGTAGTGACAAACAACAGAGAATTATCACTTTACTCTGCAGTCTCCCTGGGCTCTTTGTAGGGTTTCTTTTGCCTCTTTTAGCACATTG
Source organism: Seriola aureovittata (assembly GCF_021018895.1). Taxonomy (NCBI): domain Eukaryota; kingdom Metazoa; phylum Chordata; class Actinopteri; order Carangiformes; family Carangidae; genus Seriola; species Seriola aureovittata. The sequence continues at coordinate 7,425,512 of NC_079373.1, read as the reverse complement.
TTTCGGTTCTCCTGCCCACAAACTCCACTCTTATCATCCTCATTTTCAGCAGCTGGCAGCTGTTGAAATATAAACCCACTGTATGCTCAGCACCAAACGGCAGACCGACAAAGTTGGCGGCCAGCTTGTGATCAAGTGTATACTAGAGCCAGATATTTCCCTCAGGGGTTGACAAAAATAAAACTGTAAAGAGAGTGAGGATCGGACTTTGTATCGGAGTCAAACGAATGCTAATGTTACTCAGTGTCTATTGGATTTCGAATGTCTGATGTTGAGCTCTTAGCTTGTTCTATTGCCCCCTAGTGGCCAAAAAACATCAGTCAATGCAGCTTTAAATCAAGAACTACCTAATTAAGAAATAAGTTGGTGTATAATTTCTCATCCATTACTGTTCAGTATGTACACACAGCACCGCCGTCATTATAACCAACACAGTCATTACCATCCTCATCACTGTCGTCATTTTAGCTGTCATCGGTGGAACCACTAATTTTTTTGTCAGTATGAATTACCAGGATCTCAACCTAACCCCTGCATTATAAAGTGTTATTCCTCCATAGGCAAGAATCCCGCCCCACCCAGCACACACAGACACACACACGCGCACACACACACGCGCACGCACACACTCTCACACAAATACTCCTATTTGATTTCCACTGGTTTAGGAACAGATTAAACACCCGCACTCGGGTCCCGGGTCAGCACCGACGCTCATACTGTACAAACATTCCACATCCGTCTGAAGGCAGGGCGGGCCTGCTGTCAGTCAGAGAGGATGGAAAACATTTACAGTCACATCGTTTTGGACACCCAGCAGGCGCTTATGGATACACACACGTTAGCTTCGCCCTCACAAAAAATACATTCACAGGGCCTCTGGATTTAAAGAGGGCACATGGATTATTTTGGTGTCTTGACTTTGTCCTTATCGCATAACATGTAAACTAATTACCTCTGTGAACAGGTAGCTTAGTGCTTGGTGCACTGTTTGTTGTTCAGCGAGCTCGTTCACTCCTTTGATTGGCTAGTGTCCAAACTGAGCTGTCAAGTGAAGGTGAACCAGAGCGCGAAATGAAGTGTATACAGCAGCCACGGATCAGCAGGTGGCTGTTTGCAGCTGTTTAAGTTTAACATCTCCAGTCTCTCTTTATATGTAAAAGTCTCCTGTGTCCCACTTATTTTCCGTCATTTTGTCTTTCATTGTGTTGTATATTTTATTTTTTCTTGTCTTGCATGCTGTATAGTCATATTACCCTATTACTGTTTCTGTTTTATTCATCATCTTATTCTCTCTCTTCTCTTTTATTGGTCCTTTGTTTCCCCTTTCTCTCCTTTTCACCTCACTTCACACTGTGAGAAAGACAGCTGTGTGTTCGATGTGGTTGTGTGTGGGTTTGTGTTTGTGAGCGCACATCTCGCTGTTAATTCTCAGGCGAGCATGTGCTCATAATCTGTGTTGTGTGCTGGGATGTGTTTACACTGTATGTTTCTGTACCTACATGTGTGCGTATGGTATGTATGTCAGTCAGCTGTGGAGATAAGCCGGCTACAGCACCTTTTGCAGACTTGTCTTACGCAGGAAGTGGATAACTGTGGTGGGGTTGAGTACCAGCATCAAAAACGATTCCCCACATGAAACGACCTTTGTTCTGCCAGTTGTGCCTTTCTATCTGTCAGCATATCTAGAATTCACAGAATCTCGCTTGTTTTAATCAGATCATGAAATCTAAATTTTGGATCCCAGATTCATGAAACACTCAAAGTACACTGAAACCTGATGTAAATGCACGTGTGCCTTTGAAAAATACAAGTTTTCTAGGCCCTAGTAGCAGCTGCAAAAGATGATGTATTCATAAAAGCTGTTTTACCTATCAGGAGTTCATTTTCTTTTTATTCTAATGATTTGTGTTTCTTGTGTATTTGTCCTTCAGTGCACCACAAGTGTGGCTTGATATGTCTTGGCCTGACAATAATATTGTCTTCATTGCATTCCTTGTTGACTCAACAGTCATGCACCCCTCCATCACACTCCAGCTCTTGTCTCCTAGTGTAAAGTCGGGAGAGGAAAACCAACACACGGTCCTAACTCTGCCAATCCACTCCCCTCCTCTCGTTTCGGCGTCGCTAGGCAGCACCTCTTTTTTTTCTGCACCCTCTTTCTCTTCTTCCTTTCGTGCATCTGAAAGGGGTCAATGCCTCTGCATGATGGAACCACAGGGCTAAAAGTCTTTGGGCCAGACACTGGAGGAGTCCACTACTAATTGCTCTCAGCGAATCCCCAACCATTGTCCCCCACTGGGTTTCAATTTGAATTTGAATGGAGGTAGCTAGCTGGTGCTGAGAGTGTAAGGTACACAAATGACTGTCACTGGGAATGGATAGCAGCGCTACAGGGATTGTGAACTTGTCCCCTAAATAAGCACTGTTGGCTTTTTGGCTCTGCATAAGTTTCGGTGTGTTTGTTCTAGCATAAGCGCCATATTGATGTACGCTTGGCTGAAGTAGTATTGGGATTGAATGGGAGATGTTTTGAGGTGGACATTTTGTCAAGAGGATTTCTTTTTGGCTTCGAGGTGGAGGTGCCAGGTTGTTCTTTGCCCTTTTGCAGCATCACATTAGGTCATTACACACCGGTATAAAGGTGTCCTACTTGATCTTCACACTTTTTCATCCTTAAACCTGTTTGCCTTTCTCTTCATCTGTGTCTTCCAGGCCACTGTAAGACAAGTTCAAGTTGCTCCTCAAGAGCAAAAGCTAAGTCAATACATCCAAAAGAAAGATGGAAAGACAGTGAGAAAGACCGGCCAAGTCTGCCCCGACAGACAGACAGACAGCTGAACAAATTGCCAGACCTCCCCCTCCCTGCAGTTCACTTGTTCCTTCTCTATAGAGGCGAGGCTCCTGGTCCGTGTCCCCCTCTTCTCCTGCCCCACTAGTGGTTAATTGAGCCCCTGCCAAGCCTCGCCCCTTTATTGCCTCCATTTGTCAAAGCCTGCAGGCCTGAATGGTGCCAGAGACCTTATACAAATGAAGAGCCTCCTCGCCTCTCCATCTCTCTCCATCCCTCCATCCCTTTATCGCTCTCTCCATCCATCGAGAGCAAACAGGTCTGGCCTAGGGCAGCTCAGGGCAAACACTGGCTCAACAAAGGCAGGGTGGCTTAGTCGGGGGGTGTGGGCAGGTGGCTGATGTTTCCCTGACACCTCCAAGGTCAGTGGCGCTAAATCTCACTGTGGCAGATGTGATGAGCTTATCTTATGGTGTCCGCGTCTTCTGCCCTCCAACAAAGTGACCCCAAGAGGCAAAAGCCACATGCATGTCTAAAAGAGCATTAGGGTTTTGTTGTGGATTAATCCAGACCTTGTGGACCTGTAAGCAGGGGACAGGTGTACAGTGGGAGGTATTGTATGGCGCCAGAGTCTGTCCAGTGTGAGGCTGTCATCAGCACATGTGCTGCTGCCATCCCGCGGCCTGCATACTGCAGATAAGAGCAGCCATTCAGCCACGCAGCTAGCCATTCACTATAGTCATCTTTGTTTGGCCAATGCCGGAGACAGACCTGTAACATACAGAGAGGGACATGGGAGGGGGCAGGAGCTCTTACACACAGAACAAAATACAAGGAAGAATGACAGAATGAAGGAAACACCAAATGAAAGAGAGGGAGTCGGTGCGGTGCCATATGGAATCGAAAGCTAACAGGAGCCTGTTTGTCTGTGCTGCGTGTGTCGGCTGCCGCACAAACCATATCAGATTAACGCAAAATTAGAATTAGAATTGACGGTTCAGAGTTTCATAACACCATGCTGTCGCTGGCTGGTCCTTTGTGAATTTTCTTCTTGTCATTGACACAGTTACTGTCTAAAAGATCACTTTTTTTTACCTGAATATTACCTCAATACTACGAGCTATAGAGTATCAACAGGTTTTGTGTCCCAAGATCTTAACCCTTTAGGCTTTGGTGAAACCTAATTTCCAGTTAAAGGCTGATGACGTACTGGAGACATAAACAAAATGTATGGTTTACTGGTGGAATGACATATTCATGTCCTCTCAACAACAATGGCTACTTTCATACCTCCATGTAGGGTCAGTCATAAGAATGAACATACCCATATAAGTACAAACACGTGTTGAGCATCCGTTCATCCATCTGTTCATCAAGCCACACATTTGGCTTGTTTAAAATAAAATAAAAGAAGTTAAAATGGATGGCACATTTTAAACACATGTTCTTTGTCCAGTGATAAGAAAGAGGCTGTAGTTTAGGCTGCTGCTGATAGCGCAGCAATTAGCGGTTAGCGTGGGCACCAGCTTGGTAGCAGGTGGTGTGATGCAGACTGCTTTGCTGGGAACCATCAGGTGATATTTGCGCTCCGGGGCAACTCAAACTGAGTCACCATGGTGCAGTATCTTATACCGTGACTTATATTGGCCACATCATTGCAGAGGGAGGGTGGGGGCTCAAAACTTTTACCAAATATCAAACAGCCTAAAAACTGAGATTTTATCGTAAAGTTAAACACATTTTATCACACTAAAATAATTTCGGTGGTTGTTTTTTTTTTTTTTTTTCATGGGCAAAATGATTGATGGATCTGAAAGTACTTGACTGACAAAGAGAAAATGTTATTTTCTCAGGCAAAATGTGTAATTTGTAAAATATTAAAGCTCCTGTAAGTGCAGTTAAAATGCAAGATTAAACTCACATCCGTAACGAACGGAAAGATGATCCCTTTATTCCACTACGGGTCCCTTTATTTTACTACAGGGCCCCATTTTTTTCCTAGCTGTTATTATTTTCAAACTCAACACAGAATTAAATGGGAAGGATTAAGTAGTGTGCTGTAGCTGGTACAATTGTGCTGAAACAGGAAACAAATTGCTTCGACATTAAAGCAAGTATCATCTGGCTTTCAGCTTACAACTCTCCAGATTTAAGTTCATCCTCTCATGCATCATCCATTGATGTTTGTTTTCCCAGTTGGCCTGAGACATTGCGTCATATGCGCCTGTCTTTTCCATGGGTGATCCACCCTCATTGCTTTTGAAGTTCAAGTTCATCACCAGGATCTTGAAAGTTCACATTCATGTCCAAGTGCACAAAACACCACGATGTTCCCGCAGTCGTAAAACGCTTGGAGACGCGTGAGACACATTTGTATATGCGTGGGTGTGGTTGACAGGGTAACAACAGCTACATTTAAAGTGGAAAAAATGTATCTGTGATGAAGAGGTTGATTCTTTAATGTCTTGTAGTAATTAGAAATCTTTTTTTTTTCAGCAGCGACGGTTTCGTCTGTCTCTATGGAATGTCTTTCCATGAACAGTGTTCATACAAAATGCAAAACATATTTTTTAGGTCATGTGTTGCTCTTGAAAGTGTACTAACAATTAGTGTAACAATTAGCCTCAAACTGTCTCTTTATAGTGGCATTTGATGACTAAAAATAAGTTTGTTTAGGCATCACTTAAACAAACTGTTTGCTTTGTTAAGTCATAAATTCATTCACAAACCGGCAAACATATCTATATCTTGGTGCATCGTATATTGTTGCACAAGCGCGTTAGATTTTGTGTGCGCACATGTGCCGTATGTATTTGTATTCATGTGTGTTTGTGCATGTGTCGGCTCCACCCGCTGGGGTGCCATGCCCTGGTTCAGAGGTCTTTGTTGTAAGCCCAGAGCCGTGAGTCAGGCCTGTGGGAACAAGCCCAGCTTCTTCTCCTCTCTCTCCCACGCTTTCACACTCATCCCATCCCGTGTACCTCTGCTTCGCCCCTGGTGATGAGGAGGTGGCGTGTAGTGAACGCTTGCCGTGGAAAAACTCACACACGCATGTGTAAGGGTCATCAGACCCTGAGGAAAAGGATGTGCATGTGATTGTATTGCCACATATGTGTTTGCGCACATGTACAGCTATGTGTGATATTTTTTTTTTTTCTATTGACTCATGGTGTTACTCAGAGCTGCTGTTGTCTATTAACAGCCCTACTTGAAATTGTTTTTAATAGGCATGAAGTATACTGATGTATTGTTCAGAATAAAAGTTAGGGGCTAAATGCAGCCCACACTTTCCCCAGCTTCACTAAATTATAAACCCCTCGTCTGTATATTTGAGTATGCTTGTTTTGTTATGGATAAGTAGTTACACATACACTTTATAGTGTGAGTTTCATGTGTCATCAGAGGTACCAAATATAAAACGCTGAAAGTCTTGTTAGCAAATTTGCTATAAAGTACTGAGATGGCCCTACCTAGGCCCTTATTATAGTCTCTATCATTATCATATCTCAAATACAGAATATATATCACAACTTATAATGATGAACACGTCCTCCGACTTCTCCTTTCTGCATCACCACTGGCTGCAAGGTCATCTTTTGTTTTGCTTTTACATATTGCGATCGATAGTCCCGCGTCGAACTCGAAGCAAAAGCTTTAATACCAATGATGAAATCATCTAGTGTGGTACCCTGGTTCCCTTGAAGCCTTGCCAGTGTCGTATTTTCCTCCTAGTCTCAATCTGGCAGTAACCAGTGATCCCCAATCCAGTGGGTGCCATCTGGCCGGCTGTGCCCCAGTCAAAGAGCTCATTCTGGGGTTTAACTCAGCAGCAGCAGCAGCAGCAGCAGCACGATTGGGGGAGGGTGGGAAGGGCAGCCAGACCAGACCCAGGCCAGGGGGCTTTGAAACCCCTCACCCTAACCCACAGACAGGGGGTCTGGGGCTAACCAGCCAAAGCCAGAGAGAGGGAAAGAGAGAGGGAGAGAGAAGGGCCTTTATCAGCAAACCCGAGCACAATTGTGGTGTGCAGTGTGGGAGTTGGGGGAGTTAACTCTTTGTATAGATGAATGGATGAATAGAAGAGGAGGGCTGAAACACTAGCATGTCCCCCTCCTCACTAACCCACCCCCCCCACCCCCCCATGCTGGATCTCTGTGTGTTTTAGGTCGCCCATCTCGGGGCCCCAGGGCCCCTCTCCATGGACAGACCGACAGATACCATCAATTACCAAGGCCAGCCTCTGGCCACCATATGGCCGGTGGCTGTATAGGAAAGGAGCCTGTTCACTTCACAGCACCAGCCCTGCATATGCCGCAAGCCAACGAGCAGAGATGCTGTGCAAATGGTGTGTGTCTCCATGCGTGTGTGTGTGTTATGCTCTGCACCGGCATAGTTTTGGCTAGTGTTACAGGGCTGCCTAAGTGTCAAGGGGTCAGGATTGAGTTACAGGATTGAGTTATACCTGTGTGTGTGTGTGTGTGTGTGTGTGTGTGTGTGTGTGTGTGTGTGTGTGTGTGTGTGTGTGTGTGTATGTGTGTTCTTACACATCTATCTTTGTGGGGACCAAATTGAGTTTTACACCTTGAGTAAGTAAAGACATCTATTAAAATAGACTCAGTAGACTTTAGACTTAGTTTCAGCGTAAAGATTAGAATCAGGTTTAGGTCATTTTGGGGTAGGGTACACCTACACTGTAGGAAATTGAAGGACAAAATCATTTTGTGCAGAAAATCGCTCCAAAGGTCAGACGAAGCTAACATGACAGATGTGGCTCACAAGTGTCCCTAAGCTAAACTGTGTGCCATCTTCTCTGTGATTGAGATCACACTGTCTCTAACAATTAATGTGTAGATAACTTGTGTGAGTCACATTTTCACCCTCGTGCCCTCAAGCACACAGGATGGCCACGCTTGAAGTTGATGAATGTAAGAAAAGGTGTCTGTTGAAGCTTTCACATGGGCTGCATATCGCCATCGTGCAGCACACTTGTTGCTTTTTGAGCCGGTCGTCAACAAGGAACTGCGTGCGTAGTGTGGCTGCAAATGGCAATGCTCCAACTCTGGGCATGTGCATCAGATATCATAAGTGGTGCAATGGGGAGGTTTTGCAGGTGCATGCATGAAATTGCAAAGACCTACATGAGAACCATGCAGCGGGCCTGATCCAAAAACTTGGTATTTTCCAACGTTAACTGTCTGTTAGTACAAATTTCCTTCTGTTTCTACCAGGTACTTGTACCCCTTGTCAAACCCCTGGGGTGTTCACTTATAGGTTTGCTGCCGGAACACAAAATTGGCAATAAATACACACACATAGACTCAACTTCAAGGGGGAAGATTTAGCTTGAATTGTCTAACTCAGACTGAAGCTTCATATCAGCTTTGACTGAAGAACACATTTTTGCACAGAACTGTGGAGTTTGTCTTTTATTTCCTACAGTGTGGTTCTGTTAAGAAGGCCAGTATGAACAGGGATAATGATGACAGGGACCAGTAACACTCTCAATGTACATATTGACTTGTAAATATTGAATTAAGAAACGCAAACAGAACCCATCCTTTAAGGTAGTTATGATGAGGGGCTGTACCCACACATGTCAGTGTGGGTACAGAAGTGCAGTGCATGTGTGTGCACAACTGTGATTCACGTTTCAGCTGTCAAAGCCACCATCCTCATGTGGCAGCCAATCTATACACATGATCAGACACCTGTGAAGCACTGGAAATATGGGCATGTTTTTTTTACAAAATAAAAGCACCCACATTGTAGAAGTGACAGTCAAGCTGTCTTTCTGCTCTGCACTCCAACTTCTTGAAAAGGACAAATCTGCCCAAATTCATTGTAATTTAATTAGACGTGTCTGTTGGAAATCAAACTGCAAGTGGAAAAGAAATCCTACTCTCGCTGGTCCGCCTCCACTCACTACATGCCCATTAACAAAAAACACATTGCGTTATGGGTGGGGGATGGAGGGACAGAGTTTGAACGGGGAGAGAGAGAGAGAGAGAGAGAGAGAGAGAGAGAGAGAGAGAGAGAGCGAGAGAGAGATGTTTCTGTTTGATATATAATGTGAGAAAGAGCCAACAGCAAAACAAGGAAACATCTGGGTGATTAATCTTTTGGGAGGGAGGAAAACAGGGAGGCAAATAGTACCAGCCAGCATAGGCACACATACTTGCACACTTGAACACACACTGCATGCGCACACATTCATACGCAAACAGCTGGGAGCCAGAGACAGTGATCCATGTGAGTCACAATCCTCATTAATATTATATCAAAGCATCTTTGATTGAGGCCCCAGTTGCATTATTTTGGTGAAAAACATTAAAGGAAACTTCAGTATAACCACTTCGGGACCAGTCTGCTTAGGAACTCGTGTCCACTCTTCTCTCAAGTTTCTTTTTAATAGTTGGTTTTAGTCTTTAATTCCCAAGAAAGTGTTGTTTTCGTTTTTTAAACCTCTACCCAAGGCACTTTTACAGGGAACATATGCTCTTCTCATTCATTCAGTAACACACATTCACACTTCTGAAGCCGCCCAGTACGACCACAGCAGTTTCACTTTTTGCCACTGTGCTTAAACTCCACTGGAGCAGCTGTGGGCGAAGCACCTTGCCTAAAGGAGGGAAAGTGTTACTCACTCACTTTCCCTCCACCCAAATTATGCCTTTCTTGGGATTTCAACCACAGACCTACTTATCACAAACCAGCCTCTGTAACCTGTAGGCCACCAGAGTGTTAATAACACAGCACACAAGGTCACTATAGACTTTTGGTGGGATGTCGTGACTCTGGAAAATCAGCTCTTCCATGCTTTTGCCGCTATATGTTGATGTTGGCACTGGTTTCACTTCACTGGGTTCATCATGTTTTCATTTTGTTACAGTGCATGCTTATAGGTGTTTCTTAGTGCACAGCATGACCATTTCACCATAACACAAAAAAGTAAATCTGCATTTTTATGCTTAAATATTAATCTAGAATGAATTCAATTTGTTCAGCATATGTTTACATTTTTGACCCTGTGTACTAAGATTTCGTTACATTTCTTTACAGAATTTGGTACATTTAGTTTACTGTGATGCACATGCAGCTGTGGTGTGCAGTTGTGCAACAGACTCTTTTTAATTCCCTCAGACCCTCAGGGTTATGAATCCTCAAGGCAGGACAGGGCACTGCTGTTTACTTTAGCTGAAGCTGGCTTACAGTAACAGTAACAGGCTGCAGCATAACAACCCAAGTGGGGATGAAACCAGCACATTTTTGCTGCCTCACAACCTGATGAGATGGACAGATAGACAGTGAACATCTGCTAAGCTTACACACACACACACACTCTCTCTCTCTCTCTCTCTCTCTCTCTCTCTCTCTCTCTCTCTCTCTCTCTTACTCTCTCTCTCTCTCTCTCTCTCTCTTTCTCACACACACACACACGTACACATTCAGCAGGGCCCCAACAAGAAGTCTGATCCTATCGTACTCACTGCAGGTGTCCTGTGATAGGCACACACACTGGCAACACATGAACAGACCACACACACACACACACATACACACACACACACACACACACACACACACACACACACAGTCCACACCAGTGACGTTAAAGCTCAAAGAACACGTAGCCCATCTCACGCACAGTTGGTACTGTGATACTTTGACCGACCAGCTCATATTGGCACCATCTGTTGTTCAGAGGAAATTTATTTTACAGCACACAACAATGTGACTTGTAAATCACTGCAATTACATTAACATCTTTATATCTACATTAGGATACAAAGGATTGTTGAATGCTATTGCAAAGATTGTGTAAGTTAAATATTAGTCACCATAACACAATATGATGCAAATCTCATGCAGCAATTCTGTAACACTATAATCCACACTATGGTTCATTTTATTCCACAGTCCACAGCAAGCAGAGGTTCCCCCTACAAGCCTTGTTTACAGTTAGCAGCAGAGGAGATGAGCTGAAACTCATGCTCACAGATACAGAAGTGCACTGACCCCTGAAGTAATACACATAGTATATCAGGCTGTGTGTATGTTTATCAGAGAGGGATATACAGAAAAAAAGTCTTCTACAGCTGATTGACAGAGAAATAATTTTTCTTTCCTCAAACACACACAGACACACACACACACACACACACACACACACACTCATTGCTCTGTTAGTGGTGGCGGATGGCCAGTCTGAAGTCAGGGCCCGGTCCCATTGTGCTGGGGTTTTCCACTCAGACACATTGGCATTGGAAGGCCCCGCCAGCCTCATGTGAACCCTCCTACAAAACCAGATTGCACACACAGACATGCGCTCGCGCACAAAAACACATGCGCACATGCACTACACAATGTACTACAGAGGTTTACACAAAGTATAATTAGAAAAAGCACCTAACAAAACACATGCACAGAGGCAGGAAGTGCAGCCAGTGGCTCTTGGCTGCCAGTTCAAACCTCTCCTGTTCGTCATGAGACCAGATCCTTTATGAATGTCCTCGCTCCAATTCAGTGGATATAGAGTGACGGACAGGCTGCCCACTCCAGAGGAGGGGGCATCTGTAGTCCTCTGTGTGTGTGTGTGTGTGTGTGTGTGTGTGTGTGTGTGTGTGTGTGTGTGTGTGTGTGTGTGTGTGTGTGTGTGTGTGTGTGTGTTGTAAAGCTTAATCCAGGATGTGCCTCCTCTGCAAGGAGTAGTGCTCAAGCAGGAATGAGCTTCTCCTCCTCTAATACTGCTACATTCATTAAAATCTTTTATTCAGCTTCTGCATTACTTTTATTTTAGCAGCAACATATTGTTTAAATTCAGGGGTACAAGAAGTGCTTTGTCATTTCATGGGGAGATGGTGAATGGATTGTTTTGTATTCGTCTCTTTGGCTTGTTTTTCTCTCGCCCCTTCAGTAGCTGAAACTGAATATTTAACAAACAAGTCATAAGCTCTCTCTTCAGGCTGTTTGCTTGTCAGCACCCTAAATCTCAATACTTCATATGTTTTTCCTCAGGTCGTTTTTTTTTTTTTTTTTTTGCTGCTGCTGCTGCCTTGATATTCATATTAAGCTGTGAGCACACTGATACAAAGGTTTATTTTAACCTTAATTTTGCCAGAATGGCTGATTTTCAAGAATGTGGACTATCTGCACCATCCATTAAGAAAAGTCAGTCCTGTTACCATGTAGTTTGCAGGAATTCAAGATTCAAGTCTCACTTTCTTAATGAGGTAAATTAAACCCTTTACATCCATATTAAACATGTTTGATTTGTGCAATTGGCATCAGCACAGATCTGAATGTGAGCCTGCACATTGAGCTGTTTATCATCAGTGTCCACAATAGTTATAACCCATCTACAGCTTCTATTGGGTTATTTAGCAGCATTATTTTGCATCTTCAATTTCATTATTATCCTACTCGTTATAATTTTTCAAAAATTCAATACAGCCAACAGTGTTTCCGTTGTTATTCCAGACAACGCCTAACCAGTTCCAACCAGAGCTGATAGCTACTGCAGTTAGTAGCTACAATAACTCTCCCACAGCCAGCGAGCTGGAAGCAGTGGATGCGGACCTGAAATCCCTACTTCCCCTCCTCATTCCCATACCGCTCTCTGTCCCAGTCCTGTCGTGGGGACAAAAAGGGATCCATCCGGTCACACGCTGTGCAAAATCACGCAGTTAGGTCAAGGGGATCGTCGCTGGCTGCGACCATGCCAGATTGTTATCACTGGATAATCCCTTCTGAGAAGAGGCAATGACACAACAACTGTTATTCTGTGACACTGCAGATGATCGTTTTAGTATATTTACATATGACCTAGGCTAGTTAGAGCATTGCATTAATAATGCACACAGCAACACAGACTGCAACCACAGAAAATCTGTAATTTACACGGCATGTTTCATGCTAAATTGCAGAGTGGAGGTATTGTAATGAATTTGAGACTGTACTACTACTGTACTACAGTATTTACAGTTTTGAGGAGGTATACCTTAAGCTTTAGTCCACTGACAGACGTTAAAAGAAACTTCTCCAGAGGTTGTAGTCCCGGCTTAATGAAGAACAGGCCAGTGTCAGAACAGAGGGACCTGCCTTACAGGACTGCAGAAATATAATCAGGTGCTAATCTTTCAAATGATGAATCTCAAAGTGTATTCAAAGACAAACAGACAGGCGATGAAAGGAGTTAAAAACAAAATGTGTGCTTTTCCTCTTTTTTTTTTTGGCTGTTTGATTTAGAATCATTTGCAATTTATCTTAGGCTTATTTTGGTTAGAACAGAAAATATAGCATCAAAGACTAATAGTCTGCTTTTATAGTCTGCCCATGAAAAAGAGGCTGCACTTTGGCAATATTTGTAATACAAACACAATGTGGTAACATCAGTGACTGCTTTGCACTAAAGATATTAGAAAAATAAAAATAGAATCTTATTATTATTTGGTTAAAGAATTAATTACATGTATGAAAGCTGCAAAGAATATTTTTTGTTTACATATTTTTGGGCACAGTTTTCGCGTGACTTCAGGTGTGCATGAACATGATTGCTTTTGAGATAAAGAAGAGAGGCGACATTGTGGTGCACAGACGCACTGACAAAAGGAAATGCATTACTCATGTGTTGGCACGAAGGTGTGTAAAGTAACATAGCTTTAGCAAGACGTGACAGTGGGAGAGGTCAGTGCACCGTGGGCCCCCATAGCGACAGACGAAGAGAGAAGGATCCATATCATTGTCCGTATGAGCTGAGGCTCCCCTGGGCTTGTTGCTTTAAACAAATCCCTGCTCTTCCTATCTCAGTCATAACACTCCCACTGCTGTAGAGCTGCAGCTCTCTCTCTCTCTCTCTCTCTCTCTCTCTCTCACTCTCTCTCTCTCTCTCTCTCTGTGTGTGTGTGTGTGGGAAGCATGTGAACTGCCACCAACAGCAGACTTTGTTTGTGTGTATGAAATCAATTTCTAGTGACAGAGAGAGACAAAGTGGGAGAGACCCACTTATGACTGGGAGTCTGTGTTTGTTTTAGAGCAGTTCAGAGTTCAGACAACATTACAGTAGCGTTTGTATCTATTGCATTTGTTTTGATCTACCACCATACTGATGTGAAATCTTCCAAAAACTGTTTAATCTCATGTTTGTCGTGACCCTTTTAATGTTTGTCGAGCATTTCTCAAACAGATATTTCTCTAAATGCTCATCTTCTACAACCTCGGCTCTAAATCTACTAACCAAATGGTGCTTATAATGTCTCGGCTAATTAGCATCAAACTAAACTAGCATGAACGCTTCAGTTCCAATGCAAATTCCCTTTCCTGGGTCTTGCCCTGGGAGATTGTACTACGTGGCCTGAGTGAGCGAACCAAAGCGAAGCCACATATGTCTTGCATTTGGACATTAAAGCCGACTATTATGAGATTAAATCAGGGACTTGTGATATTCGGTTCAAATCTCAGCTCCCACCAGCCCCAGTCACGCAGAGGGAACTTTCAAACTGATATTATGTTCAGTTTCTGCCAAAGCTTCACAATCAGCCACAAGGAACAGGAAGTGAATAAAGGTGTTTTGTCTTGAATTGTAGCTCAGATTGATTCGGGCCGTGGGGAAGATTCAACTGATACTGTAAAACTCTTTTTTAAACTGCAGGTTAAGAGGGTTGTAAGCCTCAAGATAGAGCCCTTCCTCCCACATGGTCTCATACAGCACACTCAGAAAGCAGCGTTGAGCAGTAGCTGTAGCTTACTATCTTTTGACGACATCAACTTTTTTTTTTTTTTTTTTTTTTTTTTTTTTTTGTCGTGGGGGCTGCGAGGACTTGACTGGCAGGCGACTTAAATTGTTCAATTGTTTTTTTAAAGCAGAAATATGCCGTCATGTGTGATGAATTATCATAAAAAAAGGGGGCTCTGAGCAGCAGAGATATTGGATGTTAATGTTGTTCTTTGCACCCACTCCCCCCACTGAAGAGCCTGGCCCCTGTAAAAAAAAAAAAAAAAAAAAAAAGCCTTTTATTATGTGGTGAATATTGTGACATGTACAATAAAAATCAGAAGGAGGGGGACAGAAACCTGCAACATGTTAGTGGGCTGAAGTGAGAGAGGAGACATCTGAATGAGCAAGTGTGCTTATGTGGGATTAGTGTGTGTGGGTGTGTGTGCTAGCATTTGGTTGTGTGTCTCATGTCTTATTCATGCAATATTCCTCAAGTTGTCTTCCCCGTACCAAATCTCCCGGTGCCTTTTTTTCGGTCAGTGGGGTGTAGTGAATGTGTATGTGTGTATGTGTGCATGTGTGTATGTGTGTCTGGCAGAGTGGGAGCTGCTCTGTCCCTGTCCTTTGGGCCTTTTAGGTGATGAATGACCTTCAGGCCCACTAGTGACAACTCGGCTCTTAATGACTAACTGGCTGACTGACTGGTCTTAATGGAGGAACTGCAGAGCTCATGGGAAGGCAATCGGACACACACACACACACACACACACATACACAAACACACACAGCACAGGGTTAATTGTGACATGTATCCTTGCATTAAACAGGGGACTGAAACACACACTATTATGGTACACATTACACATGCTGTAAGGGTGGGAATATATTTTCTGTTCTCTCCCTGGTGAAAGAAACACATGACCCAAGTTGTTCCTATTTATCACTGACACAAGGTCTGATTGTATCATATTACTTTGGCTAAAACCCTGATGTTTGGGAGGCTTTGAATTTGATCCTAGATCAGATCAGTAAAAGTGAATGGCAACAAGTCTTTTTTTTCTTTTTTCTTTCTTTCTTTTTTTTCTTTTCCAAAGTCCATATTTTCCTTTCCAGCTCTGAGTCCTATTAGACCCTTCCAAAGACATTGGAGAGGGAGGCTGGGGTGGAGAAGGAAGAGAAATGGATAGAGAGAGAAGGAAAAGGAGAGGCAGAGAGGAAAGGAGGGAAAGAAATAAACTGAGAGAGCGAGAGAAACGGTCCGGTTACTGCCTGCAGTCAGCCAGCTGGGCTCGGTCCAGTTGCTAGGGGTTCTGGAAAAAGAAGCCATCATCTGCGAACCATCATGCACTGTGTCCACACTTGGACCGGCTTTCAGCACCTGTCACCCGTCCCGTCACTGTGACAAACTCAAATAAACGTCTAAAATTAATAACACCATTACCACCAAACCCAAAAGCTATCTTCCTCTTGCTTTTCCTTTAACGGCATTCTCTTAAAAAAAAAAAAAAAAAAGAAAAAACCTCCAACAGAGGTTTTTTTTTTTTTTTCCGATCCTTTCTGTTTTTTTTTCTTCCATTCCTTCATTTATGTTTAATTGTTACGAGGCACATGTGTGTTCATATGCAAAGCTGTCAAAAGTTTGGGTGCGGTTTACAAGCCATTTAGTTACGGTGCAGTGAGGCAGGGCAGCGCGGTCGGTTGTTTCATTGCTGGGTTTCTCCCAAGGTCTGTTTTACACTGTGATGCACTATATCAGCGTACTCGTTCTCTTTAGAAGACAACTGTCTTTGGGTGCACACATCCTGCAAGATTTGTTTGGAATTAATTAAACTAGTCAGCTGCCATGTGGGCTGCTGTAATATGCACCAGACGAGGCCAACATGTTGTAGGGTGTGAATGTGAGCTAAACACTGATCCGCTACACACTGTGATGGAGCTGTTGAAGTATCCTGTTTTGTTGGTGAGCATGAATTGCTGCCATAATGAAAGCTACAAAACAAAGTGAGCATATTTAGCAGCTACAGTGAAAATATTTAACTATACTCAGTTGAATTCATTATTTTCCCCTCCGGTCTTTATTATTCTTCATAAGAAAGTACTGGTTTTTTGTGGGGGTTTTTGGAACGAGAGTGTGTGAAGATTTTTCTCATCAATCCCATTTACTGTAATGTAAACTAGTAGTGTGGCTCTAGGGATGGCAATATTGTTCTGTCTGTTGGTGAGTTGGTTGTTTGGTCTGGCGCTTTGGTCCTGACTGAAATATCACAGAAATTGGATGAATTGCTGTGAAATTTGTTAAGTAAGTCCCTGGTGCCTGGAGGATGATAATTTCAACCTCTCATTGGAAGGAAAAGGAGAAGCAAAATCTAAAATTGTTTGGCACTATTTGTAACTGCAAAGCTAATGACATTCCCATCAGCCTCAGCTGTACTTTAAAAAAAGCATGCTAACACACCAATATAATATGGTGAACATGATGAACTGTAGCGCTTTGAGTGGTCAGTAAGACTAGAAAAGTGCTATATAAGTGGAGTCCATTTACTATTTACACTGTGCCTGCTGAACATCAGCATGTTAGCATTTTCTGCATTAAGCTCAAGTTCAGTCTTACAGAGCTGCATTTCAGCTGCATATTTCAGTAGTCCGTCTCACACATGTCTGATGTAACAGAGATACTCCTTTTCAATCAGTTCAGCTGTCTCCTCAGGCTGAGTAATGCTTCTGTTATGATCGTGTGTTTGGCTTTCAGTGACGCTAAAAATGAAGGTGACCTACACTAAAAACTGTGCCTGAACCCACCCTTAGTTGCAACGCAGACTCTGTTGCTCATGCCATGCCTCCAGTGTAGATATGGTGTTACTCATGTTAGAATGATGTGATAGCCATTACCTACAGGTATCTTTTTCGATTGAAAAATGATATACACAATCTTCCTCATAATTCAACACTTACGGCCTGGACTACAACAAGTGACAGCCTTGAAAGCACAGAGGATCTCGAAAAACACACTATAATAACATTTGAAGGGCTTTCAGTGTGAACTTCACTAAACCAGCAGAGTGAGATGCTGGGAGGGAGTCATCCGCTGTCATCCGCTTTTTCTTCTGTGAAGCTGTGGCCATGGCAAAGTCAGTGAGCACTTAGGAGATTTCCTATGCCTTCAATAGGGATGTTCCTAATGACTCATTTCCCTGCTGATTAAATGGAAATTTCGACAACTTGGCCAGTCTAAAGTAAGAAAACAATCAGAAAACAGTCAAAGCACAATTTAATTGATCTGTGGGTGAATTATTTCAGATTTGTTTGCTTAGCCCAGCTTACGTTAGTGGTGCTAGCACCAGGAGCCTTCTTACTTTGAAGGTTAAAGGGACCATAAGTAAGTTTTCTCTACGGCAAAATGTGTTTTCTTCTCTTTATAATACAAGAGGTTATAACACGTCTTCTGAGCAGCGCTACGTCCTCTGTACAGATTGGAGGTTACAGTGAGTCGCTATCAGAATGTGACGAGACGGACCAGGGCTAGAGTTTACATTGGCGATGCTTTACACAGCTGGAGTCAGTTCTTGGTGAGCGAAGGAACAAAGTTTGATGCTGAACTCTCAACTTATCTTTTAGACCAGTAAGGAAACAGCAGTTAATGCTAATGCTGGCTGTGTAGCAACAGCAAAACTTAAAAATAGCTCCTTTACCGTCCGCATTCCTGTGCTGAATGTGGTTAAGCATTGCTGCGGTTGAGTGGTTATATGCCAGTTTATTCTGACACAACCTACATATTACCTTATTTTCATTGTCTAGATCAAATACTGCATAAACACGCTGGTTTCAGGAGATGTCTTCTGTCCCACTTTGCTTGTTTACAGCATCCAGACATTAGCCTGAGAAGAGGGGGCCTGCTGTCTGCCATCGCTGCACCCCCGACTAGTAGACACAACAGTTTACCGACATTGCATATCAATAAAATATTAATAATTAGTTTGGGTGACAAGTATTTATGGTGCCAACTATCGAGGGTAGCAACATTTAATTATTTAGTCAACTAATCATGCACATCGCTACTTTCAACTTCTGTATATTCCTCTCTGGCTGACTTAGTTTTTGTCGGACTCTGCCAGGTCTGACAAGACTGGATCTGTCTCATACTTGACTGATAGCAAGAAATTCTTACACAAGAGGGGAAGAGAAAAGGAAATGAGCAGCTTCAATAGCCATTCCTCCTTCAGTGAGTTAGAACAGTCCTCTATGAAGATGAATGCCAGCCCTAAAACTACATGGACTCCAGAAGAAAGAAAACTCTGAGGTCAAGATTTGTGCTGGCAGGAGGAGCAGGGAGGCTGTACAGCACTACTGTGTGTTGACCAGATGCAGGCTATACATATAATTTTGGGGCCGATTTGTTGGTTTTAGTCATTGAAAACCAAAACAACATTGCTTTTCTCTGCAGTATAGTGTATTATAGGCTGTCTATCATTGCCATCTTTTTCGTGTCCCCAGAAAGCTCATTTTTATCTTGATTGAATTTAGAATCTATTTCTATTTTTATAATATTTTGATGGAGGAAAATAGACTCAAAAGTAACTTGTACAGCATAAATGTTGCTAAAGCAGGCCAAGAACCTAGTGCGTGCAGTCTTTGTGCAGCTGTGTGGTCGCCTTTATTGTACTGCATTGTATTGTGTTGTGAAGTTTTTCCGTGCTTGGTGTTTCCATGGTTCTACTGCGTTGCAGGTGTGTTTATGGTGCAGCAGGTGCTGCTGGCTGCCATGCTGTGCAGCGACGGAGGGAGGGTGTCATGGCCAATATACGAGGGAAAGAACCTCTCACACATGGCACTGGTATTGGAGGCCTCTGGAAAATCCATTTAAACACTCACACAGCCTGACACACGCTCACGGCGAGGCCTGAGACATGCACATAAGTCACATAAATACACAGAAGCATGCTTGAGAAGACACATGTGGATACGAGGAGACACTTTTTTTTCTCACACATGTAGACTGAATCTCAGATACTGGCTTGTTTAATACATGAAAGAAGGTGAAAGTAATTTTCCTATTTCAGGAAGGATGAAAAATGTCTGCGTTTCGTCCAAGCGACTGAAAATCACAATTGCTTCCATCATCTGTTTAAATACGGAATAACTTGACTTCCTCCTGTACAGTCTACCACATCAAATTACCCATCGTTTAAAAGTGAGTAAAAAAAAACAAGCCAGTTTTTGAAGTTGTAATTTATAACTAAATATATACTTACTTAACTCTTGTTGATACAGTAATAACCATCAACCGTTGCATCAGACAGATGCAGAGTTTTTTCTGCCTTTTTCTCTCTATTTTTTATTTTTTCCTTTGTCTCTTCCACTCAGTGTCAAGGTCACCGCAGTTAGAGTTTTCTGTCCTCTCTGTAGGGGGCACTCTCTCTCTTCTTCCCTCCCTCCCTCCCTGCCTCTATCATGTTTCTGTCAATCCATAAGTCCTTGCTCTCATATTTTTTTTTTTTACTCTCTCACCCCATTTTCTACATCTCTCTCCATGTTGTTGTTTTCTCTTCCTCTCTCGTTTTTCTCTGCATCACCCCCACACACACTCACCCACTGCACCAGTGTAAACACTAGAGGCTGTTTGTGTCTGCATGGCAACCCCAGCTAGGTTGCATGAGCAGACAGTGGGGTGTCTGAGCATGTCCCAGTGGCATAAGGGTCATGGGGGTTGCCTGAAACAGTGAACCTATGCGACCCCTCCCTTCCCGTTCACTGACACACACACACACACACACACACACACAAACAGAAACACACCCATGCTTTCTTCTTGTAGTGTGACTCTATTTTCCAGAAACAGTATTGTTGACCCGACTCTTGGCTGTTGTGTCTTCCCCTCAAATAAATCCCCAGCTCGTTATCACAGAGCAACAAATATTTACGTCTGCCCTAAATCTCAGAGAAACATTCTCATGGCCTCCTTGATTGGTTATGTCATCCGCAGTCCCGCTGTGCCAGCACAACTTCATTTTTAGTCGTGAATCATTGTCCAGTAAGACTCCTTTACTGACTCCCCTTTGTGCCCATGGGGCTTGTGGGTAATTACTATATTTACGTACTGGTGGATGGAGCCAGGCTGGCGGTCACCTGGGTAGCTACACAGGTATTCCTGTTGTACTGTGTAATTTTCATTTTATACCAGGGGCAAGCTAAATATTTGCATTCCACTGCAGGACGAGCCTCCCCCACAAAATGGGAACTCTCCCACCATATAAAACTTCCACTGGCTCTTCTCCTGGCCCCCTGAGAACCGTTGAGGTGTTTGTGGCCCCCAACCTGCCATTACACCATCGAGTGATATCATCGTAAGGGTTTATATGAGAGGGTGGAAACAAAAAAACAACAACAACAACAAAAAAAAGAAATGTCTGGGGCCGTGTATTTGTACGTGTACGTGTGTGTGTTCCCGTCGTGTGTCAGGTGTAGTGGACAACTCCACACGCAGTGAGGAGGGGAAGAGAGTCACTTCCTCGTCAGACTTTGATGTCGAGACTAATTTCCTGTCGTCACAGTACTAGAAAGAGCAGGGAAGGGGAAAAAGAACATGCTCTTTTGAATGGGCAGCCTTTGTTTTGGCTAGAGGCCTTTTCTCATTACATGCAGAATAGTGATTGCGCCAGTTGGGATTGTGTGAGCTTCAAACTCATCAAAGTTGGAGAGACTTCCATATTTCAGTAATGTTTTTCCAAGGTTAATTTTACGGATGACTTCTGTGACATGGGAAAATATTGTGTTTCAGAACAAATGAGAGCTCATTCCACTCAATCTCCTTTCAGTGTCGTTTGTCAGACCCGCAGCTCCTGAGGACTCAAGGAAGACCAACTTCTACATTTATAACCCATCTGTAAAAAATATTGAGACTGAGAATCTTTAAGCGGCCCCCGGGGAGCAAAGCAGAACATTCTGTTATTGTTTTCAGAGAGGAAATAATCCGTTAACAGTAGGATGCGCTCCGCTGGCTGCCTTATTTATTTCCTTTCAGAAGCAATTAGGGTCCGTTAATTAAGCCCATAAAATGCAGGCAGAAGTTGTGCTCCAGGCGTAGCCATGGCACTTAACCTGGCACGTTTCTAGGAAATGAAATGGTGAAGTTTAATCATTCATTGGAAATGGAAAAGACGAGTCAGCAGGGGAGACCTGGTCTTAATCTGTGAGGGAAATACATTAAGGTTGTACTTCACCATAAAGGAACGCTGCTTTGGGAACGTTATTCATGAAGCGGGTTGTTCTGAAATAAAATGTAAAATGGAAAGGTGTACAGGATGGATTCGGTTAGCGTTTCCCCCGGGGCCTTCATCAAGTCAAAAATGTAATACATATAATAGACGACACCATCTCGGCAACAGAGACAGAATTTTGGGCGTGAATATCCTATGAGGCTGTGTGTCTCTTTTAGCAGACGCTGTCTATTCATTTTGTGATTATTATCCAGCGGGCCAGGTGACAGATGATAGTGGGTTTAGGCTCGCCTCTGATGGCGGACTTGTCACTAATGAACTGTCAGTCCTGCAGTTGTGACAGGAGAGCTGCTGCACCGCTCCGAAACGTCAGCATGTCTGTGTCCATATCTGTGTTGTAGTGTGTCATCAAGTGTGCAGTGTGTCTTGTGTGCGAACTGCTTTTTTCTTTTTTTTCTGATGTATTGCTAACATATGTGTGCATGCATTAATAACGCAGTGAGAATGCACCCTTTTGTGTGCGTGTTTGTGTGCAGAGTTGTCGAGGGATCAGCACACCTGTAGGTGGGTGTTCATTACAGCAGGCCTGAGTGATGGCTTGGCCTATGGGAGGCCGTTGTTCATTGTCATCTCCCTTCACTTAATTAGCCCTCACTCACAGGTCACAGGAGACCACCGACGGCCCCCCTTGTGTGTCCGTGTGCGCACATACATGCATATTTGTAGGATTTAGCTTTGTACTTTATATGGGAGCCAGGGGATACGCAAGTGTGCACATGTATACACACATAACTCAGGCACACACTGTATCTACACCTCCTCACCTTATCAGCAAACCACCTGTGCACAATTTTAAGACGGATTAGACTGGCACAGGCTGGCCCTTGTTTCACTGATATGTTGAAATTACACCTCAGTAGTTGTTCAGAAACAGCAGCACGAAACCAAATGTCTCTCTGTTTCCATCTCTATCAGGGACTTTCACTAGAG
Source organism: Seriola aureovittata (assembly GCF_021018895.1). Taxonomy (NCBI): domain Eukaryota; kingdom Metazoa; phylum Chordata; class Actinopteri; order Carangiformes; family Carangidae; genus Seriola; species Seriola aureovittata. The sequence continues at coordinate 7,402,804 of NC_079373.1, read as the reverse complement.
GAGATTAGCAGTTGACTCATTACTGGAAATGCTATAAGCAGGCGTCATTGTTGTGAAATGACACTGAGCTCCGCTGCAAAAAATGTTCCTGCAAGTGGCAAATAGCTTATGCATTTATAACAGAACATAACATTTTTTTGACTGTTCACATTTACATTATGTAAATGTGAGTTTGCATGAGTGATTGTTGAGACAGGATGAAGAGATACTGTGCAGAAAGAACAAAGGAGTTTTTCATCACTCATAACTATATGCTTAACTTTCCCCTTACTTCAAAGTTTAGATTATGTAGTCTGCATTTATTCTTATTTTAGTAGTTAATATCATGGCACAAATGTAGAGGCAGGTTCACATACAAGAATAATCAATTTTGCTTCAGACTAATAGCCTTAGACCAAAGGTCGCGGTGCGCTCCCGTCATGTTGATTGTTTGGTGTAAAGTGATTGTCACTGTTGTTTTAAGTCTGTTTTTCGTCTTGATGTTCCAATAAAATCCAACATGTTTAATATTATCATATAGATAGATATTATCGTACATATACGTTTTTAATCTTGGCTCATGCAAATAGAGACCAGCACCAAACAGGAAGCAGCAAAGCGAGTTGATAGTGAGCATGGAGGCGACTCCGGGGAGGAGTATGTGAGTCGTTTGGTGCAAGGCCGGCATTAAATACATAAGAGAGGGAAGGGTTATTGGACACAAGGAATAAATAATACAAGAAATCGTGAATGCAAAGTCCATTTTCGGGGCAGACCATGACAATTATAGTGTTGAGTTACTAACTTTATATAATAATTATAATCACAATAATGTAGAATTTTAAAGAGCAAAAAAAAAAAAAAAAAAATGGAAAAAAACAGTTTTCTTCCTGTAAATTTCCATCAGGGGCATGATGGGAAATAACCTCAAAGGAATCTAGTCTTGCAAACAGTGACTCTGCAAGATGCCCAGTCTTTTCAAAGTGTTCTAGTGTGTGAGAGGCATACAACAGAGAAAACACTTGGTGGGACATTTTTTACAGTGTAGATGCCTGTGCAGGTCGTTTTCTGTGGCATGTGTGCCAGAGATAAGCTGCTTATTAAATGACATCGCTATACCCCACCTTGGGCTTGGACCCACTTAGCCTCCAGTGAGGAGAGAAGAAAGAACATGAAAGTGAAATAGGAGCAGTGAAGGAGAAAATAGAGGGAAGAGAAGGTGTACAGTGTTTATTTATTTTTTTTGTTTTGTAGGGAGAGGATGTGAAGAATAAAAAAATAAAAAATGATAACTGAATCTTTGAAACTGAGAGTGCGGCTTTGGGTGTGTGCTGTATTTCAGTATGAGTGTGTGTGTTTTTCTCTGACTAAAAGAGAAACCTGATCACATTCATTCACGTCATGCTTGAATATGACTGTTAAAGTCATATCAGATCACAATTCAAAAATCACCACACCTTTAAAACTGCGGCGTGATTGCAACAGAATTTAACAGAACTGATAACCAGTCAACCGATAAATAACTGAATGAAACTAAATTATGCAAGTATAGAAGAATAGTCTTTTTAAAAACAGTATATTTTCTAAGCAATAGCCTTGAAGGTTAATGTGGTTTCCTAGTATATATCGTGTGTATACAGTCTATACGGTCTTGCTCAGGTTTTGTAAGAGTAAAGTGATTTTAACATGCTGACTTCCTCTGCACTGTCAGCAGGAGAGTAGTAGAGCTTTCAGGGGGAGTAGTGAGCACTCCCAGCTAATAACATTTCATTTAGTGGAGTCAGTAGTATTTCTGCTCTTTGCTCCCTAACTTACGCCCGTCCACTCCCTTCAACGCCGCTCACATGTGCTCTGGCATCGCTCCGGGGCCTGGGGGTGGTGGAAGACGGGGAGGAGGAAGAGGAGGAGAAGGACAGGGTGGGTGGGTGTGTGGAGCAGGCGGACTCCTTTAGCTCCTCTTCCCTTCCCTCTTTCGGACCTGTCAGGCATGCGGCCAGGGAGTAATGTGGAAATGTGGCTGGCTGGCGTCGACTTGATTAAGTCTGCGCACGTGTCTCTGCAGAGAGGAGACCCCAGGCTTAATCACCCCTAGCCCTGACACTCTCCTCCTCCTCTCTCTCATTTTCTCTCTCTCTCCATATCTCTTTTTTTCTTTCCTTTTCTCAGTCCTCCCTCTGCTGCTTCTTACTCCTCCCATTCTACGGCTGAAGGCAGATTTTTTTTTCCTCTCTGCCCTTTTTTTTTTTTTTTTTTTTTTTGCTGATTTTCGGTTTTCAGTGCTTTTTTTTCCCCCCTGCCCTCCTCGCTCCCTGTGTGTAACTGACTTTTCTTTTGTTTGTGAAGCCCTTCTTTCACTCTCTTTATCTCGCACTCTTTCTCCCACTGCCCTTTCTCTCGCTCTCTCCCTTTTCTTGCACCACTCCCCCCAAACCCCTTTCATTCTCTGTTGTTTCTATGTGCATGTGTTGGAGCCAGTCTTTGTGTGAGTATGTGTATCGTTATCTGCGAGAGGAGCGTTGAATACACATATGAGCTTTTGTGTGTGTGTGTGTGTGTGTGTGTGTGTGTGTGTTGTGTGTGTGTGTGTGTGTGTGTGTGTGTGTGCTGTATGTGAGGTTGTGTTTCCCATAGTGCAGTAGTGGGCACCATGCAGCGGTGGACTAGCGCTGCTCTTGACAGCTCCAGGCGACCTCACCTCCTGCATGGAGAGGATTTCATCTATGAAACGTCCTCCCTCCTGGACTGGCTTCAGGCCAACTATAGCATACACAACTCTCTACTTTAAGATCCTACACACCCAGTCACATGCTGGGTTATCCGCTGAGCTTTTACATTTACCCATGAACATTATTAGTTTGCTGTTTTTACAACAAATGAATTCATATGAAGTCGGAGTAATGTCACAGCAGGTTTAGGTTGAGGCAAGTTTAAGTTTATGATTAAAATAATGAGAAAAAAATGACTTTCTATCTTTAAGGAAATACTGAACAAAAAAATAAACAGACAGGTTTGATGGTGTCGGGGGAGAGCGCTGTCTTACATGTTGGTCCAAAATCTCCCATAGCTGTTCAACTGGGTTGAGATCTGGTGACTGTAGCACACGATTCATGTCGTTTTCATACTCATCGACGGATGGGGGCATTGTCATCTTAGAAGAGACCGTTCCCATCGGGACAGAAATGTTTCATTATTGGATAAAACTGATCACTCAGAACAACTTGGTATTGATGTGCAGTGACCCCTCTCTCTAAGGGGACAAGTGGAACCAGACCATGCCAGCAAAATGCCCCCACAGCATAACAGAGTCACCGGATCCCCTCACTGTGCAAGTCAAACATCTCTAACATATATAGAGTAGTGAAGTGGGATTGGTATTTTTTTGCATTGTGCACATTTCACATCAGTGTTCTGACGCACCTGGATAATTTTGGTAATTTTAACACTGGCCTCACTGGCTTTTGCTGTGGTGAAGATGCCAGCCAAGGTCACAAATCAGAGCTGTAGCAGGTTTAAAATACTTTGTCGTAAACTTCATGTCAAACTGTACACGGCATGATCTCAAGCTTCAGCCTGCCAGAGTGTAGCTTATCACTGAGTCCTATTTGTTTGTTTTTTTCTGTTTCTGAGTTTGGTTAAAAAAAAGATAAAAGAAAAAAAAGAATTGTTGTCCAAAAAATCTTCACTTTTTTTGGTTCTGATGATTCACACTGGAGATTTCCGTGGCCATCCAAGTCTTGAAAGTTCAACTGCCTCACCTGCCATTTTTCTGTGCAGAAAATAAACAGGACATTTTATTTCAGTACCCTTTCTGCCTAACCTCACTCCTCTCATTTCACTAGGTTTAATCGGTGTGGGTGCGCACACACTTGCACAGTATAAACTCTAGATGCTTACTGTACTGCAGTAATGACAATGGCAGCATGCAAAATTTTAATTATTCCAATTTTCTCTACACTCTCTAACTTTGAAGTGGTGACCCAGTCTAAGCATTTTGAGTCAACAAATAAGAAGCTAGAAATGATCAAATTTCTAAAGTTATTGTTATCCATGGTATATTTCTTTTGCCCGTGTAAGTTTGGTCGGTGGCGAGCTGTGAGTGACAGTTTGTTTTTGGGAGCAGGGGAGGGCACACAGCGTGGTGGGCTTTCCAAAAGCAACATGCCCAGTCATCATTTTACTCACACGCCCAGAGATAGACAAGGCTGTGTGCAAGAGAGGGCCTTTGCCATGCTTATACACACACTTGTCAGCACACACTCACATTAAAGCACACACACACACACACACACACACACACACACACACACATCCCGATGCCCACACCTTTAGCCGTACTACCTACCACTGCAGTGACTCAGCAGGCTAACGTGGTGGCGGCAGCAGCAGCAGCGGCAGCAGAAGCAGCAGATGCAGGGCCTTTGCTCCATCCATCACATGCTGTCGTTATCCCAGTGTGCTAAATGATTCTATTAGCGCGTCACGCTGGCCCCTCAAAGCTCCCACTGTTCCCACCTCCACAATGTGGTTCCAGCAATCCAACCCATGCGTTGATAATTTGCCCTGAAAAATTGGCCGGGGACAAGCATCCAATTATGGCTTTGCACCCCGTTCCCAGTGCCTCGTTTCAGATAACCGCTCTCATAACCCAGCTCTTTGAAAACAGGATGAATCCTGCACTTCTTCTGCTTTTTCATTTTCTTATTTGGGCCGTTTTTTTTGTTTTGTTTTGTTTTTTTCGTCTCTATTTTTTTCTTCCCCCATCCCTCATGGTCTCCAAGTTTTTCTGTTTGATGTAAACATCGCTGACACAGTCGCTCAGTGTTGTATCACTCTGAAGTTAGGTGAAGCATGTTGACAGATATCAGCTGATCTCAAGTTGGTTTAGTATTATGACAAATAAATGCCTCTGAACTTCAGCCTGTCATTTAATGCTCTGGGCGCTGAGCCAGCATGTCTGTTTTTCCTGTCTGTCAGGGAGGAATAGTGTTGGAAGTCATATTTCATCATATTCATTACCCTGGCTTGCAGGCTGCATCGTGTTATTGGGTCAGTGTTGTTATATCACGGTAGTATTACATCAGTTACAATAAATTGTGCATGTCCTTGCATGATTCTCCTTATCTGTCTCATATTTGTGTGCTAACATTTCGCTAAGTATCTATTAACTCTCCCAGAGTTTAAATAATTTCCTACCCCTGTAAGATTGTTTGACATATTATTACTCTAACTCAATATTCCCATACAACATATATATTCCTCAGCATTTTGTTTGGATTTGGAGTTTAGTTTTTATCCGCTGGGATTATAAATTGGACGCTGACTTCAGTGTGTTCTGTTTTGAAGGTTGGCAGCCGCTCCTGTTTTCAACATTGTCCCAAATGTTCTGGTCATTGTTTGTTCTCCCACTCAAATTGGATTTCATGTCTTTTGGAGCACAGTCTAAAGATCAGCCGATCTGGCTGCTCGCTGTTGCAGAAATTTCACCCAAAATGATTTCAAACCATGCTGGAACTATATTCAAACAGCATCCAAAGTTCAAACTGGTGTCACTGAAAAGTATAGAATACAAATTGTAAGTGATATGTTTTTAGGTTGATGTCAAAAGGGCTGATACGGTTCATGTAAATGAAGCATACTGACTCAAAATGCTGAAATGTTTTACTGCAAGATAACATTATAGTGGAGCCTCAAACAGTATTCAAATGCTGTTGAAACAGCTGACCAACAGCACCCAAAACAATCCTGATTGAAAAAAAAAAAAAAGTTCAACCAACAGTGTATAAGTTTTACAGGAGCTTAAGAGCAGTGACACAGGCCCAGAATTCACCCTGACACACTCCCCTCTCACATCTCATCTCACCAGAGAACATTAGGAGGGTCAATTTGACCAATCATAGACCCTGCTGCACCCACCGGGCCCTATGATCATCTTTCACCTCCTCCCGGGCCTGTGAACTCTCGGTGTACAGTCATCTGATCCCACTATAGCAGCAAGCAAGAAGCGGTTCCTGACCTGGACTGCTTACACACTCGGAGAGGTGGGATCACAGCTTGTAGTCGGCCTTTTAAATGGAACAGTGTTCCTTGCTCTCTATGCGCATAAACATTGAAGAACTGATATGGACTGTCATTTGTTCCAGTCACACGACACCACACTGTGCTTAGGTTATCCTGCCGAAAAACCTAAAGCTGACCCTCGACTTAGCTGCATTAGATAAATGAAAAGACCAACTCGTTCCTCTCTTTGTTTAGATATAATAAAACTAACAATCCATGTGGGGGAATTTGGCAGCAAAAAGCTGACTGAGTCAAAGATACAGAAAACTGAAAAGTTAATCCAAAAATATGATTTATGCTCTGCATAAAATAAGTTGTACACAGTGTAAGGGCGATCTGTTAGTTCAGTGGTAGATAATATCACATTAGAATAACAGAAGATGCAGTTTTGATTCCTGCCTCTTTGTCTGAATCCATATATTCACCTGTAGTTCCTCTCACAGTCTAAATGTGGGCAAATCATGCGGTAATGGATCAAGCCATTTTTTGGACCAAATCCAAGTCAAGTTGCAAGTCTTAATTAAAAAAGGATTCACTTTTTTTTAAGATAAGTTCTTATCAGTGTATAGGTCTATTGATTAAATATTCAGGCCTGTCTGTTGCTGTCTTATTTATTTTTTATTGTAAGACTGGCATGATCTTACTTTTAAGACTCAAGTCAAGCCTTTAGGGAGTAGAGCCTCAAGTTAACCAAGTCTCTTTGAGGTCGGATCCAAAGTGTCAAGCCCAGATTTCTGTCACGCAAGTCTGATTGAGTGTGGAGCCTGTAAACAACGACTTTCTGCTTGTATAATTGGATTCACCAAACATTGAATTGTTATAATAATTTTAACATTTGTTCTGTTTAAACAACAAATCACTGAGGTGACAAGACAGCTCTGAAAAACACGTTACGATAATATCGCATACATTAAAATGACTGCAGATTGAGAGTGTGAGCCTTTCCCAGCTCTCATACCTGCCTGTCTCTCTGCCTGTGTGTTCGGACTGCTGGTGTAATTAAGAGACAGGACCACGAGCGGAAGCTGCTGAAGCAAGTCTGCTAAGACATTCTCAGCCTCATCTGCTGCCATAAATCCCTCCTCCTCACTACAACTTACTACTGATACCACTACCACTCCCTCCAACACATGTCCTCTGTCTCTCTGTTTCTCTCATTCTGCTACTCTCTCTTCTTCTCTTCCCTCACTCCCAGTTTCAGCATAATGTTTTTTTTTTGTTTTTTTTTTTTACTACTGATCACCAAATTGAAGAAACCAGAATTTGAGCATGTTTAAAAATATGGAAATGAATCAGTGGGAGTTACGAAGGAGTGTGTTTAATCTTACTAGCGCCCGTCTTCTCTTTTATTACTGTGCAAATAAATGAGAACCCAACTAGACCAGAGAGAGACAGAGACTGATGGGGTTGTTCAGTAGCCCATTTTTTATCACTAGTTTCCTGTCCATGTTTTTTGGGTGTAAGTTTGGGCAAACCTCTCAGCCATCTCTCCTCTCTTCTCTTCTCCTCTCCTCCTCATACTGGAGAGATCATCATTCATACTAAGAACCTCGAAACACACTGAGATGGAAATGTTCAACAAGTTTAAGAGGAATATATCCTCTTAAATCTGAGGATATAGTTTCCTTGGGCTATCGCTTAAGAAGCCGCATTAATTAACGGATCATGAAAAATGCTGCTTCTCCAGATCTTTCCTCTGCTGTCTCTGGCTCTCTCGCTTTCTCTCATACACAAACGGACACGCAGCGAACGCTATTCCGCCGTTAGGGAGGCCAGCCAGGCCTCCCATAGCTGAAAGCAGGAACAAAAAGGCTGACCACTGTAGAAAGGCCTAATTAAACAGCAGTCTTTAATGTCAGTCAGCCCCCCCACTGTAGCCCCAACCACACATGAATAAAAGAATAATGCTCTTTTGAAAAGGAGCACAGTTTTATAATCTGAACCCATTGGCTTATGAAAGGGAAGCCCCTTAGCTAAGAAGGCCCATAGGTCACCCTCCATCTCTTCCTTTCTCCCAATTTCTCATTCTTCCCTGTTCTCTCTTCTCCTCTACTTCTTCTTTGTCCTCCAGGGTTAAGCCAGGCTGAACGTGGGCAGGTCTGTGACTGCCACCTCCGGCAGGCTCTGGGTCCCCCGAGGGCAAGGTGGTGCTAATAGTCCGCGGACATACACACACACACACACACACACACACAGAAACACACATGAACAACCATGTGTGTTGGCATGACCAACCGCTGGGCTCATGTGCTTGGATTATCATAGCGCTGTGAAAGAGAAACAGCCAATTTAATCCAAAGATGGTGGCTGTTGTGAGACTACGAGCACAGTGGAAAGGGGGGCGGGGGCTCGGTTGCTCAGGAGCCTCCGTGCCAAGGGTTATCCCAGAAAATGACCGGGGAAAAAAAAAATTCAAGGGTCCAGCATGCAAACCCCACAACCCCCCCCACTCCCCCTCCCGACCTCACCTCACCGCTCTCCACCCCTAAAAACCTCCCCACCCCACCCAGGAGAGGGGACCCCCCGACTTGCAGCAATAAATAGATTCTTTCTCTAACATGCCTAATCCTGCTAAACAGCAACAAATCCTATTAGGCCATGAATTATAAATCCTTCTTCACCACCTCACCCCCCCCCTCCCCCACTGGAGAAACCCAATCGCCCTCCTGTCTTCATATCGTGCACGCGCATAACCACACACAGAAAAACACACTAGATCTCAAGAATGCTGCTCTTAACGCGGAGGGACTGTGAATCTGTTGGCTGTCCATGCGTCAGTATGTAAGCCTGTGTCTGTATATGTGCCTCTTTGCCTGAACGCTGGATGCTGGTGCATGTGGATTTGTGTGTGTGGCCCCTTCACAAGGCTTAGCTGTTTTATATTATCTCTTGTTGTCAAATGTTAGGCTTCTCAAGTGTAGCTGATTAGAGGGAGCTTACAAGTGACCGTCTGGAAAAGTGATGAAACCATACAGAGCAAAAGGAAATCATCTTACTATTGTCTATGTAACACACATGTCATAACAAAAAAACCTCTTAGTTAGTTAATGCCCATGTCATGCATTGGATGCCTCATAAAGAAAGAAGACAAGGTACGGGACGTTGAATACGTCGATTCAGAGAAAGGCTGTTGCTGCTCCTCTGGAGAGCATGACAGTGTTGGGAAATAGGACAGTGATGTGTTCTTTCAACCAGCTGAATCATGTCAGCCGGCGTGTTAAGATACCGCAAGTGTGGCCTGAAGGGAATCAGTGGGATGTGTTGTCGTCTGTCATATGCTAGCCCTAAGACCTGGAGACAACGGTGCAGATTTATCTTTCCCAGATGACATTCGTAGTGTTGTTAGAGAGAAACGTCGTAAGCCTGGCTCATTTTCTAACCTCCACACAGCTGGCCAATCGTGGCATGAAGTGGGTGTGAATGTTTTTGGAAAGCTATGGAGGTGGTGGGACACAGCGTCCCTCCAATCTGAAGTAAACAGGTTGTAGGGGAGAGGCTTTCCCGAGCTACTCAACCATCCGAAGAACAGTTCTGATGACGTGTACTGGCCTCAAGAGTCTATACAGTAGCCACACCAGTGGCTCCATGAGGCCCTAATGCTCGTTGTAAAGTAAACTAAACTTTTAGAGAGAAAAACCAAAGCATAAGGAAAGTTGAAATTTCCACCTGATGATGGTGCTAGACGAAATTTGGTGAAACATTTTACTGTGGAGTAAAGTGGTTGCCTGACCAACCAACCAATAGACATTTCCATCCCTACAGCCATGCTTTGGGCTGTAGGGATGGAAATGAATTGGTTGGTTGGTTATAAGTTGGTTAGCTATTCACCAGTAGAACCAAAACATCCGTAAGAATCAGACGAATGGGGGGGAAATGCCTTCTGAAAAGAACATTTTTAGCCCGATACGTGACTAACATTCATGTCCACTTTACTGACACACCTTAGGCTAAACATCTAGAGTAGTAGAAGGTCTGGCACCAAAGAGGGGGGTCATTAACCCCACCTCTATTTGACTCTCTAATTAGACTCACTTTGAAGAATAGTTACAGCCACATCCTTATCTTTAGGCTACACCTTAGGCCTGGAACATTAACCTTCAGACCATGAATTAGTCTGGCCACATCTATAAGGTAGCTATTGTCCCACTTTAACATTTTTTTTTTGTTTGTTTTTTTTTCTGCGCCCAGTTTGTTGAAGGCAAGAACTGCAAGAACACACCTTCAGAGGATTGACTGTAGGAGTCATGTGTGTATGAAATATTTAAAGTGTAAAACTGTATCTATATTTAATGTAAGGAACCATGGGAACTTATATCCTTAAAATACTTCCAATTAGATTTTTTGTCTGTATTTTACAGGTTACAATCTTAGTTCCTTGTGGGCTTCATACCCTGGTAAAAAGCATTTTTCCCACGGCTGTAGTTTGTCATTTTCTCAGCTCTCTAACTGGAAACCTCCTCGCCCAAATCTCTTAGTTAATTTGGCAGTTAGGCTTGTGTCAAGAAGAGTTCACCAGTCATTAGTGTACTTGTGAAGAGCGCACTCCTCTCCAATCTTCTCTCTGTGTGGTGGGAAAAAGCTGTGTCTGTCTCTGTTCTTCTCAAATAATGACAGGTTGTGAGACTCGCCGTCATTAACATTAAACCTGGGCGGGACTCCTCTGAGGTCACCGGGGTGTCGAAAATCTCTCGAGAGGGCTTATTTTCATCGGTGGGATTCTTGCTCACTTTTATTCACATACACCTTAAGATTTAAGTGTTGACTGTGTGCGTGTGTGTGTGTGTGTGTGTGTGTGTGTGTGTTTGTGCATGAGATCAGACTGTATAGGGATACTTTGTACAAGCAATGTAGTTTCTAATGATGGAAAAGCATATATCACCACAAAAATTCAAATCATCTGCTCGTGTTCCTTTTCAATCAAAAAAGATGAATCAGATATTGCGGATCTTCAGTGCGTGGAAAAGAAGGTGTGACAAAGATGGAAGCGCTGCATTTGTCTCCGTTTGCGTTATTCATTCCTGCGTGTATTTACACAAACATGTCCTTGATGATGGAGATAGAGAACCGACAGTATCTCTGGCCTCTCTCCCTCTCTCTCCCTCTCTCTTTCTCTCTCTCTGTGGCCACACACATCAAACATGGCGTGCTCTCTTTGTTCTCTCTTTGTCATCAGCTCTTAATGGGCGCGCTGCTTTGATGTGGCTTGCTCGCTGGTATTGTCTCCAGCATGTCTTGATCAGTGTCTATTGATCTGGGAATGAGGGACATGAAAACAACTGGAGCGGAGACGCCGGGAGGAGGGAAACTCTTGTATCAGAGGCCGTATTTAACCAGCTGCTGCCGCGCTGCATGTCATGCAGTTGAGTCTTTCAGGTTCAGGTTCTGAATATGTCAAGTTCAGTCTTAAAAAACTCCCAATACCCGACAGAACAACAGAGGAAGGTGAGAGCGAGAGTGATGAATTTGCAGTCATGGTGATTTGATCGACCTTAATCGGTACCATCTACAGTTTGTGCTATGGTCAAGAACCTGACCTAACCTGTCTATCTTAGGCTACTTCCGCACTACTGTGAAGCTGCTTTCTTTCAAAACACACCACTTTATGTCTGCCGTCCACACTACTCCGGAGTTATTGAGACTTTTGGAAACGCTGCTGGCCCCGTTTCAGTTCAAAAACCAGAGAGACCCTTTGGAAAAGATGACATAGACACCCACGGATGCTTGGCCAATTGAGTCTTGTCAGTCACGACTACCATTGGTGAATGCGAATGACGAATTACAAGCGTTACTGACCTTGTTGTTTCTGCTAGCAGCTGTTGTGCAGTTAAATTCTGCATTTTAATGCATTTGCTGTCCCTCGTTCATAGTACTTTGTGCAACTAATCAACTGCAGTAGTAGACTGCTAGATCTGCATCCTGTTTACACTGGCTCGTGCACGCCCAGTCTCTGTGAAAGGTCACGTATGTGTGTGTTTTTTTAGGTGTGATAGTATGGATGGAGATCGTTTGTGATACAGAGCTAAAATGGTCGTCTGGAAGGAAATTGTTTTCATTTTGAGACACTGTTTTAAAATGAAAACGTAGTAGTGTGGACGTAGCCATATTCCTGACGCGATGATGGCTGTGATGCACAGTTTTATTGTTTATCAACTGAACAAAGACATTTAGCCATTTTCCATTATTTTCAGAATTTCAAGTTGGACAGAAATACCCTATAAACAATATGAATATATACTTTGCAATATTAAAGAAAAACACCTGAAAACACTGGTGTAGATGCACGTCCCTTTCACATGCAGAAGGCATTTTCAGATTTAGCCAGCTGAGCACAGACATAGTCTGAGAAAATCAAAGTTGGGTTAAATTCGTTCCTCTTCTCCTCCAAGAGCTGGTTTAATATCTCATCACACCAACCATCAAAGGTTAATCCACATTAGGGTATTTCTTGCATTCAAACTGCATCCAAGCCCATTCATTTAAAATCCCCAGTGAATGATGAAGCTCAGCTGTTAGGATATATTGTCTCAGCAGTACACCCTTATAATTCTTACCACGGCACCCTCTGGTATGCCATCACTTATAGATCAAACATGCCTGAAAGAATGTAGTCGTCTTATCCTTCCGAGATATGATAAAAGAACGTCTGTTTTTGTGGAGAACAGAAGAAGAGCACATCTCTTTGATGGACCAAAGCACCAGTTATAAAGCTTATCTCACACACTCACACATACACACACACGCACACACACACACACACACACACACACACACACACCACACACACACACACACACACACACACTTACAAGCCAGCAGTCTTGCTGGGTCCTGACCATAGCACATTGATGTCTAAGGCTGCTTTCTCCTGACTGACTCCAAGGTTATTGCAGCGCACCATGGAAGCACAGGATATTTGACGGTCCCCTGCCAAAGAAAGAGCAGAGGGGGTGGGGAATGAGGGAGAGTTGCCATTGACAACTCTGAGATCTCCAAAGTGACCATCTGAAAATGAAAGAAGAGAAAACTTATTAAGAGAGAAGGGTCCAGGGGAGGCCACGGGGCTAAATCTGTCACAGCTTTTCAAGAGAGGGACAAGGGCAGTTCATGACTCCCAACAAGTATAGCTTGTACATGACCTCTACAGTTGACCTAATGAAGAATAGCCAGGCTGTTGAGAAGAAGCTAGAAGTTGGGGTGTAATCCGTAGAAGAAAGAAAATACACACAACCAGGCTTCCCAATAGAGAGTGAATCATACAGCGCAGGACAATGGAAAGAATATTGAAGTCGTCGTGGGTGAGATCTGAGCCGTGCTGACTCAAGAACAGTCCCCGGGATACGCTGTGTGTCAAATGTTCTGCACAGATGAAAAATAAACAGAAAGAAAAGACAGGAGGGAGGGGATCAGACGGAGATGAGTAAGAAGCAAAGTCAGAGCCGGCAAAGTGTTTGAAGGGCAGCATCAGCAGAGAGATGTGGGAATTACATTCCCTCAGTTTCTGTTCTGCCAAATGTTTAATGGGAGGGGGGGGCGATTCCTTCTCATCAATGATGGAGAGCAAGGAGGTGTGTGGGGGTGGGGGTGGGGCGGGGTGGACTCCTTTTTTTTTTTTTTTACCCCAAAACAGGGCCTCACTCTCTTTATATTTGGTATTGTTTGTGTGCATTTCCTCCTATAGCTCGGGCAAGCTTTGCATGGAGGGCAGGAAAAAAGACAGCAGCCTGACGGCCTTTGATGTTCAGGTTTTATGGTCCCATGTCAACGCATTGTCTGTTAAGTCCTTTTGTTGTTCCTCTGCCTAATTAAGACCTCAGAGCGACTTGTTGACTCCACAAAGACCCTTGTTTGGGGAGGGGGGAGGGTGGTGAATGTGTTTCTGTGTGTCGAGCGTGTGTGTGTGTGTGTGTGTGTGTGTGTGCATGTGTGTGTGTGTGCATGTGGGTGTGTCTGCTTTGACTGAGACATAGCTTGAGAGACATGCTCAAAACAACACACACACACATGCATTACCAGCCTGCGTACAAAAGCAAAGGCTTTGACATGAGAATGGAGGCATTCATTTTATGTTTGAGAGCCTTTTAAGTGGAGAAGAACTTATCTCTGGCTGCAGTCACGCTCAGAGTAGCAGCAAAAAACACACACACACATGCAAACATGTAGCTCATTGTGAAACTGCATTTGTGCATGTCATTACACACAGTATATATGCTCCAGACAAGTGTGTGTAGAAGTGGCCAAACAATCCTTTTTAGTATTTACAGAAAACATAAGAGCATTTTTGTTCTTTATCATTTTTTTGCAGTAGCACCTTATTGTTTTCAATTGCCCTTTTGTTTCTGCCATCTTCCTCTGCATCTCTTCAGCGAGAAGCATCTGGTGACGTCAGTCTTCTGTAAATCCACCTTCACACACACGCACACTCACACACACACACACTGTCTCGCGGCTTACCAGCTTAACTTTGATGTCTCTGATACCAACAGATGGCTGAAAGGTCACCTGTCTCGGAGACATACTGTACATGAAATAGAAGACAGACAGAGAAATGGGCAGCAAAAAGAGGGTGCAAAAGAAAAGTCCTAGTCACTCACAGGACAGGAGCTGTTTTTTTTTTTTGTTTTTTTTTTTTACAATATATTACCATTAAAAAAGAAGAACAAAGTTGGAATAAAGTCTGTGCATTAATAAACATACAGTTAAAGGGTTCTTCAGCATTTTGATACATTGAAAGTATAAAGGTGGACTAGCACTAGTGGTGAACACTGATGTACTGAGCACTGCACTGATTCATGCACCTCTGACCTTCTGACCCCCTGAAACTGATTGTGCTTAGTATTTAACTCATCCGTAGACACACACTTTGAAGATTATCTTCATAGCTAAAACGGGTATGACTCAGTGTTTACACTGTCATACTGAGTCATAGAAAAGTGTGGAGAGCCTTGAAATAATGCCTTTAAAAATGAGTTCAGAATATATCATTTGTTTTAGCATTAAAACCTCTTCTCACTGGGGCCACAGGTGGGGATGTCTGTCATGCAGACAAGGAATTTCTAAAAATCATATATTGCTATTAGGGCTGAATAGTTTGCAAAAAAAAAAAAAATATATATATATATTGTTATTATTTTGGCAGATATGAATCAAGATTTCAGTTGGAATGGTCATTTTTGCATTAATTTTTGATGAAAAAAAAATATTTATATAAACGATGATGCTATTTTTGTTGGGTCTTGTACCAAACAAGCATGTTCCCTTACATCTGGAGAATATGATTTGTAGGCCGGAAGCGCTGTCACACCACAATGCTTCATCATGGTCTGTTGTGACACACGTTACCTTTATCAAACAAGTTGCAGCTCCTGCGATTTGGATATTGCACTTATCGCCATATTGCGATTTTGATGATATTTGGATTCATTGTTTAGCCCTAATTGCTATGTAATAAATACCAAACACCAAACACTTTATAGCATCATAATACATGATGTGACGATATGATATATGTTTTCTGAGCTTCCTCCGTGCCCTTGAAAATATAATACAACAGTATGCCTTTCTCAAATTCACATGACAGCTCTTTAACTGCTGGAGTCCTGAGAATTTTGTAACCTAAAACCTGGGTCTCTGTCTGACTCTTTTAGGTTCTTAGACCTGATTTGTTGTACTCTGTGTGCATGTGTGTGGCTGTGACCATCCGTGTCTGCGCTCAGTGTTTGTGTATTTTCAGTCACTCGGACCACTGAGTGACTGGACCACTCGGTCCAGTCACTCAACGAAATCCAAATCCGTGTTTTCTCATCATCAATTTTCACTCATCATCATACATCATCCAAACATGCTGCTGTCACACACACGGACATGTTTTAGCATTATCTAACAAATAAAACACATGAGCACCAGTGCATAGCACACAGAGCGCCTCCTTGAAAAAACAAACACGAGTGCGTGCCATACACTCGCTATGTATGAGTGTATGTGTGTTATTTGCATCCAGTGGTTCCTGTTTCAGTGTTTAGCTCCGTACCAGTGGGTTTTCCCTCGTGTTGACACAGATGTGCTGCTTTGAGCCGAGGGACGTGTGTTTTCTGGAGGCTCCTCTTGACGCGAACTGAGTCTGGTTTTCTTCTGTCTCACTTTGCACCAGGTTGCAGAGTCGTAATTGTGACTGATAAGGCTGGAGCAGATAGGGAGCGAGGGTTAATCTGCGTTGACACATATCTCTGTAGGTTAAATGTGTATCTTTGTGTACATGAATGCGAAAACCTGTCGACATGTGTGTACTCGCCTGTCAGGGGCCACATGTGTTTTCCTGTTGCGTGGTACACACATTCTCCAGCGATGTTTGAGTGCACCTAGGGGCAATTAGACTAGGCTTGGAGCACGCAGCCTTCTTTGTCTTTTAGTGTTTTTTTCTTTTACTACCCAGTTTGTCTATATATAAACATATATAAAGCGCCATGATGCATGAAACAGACAGTTAACAGGTAACAGGTAACAGTTTGTCCAAAACAAGCCGCTTAACATTTCAGCTCAAGGAAACATCTGTAGACTTAACCATCAGTGTTTTTCCTTTGGACTGAATCGGTCTCCCTTTCTGTCACAGGTTGTCCCATGCCCAGAGATCTGCAGTAAAAGTTCTTCGCAGAATGCAATACTTTGTGGCCAGGAAGAAATTTCAGGTAAGCAAAAGGAAATCCAGAGGAGGAGAGAGAAACACCAAAGAGTTGGGAGACGTAGAAATAAAGAGAGAGACAGGTTGAGAGTGAGAGAAGTGTGTAGTGTGTGTGTGTGTGTGGGGGGGTTATACAGGAAGAGGAGGGGGAGCCCCAGAGGCATATATCAGCTGCCGCGCTGCTGTGCATGTGCATGTGTGTGTGTGCGTGCGTGTTTGTGTGTAAATGCCTGGAACTTGCACCTGCATGTCTTCTTTGTGCTCACTTCAGTTCAGGCGTAGTATCATGGGAAATCTACTAACCTGTCTCTGGGGCTACAGTAGGAATTCACTTACTGCACTGCAACCACACACACAAGCACACACACACACACACACACACACAGCGGGACATGGCCTCACTTAGCACTGAAGTCAGCAGAAATCTGTGAAAAAGTTTTTGTGCAGTAAAATACTTGAGTTAACAAAACATAATCATGTTTGAGATACTTCGCCATCATTTTCATGCTACATGTTATTGCAGAATGGTTCCTATATTCTTACCGTCTCCAAGTGTTCTATATGTTTTCAATTATGGCCTAAGTGATCTCAGCTGCAGAGGCTATACTTTGTGTATACCAAGGATACCCTAAAGAGTTCACTGGGTTCTTTCTGATGCTGCTTGTATCAACGTCACACTGAACAAAGCTGTGAAAGGAGCTTAACACGATTGCTTTCTACATGACCATGCACTTGTCAGTACACACACACACACACACACACACACACACACACACACACACAACACACACACACACACACACACACATACACACACACACACACAATGCGTTAACAATGAACCCTTTGCACCCAAGGGGGTTGGGGATGTTTTCGGGGCCCAAGCAACAGAGGCCATGGTTGACAATGGCTTTTGTGTCCCTGTGTCCCTGTGTGTGTGTGTGTGTGTGTGTGTGTGTGTGTGTGCACTCGTGGATCCACAGCAAGCACGGAAGCCCTATGATGTGCGAGACGTGATCGAGCAGTATTCCCAGGGTCACCTGAACATGATGGTCCGCATCAAGGAGCTACAGAGAAGGTGGCGTCTTTGATCTTGTTTCTGTTTCTCCTTCTGTCTCCAACTTTTTTGTCCATGTTCTTTTGCGCCATCATGTTGGAAACCACCTCATAGTCACATTGTGCCATGAACATTTGTGTTTCTTTTTGTCTGGCCCAATGACAGCCAGTGGTCTTGCCCTTAACTAAGCTGTACTGACATCAGGTCAAATGAAGACAACAGGAGGATAGATGGCTCCATTACAAATGTCCCCATTCAGTTTACAGTTATTATGCAACTCTTAACAGTTTCTGTCAGTCGGACCTTTATCATGCTCCTGCAGTACACTTTGTTACTGTTCTTACTGTTCATCTGACCGACAGGCGCCTCACTGGTCTCTGATTTGTTACACCTTGTGCTTTGTTGAGCTTTAATCAATTTCAGTCGTCACTAAAGAAAAATCTTTTGTCCTTTTGTCCATTTGAAGTGATTTTCTGTTTTCCAACCACACAAGGCTCTCCCATGAAGGAGGTCAGTTAGATAATAAATTGGGTCAAACTTATGTAAGTGTCTCACCTGGACCTCATTACACCTTTTGCAGTAATTCAGCTGAACCATGGTAATGCACTGTGAAATTTTTAAACCATGTATCAGTAAATCAACAAAAGACAGATTTTTTCCTTTTTTGACTCTTCAGTTAGATTTATTCTAAAAGCTTCAATACTAAGAAACATAGAGTCAAGAATCTTTTATAGTAACAATTCTGGTAAATTCAGTGTTTTTCATAAAACCCCAGTTGTTTAGTAACCATAAAAAAAGAGATTTAAACTAAAACCTAAAATTTAACAGAAAAAAAAAGCAATGAAAGAGACAACATCACAGTACCGGCCACATCTGACTTTTCCAATAACGCAGTGGCCGCTTTTGCATCAAATGGGGTCACCAGCATAAATGAAGGATAATTAAAGACATGTGATTGCAGTGATAAAAATCCACCCTCAATTTAAGGTGATGAAAAGAAGAGAGTGGCTTTACAATGCGTACCGAAATGCCTCCCCTGCTTCGGTAGATTTATAGTTGACTAACGGTCCACATGGGCAAGTGAAACCTCTCAAACTCTCACTGTTTATTTTCAAAGCTTGACATCTCAATATTGCAATCATTAATCCGCCCATTAAAACTTGCATGTGGGTTTTTCTAAAAGCAATGTCCGTGCTGTTCAAGCTGACGCCATTTGTTTAGTTTTATTGGCACTTTACTAAATTGGCTTATATTATTCGACTGTTTGGTTCACGAGCTGGAATGAAGCGCTGGCCTGTGTTTTTACCTTTCCCAGTCTAATTTCTTCTGTCTTTTACTCCTAGGCTGGACGGCACGCTGGGGAAGCCAGGAATGTTTCTTCCAGGTAAATACACAGCACAACACAACAGTCAGAATAGACAGCCATCACTCCTCAGTCCATCCCTGTGTTTATAACTCACACATACACGAGCTGTGCCAGTGTAAATAAGAGAGAAAGAGATGGTCCCTGATGTGTTCGCATATCTCTCTGTTTGGATGTGGGTATGTTTACGTGTGCTGCTTGTTTTGCTCTGTATATAGGCATGTGTTAGCTGGCGCGTTTTTTTGAATTCATAGAGAAAATCAGTAATAAGTTAGGAATTAATCATTTACTTATCTGCTTATTAAGTAGATAACTGCCATCAAGTTGTTGATAAGTAATTTTTAAAAATTATTTCTCCACAAATATTTATTATTCATGAAAAAAGGATCTAAGCATTATGTCGGTCTTGTTATAAATTGTTTAGTAAACAGTTAAAGGTCTCATATTTTACACTTTTACAGTGTTTTATTTAAGGTTTTGATATCCATAAGAAGATATACAATATTTGTGGTTTTAAGTACCAAAAACCATCTCAATGTACAGTACCAGTCAAAATTTTACATCTCCCTTTTCATTCCTTAGGAAAAGGGGAAGATAAGGAATACCCAACTATTGGAGCACGACTGATCAGGCTGGAAGATAAGGTAGGCACACTCCTGCTGCTGCTCTGTGTGTGTGTGTGTGTGTGTGTGTGTGTGTGTGTGTGTGTGTGTGTGTGTGTTTTGTAAGAGAGATAAAAATGATTAGATTACACCCGGTGTTCATGAGCAGAAGCATGTGTGTGACTGCGTAACTGTGTATTTGTGTGTGTGTGAGTGTGACTCGGCCTGCTTGTGTCTCTGTTATCAGATGAATGCGTGTGGTGGAATCTTTTGATAAGACCCATGTTGTGGCTGGGTTCAGTCAATCTGTGCCAACGTCAAACACACACCTCCTGTCTATGCTCCGCCTTATCATCATCTCTTCAGTGTTTTTGTTGCACTTACATTCCGGTTGATTCGTTTTTTCTTTTTTTCTTTACTATTATTCAAGGAGGGGTCATTTTCATCATTTTCCATGCCAGCCCTTTTTTTTTTTCCTGTCATTACAGATAGGTTAGTTGGATATTTATGTTTCCAACAGGGATTATTAGAGAAGTGGTGGCATTGGGGTGGGGGGTGTGCGCTAAAGAAAAAAAAGTCTCTATGCAGTGAGGCATAGCCAAAAGGCAACAGCTGTGTTATGAAGCCCACGGGTATAACGAGGCGTGTCCTGTCTCATAGAGGAACGGGCACAACGTGATGCCAGCATGATGCCGACTCTGGTACCAGTGTGATGCCAAGATACACATTTCCCCTGTGGGGACTGTTGTACCAGTTGGACCGGTGTGTGAATGTGTCTGCCTTCCTGTCTGTCTCTGTGTCTGTCCGTGTGCAAATCAGAGGGTATGAATTAACATGTGTTTGTTCGTTTTGGTGTGTGGATACATCTGCTGTCTGTTTGTCTGAGCGGTGGCATCGCTTTGTGCATTTGGAAAAAGTTTGGAAATGCGTTTTTGTGCGCTCAAGCATGTTTTTTTTTTTCTTCATGAAAACGGTATTTAAAGCAGGTTGCTGACCTTATATTCAAGTTGTTCTCGCATCTTACAGTAAATGAAAAACCCCTATACAATAGAACAATGCATTATGCAGCCACTTCTTTTTCTATTCTAAGTCAGCCAGCTCAGGATTTCCCCCACTTTGCCTCAACATTTACCTTCCCATCTCCGTGTGTGCTCATCAACACTGATGTTCTCTAACGTTTGCATGCGTTTGCTGTTTTCAGATCCCTTTGTTACAGAGAGAGGAGTAATGATCTTGAACCAATGTACGCTCTGAGCCTAAAGACCTCCCTCTGTGATTGAGTTCCAGCCCATTTGCTCTGGGCTGCATGTTGTGATCGTAATCTCTTGATTGGAAACATAAACCTGTGTTCAGTCGTGCCTCTCCTACCTATGACTCTCGTTCTCTCTCTCTCTCTCTCTCTCTCTCTCTCTCTCTCCCTCTCTTTTCTCTCTCTTTCACTTTTTCCTTCTCCTCGCTCTGCCTTGACATTAAGGCAAAATAAAACTGAGAGGTGGGTAATTGGTAAACAAATCAGTGGAACCCCACTGATACAGGCCGCTTTTCCCTCCTTAAACAATGTGGAACCAATCACCGTTCCCCTAATCAGAGCTACGCATTGCTGCAACAAGCAACCTCTTAAGGTGGAACAGAAGAGTGCCAATAGCCGCCCATCCTTCATAATTACTGTTTTTCTCACCTCTGCGCCCGCCCTCTTCCCGTCTCTCCTTTCTGGTCGTGTGAATTTCTCGTTTTGATGGTTCTGACTGGCCGGCACACCTGTTATATGGAAAAGGGGGCTTCCTTTTCCCCTCAGGCAGCAGGTGAATGAACCCATCGACCCTGTTTACTTGGTGCATTCCCTTGTCCTCCCTCCAGATAGACCTGCACTTTGCAAATATTATTGTCTTGTCTAGATAAACTAAATATGTCAGCTTTGTATTTCTGAAAGGTGCTGATTATGTAATTAAATTCATAGTGTAATTAATCTTGGCCGATTTTCATACCTGTGTTGCAGTAACTATAGAATACCTCGTCCAAACATAACGCTCAAGCTGAATCCACAATGCTTGTAGTTTACAGGAGGTGCGTAATGAGATAAAATACACCACGGATGAAGTTCGTTGTTGCCCCTGAGTTCTGTTCTCAATTGTTTGCAACCGAATCTCCGGCGCTGTCACTGTTGTTTGTCTCGCATCGCTGCCTGTATTTCATAACGTTGTGTAATTTCTGGCCTGCGTCACCTCCCCTCCTGCATGTTGTTCATAATAGTAAACCTAATCACACAGCCCTGGTGTCACAGTTGAATCACTTCTGAATAGGATCTTGCCCAACAGCCCTGAGGAATTATTCATCAACTCTGTGCCCTCATGTTTGTGTGTTTGGGTTCCTGTGTGCATAAGAGTGTGTTCCCATGCCTTTTTCAATACTCGCTCTTCTTGGCCTCCAGCTAATTTTTTTTTTTTTTTGACAAATTCCCATTTCCCTGTAAAACACCAGACATGGACCGGTCTGGCTTTTTGTCGCAGCCGAGCGAGTAGGATAGAATCATTTTCTTGTCCAACCATTGTCAGCACATCACTTGTAGATGAATTTATCTTTAGTGGGCTGACGGAGGCGCAGGCATTGTGTGTCCTGTACCGGGTCAGACAGTGATTTATCACACACAGACAAAGACACATATAGTCCTACACACACATACACTCGCACACACATGAGCATAGAGTCGATTAATCACCGGTGTGTCTAACCCCACACTCTCAAGATTGAATTCTCCAGGAGCGACTTGGAAACGAAGATGGATGGCACTCTGTGACAGTGTGTTATCTTTCTGTCAGACGCACTCGATGAAAAATACCCAAACGACAAGCTCAAACAGTGGCCAGTGTCTCTGAGCGTCAGCGTGGCCTTTCAGAAAGGAGCTCGCTGCATGCTTTAGGATGAAGACAGGCCCGCTGCTTGCGGTAAATCTCTCCCAGTTTTATAGGAACAGGATTTTTTTCTCATAGCAATAGACAGAAAGGGCAGTGAAATTACAACAATATGCTTTCACACAGCCTGTAAATGTCTGTCTGAAAAACAAGCTTTTGCTTTTTTTAGTCTGACCCTATTTTTTGTCTCAGCGATTTAACAATATCGTGAAGTGTTGTGCAGCAACTTAAGGCTGAAGTTAGTGTGTAGAGCTGAAGGGAGCAGCCTTTAATTATGGAGGAGGAGAAATTTGTTTTGTTCGACGTTGAAAGATTTTCACAAGGTTGAAAAAATATTAGTCCACACTAAACCCTCTAAAAGGTCAAATATTATGTCAATAGTTATTTTCTGGAATTAGTTTAATTATAGTAGAATTTTATGAAACATAATTAATGATTGAATTAAATAAGTTGTTCAAAATAGTCCTTCAAAATATATTAAATAAAACGGTAAACAATAAAAACAGAAAACAGAAGATATTAAAAAATACTTTATATCAAGACTTACATTATGAATTTTATCTGTTAAATTTAATCGGCTTGAAATGATCTGTTAGAAAATAAAAAATACCAGAATCTGATAGTAACTTTAACTAGAAATTACAGGAGGTCGTCTCTGTTTTTTGTCTCCTGATTTACTCAAATTTAAGTCAATGTTAAAACTGTATATGAAAAAATTGTATTTGCTAATTGTTGCATATATACATAAAAGTATAAAAAATACTTTCAGAGACAAGTCTCTTGCACCGTATAGCTCAATTTCAAAAAATGCTTTTTTCGGTGTGGTAAAAAAAAAAATCATGGTTCAGCAGCAAGTGTGCAGTTATACAGATTTTGTTCCACAGTCAATATTCAGTCCATCATAATGTGAAATGTCATTAAAGCAGTGATCAGTTGAATTTGGAAACTGCAGAAAGTCGGTGGGTGTAAAACCATCAGCAGCGTCTAGCGGGGGAAAACATCCTCTAATGTGCCCTCCAGACCTGCACAGACACGTCTCTGCTCAGCACATCATTATTTGTGTTGCTCTAAGTGCGCTACATGGACCATAGATCACACTCACTCTGTGGTTAACTTCACTCCGCTATATTAGGGCAAATATACTGTTCTGTGTATGTCACGCTTATATCATGTGCATTAGCACCAGGCGTACGCAGAAGAATGCCATGCCCTGAACTTAATAGCATCTCAATTAGGTAAGTATGCTGTAAATTACAGCAAGGCCAAATACTGGGAATACTTGAGGGCAGAGACAGAGTGTTGTGTTTGTTAGGAGTCCATCTGTAAGGCATTTAGGGCCCCTCGTCTCTAAAAGCACGGCTTTGAGGGGGGCAGGAGTATGTGTGCATCAGTGTGTGTGTGTGTTTAGACTGGTCCAATCCAGACCCAGCTGAGGGCTTAAGAGATGAGGGCCTGGTAAACACACACGCACACATATACATATTTATACATTAGACCATATACAAAAATACAAGTGGATATCCAGACACGCATAAATATACAAATGCAGTCACACACACAAACACGGACACACACTCACACAGTGTTGTCCATTCAGCAGTGCCTCAGCTCCGCTCTCAGCAGTGCTGCAGCAAACAGGAACAGCTTCATTATCTCCTCTGCCAGTACAGGATGGGCTAGAGAATGAACAGCTGGGGGCAAGCAGAGGAGGAAAATGCATTTCAAGCTTTAAATCTATTAATGATCTGCAGCGTTTGCATCAATAAATGTGTTGTATCCAATGTTTTCCTTAGTTTTGGATATTAGCTACTGGGACAAGTTAAGCCCACATCACTAGGAACTGTTATCCCTTTTGCTGGTGCAAGAAAATTAAGAAATTAAAAGACTAGAGGGAATATTTGCTTTTAACTCAAAAACAGTAATACTGTTATAACAGCACGTCATCGACCACATACAGAGATATGAAAGGTTTTAAAGGAGGATTTATACATTTTTGGACTTCAGCGAGGTTCCCACTGTTCTTATGTCATGCTCCATTGGATTTTTTGAGAGAATGGCTGTTTTTCAGCCTATTTAAGCTCACTGGAAAGATTCAGAGGATTTAAAGCTAATGTAGGCAGTTCTGTCGTCAATAAAAGGGGGAATTAACTATCCGCATACCGTGTGCACAATTATGTTGGTATCCTACAGAGCACACTCATGCCTACCAAACATGTTTTGTGATTGCTGTATAAAAAAGTAATCAAACAGGCAAAACTAACACTGAAAAGTTCATTCATTACTATTGTTATGAAAAAAAAAAGATTTGTCTTTTTTGTATCAGTCTGTTACTTTGTGTGGATATTGAGTTCAGTGCATTAAATTGCCACTGTTTTATTCAGGCACAATGATGAAACATTTCTCTTATCTGCAGCTGCTCTTTGTTATTTAGTATAGTAAGACAAATGTATTTCATTCTTGTTAACAGTGCAGATTTTTAGTATTTTTTCCATTATAAACTTATAAAATTGCTACCCCGTATAGTTGCATCTCAGTTTTAGTGGTCACCCTTATTACCTTTCCCACCAAGGCAGTCCGAGGAAAACTGGTTTGAGAGCGGCACAAACGCTTTGCTGGTCTAGAACCAAGAACCGCTTTCGTCAGGGGCTTGGGGCAGTATTATCATGACCGGCAAGACCAACTAAAACTTTGTGACCACCATTTTTAAAAAGTCAAAATGTTCAAAAATCATTGTCATCAATCAATGTTTGGATGGCGCAGTCGGCTCGCAAAAGCCAGGAGCAACACTTGTAAAAAAAAAAAAAGATGATGCTGTCCGCCATTGATGTTGTTGTGCTTGGTACTAGCATTGCTGGGAAAGTTGAGGCGTATACAGACAGTATACAGTATATAGTATCAATGACTGTATGTAAGAATGGACGACGTGTATCCGCTTCCTCCCACTGTACAAAAATGAAGCCAAACTCCGCCTCCTGCCATCTTGCGCTGGCAATGTCAATAATTGCGAGCACACACACACAGCTGTCAATCACCCTCTTTTTTAGCATTAAATAACTAATTAAAACCAATAGTATTATGACCTGTAGCCAGACACCAGGGGGCGATCCAAATGTTTTGGCACTTTTGGTGAGCCGGTCGTGTCGTCCACCTTTATATACAGTCATTGCCATGTATACAGGAACATAATGAAGTGGCTTAATGGTGGCTGTCCAGCCAGTGGATTAGTAAACCAGTTCACATATTGAACCGACTCCAAACTGGCACTAGAACCAGTCCAGAACTAGCACTGAGGTTCACTTCGATGGAAAGGGGCTAACTGTAGAGTTGCCCTACTCCCTCCTCCTTCCCTTCCTCTGGGTCATCAGTGTCGCTCTATTCATTCTTCCACTTCTCTGCGTCTTCCTCAACTCTTTCCCTTTTCCTGTGTAATTGGAGTGATGATCACAGTGACCGACTGTCTGTCTTTTTTTCCTTCTGCTAGAAAGGATGAGTCTGCTGCCATCCCACCTCCCCTTGTCCAACAGTCTCTATCTCTCTAGTTCTCTGTTCCCCCTCTCTTTCTGTTTTCCAGTACAGACACCAGCCTGTCTCTCTCCAAACTCCCCTTTGCTCCTATTCCCAGCACCTCTCTGCCCTACGAGCACCCTGTCTGTTGTTGTGCTGTGTTTTGATATATGTGTGTATTTGGCTGCAGTGTGCTCAGCGGGGAGCCGGACTGACCAGGCCGGTCTAAACAAAGAGAGGAAACTTGGCAAAGGAAGCGCATGCTATACACACACACACAAACACACACACACACACACACACACACACACACACACACACACACACATAGAGCATAGAGCTTCAGTGCAGCGGCCGTACCCCTAACTGCCCTGTGCTGCAGACAAGCACATACAGTATCTCCCTGCATGTCTGGACTTGCCCTCCGATATAGCTGCAGCACACAACAACCTAAAATGGTTTTCCAGTTTTCTTTTTTTTTTTTTTTTTTTGATTAAATCTAGTTCTCTGAAACCCGCACAGGCCTCTCTGCACTGCCAATGGTTATACAAGTCTCTGGATAAAAGATGTAGATCTGTGCAGATATACTTGCAGCATTGTGTTCTCGGTGCAGGAGGGAAAAAAATGCATTCATCCTAAAAGGAAAAAAAATTCTTTTAGCTGTCTTCCTGCCACCGGGAGGTCAGAGGTCATTGTCATTGTTACAGAACAGCGCCCCCTGGAGCTGCGAGGCTTTCTGTATTTTGCTCACAAGCATTTCATTAGACCCCGTTTGACTGACATTCGGACTGTGTCAAAAATACAGCCTCATTCATTTGAGTGAGATGACCTTGCTGGTATTGCAGGGCCCCAGACTTGGAGGACTCTAGCAAAGAAAGAAGGGTCCTTCAATGAAAACTTACGCCAAACATTTGCTTCAGTGTAATGCAATGTCATCCGGTAACACAATGTGTTGGCCAATTAAATGTGTGCAAGCGTAGTAGTCCAGGTTACATACCCTCTAACATAAAGAGTGTTATTCTTCTGTTTCCCTAATGGAAAAGACGACAGTCACAGTGAGTTGTGAAATCCTTTCATGTGGGATTATGAATTGCTGTGCAGTGTTTTGCTGCCTGATAAACCTCCAAAAATCCAATAATGCACTTCAGCTTCTTATACCTGTTGCAACATGCCCACATCAACGCTACCCCTCGTGGCTTTTTCGAACACACTATTTTTTATTTTTTTGCTATTTTTGTCCTTACTCCTGATCCAGCAACCTTCCTTTGACTCGCTGCACCACCCTGCCGCACCGGGCTGAACTGGCCTTTCACACGTTGACACCTCCCACCGCTGATGTGGTATCTTTATAGCGTCGTGAACTCGATAGCGTGCAATGCAAGGCGAGTGGCGCGCTCCTCTGCGAGGTAGATAGCGCACCAGGAGGAGCGGTGTGCTGTTCTGTAGTGAAGCCCAGCAGTAAATCGTGTTTCGGCAGTGCGCTGGGGATGCAGCCCCTGGCAGCTCCCAGACGGCCTTTGGCTCTGGTTCCCTTCTCTTAGCGCCACTCTCTAATTTCAGAGCCGGGACCCTGCCTACTACTGTGTCTTTACCGCATTCCCACAAACCAGAGACGGACAGTCTGCCTGCATGTCTGGCTGCTTGCTCTCCATCTCACAGTCTCTTTCCCTTTCGATCTCTCTCTGCTTTTGTGTCTCTCTATCACTCTTTTGCTCTCACTCCCTGTTTTTTTTTTGCCTGCTGTCACAAACTCTCTTTTGCTGTGGCTCTTGGTCTCTCATTCCCAGAGCGTGCCCCTTCGCCTTGCCTCTGTCTCTGTCTGGTTCTGTGCCTTCAGGATTATAGGTCTGCAGTCTCACTCACAGCATCTAAATCATGTTGTACACTGCCACTGTCTCTCGTCAGCTCTCTCCTTCTCTCTCTCTCTCTCTCTCCTAGTCTCTCTCTCTGCATCTCTTGAGCACCCACTGTGGGCTCGCTTGTTGGCTGTAAATACCCATGCTACATTTCCATTTTAATTGCCCAAGTTTCGCAGGGCCCTGGGATATATTTTTTGCACATATATTTTATTGTCTTGGCCAAACGCCCCCACTGCTTCTAGTTGGGCCTGACCACTAATATACTCCTACATGGACCAGTTCATTATCAGCAGGGAGGTGTGAGCTTATTTAAGAAGGTTATGAAGGGGTCAATATATAGTTCATGAAACAGGGGCCTGTGTTTTATTGGGACCTGTAGTTCTACTAATACACAGTGCTAAGTAGCCCTGGTGCCACCCTACTTTTGAGTGCTATTAAATCAGTCTACTGCATGGAACAGTAAAGCAGCTGTGCATAATGCCAAACTGTGTAAATTACTCCAGAGACCATGAGTGTAAATGTCACTGCTGTTAAGTCAAACTGGTACCTAGGGAACGTATAATAGGGCATGAGGTGCAAATGTATAATACTGCATGTCTGCTTGTACTGCATGTGTGTGTTTTATGCAGATGTGTATCACTGCTCTTCAACCAACATGCACACCATAAACCCCCAGAAACCTGTAAATAAAAGCTGTCGTGAGTGAAACATTAATTAAGCTTATCAAACTCTGACTCACTCGTGTGAAGCATGTATGTGCTCCTATAGTTTGTCTAGTTGCCCATCATGCCAGACCCCGCCTCTGATCTCCCCCCCCCCCCCCCCCCCCCCCCCCCCGCCTCCTTCATGGGGTGGGTGCTGAAGACTCAGCCACACCCAGGGCTGGGTATCAAACCCCAATACTTGTTGAATACTGATGTGTCTGCTTCTGTAGAAATGCTTAATCCAGTTATTAGTCTTTTTACTTTACTTGTTTACTTAGATTAGATCAGCTATTATAATTGCTAAGATTATTTAGGCAAAATTCTCATTTGGCTGCTTGTGTTAACCCAGCGTGAAATACTGATGCGCCGAGAGGTTTGACTTTTTTTAGGGATAAGGGGGATTTGTAGAATCCTATGAATATCTGCACCTAATTTCATTATAACCAGTAGATGTTGAGAAATTTCACTGAAGAAAAAACAAAAATGTCGACCTCGTGGTGGCACGAGAGGAGAAATCAGGGGATCATCAAAGTCAAAAGGGCATCGACCTCTGGGGACATGAATGTATTTCTGTCACTCCATCCAGTAGTGCACCGACCAGCAGTCAGAGTGACATTACCATACCATTATACAGGAGTAGATTAAAAATATTATAAGGTGCATTTTATTATTGTAGCAGGATGTTGTGCCATAGCAGGCTTGCGCCTTAGGTTCATGGAATGATTTTAACTAGCTGTTACTAATGCTGGCGTGTTTATGACTGTGTAAGGAGTTGACTGGGCCACTTGTGGTTCAGACATTGGCCCTATGGTACTCTGAGCCCAGACACATCCCTCAGGCAACAGTGGGGTTGGTAGTGCCCACAGTAAATCATAGCGTATGTGTATGTACATGCACACCTATGCGTTTGCCCGATTTGCTCTACGCCAAGTCTCTTGTCGTCTCCTATTTGATTTAATGGCGTCAGGTTTTTGCTAAACACTTAACAAGCTTGTCTGTATTCCATAGTGAGCTTTTTTCTTACTAAATGACTAATGATTTTATGGAAGTGTAATGGTGGGTGTTTTTCTGTACCTCTGGGCCCTGCGTTTCCCTGTAGAACAATTAAAGTGGCACACCTTTCAATTGTGTGTAATTAACTTTGTAGTCCACACAGGATACGGGCCTCGCCTAGTCTCGTACGGTACAATGGATAAAATCAGGAAGCTGTTATTTGAGGCTGAATCAGCGAATGGGACTGTGAATGGGAACTGCGTATTTACAACACTTTGAATGGTGACCATCAAAAAAAAAAAAAAAAAAGTCCCCCCACCCCGTGTCTGTTGTGCAGCTATTGACCGATAGTATGGCCACAGGCGGTGCAGCTTATCCTGTCTCAAATGTTGCTACAGAGCCGAACAGCCATATCATCACTCACACACCTGCCAAGTCACACATTTAACCAGAAAATTGTGTTTTAGTGCCTCTGATGGCATCTTACGACCGTAAAATGAAAATCTTACATAGTGACACTATCAAAGAGAAAAGGAGACATTATTTTGTAATCCTAATTCAGTGATAAAATGCTGATGCAATGCAGAGAGCACTTCTAGAAGATTCAAGTTGCCAGCGCCGTCAGTGGAGGCAGTGACCTCACGGGTAAAAAGCACAAGAAGCTTCAGGGGTAAGGGATAAGGTCATTTCCATCTTTTTGCTGTGGTTCAGGAGAGTTATTGCTGGCCGTGATTGGTTCAGATGAACCCCTTTGTTGATCTTCTGTGTATGACGCTCTACCCGTTTGCCTCCTGAGGACCTTCCTTCCACGAATCTTTCGACACAGGTCAAGAGGGAACAAACGTGACAAAAAAAATAAGACAATGTGGTCACAAGTCTTCTGCAAGCATTGCTTAATATAAACAGAATGCTTATGTCATGTGGGAACAAATAACGTTAAGAAAATATAAACTGGTGCCTTGTTCCCAGTTCCGCTTTATTTTGTGCGGAAGTGACTGCCAACATGTGATCACACAATTCCTGCTGAATTGTCACATTGCTGTTATATTAAAGTTAGTGGTAAAGAAACAGACACACAGTAAGAATTTAACTTGTGTGAAGGAGGACTGATGTCTACAGAAAGCAACAGCCTTCACAAACATGTTCTTCAATGTATGAATAAGGTGACAGACGTTCAGATCAGTTTGATGCTACGCACACGCAACACGCAGAGTGATACATCACTTTACTCCCATTCCAGTGGTACTTAGGAGCCGAGACGAACACAGAGATCGTGGCAGACAAGCAGACGGGGATAGAGCGGGAGACAGACATCGGTTTAGAGATCTCTATACCCTGTGTCTCCTCCGTGACATACTGCTGAGGAAGAGGGAGGCCAGGAGTGTCTGAGCTGAAGTCGGCCTGATAAGCGGAGCAGATAAAGGGTTGAAGTGAACCTCAGACAGAGACGAGAACGAAACAGAAGGGCGAGCTGACTGAGATACGTCTCTTCCTTCATACACAAGAAGGAGACCAGAAAAGACTGGAGAGACTGGACCGAAGTCAGAGCGATAAGGATTAGATAAGATTCTGCTGTGTCTTGTGTTCTCACAGATTCTGGACAGAGAGGGTGTGATCGAGTAGTTGTATTAGCTAACTCTCCAGCAAAGGAGATGCTTGAAAAACAACCCGAAGAACAGAGTTGGATGATAAAATGACGTATGTTTTTGTTTCATCTTACATATTTTTGCATTGCTTGCTTTTCAATGCACCTCTTAGGCCGATATCAGGTTGCTGATGCTAATGCTCACACGCTTATGAAACTCAGCGGGGTTGCGCACACACACACACACACACACACACACACACACACAAACAAAAAGTCAGACGGACACATCAATTGCAGCTTTCGGTGAGAATTGAACATCCAAAGGTCAGTGTCGACCGAAGGGTCATTCCCACCAGTCCGCTGCTGACCAAACAGCCTGTGTCTGGGGGTCAAAGGTCATCTCAGCAGGCCTGATCATTAGAACACAATGGCGTCCATTCTGGCCGTCCGTGCAACTGTGCGTCTTGTCAGTTTGTCTCAGCTGACAGGAGGCTGTGCACGACTCGAGAGAGAGGTGAAGAGGGAAGAAACAACAGTTTCTTCTGGAGGGAAGAGGGTGAGTAAAGCACTTGAGAGTAGTGTGTGCATGTGTGTGTGTGTGTGTGTGTGAAGCATCTGAATGTGCACAAGTTTGCGTGTTCACTACTGAGTTTTGCAGGAAGGCAAGCGAGGAGCGTGTTTGCGCATGTGGCTATTTTTGACTTCACATTGAGAGTAAGCCTCTGTGTGTGTTTGGAGCTCCCCGTCTTGGCTCACTCAGCACCTTGATATTGGCACTGGGCCTCTGTGGAGATCTGCTGCCTCAGCTGGATCGCTCTCCTCCCTTTTCCCCTGACCATTCTCCCCCTCCATCACTCACCCTCCACCCCCCCCCCCCCCCCCCCCCCCCCTCTCCTGCTCTACTCCCACCTCTACTCCAGGCCCTTCCAGCTGCCCTCAACCAGTGGAGAAGAGCTTAAATCACTCCCTTCTCTCTGTCTCTGGAAGGGTTTCCTTCCCCCCTACACACACACTCGCCCAGTCCCTCCCTTTCTGATAGTGTCAGGGAGGGGGATGGGCTGTGACTGTTGACTCGGACTACTGTGGGAATGCAGGTGCCGTGTGTGTATGTGTGCGTGCGTGCTTTGAAAGCCCCTCCCTAGACTCGCCGGGCCAGCTCGGTGTCTGTCGTCTGTCACACCAGCCGTTCAGACTGTGCTGTCATTGCTATGACAGCATGTAATGGCAGATGGCTGCAAAATATCAAAACAGTCTCTTCTTAGCTCTCACGCAACTAAGGTTTTAGTCAGGGGTAATTAGGTTCTGGTTTATGTGTTTATTCATTAGTGCAGCGTCGATTATTTTCATGATCGAGTCTGTTAATTATTCCTAGTCTATAAGATGTTGCTTCTTTTGTTTTACCAAACACCAAACCCCAAGATAGCAGCAAATTGTCACATTTGAGAGGCGGCATTATGTTCTTGATAAAAGTTGTAAAGGATTCATTGGTTACCCACATTGTTGTTTGGTTAATTTGATAACAATAAGCTATTGATTAGCGATTAATCAACTTATAGTTTTAGCACTATTATTCACATTTGTGTACCCTGTTTCTGAGTCTGTGGATGCCTTATTCTGAGGGATATAAATGCTCTAAATAGACTAAACACAGATAGGATTACATGCAGTAACAAGTGTATTTCTGCTGTAAACAGTTCAACACTAACATGTGTCCACTGTCACACACTACACTTGTACAAATTAAAAATATAAGCTGAATATAAAGAAATCTGATGTGTTAAAAACAGAGTGTACTGTTCCTTTAAACTAGTGTGATAAGGAGCTGTTTTCCAGTGGAGGTATTTGACAGTGACAGCCTTGACAGTCTTGTGCAGTCTTATCTCCTCTGCCCCAACAATGACAGATGGTATCTGTTGCAAGTCGTAAGCCGTCATGTGTCACCGTGCACAATAAGTCCTCCTTCCCCATACCACGTTCCCACTCTAACTGTAAACAAAATGCACAGCAGGCGTGATCACACCACCAAACAACTTTGTTTTGCACAAGTTTCTCGAGACCAGCCCCCCCACCCCCTTAAGGTTGTCTCTATATCCGTCTCCGCCTTTGTTTCGTCTCTTCTCCTTTTTTTTTTTTCTTTCGCTTTATTTCTTTTTGTGTCTTTTTTCATTCCGTCTTTTGTTTTGTCTTTCTTTTTCTTGTCCCCTCCCGCTCCTTCTCTTCTCTTGGCCGTTGAGGTTAACCACCACTTGTATTACACTGCATTACAACTCATCAACAATATGCCGGGCAGAAAGAAAAACAACCCACACTTGTTGTCCTCTCTCTCCCTTTTTCACTCTCTGTCTTCTCTCTCTTTAGCTAAATCACAAAACAAGTGGGCCAAAAACAGTGAATTGCCTAGAAACCCAATATGGACTCCACCCTGGAGATTACACGGTCAGCTCAGCCAGCCTGCACTAGAATAACAGCCTGGCCTGCTCTCACTGTCCCCTGCCCAGTGTGTGTATGTGTGTTTTGTGATTGTGTGTGTGTGTGTGTGAGTTTATGTGTGTGCACAGGCATCTGTGAGTACCTTACCTTCTTTGACACTGTCACAACATAAGTGTGTGTGTGTGTGTGTGTGTGCGTGCAGGGCATACGTGCATTTTAGTTGTAGCACACAGCACCTCTATATGTGTCAAAGATCATTTTCAGTGCTGTTGAGGAGGTCCGTGCACATGTGAGTCTCTTTGTCACGTGGGCCTCGGTTTACCTCAGAGTTTCAGCAATGAATCATTCTTCATCAGCTGTTGGGCAGGAATGTGTTGTAGTACAACTGTACAAAGTGTATTGCCTTGTTGTTTGACACATCTGCACCTCACGCCATTTCACACCTGCCAGCCTTAATCATGTCACTCTGCACAGGCAGCTGTGTCTTTGACTGATCAGTTCTTCTTTATTTTTTGTGTTAAATTTCAATTCTAAATGTATATATTTTGTAATATAAGGAACAAAATAGTAACGTAACTTATTGTGTAAAATATAAATTGCAGTAAATCTGCTGTGAAGGCTCATTATTCACTGGATTATTATGGCAATGTCTAGATTATGTAACAGTGACCTATATACCACTTTAAACAAACCTGCATGAAGTAATCACTGCAACTATAGTAGGTCATTTCTGCAGGTTTTGTCAGTGAGGATTTTTGCTACAAAAGATTATTACAATGAACCATACAGCTTGTAACATTTCACTAACAAATAATGAACAAAGTATTGTATACACAATTCAATTAAAATTCAATGTTTTTCATTTCAATTTAGCCTTTTCTATCAAACTGCATTTGTATTGGATTTGGTGTAATTGATTGTGAGATCACAGTAAATCAGTTACTCAATAGGAGGAATCAGCTCACATTAACTTGTTGACACAGTCACTGTAGGAAATATGACAGTAAGTGGTTCAGATAATGGGATAAATCACGACAGTGGAACGAGCCTCTAAAGTCTAATCATAACTACTGGGGATGACCCACTTTTTACCTCCCTCTTGCCTCTCTTATTCCATGTCTTCTGACAGTGCTCCATTTAGCATTCATTTACATAGAGGCAGGACTCCTCGGAGGTTAATTCAGACTCAAACAGGAAGCGCATTTGATCCAAGTTAGAAAAAACATTAACAGTAACTATTTCATTCCTGTGTAAAAATGCATGTACATATATCTCCAACTATTTACAGTGCATTTTCTCCATCCATGCTTTAATAGCATTCACAAATCATATAAATAATAATCTGTTAATGTTGGGTGAACTCACTTTTTCCAACTGTATCAAGCCTGAGCTTAAAAGTCATATGTTGACGATATACGGCAATCAATAAATTTTATGCCGAGGCATTCAGCATGTATGGTTGAAATGGGGGGAAAGGCTATTTTGATTTGGGTTTCTGAGATTATACTGCCCATAGTTTAGAAAGCTGGATCCAATCTGAGGCCAGTCAGGCTGTGGTGATCGAGGCTTCTCTAATGCTAGGTCTGTAGGTCTGCAACGCCTGAGTCTGGCCTACAACTGGGGCAGAGTGGCTGATTGTTTCCAGCCATGATGGAGGTAATGAGGGGGTGGTGGTCATCGTGATACACACTTACACACAAACATACACACACACACTCGCACACACACACACACACACACAGACTGACCTATAAGTGAATATTCATACACGCATGTGTGCGTGTGTGTGATTTCAGCCACAGCACACTGGCTCTCTCCACAGACCACGAGGTCACTCTGCTACAGTCGCTTATTAGTGGTCACCTCTACTGAAGGACACACACACATACACACACACACACACACACACACACACACACATATATACAAACACTCACTACTGGCTTTGCACATGCAGATTTACCACACACACCTTAACGTAACTCCACTCATCCGGCTCGCAGTATTGTGTTTGATGCACGCCATGTTAGGAGCCTTAAAGTGAAACCACATGCAGCTCCGTTCAAGCAGATCTGCTAAATCTCTGTCAAAAGGTGGCTGAGTCATGTCTGTACTGGGCATGCAATCACGCATGTGTGGTTGCTGTATCACAAGATGTAGTGTGACAGGCCTCGAGGAGAAAAGCTGATAAACACACACATAAATATCTCCTCTCTCACACCAGTGCACACAGACAGACACACTTGACGTCACAGTAGTCTGGTAACAGGAGCATTTGGGGAAGTAAACCTTTTTAATAAAGAACGCCACATGTAAAAAAGATGCATCTCTTTTTCATAAGAAGAAAATGACTGATAGCAAAACTAATTCTAAGAAACATTTCACAAGTCATGTTCCTAAAAGATTAGAGAAGTAGGTTTTAAGCTCATCAAGCGCCTTAAACAGCTTCAAAGAATGGCTGTGTGGAGGTATAAACCCAACATGCTCCACATTGACAGCACTACTTCCCGGGTTGTTCCATTGAGCGGCACACTGACGGTAAAGCTGCACTCATAAGTTAAGATAAAACTTATTACACTGTCTTTCAGGCTACATAAGTCGCTGTTAAGTCTTTAATGATAGACCTAGAGCTATCAGTAAAGCTATATCACACTTTGTGACAATTTAAAGCACTGCCATGAAATTGGGTGTGAATGGTGTGATAACATAGGACAGCATTTTCCCACGCTTTAGCGGCTGTGTGCTAAGATTTTCCCATAGTTCAGCCCATCTTTTCCCAGCCAAATGTCCCAAATCTGGTGTGGCAGGAAAAGCTCGCTTTCCAAATCTATGGTTACGGAGGGCCCTGACACACCAAGCCAACTAGTCAGAGTGTTGTTAGCCGACCATTGGCCGTAATTTTGGCAGTATGTCTTGTGTCATTGCCAGTCCTTTTTGGTGTTTATTGCCATTGGCTTAAGTACATTTTTGTCCACTGGCTTAGTAGGGGTGTCAATGCCGAAGGCTCCAGCAAAATATAAACTAAAAAAAACTCAAACTCAAACTAAATTCGTCATCATTCAACAAGGATAAAACGGTTGTTGCAGTGATGGATTTATCAGAGCAGTAAAATCTTTCCTTATGATAGTATAGGTTGGCATCTGATAAGGCTTCCAGAGGGAACGCACGTAGCCAATGTAGCAGCAATTTAGCCCTTTGCATTTTATTAACAGCAGTTTTGGGTCTGAATGCCCACTAGAGGAGATGTGGAGACACAGAGGGGATAACATGCTGTAAAGCTTCCCAACTGGGTTTAAACCAAGGGACATTGTTTCACATTGTTGGTCTTTTAAGCCGCCAGGACACCTCATTGACTGTTTTTCACATCTGTATATTCATTTTCCTCTTCTGCAACCAAAGTCACGGGCTGAAAATAGCAGTGCAAGGCAAAGTGACCAGTAATTTCCTCTTATTAGTCGTAGAACATATGTTCGGGGTCAGCTGGCCATTGGTTCCAATCATTGCTGTGTGTTACAATGCAACTTCTTCACATAGGATGTGAAACAACACAAGGCCTTTGATCATGTGGCCTTTGTTGCCACATGTTCTTTGAGGTTGGCTTGGTGCGTCAGGTGCCATCAAAGAACTGGACAAAACTAACAAAGCTGATTTTCACCTGTTCCTACAGCACCAGTCGAACAGGTTACACATTAACCAGCCACGCGAACGACACCAGCCTCTCTGCTGTTGTGAGCTACATTTACTGCAGCATAAAAAAAAAAAACCCTTCAGCGTGGGATGGTAGTGGAGGAAAGTTTATAATATCATCCAATTTTAGTGCCTCAGGTAACATATTAAACCGCACAGGGCACTGAAACAGTTGAAAGTTATGTCGTTAAAGTCAAATCATTGAACATAGGAAGTAATGTCTTTGAGCGTAACAAAGAATTTAAGAAAAACTCTACTTAGCCTAAACAAAGGATCATATTATTGTAGCGCTTTTAGAGCAGAAATAGACTTCCTAATCGTATCTATCGTCCACGGTTAGCTGGCTTTCAGGCTGGAGGAGCGACCGAGTGGGGTTTTTATTATGTTTTAACAATTGTTATTCATTGACTGGTGCTCAGCAGT
The DNA here is from genome assembly GCF_021018895.1 of Seriola aureovittata. Classification (NCBI taxonomy): domain Eukaryota; kingdom Metazoa; phylum Chordata; class Actinopteri; order Carangiformes; family Carangidae; genus Seriola; species Seriola aureovittata. The sequence continues at coordinate 7,364,974 of NC_079373.1, read as the reverse complement.
CCATAAAGCACAAACCAGCAGCCTAAAGAAAACAAAGGGGCTAATCATTTTCTTTAAAAAAAAAAACACTACTCAAAAGAAACAGACATTAAACAGCCTTGTCTTTGCATTAATAATGGAATAACTGATGAATAGTTCAAAATGTAATTGGAGGTATGAAGGAATGGCACATGACGATGCTGTGGTCAAGACACACCCACTCCAGTCTGTTGGCGCCCAGATCGAATATAAGATCTGAAACTATTTTTTAGAGAATGACACTTACTGTTAACAGGGACAAAAAATAAAAGAAATTCAACAGTATAAAGTATAACTGGTGACCCTAGTCCTCGAGAAACACAATGCTAACAGTGTGATTAGAGACTTGATTGCCTAATGTTAAATGGTTAAACTAGCTATTAGTCGATTACCCTTGTAATCATCCATATTGGAACTATGGGGAAATGCTTTGTACATATGGACAACGCTATAAAACAGGATGATGGCAGAGAACCCTGAAAAAGCCGAAGGCCTTAAGGCAAAGTTGTGATTCGTGATTTTTAGCTACATGAGTAAATTTATATATATATTAGGCCTATAATATGATTTTTTATGCAAATTAACATCACGGCTTTTCCAGAATGTCATCTTAAATATTTTTCTTCACAGAACAGGCCCCAGTTAGTCATTCCTTTAAATCTTTAAGCCCATGTCATTATATGTGTCAGTGCCTAAGTTCCAGCTTGCACAGCCATCAGCCCTTTTCCCTGGGATGGAAAGCTCATTTGGGCCCTGTAGGAAAGGCTGAAATTCCCAGTCCCACTGTGGTTGTGAGGGGAGAAGAGTCTGGAGCGCCGGGATGTACCAGATGGGATGCTTTTCCGATAGATGTAAGCATTACGTAGCACCAGGGTGTGGTTTATAAGTACATGACTGTGGCTTCTGCTCAAAGTCTGTAGTATATATGGGTAAATCATTGGCATGTTTTGTTGCTGGTGTAACCTCTTTGGTATTAGGGGTGGTTTTGAAAGGAAAGGGAAAGCACAGGAGTGAGGTTATTGACCATGTGCATTAGAGACAAATGTCCAGAAGGTAATTAAATATTTCCTACTCCCCTACACCCGTGGCTTATCTGTTCTTCTAGCTGTCTCACCCGAAAATATAGCTTGATGTAATCATTTCAAGCAGCATCAATAAGCCATAGATATTTGCGTGGAGCCCGACCTATGTTTGCTCACGCTCAACAGTCAAAGTCCATATTTGCATGATATCTGCAGTGTTTATTCCAGCTCCTATAGATATACACTTCACATACATTTGCATACCAACACGTATATGCTTTGCATATCAATACATAGCTTGTGTCTGCTAGACGTTCCCAGAAAGTACCAAGCAGAGCTCGCTAGTTGGTTCCATTCACTGCACTCTGAGGAGGGCCTGCCCTGTGTATGAATAGCCTGTAATTGCAGCTTGATGGAAAACACTAATGCAGCTCGTAAAAAACGGGACACTTAAGACTGGTACAATTACTCTTTCCAGCGGACAAAGCCAAGAAAACACACCATGCAGTGCACTCTTCAAGTCATCAGGCTTCCGACCAACAAACAAGCAGATCAATCCAAAACTACTGTTTGTTTTTGTTGCTTCTTCAAAGCTAAACTATGCCCCATTGAATTAAAACGAGCTTAAAAAGCCCCCACAAAAGGAAGAACCGTCATAACTATAAATCTGGTTGACATCAAGACAGAGTAATGGTTGCATTATTAATAGTATTGCATTAAAATGCTTCTTTATGCCCGTAAATATATCAACTCAGCTGTAAGTCATCAAGACTGTGAAGAGACAGAAAGAGAGAGTGAGCCTGGGCCTGAGCCTATGGGTATTTAGTTAGACTCATGCAAAGCAATCAGCCGAGCGTGCTGCAATCACAGCAGATAAGGTTGCGCTGACAAACACTGCAAGCCATTAACCATTTGATGACCAATAAATCATTAATCTCCGTACAGGATTTCTGCAGAGTCCCCCATCTTGAGAAATATCCAATGTCACCGCTGAATTGCATTAATCATGAGGTCATGACAGACCCAACACAGCTTCAGGCCCATTTTCAGTGAACTTTCGACATCCTTATTTGTTGAACAGTAAACTTAAGCAACATCCATAAAACTGAAGTTTGCAGGGAGACGTCTGGATGAATCACATCAAGCTAAATAGGCCAGAACATGGAAAATATGGCTTATTGCTGTATTGAGAGTGCCTTTATGTGCTGGTGATCTTTGGGCTAGTGTAAGTGTGTGCGTGCGTGTGTGTGTGTGTGTGTGTGTGCTTGTGTGTGCTTGTGTGTGTGTGTGTGTGTAGGAGCAATGCGTGTGTGTGTGTGCATGCCTGCATGGGTGTGTTATTGTGTTATTCGGTCACTGTGAACCAGTATATGTGTGTTTCTGTTCACCGTGCGTGTGTGCTCGGCCAGTCATTGACTATCCCTGACTCACAGTTCCCATGGGCTTCACTCTGCTGACTCGTCTTCCCGCCACTTTTGCTCCTCTTCTTTCTTCCACCGGCTGTGTCCTCCCACCCGGTCCTTTGTTTTGATTGATGGCAACATTATTTTTTACCCTCTTGTACTAATTATCCCTTGTGATGATGGTAATGAGTGTGCGTCACTTCGGGCAAAGCTTTGTAGGTTTTCCCACTCTCTCCCCCTTTTTTTTTTTTTACTGTGGTTTGTCCTCAAAGCAATTTGCGGGTGCAAAAACAAAGAGGAGCTTGTTAGGAGCTCACAATCAATAGATTATAACTCTGTTGACTGATTGAGAAAGAAAGAGGGCGAGAGCGTGAGAGATAACAAGAGAGCGAAAGGGAAGTAAAATTATATGTCTGTGTGGTTTGTCATGTCTGTATTTCTGTGCATGAATGAGTATTTGTGTCGTCTGTGTGTGTGTGTGTGTGTGTGTGTGTGTGTGTGAGTGTATGTGTGTGTGTGTGTGTGTGTGTGTGTGTGTGTGTACAGTGTGTCTACCTACTTACTTTTTTGTGTAATCGTTTGTTGTAAATGTCTACTTTCTCATTAATAATACAATTCATTTTATTGGCCAGTCGATGTTGCATGTATAAGGAAGCAGACTTAGGTTGGAGTTTAGGAAATTGGTTCATCTAACAGTATCATTGATTTTGATTAATCTGCAGAAAATGAATTCTTTTTTTTTCCATAAAATGACAGAAAATTGTGAAATTGTGATTACAAGATGACATATTACATATAACCAACAGTCCAAAAGCCAGAGATATTTGATTTACTGTGATAAAAAACAAAAACAAACAGTGAAAAGCAAAAAATACTTAACAAAAGTGATGATCAATTGATTATCAAAATAGTTTAATTAGTTGTAGTTATTAGTAATTGACTAATAGTTTCAGCAAAATAGTTTTCTGTTTTTCAAGACTGCAGATAAAGAGTACAAGAGGTTCTATGTATATTTTTAGGACCATACTGAAAAACACAAACACTCACATGTCGTCTCTTAATGTAAATTGTAGCATTTTTGTCCCACTAGTTGTAGGACAGAAGGATCCCTTACAAATGATAAGGTTGGCTGGTCTATCAGTCGGTCAGTGTATGTGTCCATTCCACAGCTACTGGCCATTAAATTTGTTATGGATATTCATATGGTTCCACAGGCTCCAAAGCACATGAGGATAAAAAGAAATCTAGCATATAAAATGAATTTGTGTTGAATTCAACAGTCTCTTGTGTGTTGTTTCACTTGATTCATCGCCCAAAGAGACAATCTCTCTGGCTACGGCTCACTAGGGAAAGTCTTTTTAAACATTATACCAGGATTGTGGGTTGCAGAGATCTGGATATTTTCCTGTCTTTCCCCATCCATTGTGACAGCTACAAGCCCACAGAGCAACAACCTGACAAGAGAGGAAGTCAAGGTACAGTAGCCGACATGTGTCCAAGAGCGAGTGAGGGAAAAAAAAAAAAAAACTTTGACGCCGGAAAATAGCACAGTGTTGTAAACTGTTGTGTCTACCTGCGCTGACATGTGGCTAGCTGCTGCTGCTGCTGGCTGTTTATACTAAAGATAAAAAAGTCGGCAGTTGTGAGGCACATCATTCAGTGCCAGTGTATTTTGGACTTGACTGGTCATGACTAGATTACTGAAAAACTAGTGACAATGGCTGGATTCTCATGAAATTGGTGATTGGTTGGTTTTAAAACCATTTTGGCCTTTGATCGACCTTCACCCTCAGGGCAAACTTTCTTAAAGGCCCACTGATAGAGCTTTAAGACAGAATGGCCACGTAGTTGTTTTAGGATGTAATAAACGTTGCCACTCTAGGGACTGCTGGATGGGCTCCAGGGTCTGAGTCTTGTCTTATTGGATCACTAATACCTTGGTGTCATTACTGTGAAAAAAATTAGCAGAATGGCAGGGGTTGAGAGTTTTTCTCACTGGCTAACATTTGTCTTAGAAAATCTACCCATGCTTTGACAAAAAGGACATTGCTAACCCCACCTTGTCACTGTTCCTGTTCGCCTTCTTGTTTGGTCTCATCATTTGTTTTCTCTTTGACTTTACTGAAGAGGATAAACATGTGGGAGGTACTTTTTCCATTGACCTTCTCCCCCCCTTCAGCCATCTGAAAACACTTCATTTGTACTCTTTAGTGCCAGAAAACCATTGTGGCCTACAAAGTCCAATCAGGTAGTATGGAACGTAAAGTGGAGTGTAGAGGCCGGAGGAGGCTGCCAGTCTTCCCAGCAGTCTTCTCGTTTGTTCACAATCAGTATTATGATTCCTTTTAATGAAATAGTGTGAACCCACTGTGGACTTTCCCCGTTCTTTCTTACATTATCACTGTCCCGAGGCAGCCGGCCACCACATGCACTGTTTCTTCATTACTATCCCCTGCAGTCTTGCTCTTGCAGCCCCATATCACGTTCCCGCTGGCCTGTCCATCACTGGCACAAGGCCCCTGCTTAGCAGC